>NW_006399838.1:4702419-4746707 GCF_000299155.1 Elephantulus edwardii
ACTGTCTCAGGACAGGACAGGCTTCAGAGCTGTTACACATAGAGTCGCTATGAGTTGCAGGCAACTCGAAGGCACACAACAACAACAATCAATCAATCTATAAGCCAAGCAAATTATTCAATCATTTAGACTCTAGGAAGAAGAATGTGGCTTCAGAATTGGAAGATTAATCAGTAACTTTTTTAATGCAGATAATATAACCTTGCTTGCTGAAAGTTAGGAAGACTTGAAGAGCTTTCTGCAGAAGATCAAAAACTTCAGCCTTCAATATGGATTGCATCTCAATGTCAAGAAAACGAAATTTTCACCCCTGGACCAATAGGCAACATCATGATAGAAGAAGATATTGAAACTACCAACAACTTTGTCTTACTTGTATCCACAATCAATACACTGGGTACCAGCAGTCAGGAGATCAGGAGACATATTGCACTGGGAAAGTCTGTGACCAGGGACCTTTGTAAATCATTGAGCAGCAATGATGTCCTGAAACAGCATTCTGATCTGTTCTTCATAGGGTTGTTTTGAGTCGTATTTGACTAACAACATAATATATGTCAAGAATTCCTATAGCCTATGTAAAACTAAAATAAAGTATTTTGGGCTGCTATTTTAAAGATAAATTTTCCGATCCTCTCTATGAATATCAATTCATTCATCATTACAGAAGAGCAAAGTTACTGTATTAAACAGAGGCACGTAGCAGTTTATCTAAAATTCAGTACTCATCGACATTGAGTTAGAATTGCCTCAGAGCTGACCGTCAAGGGGATTCTGGGAGGCTGTAAACTGTTAAAAGGAGATTGTCAATCTTTCTCACACAGCACCGTTGATGAAGTCAAACAGGAAGAGCTGAGTCTTCAGGTTCGCTGTGTTACTCTTGAGGGTCTATGCCCTGGGAGTCCCCTGGATTGATAGCATGCAGAACCAATTCCATGCAGAACCAATTCCATGGCATCAAGTGTGTTGCTGTTTTGCTTTGTTTGTGGAAGCTTCAACAGTTCTCTGTTCCTATCTGTAATTGGGACG
This sequence comes from Elephantulus edwardii, assembly GCF_000299155.1. Classification (NCBI taxonomy): domain Eukaryota; kingdom Metazoa; phylum Chordata; class Mammalia; order Macroscelidea; family Macroscelididae; genus Elephantulus; species Elephantulus edwardii. Next base: position 4,703,449 of record NW_006399838.1, read on the forward strand.
AAGAATCTAAATCTGAAAACCTTTGATCATTAATTCCATTCTCTTTCAAAGGACCCTGAACAAGCCACAGCCTTCTGAGAAACACACGCTTACACCTTTTACAGTGTGATTTTATGTCACTTAGCAATAATCCCTAAAAGTTAAGGAGATTTTATGACCTACATGTGGAATAAAATACGAAAGAGGGGCCTTGAAAAAACATACAACTGCTAACACAGGGCGTTCCTATTCTTATCAGAGACTCATACAGCCAAGTAACACTCCACATGCAACTCAGAGAAGAAAAAGTTATTCTATCATCATCTACAAAGTTGAAATTTTACACTGGGATCAGAATTTGTTGAATCTGCCAAAGCCAGACCATTGTCTTGTCTGTTACGCCTCTTGTCATTGTTGTTGTTTCCTGTCAAGTCAGAATGGCCTCATAGCTGGCCCTCCAGCAGGTTTTCAGAGCCAGTTAATTGTCCAGGAGGGGATTGCAAATCCTTGTCCTGCAGAACAGCTGGTGGATTCAAACCACACACCTTTAGGACTGCAGTGTAGCTTCTGACCACTAGGCCACCAGAGCTCCCTCTGTTGTTGTTGGTTGTCGTGTACTGTCGAGTCTGAACTGACCCATAGCTGACCCTCTGGTGGGTTTTCAGAGGCAGTTAATCTCACGGGAGGAGATTGCCCATCCTTCTCCCGCGGGGCAGCTGGTGGCCTCGAACCGCATACCTTGGGGACTGCAGCACAGCTTCTTGCCACTAGGCCACCAGAGCTCCTTAGACATCACTGATTTACAACTAAATGATGACAAATGAGATCTTATTCTTTTAAAAAGCAATGAGAGAAATGCTAACATATAACCCCTGTCCTGTGATGTTCAAGAGAAGAGATACTTCTGTAGAACTGTCCTCAATATTATAATATAAAGTGGTCCCTCACCAGCTTCAGTGGATCCAACTTAACCAAATAAAGGAAGATTTATTTAAACTATTGATAGGAATTTATTAAAAATTCGTTCTCTTTTTGTGTTCCTTCTTCCTTCCAAATCCTGTGAGGCATTCTCCTCACCACACAAAATGACGCGTTCTGATACACTACTATGACGTTCTAGGAGGAAAATGTGATCGGCCTGCATGTCACCTAGCAACTCTGTTCCATTTAAGACTGTTCAGTCGGGCAAAACAAACAAGGGGGAAACACAAACTTGGGAGATGGTGCAGGGGCTGTTGGTTCAGGAGGAGGGAGCAGGAAGGAAGTGCAACTGGGCTGGTTTCTTCCTTTTCCCCATCAGCATTCAAATGCAGATCCTTCTAGAAGCTCTTCTGAGAGAGTCTGCACACGCAGCACTATCATTCATCCTCCAGGCCTCTCGGCTGACTAATGTGTGCTGAGGGCACGCCGCGTCTCTCCGAGAGTTCTGCTGTCTTTTAAAGATTCAGCAACCTCATTGGCAAAGCAGTTTTCCCCTCAACACTCAGGCTTTTTCTCTGCGTCTTGTTCTTTAAGGAGGCTCCTCAGATTTATTGCAATTTGATTGTGAATCTTTTCAGCTTCTGGTTACGAGCTTCATCATTAGCTTATCCCCTAATTCCCTTCTGGTGGATGTTTCAAACACAGCTAAGCAGTTCTGTCCATGGCCCAAGGCAACTGGTGTAGAAAAACCCAAGCATTCTTATAACCATAGTGCTGGCCTTGCTGAGGAGGTGTGGGAGAGGCTCGGAGGACACAGGCTAAGAGGTTCCTGGACAAACCACTGTTAAGTCCAGAGATAAACATGCCAGTGTGTGTCCAGGATGGCCCTGTGGTGGAAGAACTTCCACTAACATCCTTGTCAAACAGCAAAATCATGGTCAAAATCTGAGCCCTGAGGCAACAAAGTTGAGTCTGGGGAGAAAAGAAAACCATGATGCTCGCCATCTCCCTGTTTGATTGACACAGTGACTGCAGCAATGGACTTGACCGTGTCAGAGATTGTGAGGTTGGTGCACGATAGGACAGGGTTCAGATCTGTTATTTGTAGGGTCGTTATGTGTTGTACTGAACTTCACAGCACCTAAAAACAACAACCCTCATCTCCCAGCCCACAACAGCATGCTCCAAATCCAGGTGATTCAGCTCTCCTTAAAGCTAATAAACATCCTTCTCCTCTGACTTGGACGGAAAGGCATGCAGTCGCTGGTCTGTTAAACGTTCTCATCAGCACCCTTGGCTAATCGCTCACTTCTCACCTCAGCTTCGCCTTTCTTCCAAAACTGAGAGCACCCCACAAACCATGTAGACTGTAATTACTGTCTTCTGAAACTGCCACGAGCTGGTGGGAAATTTCCGAAGCAGAGACATTTCTGCACTGGGGTTGAATTTGAGTTTGGCCCACATCTGCATATCCAGGAGTTTTGCCGTTTTTAATAAGGAATTTATTAAGGTACACAGTTAATTTGTCTTTGTGGACACCTGAGAAGTACTGTGTTACAAGTGAATCTTGGGGGAAGTGCAGCCAGAGGGCTTGTTAGCGGCAACAATGGGCATGTTGTCAGAAGGGACCCGTCCTTGGGGAAAGGCATTATGCCAGGAAAGGTGGTGGGTCAGAGGAAGACCCTCAACAACACTCACTGGCGCAGAGACTGTCCCAATGGGATTGCATGTGAGCAGTCGTGACAGTGTCACAGGACAGGGTAGAGGGCCGATCTGGCATTCATAGAGTTGTAACTCATGTGACCTGGAGTTGACTCAGTGACACCTAACGACAGCAATCCCCAGGAAAAAATGAGCGATGTCATCCCCTATGAAGCTCCCTTTTGAAGAACTATGACAACTGGAACATAAGAAATACATAAAAATTATAACAATTACAAATACTATCCCTGATTATTCCTTTATCTCTTGGTATATGTCAGACACGTCAAGGCGCTATTACCTCTAATGGCTGCAACAACCTTGTAAGGGAGAAGACAGCCCTCATTTGAACGATGAGGGGGGGAAAAGCTTTGTAGAATTGACTCGTAAACAAGCCTAAGCTTGCAGTGTAAGGTTTGGTTTTGAATCTCATTGATTTGCTCAAAGACTTTGGAGCTACTTATACAAAGGAATGTTAAGTAACATGTAGTTGCTAGAAGTCAGTGACCCAAAGACCTGACCCAAGCTCAGATTCCTTGAGACAGTCACTGAGACCATTTCATTCTGCTACTGCCGGCGTCCTTCTCCTTCCACAGAACACCGCCTAACGGTCTCGCCGGGAACTTCCCCAGGCTGGCTGCTCTGCAGTGGTCCCCAGGCCTCCAAATCTGAGCACCACCGCTCCTCCCCGATCCTGCTACTCTGACTATCCCATGGCATTAGCCCTCCTTTTAGAGAAACAGCACGTTCAGCCATGCTTTGCTGCTTCTCGCAACATCAAAACTTCAAAGGGAAAAAGCCTGGATGACCCTCAGTGCCAGAGTGAATTTACTGCCGTAGGCCCATTCACTATAGAGCTAATATAGAGTAATAATCTGAACCGCATCAGGAGGGCTCTGTCTGAGAAAGCACGACTTCATCCTCACCAATTTTCCTAACCTCTCCCAGCTTCACCAGCCACACAGAGAACTTACTGAGCTGCAACAGGGTGCTATGTTGTTCACCTTCTCTTCCTCAGCCCTTGTAGGCCTCCCTGGTCCATTTAAGAGATAACCCAAGGAGATGACTAAAACAGAAATTGGAAAGTCTCATATTATTCCAACCCTGTCAGTATTTATATCTTTAAAATACTTTCCAAAATGAATCTTTCCGAAGAGCATAGATATATTCTAAGGTGGAAGGAGAAATCATGTATCTCAATTGTGCTTTGAACTGAAGGGGAAGAACAGCTCAATTTAAAAGCTACTCCCTTTAAATAACCGAAAGTGTATTCTTTGCTTGGCAGCCTAGCATTTCATTGCACATATTTTATACATTAGGTTTTTGCAATCCTTCATAATTCTGGAGAATAACAGAATAACAGCTTATACCCCTTGGTAGCTAAATGAACCATGGGACATCTTCCATTCTGTGTTGAAAGTGGGATTAATTCAGAGTTCAGAACAATTGACTTGTAGCTCGTTCAATCATTTATAGTGCAGTCATTATATCTTTTGTCTTTTTATAGAAGGACAAAGAATGAAAGTGCCTTTACATGTAGCCCTGAAGAAAGGTATGGCTCGTTTGTCGTGCTCATTATGACTTTCATAAAACGGTGCAGGCTGAGGAAGGGACAAGACTGAAATCTAAAATACACACGAATGTCGGAAGGACAAATGCATCCCTATCTCCGAGCATCTTAAATGTGGGCACGTATGTGTGTACAAAACCGCTAACGGTGTATGTGTGTACAAAACCGCTAACGTGATCTGCTAGGAGAGCATATACACTGCAAGGGCACCTGAAATGAGTTCTAAAAATAGGAACAGGGGCACAGTGACAAGATGAAGGGGTCCTAACCTAGAGATAAGGTCTAGTTAGGCCCCTTTCTTTGTAAATTAAAACTATTCAGAAAGCTTTTCGCTTTCCATGACCTCTTATGACAAGAAGTCCCTTTCAGCTTCAAGAGATGATTTCTTTCACCATGTGGATGGAGACATTTGGAAACAACTGGGTGAACTAAAGTACAGTTTCATCTCTCTATGGCACCGGGGTAAAACCATTGTTTTCAGGAAACATGGTGGAGGACTTAGGCTTCCAGGAAGATTAAATAGACAGGTTTTTTCTCTACTTATTCCATTCAGCAGAACTCAAAACTCTGGATATTATTTATAAAATAATCACAAGAATGCAAAAGTTGAGAAGAAAAATATTTTCATGGTACATGGGACCCAAATAACGTCACAGTGTTTTAGTTCATTAGATTTTCCTAAACCCGAAAAAGCCAGAAACTTCAAAACATCTATGTTGTTATTGTTCGGTGCCATCGGGTTGAGGACAACCCTATAAACAAGAGAGCAGAACCCTACCTATCCTTTGCCGTTCTTGCAATCTCTAACACACTCAAGTCATTTCTGCAGTTAGGATGTTAATCCACTTGGTTAAAGGTCTTCTCCTCCGCCTTCCCTATACCTTCTCAAACATAAAGTCCCTCACTAAGGAATAGTATTTTCTCCTCCCAACATGCCCAAAGTATATGAGATGAAGCTGTATCACCTTTGCCCCCAAGGAATACAGGGCTTTACCCTCTCCAAGACATATCCATTTCTTCTTTTGGCCATCCATGGAATCTTCAGCACTCTTCTCCAACACCCCAACTCAAAGGCATCAATTCTTCTTCTGTCATCCTTATTCTTTGTCTACTTCGCAGATCCATAGCAAGTGACCAAAAATACCATGGCCTGAATCAGGTGCACCTTAGTACTCAAATTGACACCCCTGCTCCTCGAAAATTTGGAGAGGTCTCTAACTGTAGACTTTCCCAGTGCAATACGTCTCCTGATCTCCTGACTGCTGGTGTCAAGTGTGTTGACTATGGATCCAAGTAAGAGGAAGTCGTTGACAGTTTCAATCTTTTCTCTGTCTATCATTATGTTGCTATCAGTCAAGTAGTAAGGATTTTTGTTTTCTTGACCTTGAGATGCAATTCATGTTAAAGGCTGCAGTGTTTAACCTTCTGCAGCAAGTGCTTCAAGTCCTCCTCACTTTTATCAAGCAAGATTGTGTCATCTGCACAGCAAAGCTTACTGATGAGTCTTCTTCCAGACCTGATGGCACACTCTTCTTCACAGAGTCCAGCTTCTTAAATAATTTCCTCATTTTACAGATTAAATAGGTATGGCAAAAGGACACCAATATATATGGGGGGGGAAATGAACTTTCATAAATGATTACTCTCCATAACTAAATGGTAAAGGAAGAGAAAGCATAACAGAACAAGCTAATCAAGATAGTTGGGCAATAATCATTCGACTCTGACAAAGTGCCACAGCAAAATGAAGCCTCAGTCTCATCTATGTCAGCAAATGTCATGTGAGGATGTTCACCTTTACTAGACCTTATCACGAAGCTGCCAGAGACCAGAGGTCCCTGGACTAAACTATCTCAATTCTCACACCAGGTCAGGGTGGTAACAGAGAAGATCGAGTAGGAAGCCTGGTCATTTACCATCACCTGACAATAACAGGATGTTCCTCTTCTTCACTGCGTGTAGTGATGTCAAAGGATGCCTCGTGGGGGACCAGAGCTCATATCACTGTCCAACAGAAATGGCCCCATGTGAAGTTGGGAGAGGAATAATAAGGTACTGCGGCTCCTTGGAAGAGATACGGGCAACCCCACCCATGTAATTTAGCATCATGGAAGCCCAACAGAAAGTGTCAGCTACATCTGACAGCAACAAGTTTGAGTTGGATTTTTTATTTATTCACCCATCCCAGAAAGGGAACTGTTGGAGGAGTCATAGTGAGTGGTCTGAAGGCCTGCTTCCACTAGAAGTAATGGAGAGCCCTCTCTCAGGTGTCACTGGAGGCTGAGGAGGGACATCTGGCCGTGACCAACAGTTTCCCCCATGCTCCTACAGAAAAAGCCAGATAAACTAACAGATAATGTAAACGTCAGAGTCTCATAATACCTAAAATGCTCAAGTGCCAGCTGAAAATCACTCATTGCAATAACCAGTTGTTGTTGTTGTTGTTGTTATGTGCCATTGAATCGCTGCGACTCATAGCGACCCTGTGTACAAGAGCTCTAAACGCTCTTCTATCCTGTGCCAACCTCGCCATCTCAAATGCACTTATTCCCACCTCTCCAGTCACAGAATCAATCCATCTCATCAAAGGTCTTCCTCTCCTTCGCCTCCCCTCCACTCTGCCAAACATGATGTCCCTTTCCAAGGACCAGTCCCTCCTTGCAACATGCCCAAAATATGTCAGACGAAGCTTCAGAATCCTTGACTCCACGGAGCATTATGGCTTCACCTTCTCCAGGACAAACCTGTTTGTTCTCCTAGCAGTCCATGGTATATTCAACACTCTTCTCCAGCACCACAACCTCAAAGGCATCAATTCTCTTTCTATCAACCCTATTCACTGTCTAACTCTCTGATGCATAGCACGTAATTATGAAGACTATAGCCCGGATCAGGTGCGCCTTAGTCTCCAGTCTGATGTCATTGCTCTTTAGTACTCTTGAGAGGTCCCTCACAGCTGACTTTTCCAATGCAATTCGTCTCTTGATTTCCTGGCTGCTGTTACCAAGAGTGTTGATTGTGGAGCCAAGTAAACTAAAACTGTTAACTATCTCAATCTCTTCACCATCCATACTGATGCTGCCAATTGGCCCAGTGGTGAGAATCTTTGTTTTCTTGATGTTGAGCTTCAGTCCATATAGGAGGCTGCAGTCCTTGATCTCCTGCAGCAAGCGCTTCAGGACCTCCTCAGTTTCAGCAAGCAGGGTTGTGTCATCTGCATAACGCAGGTTGTTGATGACTCTTCCACCAATCCTGATGCCACATTCCTCTTCGCAATGACCAGTAGAATCACAAAATGAATGAAGAAGAACCAATAAATAAACACCAAAATTGAAATGATAGGTTTATAATAGTTATCAGACAGATTTTTTAAATTTTATTTTGTTAATTTTAATGAACATTTACAGAAATTTTGGATTTCCATTCATTCATTGTTGCCTTTTTCTCCCTGCCCCCACCCAGTTCGCTCCTCTCCTTGAAAAGCAAAAGAAAAACCCCTCCATTGGTGTACAAACCTCCCCACCCCCCCCAAGTACACTCCACTATTCAACCTTCATTCTAGACTCTTGTCATAACCAAGACTCTTGTCAATATATTGACTCTTGTCAATAGCCAATCATGTATTGCTTTTAAACTGTTTGTTCAAAGCATGTATCTTCAAAAATGTTATATTAGAATTGAAAAACATAACAATTAAATATCAATAAGCAAGACTCTTGTCAATATTGACTCTTGTCAATACCAAATCGTATATTGCTCTTAAACTGTTTTTTAAAGCATGTATCTTCAAAAATGCTATATTAGAATTGAAAAACATAACAATTAAAATATCAATAAGTATGTGCAATAGCAGAAGAGAGGGGGAAAGGAAAAAACCCTAAAATAGCAGATAAACAGTATTATTCAATCTGAACAAAAAAAGAGATACTAGGAAAAAATTCTTACAGATAAGTCTGATTATAGCAGTAGATCTAGCATCTATGTGATTGAAGTTCTAGGAGAGAAGAAACTGGATGGGTCGGTAAGACTATGACTTAAAACGTCTCCAATTGGACAATACACATAAACATACTGATTCAGGAAGTGGTGTGAGCTTTATAAAAAATAAATCCTACAACATCCAAACTAAAAAGTTTCAAAGTCAAACTTTGGGAAACACAAAAAAGACATTTAAGGCAGTAAGATAGACATGATACTTTAAAGCAAGAACAGTTCAAATGGCAATGGATTTCTCATAAGAAGAATGAGGCCAGAAAAAAGTAACAAAATATTTTTCAAGAACTGAAAGAAAAGAATTGTTCAGCCGGAGTCATCTACCCAGAAAAAAATACCTTTCAGGAATAAAATATTAGCCAAGACATTATAAGATGAAGGAACATCAAGAAAACTTATCGCCAGAAAAGCTATCTTTTAAAAAAAGGCTTTAAAAACTCTCAGGATATGGTAAATGATAAAAGAAGGAATAGAAATATCAAAAATGCTAAAAGAATACAGTAAAGAAAAATGTGAGTAAAAATCTTTAATTCAGTTAATTGTGTGTGATGTAGAAAGTACATATAGTAATAGGGCATGATGTACTTATATGTGTGTGTATGTGTGTGTGTAGATAAAATACTTAAGACAGTTATGAAGTTGTGGAAAGTTAAAGAGGCTTTTAAAGAAGTAAAATGTCTATGTTTATTTGAAAGGAAAATTAAGACACAAGTAGACTATGATTACATTGAGGGAGGAGGGTTGCTTAGGATGGAATATGAGTGTATGAGTGTGTGTGTGTGTGTGTGTGTGTGTGTGTGTAATATACCAATACTAGAGCAGCCACTACCAAATGTTATAAAAAAAACATGCACTCAATGACACTACACATAAATCAAAATGAAGTCCTAATTAATATTTAAATGCCCATCAGAAGAAGGCAAGGGAGAGGGAGCAGAAAAAACAAAAATAAAAAACATATATCCTTACATACCAAAGATTATATTAAATGTAAGTGGTCTAAATTCACCAATTAATGCATGGATGAATAAGGCAGATTAAAAATGATGCCTTAATTATCTGTTGTCAGTAACAAAATTCACTTCAGACATAATGATCTAGAAAGATTGGAAGTTAAGCAAATGCCTTTAAAATCTATCCCGCAGCTCTCTCTCACAGGGCGGGTATTGCCCCTCGGTCCGGATGTGCTCCTCTGGCCTGCTGCACTCCCTGCTGCCTGGAGACCGCCCACTGCCAGGCCTACTGTTGAGCACCAGCCGCACTAATATCACAGACACTTTGGCCTTGAATACTGCTGTCTAACCTACAACCAGGAGAGGATCAAATAGATGAATGGGACCTTCTGAGAATCAAATCTCTATGTGCATCCAAATACTTCTCCAACAGGGTAAAAAGGGAAGCCACAGATGGGGAAAAAATATTTGGTAATAACATGTCTGATAAGGGAATTATAGCTAGAATTTATAGACTACTCAAGCATCACAACAAGGTAAATGTAAACAACCCAATTGCAAAATGGGCACAGGATATGATCTGACACTTCTCCAAAGAAGACATTCAGATGGCACACAAACACATGAAGAAATGTTCAAAATCTCTACCTCTAAGAGCGATGCAAATCAAAACAACTATGAGATATCATCTCACCCCAGTAAGAATAGCAAAATTCAACAAAGTAGTAAACAAAAATATGTTGGCGAGGTTGTGGAAAAATTTGAACCCTTATTCACTGTTGGTGGGAGTGAAAATGGTGCAACCACTATGGAAGGCTGTATGGCGCTTTCTCAAAACGTTAGAGATAGAAATACCATTTGACCCAGCAATTCCACTACTGGGAATTTACCCTAAAGAAATCCAAGTGCCACCCAAGCAGATATATGCATGCCCATGTTTATTGTGGCATTGGTTACAATAGCAAAGAATTGGAAACAACGTAAGTGCCCATCAACAAATGACTGGATAGAGAAACTGTGATATAGTCACACAATGGAATACTATGCAGCTCTGAAAAACAAAGAACTCATGAACTATTATAAAAAGTGGGTGACCACGCAAGACATTATGCTGAATGAAACATCTCAGTCACAAAAAGACAAATACTGCATAATACCACTGTTATAAAACATGACTGGCAAGGGGATTGGGGGGGAAACTAAGAAAAGAGAGGATAAATAATGTGCATGGCATTGCAACAGATGAGAGAGAGAATTGTATAAAGGAATATATGATTAGGTATTATTGGCATGACAAGAGTCCAGAATAAGAACTGCATAGTAAGGGGGTTGAGGGGTGTGGACTACAATGAAATAACTTTTTTCCCCAAAGAAAAAAGTGAACTAGGGGGCAAGAGAGGCAGGGAGGTAAATGTGCAATAATGAATGAATGGAAATCCAATTTCTTTATAAGCTTTCATTAAAATCTCAATTTTTAAAAAAAAGGAGGGGGAACCACTGCTGTCTAGCTCCATCATGTAGGATTTCTTAAGTTCAAGTAGAAAACCTGGGTCAACTAGCAGTTTCTGGAAGGCACCAGTTATCCCACTAAAGGTTGACTGTTGTTACCAAAAGGGAAGTACCGATATACAGGTCCTTTGCAACACATTGTCATAGCCTGGGTCATTATATAGTTACAACCACCTAACATCTATCAAGAAAAGACTCACATAATGTCAAGTAACCAGCAGTCTGCCACAGAAGAGTAAAGTTTACATAACCACCCATGTGAAACTAAATAACTATATACTAGGACACGATTGTGTTATAAAAGAAATTAAAAAAATAAAGTTTTTTTTAAAAAGTTCCTTGAAACAAATAAAAATATAACAAAATCTCTTGAATACAGGTAAGGCCTTCCTCAGGGAATAGTTCATAGCAATAGACACAAACATAAAAAAGGAAGAAAGAAAAAATCAATAATCTAACTCAGCACCTTCATAAAATAGAAAACGAACAGCAACCTAATCCTACAGCCTCTACAAGAAAGGAAACTATAAGGATAAGACTAAAATCAATGAGATGGAAAAAAGAAAAACCATTAAATAACCAGCAATAAGAACAGGAGCTGGTTTTTCAAAAGGGTCAATAAAATAGGAAAACTTAAAAAAGGGTGGGGAGAGGAGGGGAAGAGAGAGAAGACACAGATAATTCATTTACAAAGTTATAGAGTTTATATCACAACAGAATCAGATGAAATTAAATTGATAATATCAGAATACTATGAAAAGCTATCTCTGATAAATTTAAAAACCTAGAGGAAATGGACAAATTCCTTGATACTCATACCTTACCCAGACTGAAAAGGACAGATGTAGAACACTTGAACAGACTCAAAAAATGAAATTGAGCAGGTCATAAAAAGACTTCCCCAGAAGAAAAGTCCTGCACCAGAGCGCTTCACAGCTGAATTCTTTCAAACATTCAGAGATGATCTATCACCAATTATACTTCAAGTATTTCAAAAAAACAAGAAAAATGAAAGAATACTCCCAGAGTCATTCTAAAGCAAGCATAACCCTAATTACCAAAGCCAAGAGAAGATATTACCAAGAAAGAAAATTACAGACCAATATCTCTCATGGACACAGATGCAAAAATCCTTAACAAAATTCTAAACACTAGATTCCAAAACACATAAAAAAATTCATTATGACTGAGAGAAATTATACCAGGTATGCAAGGATGGTTCAACATAAGAAAACCAACATAATTCACTACATTAACAAAGCAAGCAACTAGAGCATTATGATCTTAGCAATTGATGCAGAAAAAGCATTTGACAAAATCCAACACCCCTTCCTGATAAAGATACTCAACAAAATTGGAATATATGGAAATTGCCTCAATGTAGTAAAAAAATACATATGCAAAATTAATAATATCATTTTCGATGGACAGAGACTAAAAGCATTTTCCTTGTGAATAGGGACCAGACAAGGATGCCCACTGTCACCACTTCTATTCAATATTATACTGGAAGTGCTTACTAGGGCAATGCGATAAGAGAAGGAAATAAAAGGCATCCAGATTGGCAAAGAGATGGTTAAATTGTTGCTACGTGCAGATGATATGATAGAGTACATAGAAAACCCCAAAGACTCAACAAAAAAACTGTTAGAGTCAATTTAGTAGAGTGGCAGGATTATATGATCAATATCCAAATATCAATGGGATTCTTCTACAGTAACAAAGAGAACTCAGAGAAAGAAATCAAGAAAGCAATACCATTTACAATAGCCACCCACAAATTAAGATACTTGGGAGTGAACATAACTAGAGAAACAAAAGATCTGTTCAAAGAAAACCACAGAACATTTCTGGAAGACAAAATAAAAGACCTAAAGAAATGGAAAAATGTGTCCTATTCATGGATAAGAAGACTCAATATTGTGAAAATGACAAACCTATAAAAAGCAATCTAAATGTCCAATGAAAACCCAATACAGATACCAAATTCATTTTTTAAGGAGATCGAAAGGAAAATTGTTAAGTTTATTTGGAGCGGAAAGAAACCTGGAATAAACAAAGCACTTCTGAAAAACAAAAAATGAAGTGGGAGGCATAGCACTCCCTGATCTCAAAGCCTACTACACAATGGTAGTAACCAAAACCAGCATGGCACTGGTACAGTGACAGACACAAAGACCAATGGAATGGAATTGAGAACCCAGAAATGGAATCAGCTACCTATGATAAACTGATCTTTATAAAATCTATCAAATGGGGAAATGACAACCTCTTTAACAAATGGCACTGAAACAGAATCGACATCTCACAACATACACAAAAATCAACTCAAGGTAAACCTGGGAGTAAAGTCCAAAACCATAAAGTACATCAGAGACAAACTGAGATCAAGCTTAGAAGGTCTTGTCTATAGTATAAAGAGATGACCAAATACAGCCTGAAATGCACAATCTGGAGAGGATAAAATGGATAAATGAAATCTTCTAAAGAGTAAATCCCTGTGCACATCAAAAACATTTTCCAACAGAGAGAAAAGAAAACAAAGGTAACTAGTCAAATGTGTATGAAGATGCAAGGGGTCAGGGGAGCAGAGTGATGAGGACAGGAGGGAGAAACAGGGTGGTAATCACAGGGCCATACAATTTGATGGGTGGAGGAAGGAGTTGTTTTTGTTATGTGCCATCGAGTAGCCTGTGACTCATAGCGACCCTCTGTACAACAGTCCTAAACTCTGCTCTGTCCTGTGCCAACCTCACCGTCTCCGACACACTCACTCCCTCCCCCACAGTCACAGAATTGATCCATCTCATCGAGGGTCTTCCTCTCCTTCGCCGCCCATCCACTCTCCCAAGCATGATGTCCCTCTCCAAGGACCAGTCCCTCCTTGCAACATGCCCAAAGTATGACAGACAAAGCTTCAGAATCCTTGACTCCAAGGAGCAGCCCAGTTTCATTCTCTCCAGGAGGAAAGAGTGGGTAAAGGAAATGGGAAAGATTTGGTGTGAAAAATCAACATATATGAACTTTGTAAGTAAACCAATATAAAATAAAAATCTTTTAAAAACATACGCCATGCCAGCATCATTTAAGGGAAGCAGGAATGCCTGTATTATAACATCAACAAATTAGAATTCATAACAAAAACTGCAACATTTCAATCTATAAAAAATATGTAATAGCCTTAAATTTATATAAAACAAGCAACAGATTTTTTTAAAGAAAATAGGTGGCATAAGAAAGGAAATATAGTCATTATAGTTGAAGATTTCTCTCAAATATTAGTAGAAAAACTAAAGCTAAAATAAGTAAAAATACAGAAGACCTCAACATTATTACCTACCAACAAGATTTAACCACATTTATGGGACAATCTCGTCACCAAAGTAGAATACAAATTCTTTTCAAGTGTCCATGGAACATATCATGAAGGAAAAGTCAACAAAATTTTAAAAGCTGAAATCACAGAGAATGTGTTCTCCAATTACACGTGTAGTAATACTAAAAAAATCAATCACACAAAGATAATGGAAACATTTCTAACAGAACATAAACAAGATCTATATGCCAAAAAACATAAAGATCATGGAAAAATTCAAAGGAGATCAAAGTAAATAGCAAAGCATACTATATTCACGTACTGGAGGACTCAATGTAGTGTAGTCATTAAATCTCCTCAGATTAATTTATAAATTTAATACACTACCTACAAATCTCCCAACAAAATATATTTCTTGCCACTAAGATTATTCTAAAACTTTAGATAGATAGATGATAGATTAGATAGATAGATAGATAGATAGATAGATAGATAGATGAAATAACTAATAGTCATTTATTATTTTATTATCATTTTAGTGAAAGAACACACAACTAGATCAACCAAACAGGAAAGAGAACCCAGGAATAAACATACACAAATATTTCCAGTTCGTTTGTCAGAAAATTTCAAATCATTCAATAGAGGAAATGGAGCGCTTCCAACGAATGCTGCTGGGGCATTTTGATACAAGGACAAGGGGAAGGAGGGAAGGAATCTCAGTTTATGTCTCTCATTAAACAAAACAAAATAACAACATCAACAAAAATCAGGTGAGCCACAAATTCAAATGTAAATTTTTGAAAAAAAACATGTTAGAGACAGACATTGTAATGTAGGTCCAAAAAGTTTTTGGCATTATCCATAAAAGCTTAACTGATAAATTATACTTCATCAATACTGAAGACTTTGTCGCAATAAAGACTCTGTTAAAAAGATGAGAAAACCAACTGCAGAGGAGGAAATATCTGTGAATTGCATATCCAGCAGCGACAACAGGTGTGGGGAAAAGACCTCACCATGTAAAAAACGTGATTTTGGTGGCCTGATAAAGAAGGATTTGTGCTGCTAAATCAAAGGGATTCAGATCAAATCTACTGGCTGCTCCACACAAGAAAGGCAATCCCTTCAACCCCTGTGCAATTGACAGCCTCTGAAGACCTGCTGGAGAGTCAGCTAGGAGTCAATTATAAAAGCAAGTAGCAAGCCAATGAAAAAACATAAAGAACTCTCAAAGTTAACAGTAAAAATCAATCCAATTCAAAAGCAAGCAAAAGACATGAGTAAACATTTTACGAAAAAGGATATGTATTCGAATCCACCAGATGCTCTGCTGGAAAAGGAGGCTCAATCTCCTTCAGTGCCTGTCAGATCTGATTCAATGGTACACAACAAGCAAAATAGAAGAAAAGGGGGAAAAAGAAGGGATGGAATCTTGCGAGCAGCTGTCTAGGGTCCGCCTACTGGCCTCTCCTCTTCTTGGGCAAATAAGAATAAATAAAATAAGATACTCAAGGAAACAGTATGACCCATTTGAACCACACACAGCCTCCATCACCCTGAGACCAGGAGAAATAGATGATGCCCAGCTTCCAAGAGCTCAAGGTCAGAATCAGAGCAGAAGATCCCAGAGAGGGAGGGAGGGAGAAAAACATTCAAAACCGTAAAGAAGACCAGACTTCCTGTAGAAGCTGGTGGAATCTCAGATTCTGTGGCCTTTAGATACCTTTCAATTCTGGAACCTACCTCCAGGCATCAACCTTGAGCCAAACAACAGACAAGCCAGTCAACTGAATAATTACACGTGGGAGGAATATACTCTGGCACAATCATCCACAAGAGATCAAAGGGGAAAAACAAAGCTCAGAGGTGTGAGTCTAGGAAAGAGTAGAAACAGGAGGCCCTGGGAGTGATGCTCCCATGAGGGGTTTGCAATCAATGTCATGAATTGCAAAATGTGTGTGAATTGTCAGTAGATAATTAATCTGCTCTGTAAAAGTCCACTCAAACTACAATAAAAACTTCTAAAAATTAAAAACAAAACCAAAAAAGGGACATGTAGATGGCAAATAAACGCAAACCAAACTCACTGCCATAGTCTTGACTCCAACTCGTAGTGGCCATATAGGACCCAATAGAACTGCCTTATCGTGTGTCCAAGGCTGTAATCTTTGCAAAAGCAGACGAGAAATTAGGAAAGATCCAGTGCAGACCTGATAATTAGTAATAGGAGGCAAAGGTCAACAGTTAATTTTATAAAACACAATATATATGAATTATTGTATGAAAAACAATGTGAATAAAAGAATGTGTGAAACACAATGTATAAGAATTTTGTATGCAAACCAATATAATTTTTTTAAAATATATAAATACAGACTAGCTCATCTTTCTCCTACAGAGCTACCGATGAATCCTCATACCTACTTTTTTTAAAATTTTTATTATTATTATTATGAATTTTAATGAGAATATACAGAGATATTGGATTTCCATTCATTCATTGTTGCACTTTTCTCCCTGCCCACCTCTCCCCTCCAGTTCATTCTTCTCTTTGAAAAGTAAAAGAAAAATTCTTTCATTGTTGTACAATCCCTCCCCCCAGGTCCACTCCACTGTGCAGCCTTCGTTCTGGACTCCTGTCATGACAATAATAACTAATCATATATCCCTTTGAAACAGTTCTCTCCCTCATCTGTTTCAATGCAGTATACTTAATTGATCCTATCTTTCTTAGTCTCCCCTCCAACTTCTATGTCAGTCCCATTTTACAACAGTGGCACTATGCAGTATTTGTCCTTTTGTGACTGCGATATTTCACTCAGCACAATGTCCTTCAGGGTCACCAATTTTGAGTAATATTTCATGAGTTCTTTGTTTTTCAATGCAGTGTAGTATTCCATTGTGTGAATATACCACAGCTTCTCTATCCATTCATTTGTTGATGGGCACCTGGGTTGTTTCCAACTCCTTGCTATTGTGAACAAAGCCGCAATAAACATGGGTGTGCATATATCTGCTTGGCTGTCAGTTATGGTCTCTTTGGGGTATATTCCCAGTAGTGAAATTGCTGGGTCAAATGTTACCTCTATTTGCAACGTTTTGAGAAATTGCCACACCGCTTTCCACAGTGGTTGCACCATTTTACATTCCCACCACCAATGAGTAAGGGTTCCAGTTTCTCCACAACTTCGCCAGCATTTGTTGTTTGCTGTTCTGTTAAAGTTTACTATTCTGACTGGGGTGAGGTGATACCTCAGAGTTGTTTTCGCGCCTCCTTTTAATTAGCAGCTTAGCCCCTGCCCGCTGTCCTATCAGGACTCGCCCTCAGATGGCAAGTAAGAGCATGATAAGTGGCTCAACATTATTAGTCATAAGTGCTAATGAAAACTGCAATGGCATCGTAGCTCATACCATTAGAATAAATATTTTTCTAAAAATGCAAAGACAAGACACTGAAGGCTGATGAAGTGTAGAAATTGGATTACTCAAACATCGTTGATGGGAATATACAATGAATGCAAAAGCCACTGTGGGAGGGGGAGGGGGAAATAAGGTTTTTTAAGGAAAAACAAAAACTGACAATGTAGGTAGCACATTGCTGTTAGCTGGTATTGGTTGAGTCAGTCCTGACTGGTGGGGAATCCTGTGAGTGCAGACTAGAACTGCCCCATCTGGTTTCCAGGTCTCTGATTTCAAGGAGCTCATCACCAGCTCTGTTTTCTGAGGCGCCTCTGAGGGGGTTCACACCACCCTCGTTTCGGCCGTTTGTCTGTTTGAAAGCTCGCCAAAACCTAAAGGCAGCCAGTAGGTTATGAATAATAGAAACTACTCCGTTACAGAAACTAGGTTTGTTTAAGAAATTAATTTCAAGCCTGTTTGAAAACAATTGTAATTCTAATAAGAATTAAAATGCAAACCATTTTGGAGGATAAATATTTAAAAGTACTCAGTCTGGAAATTAAATTGGAGCAGAGCAAAAAGAGGAGTGTTAACAAATCCGCTGTGGTAGAGGAAAACTGGGCTTTTTTGTTAGTTGTGGTTTTTATAAAATTATTTTTATTTTATATTAGTTTGAATACACAATTCATATACATTGTATTTTATTTATATACATTGTGCTTCACACGTTCTTCTATTCACATTGCATTTCCCTCCCTCCCCCTACTCACCAAACTCTGCTACCTCATGGAAAATCAGTTTTGCTGAGAGAATTTTAGGCCGAACTACTCATCACTACAAACACGTTCCGCTTCAGTGCTCCCACCACAGCCACGTTCAGAGTCACTGTGAGTCATCGTCAGCTCAGTGTCACTGACAACACTACTGCTGCAGACATGGAGGCCTGGTAATTATTCCCGATGAGTCAGATGCTTACCCCTTCGAGCGTCTTTCTTCCAAGAAAGCATCTTCAAAAGTTTTATTTTTAATAAAGAGAAATCTTGGGAGCATTCAATTCATGAGGCAGGAACATGTGCAGCCAAATCTATTTAAGTTTATCCCGTTCTCTCCCCTTAACCCAGACCACATGAAAGGCAACGCTATGGTAGGTGTCACTGCGTCAATTACATCCGATAGTGACCTCATAAATAACAGACTGAAACCTTGCCCTCACCTGTGCCATCTTCAGGATGTCTGCCATGCTCAAGTTCACAGCTACAGTCACTGTGTCAGTCCAATTCATTGAGACCTTCCTCTCTTTTGCATGCTGAAAATAGAATAGATAATTGTTATGGTGATTATTGTTGTTGTTATTTGCCATCAAGTCACTTACGACTCATACAAGAGCCCTAACCCCTGCTCTATCCCGTGCCAACCTCACCATCTCCGACACACTCATTCCCACCACCGCAGTCACAGAATCGATCCATCTCATCGAAGGTCTTCCTCTCCTGCGCCGTCCCTCCACTCTCCCAAACATGACGTCCCTTTCCAAGGACTGGTCCTTCCTTGCAACATGCCCAAAGTATGTCAGACGAAGCTTCAGAATCCTTGACTCCAAGGAACAGCCCGGCTTTACCCTCTCCAGGATTAACCTGTTTGTTCTCTTAGCAGTCCATAGTATATTCAACACTTCTCCAACACCACAGCTCAAAGGCATCATTTCTCCTTCTATCATACCTAGTCATTGTTCAGCTCTCTGATGCGTAGCACACAATTGCAAAGACTGTAGCCCAGATCAGGCACACCTTAGTCTCCAGCCTGAAGTCGTTGCCCTTCAGTACTCTGGAGAGGTCTCTGAGAGCTACCTTTCCCAGTGCAATTTGTCTCTTGATTTCCTGCCTGCTGGTGCCAAGAGTGTTGAGTGTGGAGCCAAGCAAACTAAAGCTGTGAACAATCTCAGTCCCTTCACCATCCATCCTGATGCTGCCAATTGGTCCAGTGGTGAGAAGAAATAAAAATAAGGGCCAACACCATCAGCAGCAGCATCTCATTACTGTTGAGTTGAAGCTGATTCAGAGCTGACCCTTCTGAGGATTTTTAGGCTGTAAACTGCAGGATAGGCGATTACCCGTCTGTCTCCCTTGGAGTCACTGTTGAATTCAGACCTACAGACCTACTGCCTTTGGGTGAGCAGGACATCTCCCTGAGAACTATGTTACTAGAGTTTCATGAGGACCAACAGAGGAGCCCTGTTTTATGGCATAAATATTAAACATAACTAAAAATACACTAACAGCAGGAGATAAACTAGATGACTGGTGGTGGTTGTTGTTGTTGTTGTTAAGTGTCATCGAGGGTAGATGACTCATAGCGACTCTATGAACAAAAGACCTGAACACTTGTTTAACTTTCATCGTTTCTCCACGTTTATAGAGTTCAGGCCTGGTTTTAATTGGTTTTGGTCAAACATTCATCTAAGTGGTAAAGCACTGGTCTGTCCATTTGTTGTACAGAGGTAACTCGTGGTTGCTGTGATGCTAAACACCCTGACTGTTGTTTGTTGTTAAGTGCCATCGAGTCATAGGTGACTCATAATGACCCTATGACTCACAGCAACACTATGAACGAAAGTCCTGGACACTTGTATAACGTTCGTCCTTTCTCCAGGTTCATAGGGTTTCTAGAGCCAAGCTATTTACGAAGTGGATGCCACTCCTGCTTCCAAGCTTGTTTTAACCAGGGAGCTCCACCAAACACTGTCCACCATTGGTAAGCATTAATGCATTTGACACGTCAGTGTCACAGTGTTCAGCGTCACAGCAACCACGAGTTACCTCTGTACAGCAAATGGACAGACCAGGGCTATACGACCTAGAAGAGTGTTTGACCAACAATAATTTAAAACAGGCCTTAGGGCCGTGGATTAGAGTCACCTGCCTTTGGCTTGGTGGCATCGCTTTCAGTCCACTAGGCCAACTGGTGACCCTTACTAAGTGAGTCAAATAATAAAATTGAAGGCACGAAGTTCTTTGGGATTGCAGTGCAGCTTCTTGCCACTAGGCGGCCAGAACTCCCTTAGTCAAAGGTGCTAGAGTTATAATCTTATCTATACAGCTAATGTTTTTACAGGTTGACCTCAGCCTCTCTTCCTTGCTGTAGACTCTCTCTAGCCTCCAGTACCCGCCTGCCCTCCCTCATCTAGGCTTCAATAACACCAGGCAGCTCACTCCTATCCTAAAAAGCACATCCCTGGTCTGGCTTTCGTGCATTCTGTTCCCTGTCTGGAATGTATTTCTTTCTTAAAAAAACAAGCACACAACTTTTGTCTTTTTTTATAAGTTGGTTTGCATCTAACCATTGATATGCATCATGTTTTGTGCATGTATTTTGTGTTTTAAGCAATCATTCCTAGGCATTATATTTCCGATAATTAATTACTATTGCTCTGTGCTTATTGGCAGTCCTTCTTTTCAAGCCCCCATTGAACCTCTCCCATTACTTCACACCGCCATCCACCTGCTAACCTCTGCCACCCCAGCAATTCCCCTCCCCTTCTTTGCCCCTTCTCTTCCTGCCCTTTTGAACTTTATACATACTTTACTCCGTTATCTTCCTGTTTTCACAATTTCTCAATCCATTCATTTATTGATTGACATTTGAACTGCTCCTGTTTTCTTGCTATTATGAATAACTCTGCTATGAACATCGGTGTACAAATGTCCCTTCTTGTCTCAGTTCTGATTTGCTTGTGATATATAGGATGATAGAGAATTTATACCTTTGAACTGTGGTGCTGGAGAAGAGTGTTGATTATACCACGGACTGCTAGGAGAACCAACAAGTTTGTCTTGGAGAGAGTGAAGTCAGAATGCTTCTTGGAGTCAAAGATTCTGAAGCTTTGTCTGACATGCTTTGGGCATGTTGCAAGGAAGGACTGGTCCTTGGAGAGGGACATCATGTTTGGGAGGGTGGAAGGACAGCACAGTGAGATGGATCAATTCTGTGAGTGGAGTGGTGGGAATGAGTGTGTTTGAGATGGCGAGGTTGACACAGGATAGAGCGGCGTTTAAGGCTCTTGTACATAGAGTCTTTATGAGTCACAAACGACTTGATGGCACATAACAACAACAACATATTCCTAGCAATGAAACAGCTGGGTCATACGGGGCTTCATTTCCTGGCCTGACAAGAACTCATCCTTCTAATTCCAGCGCATGTCATTTCCAGTGCACTTTCCAGGGCTCGAATAGAATTAACTATTCTGACCTTTTTGCTAACCGTCTTTTGTACATGGTTCCCATGTATACAAGTATCATACTGGATTGCAATAATTTTTCATTAATGACCTCTCTGGTGGTTTCATGGGTAAAGAATTATACTGCCCATCCAGAGGCACATGGTTTGAATTCACAAGCAGCTCCTTAGAAGAAAGATGAAAAATCCTCTCCTATGCTATTTAAAGCCTCTGAAAACTTGCCGGAGAGACCGCTTGGAGTTGGATCTGACTTGATAGTATATAGCAACAACAACTGAATATAAGTTTTTTATCTACTTTTGCAAATCACCCCAATACAGTTCCAGGTATATAAATAGATGGATGGTAAGTAAATATTTTCATAAAAGGATTAATGTGCTTCTTTTGAAATCAGTGTTGTTGACAAATTTTCTGTGAGATATATATGTATCTTGAGGTATATATAAATTCCCCCTCACTCAGCATTGTTTGCTTTGTTCTGTTAGAATTTCAATTTTGAGATCTCTTGTACTTCTCATTCTGTCTTGCTTTTGGTTTCATAGTTATCTCTGTGCTGAACCTTTGAGTCTACACTTTATCATGGCTGACACGGCTTTATGTATGTCAATTGAAAGGCCTTGGAAAACCATTTCTTGACAGTCTCCTTGCTCTTTGTGTAGATCATGAACGATAAGCCTTTTGATGGATTGGCGTTCACCTACTGAGGCCTTTAGTTACTCTAAATCATATCCTTTCCAAAAACTCTTTAACAGTCTATTTGGCCTAATGTCCATATCACCATAATGCCAAGTCAGCACCGGTCTGCAGACACTCTGGAAGATGTTATCTACCCATTTTACAAATGGGAAAATGAGGCCCACAATGACATAGTGGCTAGTCTGATTACAGTTAAGCAAATAAGATTCTGGACTAAAAAGAGAGCCTAATAATGTCTCTGCTCTCAATAGCGGCTCATCTCCTTCCCTCTATTATCTTTCTCTGCATGTTTCTGCTCCTGAAGGCTTTATAAAAATGTCTGTCATTTGCAATCTGTACTTCTTGCTTATCTCAATCTATTTGCTCTTCAACCAGCCACTTTCTTTTCTTGTCTTAATAAGAGGAAAGGATGAACCAGCTTTACTCAAAAACCTGCTGCAGCTCTCCTGTATGCCAGTAGGAAGAGAAGCTAAAATTGACTTCTGCATAGTATGTTATTTACCTAATGGTATCATCTCAAGGCTAACCTCTGATTTGAAAAATGTGAGCTCTCATCTTCAGGAAACTGGTCTGTTTAGAACTGATGTGAAGACAAGTTGTAGAACTTAATGACTGGGTGTATTCTCAGAGATTATTTGGCCAAACCTTTCTTAATATTAAGCATTGGTGCAAACAGAAACTCATAAAGGTCATGGGATTTTCCTGGCATAACAATGGAGGGTTTTAAAGCAAGCCAAGAGTGGACCTTAACCCTCCCAACTATCCAGTTCCCTTTCTACTACCTCCCATCCTATTTCAGGTATGAAGAAAATACCCTATTAATAACTTGACTGAATAGCCACAAAGCAACTGTAAAGGAATTGTAGCTGATAAATCTAATGATTATTCAGCTTACACGAGAAAAGAAGGCCTCCTGACATGTTCCACACCAGCTGTCACTCTGAATATGTAAAAACACAGTGGTTTCTGAATCTCTTTTACTTTTTCGCTGTTGTCAGGCAGCAGACTTGTGGTGGTGGTGTTTCTTTTGCTTGTTTGGTTTGGTAGAGGGTAGTTGTTTTAGGATTTCGATATCCTGGGTGGCACACATGATTAATGTACTCAGCTACTCACCAAAAGATTGGAGGTTCAAGTCCAGCCAAGAGGCACCTTGGGGGAAAGTCCTGGCAGTGTACTTCAGATATCCCAAAGAGCACAGTTTTCCAGTGACACACAGGGGTTCTCACGAGTCAGATTTGACATGATGGCAACTGGTTTTGAGACAATACTTTCTCTTTTCCTTTGTGATTGAATCAGAACTAGCTAACAGCTGACCCTCCAGTGGGTTTTTGGAGGCTGTAAATCACACAGGGAGAGACTGTCCATCCACCACCACCGAGTAACTGGTAGAGTCTAACCACCTGCCTCTGGTTGGTAGGTAACTCCTTACCCATGAAGCCCCCAGAACACCCTGTACAACACCTGAGATGCTGGGAATGTTAGCAACGTCAGCTTGATTCCTACTTTTTGGAATTTCGAGTCTAGGTGACAAGATGGCCATTCTAGAAATCATTATAGGTAATTAAATAGCAAATGCCCATGAGCAAAGGAATTAAGGAATTACATGGAACTGGAATGTGTAATTGGAATGTGTTATCCTCAGCCCATACTAGGGTTCAAAGAAGGTTTTCCGGGGTCAGTAGTGTTTGAACCAAAGCTCAGAGGTTCTGTGAGAATTCTAAGGGGAATGCACTGTCAGAGGAAAGTTGGAGAATGCCGGAAATACCACAGTAACAGTGCCCAGAGAACTGACAGATGCGCTGCACACTGGTGTAGGTGGAGTGACGTGAGCCAGAGCTCCAGGCAGGGGACACACCAGATCACGTAGGGCCGTTTGGGTCCCAATGAGAGTATGGAATCCACGGAATTTTTTTTTATTATTATTTTTTGTGTGTGTACCGTCAAATCGGATCTGACTGGTACAGAAGGAGGTTGCCCCTCCTTCTCCAGCAGAGCATCTGGTGGATTTGAACGCGCACCTCTGGGATTGCAGTGCAGTTTCTTGCCACTAGGCCACCAGAGCTTGCCAAATCCACCAAAACATTTTAAACGAGGGAAATACATTGTTGCATTCACATTTTTCAAAAGACTGCCCTCACGTTATTAAAAGAATGGATTTAATGTAATCAGCCTGATTCCTGTGTAGGCCAGTATGTGAGATTCATGTGTACAGTCTCCGTTTGTAGAGATGGATAAATTAGAAACTGGCTACATACAATGGGGATATTAAAGCTTGAAGAGACTGGTTTACACACGTTCACAATGTTACTATTAGTAAAATGAATGTAAAAGGGAAACAACACAATACACACGTACAGAATACTATGTAAATGAAAGAATGTCTAAAATTCAAAGCACATGTGTGAAACACAAAGTATATAAATATATGTATGCAAACTAATAAAAATATTTAATTAAAGCACACACACACACACACACACACACACACACACACAAAAAGAATAGATATAAAGTCCTGTATGCAGACAGAAAAAGTAGGAAGAAGGAAGTGGGAAGAAATGTGTGTTGTTGCTGCTGCTGTTAGGAGTTGCTGAGAACGACAGCTTCCAACAACCCTGTGAACCACAAAGCTGCGCCTGGCCGGTCCTGCACCAGCTTCGTGACCTCCGACGTGCTTGAGCTCACTGCTACAGTCACCACGTTGTTGACGGTCTTCCTCTCCTTTCACCATGTTGTTGACGGTCTTCCTCTCCTTCTCGAACCTCTTGCAGCATCATGTCTTTTTCCACGAACTGGTCCCTCGTGACAACATGACGAACGTATGTGAGATGTAGTTTCACCATCCTGGCCTTTAAGAAGCACGCTGCTCTTAGGTGCCATCAAGTCAGACCCAACTCAGAGCTGACTTTCCAGTGGGTTCTCAGAGGCTGTAAATCACACAGGAGGAGATGTTGTTGTTGTTATTGTTGTTGTTGTTATTGTTGTTGTTGTTGTTGTTGTTGTTGTTGTGTGCCACTGAGTCACCTGTGACTCATAGTGACCCTATGTGCAATAGCTGTGAATCCTGTCCTATCCTGAGCCGGTCTCACTGATTCCTACACAACTACCCTTATTACCTCCCCCCCAGTTACTGTGTCAATCCATCTCATCTGGGTCTTCGTCTCCTGCACTGTCCTTCCATCCTTCCAAGCATGATGTCCTTCTCCAAGGACTGGCCTCTCCTGGCCACGTGCCCAAAGTGAGAAGGAGCTGCAAACTCTTTACCTCCAAAGAGAAGCCTGGTTTCATCCTCTCAGAGACAGACCTGTGTGTTCTCCTGGCAATCCATGGTATGTTCAAAAGTCATGTGAAATATACGCCTGTCCTTGCAGGTGTGGTATCCACTTCCTAAGCAAAATGCTACCTGAAACTCTATGAACTTTGCTAAATGTCGATAGTTGTCGAGGGGCTTCAGGCCTTTTGTTCACAGGGTTGTTATGAGTCGTGCTCGACTCGAAGGCAATCAGCAACAACTTCCAAATTAATTCAGCAATGCTCGTCCATTGTTTCTACATCTCATGTTTCTTTCTGTGGTTGTTGTTATTGTTTTGGTTTTGTAGTTTTTATGAAAGGCAGCATAGTTTACAGTGCTACTGTTAATGTTGTTGTGGTGGTTGTTATGTGCCATCAAGTTGCCTGTGACTCATAGTGACCCTATGTAAAACAGCCCTAAATGCTGCTCTATCCTGTACCAACCTCACCATCTCCAACACATTCATTCCCACCACCCCAATCACAGAATCGATCCATCTCATCGAGGATCTTCCTCTCCTTCGCCGCCCCTCTACTCTCCCAAGCATGATGTCCCTGTCTAAGGACCAGTACCTCCTTGCAACATGCCCAAAGTGTGTCAGACGAAGCTTCAGAATCCTTGCCTCCAAGGAGCAGCCTGGCTTCACCCTCTCCAGGAAAAAAACTTGTTTGTTCTCCTAGCAGTCCATGGTATATTCAATGTCCTTCTCCAGTGCCACAGCTCAAAGGCATCAATTCTCCTTCTATCATCCCTAGTCATTGTCCAGCTTTCTGATGCATAGCGAGTGATTGCAAAGACCATGGTGTAGACAATTTTAAAAAGGGAGGGACGGTGGAAAACTCACAGCAACCCTTTACTGGATGGTTTCAATTCTTCTTTTTTTATTTTTTTGGTCTTATTAAAGAAAATTGGTTTTGTTGATTAGGATTTAAATTTACAATTATATTTGGGCTAGTTGCAAACATTCTTATTGTAAAAAGCTTTGATGTAAATGATACATTCTTCGTGCAAATAACAAGAGTCATTGACTTAACTGCCACTGCAGCACTAAAGTGCTGTCCCTGTGTTTTTCAGATGGGACTCTATGTTTATCTTTTTTTTTTACTTATTTCAGTATAAATATGATAGAATGAATGTGTAGAATTATGCATTGGCTTCATGACACGATCAAAAATATTCTGTCAAATTATTTGGATGATTTCTACAAATGATTATAAACAGTGTGCTTTTGGAGAAATGTACCTGAGGTTGTTTTGAAAGGGTTTTCACAAATAATTATCTCCCCTCATAAATAAGTTATCTTGTTTTCTTAAGAAACCCAGTGGACAGGTTACATCATCCAATGTGATACGAGACCCAAGCACAACATATGTATGAGTGCTACCATTTATTATTCTCTTTTTGACAACCAAATTATTTTTGGAGTATTACTCTGAATGATAAATCAAGTGATTTAAAAGTGCAATTCAACATTGGAAAATTGAAGTTGTAAGTGCTTTTATCTTAAGTAGATGCTCTCTATGTACCTTGAATAGTAAGTGCTTTAGCTTTGATCTAACTTTGTGGTGATGGCGTCTTCAGGGAGTGACAGTAGGCCAATACAGTATGCAGGTCCTAGGAAGTGAGGTTGAGCATGAACTCTTACATCTTACGTTAATGAGGGTCTAACTCAGCATGGGTGTAAATTCTGTTTGGGGGGGTTTCCTTCACTCTCTCTGACACGTGGAATCTTCCAACTGCCACTGAATGATTTTAAGCTTCTTTTGGAGAAAGACTAATAGGGTTTTCTTTAAGAATTATTGTTTTGTATGTAACAAGCTAGGCTTGGTATCCACTTCCAAGATTGTTTACCTCTGGAAACTCTATGAAAGTGGAGAAATAATGAAAGTTATACAAGTGTTCGGGTCTTTCGTTCATAGGGTCACTATGAGTCATCTGCAGCTCGATGGCACTGAACAACGACAGCAAATAATTTTGTTACATTATTTCCTGGAGCATGACATTCTTAAAGAAAACATATTTCCTAATTTCCTTTCAATAGATTAATAACCCTTGCCATTACAGTGTAAAATATTCCTATTTCTCCCTTGTTGATTCTGGAGTTGATGGCTTTGAGGAGGATGGATTTGCTGATTTATAGTCACTGTTGTTTTTTTATAAAGGATGGAGGGAAAGGGTTTGCCATGGCTTAGTGTGTCACCATACTCTCCCTTTTGGAACCCATAGCTTTCATTGGCCTTTATAGATACTCAATTATGCTAATCTCCATTGGATGCCCAAGCCTGTCCTACAGGAAGAATTACAGAGCAGACTCCTACACATCGCTTCACATTCACAGAACTAGGAAATCCAAGATGGAAGCAGGAGACGTGCAGATAATTCTTTCTATTTCAGCTAGTTAGGTTCCAAAAAGACTTGAACGTCTCATCCATGCCTCACTGTATTGTTGGATCTGTTTCTATTTTCTAGGTTGGACGAATTGAAGATTTTCTATACCAACTCGAAGACAGCTTCTTAAAAACTAAAAAACTGAGAACCGCTCGAAGGCAGAAAACAAAAATGAAGCGGCTTCAAATCATGCAGAATAACTAGGCTCCATGGGGACAGGCACCACAACCAAGATGTCCCAAAGAAAGAGGCAAGGGGTGTCCACTAAGACAGACTGACAGCCAGACACCAAAGGCAGTTGCCAAGTGGATGTGATGGATCTTCTCGGCTCACATTCTCAAAGACAGTCTACCTTCATCTCAGCTGACAGGAATAAATGTTCTAAAGTTTGTCTGTACTCTTACTCAAATTGGTCTTGTTTAGTTAAAAAGCTTGTCAAAGAACCACCCCCACTTCTTTCGCCTACCTGGTTCTTTTGCAACTAACTGAAGTATTTTAATATCTACCTTGAGTACACTTACAAATCCATGCACAGCTATTAAGAGTTCTTTTCAAGGTGCGGGGTGAAAGGAAATGGAAAAGATACAGGTGAAAAGATAGATGAGTAAGGTCCAATGGAGATTAAACATAATACATGAGACTGATTGTATGAAAAATAAAAAAGAGTTATTCACATGCCATATGCAGGCATGTTGTTGTTGTTGTTGATTGCTGTTGAGTCTATGATGACTCATAGTGACCCTATGAACAAAAGACCTGAAGTCTTTCTGTAACTATCATCATAGAGATTCCAGAGGCATGTAGTTTAGGATGCCACTGTTGCTTCAAAATCTGTCTTAAACTAGGAGCTCCACCAAACACTGTCCACCATGAGCAACTGTTATGGCATTCAACACGCAAAAGGCACAAGGTTGAGCATCACAGCAAACCCAGATTATCTCAGTACAGCAAACCAACAGAAGAGTGCTGTATGATTTAGAAGAATGTTCCTCCAAAATAGAACAACACTAGGCCCAAGGGCCACAGGCCCAAGAGCCCGGCAGAAATGAAAAACCAAGGCACTCTATGAGGTCCTTCATGCCACACTCCTTCACAACCAAATATTTCCATTGGCTTTCACCAAAGCAAAAGTGTCCATCTTAGGTGTTCTACAGATAAACTTCTATTTATTTCTCATGGTTCTCTTACCCCCCCCCATATATGCCTTGACTCTTATAACTGCTGTTAGACTTGGCATCTATGACTTGTCACACTATCCCAAGGACATTCAGCAACACTTGCATTTTTTTTCTAGGCACTGTGATTCCAGTAACAAGGAATTTCAAGTGCTGAGAAGGAATGAGCATCATCTGTGACTTTGCAGTAAAATACAACAGCATGAATCCTTCCAACCGCCACTACTAAAAGTCATATGTAGTCACATCAGAGATGCAAGTTCCTCTTCTCACTTTCTTGAGTAGGAAATGCCCCTGTGGCCTGATGGTTATTCTAAGAGGGAACGGTAGGCCTCTGATCATAGTCAGAATAGCCCCTATTTTCTCTCTAATTACACATTTGTCTCTCATAGATGCTGCACAATTTATCTTATGGTGATTAGTATAAGACTAGTTCCTCTAAGATGAGGGTGATGTTCAAAATGTTCAAATTGCTATACCATCATCTCTGATATTAATGATTCCTTCTCCCTTAATTTCCTCCCACTTCTGTCTATATCTCTGGGTTCTGTGATTCACTGGAAGCTCTCATAGAAACTCAAAACACCACCAGGGAGATGGCTTAGGAGAGACTGTGGATGAAACAGGCTGATGTATGTTGTTATAGCGACCGGTGAATGATGGGTCAGGAGCCTGCAGGCTGAGGCTGTCAGCTGTCAGTGAAGCTGAACCAGGTGAGATACTTTGTCCCAAGAGAGCAAGATGCAGGCATAGACAGACAATATAAATACAAAGAAGCCAAATATAGAATAAAATAAATAAGAAAATATATTTTTTAGAATTAATATTTTTTAAAAAGGAACAGGATCCCAAAATATATTTATTATAATAAGCATGAAAAAGAGAAAAGAGAAGAGGATAGGATAGTTAATGGTGAAATATTTACTTTTTGACTATAAAAGAATCAATTACAAGTCTTATATAGATGTCAGTATAATAATGCAAAATACAACAGCCTTTACAGACTTTGAAATTAAATGACCTTTGTTTTTGCTTAGCTTGGACATCATTTGGAATGCTAGCAGTTCAGGGATAGAATTCTCACCTTTCGTGTAGAAAATCCGGGTTGGATTCCTGGCCAGTATATTTCATGGATGGCCACCTAAATACAGGTTTGTGTTTCACTGTGAGACTAAACAGGTTTCATAGGAGAGTCTAGACTAAGATAGATAAGGAAGTAAGCAAGCATTTTTCACTGTTTTGTTTGTACTCACTGTCAGGGGCCAACTGGACAGAAGTGAAGAAGAAAAATCCACTGAAATGGAAAGAATAATAACATAATGCTATGAAGAACTCCAATCCATTTGGAAACCTAGAAGAAATGGTAATGGCTTTAGACATGCCCTACCTACATAAACTAACACAAAAGTAGACCATATGAACAGATCCATCACAACAGAAGAAGTTTAACAGATCATAAACAAACTCCCAACCGAAGAAAAGTCCTGATCACGTTGACTTCACCAAAAAATTTCACCTCAGTTTAAAAGAAAACAAAAGTTTTACTCAAATTATTTCAGAATATAGGAAACTATTAAACTCATTCTATGAAGTAGACTCAACCCTGATACAAAAGCCACACAGAAAAAACAGTGCTGTTGTTGTTGTGTACCATCATGTCAGAACCGACTCATATCTGACCCTTCAGTAAGTTTTCAGAGGAAGTAAATGGAAAGAGACTGAGGTTGTTCACAATTACAGCTTGCTTGGCTCCATAATCAGCACTCTTGGCACCAGCAGTCAGGAAATCAAAAGACAAATTGCATTGGGAAAATCTGCAGTCATGGTCTTCTCCAGAGTGCTGAAAAGCAACTATGTCAGTCTAGAGTCTAAGCTGTGCCTGATCCTGGCCATGGTCTTTTGCAGTTACTTGCTATGCATCAGAGAGCTGGACAATGACTAAGGACAACAGATGAAGAATTGATGCCTTGAGTTGTGGTGCTGCAGAAGAGTCTTGACCATACCATGGACTGCTAAGAGAGCAGGTCTGTCCTAGAGAGCGTGAAACCAAGTTTCTCCTTGGATGCCAGGATTTTGAAGCTCCGTCTCACATATTTTGGGCACATGGTCAGAAGAGGCCAGTCCTTGGAGAAGGACATCATGCTTGTAAGGCTGAAAGGACAGTGAAGGAAAGGAAGACCTCAGATGAGATGAACTGATACAGTGACTGGGGTAATGGGGACTGGTGTGTCAGAATTAGTGAGACAGACTCAGGATAAGGCAAGCTTCAGAGCGGCTGTACACAGGGTCACTATGGCTTGCAAATTATTTGATGCACATAACAACAGGCATGTTGCCAGGTAAGACCAGTCCTTGGAAAAGAACTTCATGCTGGTAGAGGTGGAGAGTCAGAGAAAGGCAGACCCTCAACAAGATAAAATGACATCATGACTACAGCAGGCACGGGCGTGGCCAAGGTCATGACTATGATGCAGGATGTGGTGCCTGACAGTAAGAATTAACAGTGTTAGATGTGATTTCACTATTTGCCCATCTCCGCCCATTTCTTGCACCAAAGACCCATTGGTAATTCCGACTAGGATTTGATTAAGGAAGAAGAAAAGCTGTTTATTGTAAAGCTTTTATAGAATGGAAACCTAAAAACAAAGAAAAATTTTCAGGGGGAAAAAAGTTAACCAACATTCTCAGCTCTTCACCTACCTATCATAACGTTCAAAATCGTACTGAAAGCACTAGCAGGAGAAGATTAAATAGATGAATGGGACTTTCTAAGACTCTAATTCCTGTGCACATCCAAAACCTTCTCCACCAGGGTAAAAAGGGAAGCCACAACTGGGAAAAAGTGTTTGGCAATGACATATCAGATAAGGGACTTATATCTAGAATTTATAAAAATACTTGAGCACCACAACAAGATAAAGATAAATAATCCAATTGAAAAATGGGCACAGGATATGAACAGGCACATCACCAAAGAAGACATTCAGATGGCCAACAAGCACATGAAGAAATGTTCAAAATCCCTAGCTCTAAGAAAGATGCAAATCAAAACAACTATGAGATATCATCTCACCCCAGTCAAAATAGCAAAACTTAACAGAACACCAAGCAACAAATGCTGGTGAGGTTGTGGAGAGACTGGAACCCTTATTCACTGTTGATGGGTGTATAAAATGGTGCAACCACTGTGGAAAGCAGTGTGGCGCTTTCTCAACAAGTTGCAAATAGAGATACCATTTGACCCAGCAATTCCACTACTGGGAATATACCCTAAAGAGACCATAAACGACATCCAAGCAGATATATGCACACCCATGTTTATTGCGGCTTTGTTTACAATAGCAAGGAGCTGGAAACAACTTAAGTGTCCATCAACAAACGAATGGATAGAGAAGCTCTGTTATGTTCACACAATGGAATACTACGCTGCATTGAGAAACAAGGAACTCATGAAATATTATTCAAAATGGGTGATCCTGGAGGACATTATGCTCAGTGAAATATCTCAGTCACAAAAGGACAAACACTGCATAGTGCCACTGTTGTAGAATGGGACTGACATCAGAGTTGAGGTAAGACGGAGGAAAACTGGATGAATTATGTATACTGCATTGAAGCCGATGAGGGAGAGAACGGTTTAAAAGCAATATATTATAGGGCATTATGATTATCATAAGAGTCCGGAATGAAGGGTCCACAGTGGAGTGTGCCCGGGGCGGGGAGATTGTATACCAATGAAGGAATTTTACTTTTAAGACAAAAGAGTGAACTGGGGGGGAGGGTGTGTGGAAGTGCAACAATGAATGAATGGAAACCCAAAATCTCTGTAAATGTTCATTAAGATTAATTTTTTAAAAAAGCACTAGCAGTGCCCATAGGAATGAATTTTGCTTGAAATTTCAACACTAATGTCAAGATCTTTACGTAGCAATAATCAGCATAATTTACTGCACCTGGCCTCCCATTTCTTGTTTGTTGTTAAAATGTCTGCAGGAAAGAGTTGTAAAACAGTACAGTGATGATAAAAACAACATTAACAAATACAGAAATCCAAGTCCACAAAGTATTTTCAGAAAGCTTGTTTCATTTCAACAGCACAAGAACCTCATCATATAAGCATTGTTTCTATTTTATAGTTGAGGACACAAAGGCTTTAAGGGTTTAATACTTTTCCTGTCAAAAAAAGCAACCTCTAATATGATCAAACAATAACATAGAGAGAGTTCTGATGGCCTAGTGGATGGAAAGTGATGCTACCAAGCAAACAGTGGGTGATTTTAATCTGCAGCCCTCAGGCCTGGTTTAAAATGTTTTTGGTCAAACATTCTTCTAAGTGACATAGCCCTGGTCTGTCCACTTGCTGTACAGAGGTAACTCATGGTTGCTGTGATGCTAAACACTGGGACACTGATGTGTCAAATGTGATCATGGTTACTCATGGTAGACAGTGTTTGGTGGAGCTCCCTGATTAAAACAAGCTTGGAAGCAGGAGTGGCATCCGGTTCTGAAACAGTTTGCCTCCGGAAACTCTACGAATGTGGAGAATCAATGAAAGTTATACAAGTGTTCAGGTCTTTCTTCATTCATAGGGTCGCTATGAGTCTCTACAACTCCACGGCATTTAACAACAACAATATAATCAATCCTGAAGAGGTCTGTAAGCCAAAGTTCGTCTGAATATTTTGCCCTGGAGGTTGTGTTGTTGTTGTTGTTATGCACCTTCAAGTTGGAACCAACTGATTGCTGAACCTCTGGCAAGTTTTTCAAAGGCAGTTAATTGCACAAGAAGAGACTGCACATCTTTCTCCCAAAGAACAGCCTGTGCATTTCAACCATAGCCCTGTGAGACTGTAGCACAGCCTCTACTCTTTAGGCCACCAGAGCTTCCGTGTATAGGGTTGTTGAAATTGTGCAGGATTATTAACATTGTTAAGGGTGAGAATTCAGTGATAACATATATGCTCTTTCTCTGCCATATTCTTGAAGATTTTATTCTATAACATTTCAAACACATTACTTGCAAATAAAACAGAAAGGCGTTATGACACAAGAAAAGAGGTGCTGTCCACTCACGATCAGATCTGCCTTTAGGAAGCTTCAGTAATCCGGATTCCCTTTGTCCTCCCCAGCTCGACGTGTCCATTCATTATATTCTGATATATATGGATGGCCACACTTCACAAGCCAGCGAGCTTGGCAACAAACAGATTCTCCCCACATTCGAGTGATAAATTCTGTTTTAAAATGTGGTTGGATTGCTGCACTGGCTAATCTTCTGGAAGAAATAGTTTAAATTCAGAAGTCCCACCTCCAAATGAAGAATGACTGTATGAATATTGTATCTGTTGCTCTGATCTGCATTTGCCTTAGAGCCATTTGATCAGTCTTTGCTCATTCTTCAGAGTATTTTGGTGTTTGTTTTTCTTTACATTTATTTTTAAAATTTTCACACCTGTTAAATAATTGTACAATCTAACTGATATAGATTAGAGAGAGAGAGAGAGACTCACAGTTGATAGATAGATTCCAACTTATGATAGTCACTCACTGGGTTTCCAAAGCTGTAAATCTTAATAAGAACAGGCAGTCTCATCATTGTCTCGTAGAGCCACAGATGGGTTCAAACGAACAAATTTTTTGTTAGTAGCCCCATACTTACTCTTTTTACGTAGGGTTGTTGTTGTTAGGTGTAAGTCAAGTATGACCCCTAGGGACCATGTTGTCAGCAACACATAGTATGACTTATGAACGACAGACCTGAATTTCTGATATACTTGAGGCCATTGCTGCAGTCACTATGTCGTCCCATCTCAATGAGGGTCTTCCTCTCTTTCACTGACCCTCCATCCTTCCAAGCATGATGTCCTTTTCCGAGGAATAGCCTTTCCCAGCAGCAGGTCCAAACTATGAGAGATGAAGCTTTGACATCCTTGCCTCCAAGGAGCACTCTGACTGCACCTTTTCCAAGACTTACTTGTTCATACTTTTTACAGTCCATGGGATATCTAGTACTCTTCTCCAACATCACAACTCAAAAGCACCAATTCTTCTGTCATTTCTATTCCTCGTCCAGCATCAATTCTTTTGTCATTTCTATTCACTGTCCAGCATCCATTCTTCTGTCATTTCTGTTCATCGTCCAGCTCTTAGACACATAGCAAGTAATTGAAAAGATCACGGCTTGAATGATGTGCACCTTAGTCTTCAAGCTGACATCTCTGCTTTTCAGTATTTTTGGAGAGATCCATGACAGAAAACTTGTCCAAAGCAGTATGTCTCTTTGTCCCCTGATTGCTGGTACCAAGCATGCTGATTGTGGATCCAGGCAAGATGAAATCATTAAACAGTTTCAAACCTTTCTCCATCTATTATGATTTGGCCCCACAGCTCAGTAATATGGACCTGTATCTTTTTTTAGGTTAAGGTGCAATCCATATTGCAGGCTGTAGTCTTTGATCTTCTGCAATAAGCACTTCAGGTCCCCTTCATTTTCAGCAAACAAAGTTATGTCACCTGCATACATAGCACAGGTTGTTGATGAGTCTCTGATCCTGGTGCCACATCTTTCTTCAAAGAGTCCGCTTCATGAATTATTTGCCGTTTATATCAATTTCCCTACTTGTGGTTACTTAGAAAGGAAACTCTGATGACCTAGTCATAAAGAGCTATGTTACAACCCTTTCCACAACGCTTGAGGTGCACCAGGTGTTCACAGGAGAAGATGGACAATCAACTTTCATGCAGTTTCTTGCCTCTGAAAACCCACTGGAGGGTCAGCTATGTGTTGGTTCCAACTCAACAACACATAATAACAACAACAATAACACTTACATAGAAGCTGCTGGGACATGAGAGCATGTTCTCATTGCCCTCACCTCCCGACTTCCTTGTCCTTCTTTCTCCTGTTTCCCTCCTCCTTGCTCTTGACCTTTCTGTGCCATCACTTTGGTCACAACAATAGCATCAGGCCTTTGTAGGAGGGAAAGTAAATAGCAAATGCTATTTTCTATTTGCTGATAAGATTGAGTCTCCGAGCTTACAGTTCATATTTTTTTATGTATCTTCAAAGGAAGACAAATCTTTATTCTTTGAAAAAAGATTGATCCAGTTTTTGAAAACAGCTAAAAATTACCCCAGCATCTGGTGGACAGAGTAGACGATGCACCAATTATTGCTATTATGTGTCCAGGAAGAAGTTGTCACTGTGAAGTAACGGCACACACAAAGACAATTGCACTGAAATAAGATCAGTGTGACTGTACTTTGAAATATCTCCAAGAAGAACCTTGTGAAGAGAATCAACATACCTTGGTGTCACCACGGTGGTATGTTTGTATTTAGAAAACTGTCTTGCATGGCTCTCCCATGTGCTGCTAGTAGGAGAGAAAATTTGTAAACTAGCAGCCTGTCTTGAAAGCATTTAGTTTATTAGCGTCTATCAAGAGTCCCCTACTAGTCAACACTAGAAGCAGCAGTAAGGAGATCAGGAGATGTATTGCATTGGACAAGTTTGCTGTCAGGGACTTTTCAAAATTATTGAGGAGCAATGATGTCAGTTTGAAGACAAAAGTACACCTGATTCAGGTGATGGTCTTTTCAATCATTTGCTGGGCATCTGAAAGCTGGACAATGAATAAGAATGATAGGAGAATTGAGGCCTAGTACTCAATATTCCATGGACTGATGAAAGAACAGATATGCCTTGAAGAAAGTACAGCCAGGGTTCTCCTTAGAGGCAAAGATGACAAAGTTTCCCCTCACATACTTAGAGCATGATACTAACAGAGGTTAATTATTTTTTTAAAGTATTATTGTTGATTGCCTTTGAGTCGAGCACAACTCGTAGTCACCCTATGAACGAAAGGCCTAAAGCCCCTCTACAACTATTGACATTTATCAAAGTTTAAAGTAACCTTTATTTTATACTGGTTTGCATATAAAATTGGTGTACATTGTGTTTCATTCATATACATTGTGTTTCACACATTCCTTCATTCACGTAGTGTTTCATACAATCATTTTCCTACATTGTTTTATAAAATTAACCACCATAGATCTATGCCCACTATTACCCCATCTTTTCAGGTCCCCACTGGATCTTTCCTAATGCCTTCACCCCCCTCCCTCTTCCCACAAAACTCTGCAACTCCATGATTTTGCCCCCTGCCCACCATCAGCCCCCACCCCCATCTCCTTCTCTTCTCCTTTTGGACCTTTGTACACATCTACTAGTCATCCTTCTATTTTTACAATAATGGTCTTATATGCAGTATTTGTCCTTATGAGACTGAGTTCACTCAGCATAATGTTCTCCAGACTCTCTCATGTTATATAGTATTTTTCTAAAACATTACTCCTGTCTGCTGCATAGTATCCCTTTGTGTGAATGTACCGCAGTATCTCAATTAGTTCGTTCGTTGATGGACATTTGGGCTTTTTTCCATTTCCTTGTTATTGTGAATAATCTTGCTGTGAACATCAGCATACAAACCTCTGTTTGT
Source organism: Elephantulus edwardii (assembly GCF_000299155.1). Classification (NCBI taxonomy): domain Eukaryota; kingdom Metazoa; phylum Chordata; class Mammalia; order Macroscelidea; family Macroscelididae; genus Elephantulus; species Elephantulus edwardii. The sequence continues at coordinate 4,741,082 of NW_006399838.1, forward strand.
ATCTCAGGTCTATTTTACTTAAGGTATATTCCTAGCAGTGGAATACTTGGGTTATATGCAATGTCTGTGTTTAGCATTTTTTATTTTAATAAAAGTTTACACAGATTTTAGATTTCCTTCATTCATTGTTGCACTTTTCTCCCTGCCCTCCCATCCCCCGCAATTCGCTTTTCTTTTTTAAAATGTGTTCAGCCTTTTGAGGAAATGTCAAATTACCTTCCAGAACAGTTATGCCATTTTACAATCCCAAATATACCAAGCAAGTGGCATTCACACACACACACACACACAGAATCAAAAAGTACTGAAGGAAGAAGTTCATGGTGCGCTGAATGCATTGGCAAAAAAATAAGGCCCCAGAATTGATGGGATGTCAAATGAGATGTTTCAGGAAACAATGCAACCCTGAATGTATTCGCCAGTCTCTGCCCAGCAGATATGGAAGACAGCTACTTATCAAGTTGACCAGAAGAAATTCATATTTGTTTTCATTTCAAAATAGGTGATCCAACAGAGGGTGGAGATTATCTAAAAATATTACTAATATCACATGCAAGTAAATCTTTCTGAAGATTATTTAAAAATAACTGAAATAGCACATCAAGAGGGAACTTCCAGAAATCAAACCTGGGTTCAGAGAAGACCATGGAACAAAGGATATCACTGGTGATGTTAGATAGCTCTTGGCTGCAATCAGAGAATACCAGAAAGATGTTTACTTGTGTTTTCTTGATCATGAAGAGACATTTGATTGTGTGGACCATAGCAAAACATGGCTAACTTTGAGAAGAATGGGAATCTCAAAACATTTAACTACACTTCTGCAAAGCCTGTACTTAGATCAAGAAGTTGTCCTGACAGAGTAAGGGAACACTGCACGGTATAAAATCAGGGAAAGTGTGCATCAAGGTTGTATCCTTTCTTTATAACTCTTCAATTTGCTAAGAAAATCAAGAAGCTGGAACGTATGAAGTAGAATGTGGCATCAGGATTGGAGGGAGACTATGAGCAATGTGAGTTGTACAAAAGACTTAAACTTGCTTGTCAAAAATGAAGACGAATTCAAGCAATTACTGAAGATCAAAGACTACAGCCTTCCACATGTGTAACATCTCAACATCAAAAAAACAAAAGTCCTCACAATGGACCAATAAAGAACATCATGACAAATGGAGAGAAGAGTGATGTTTTAAACAATTTCATTTTACTTAGATCCATAATCATCCCCCATGGTAAAAGTAGTCAAGAAACCAAAATATATATTGCAATAGGGAAAGGTGCTGTCAAGGACCTCTCCAAAGTACCAAAGAACTAAGACATCAATTTAAAAACTAAACTGCATCTGATGCAAGTAATGGTATTTTTAATAGCTTCTTATTTATCTGAAAGCTGAATAATAAATAAGGAAGACCAAAGAAGACTTGATGTTTCCAAATTGTGCTGTAGTATCAACTGCCAAAAGAACAAATAAATCTGCCTTGAAGAAAGTACAAACAGAAGTACATCTTTACAGGCAAAGATGGTGAACCTTCATCTCACTTACGTGGGCATATTTTTAGGAGGAATCAGTCCTTGAAGAGAGACATCATAATTGGGTAAAGCAGATCGGTGCATCTGAGAGCTGGACAATGAGTAAGGATGACAGAAGAAGAACTGACACCTTTGAACGGTGGGGTTGGAGAAGAGCCTGGAACATTTAATGGACGACCAAAAGAACAAACAAGTATGTCTTGGAGAGGGTGCAGCCAGAGTATTCTTTGGAGGCAAGAATGATGAGGTTTTGACTCATGTACTTTGGCCCTATTGCTTGAGGCCACTATTCTTCAGAGAGGAACATGATGCTGTGAAGGGTGGAGGGTCAGCAAAGGAGAGGAAGACCAGGTGGATTGACACGGTGACTGCTGCGATGGGCTCTTGTGTGTCAGGAAGTGTGAGGATGGCACAGAACAGAACAGGGTTCAGATCTTTTGTTCATAGGGTCGCTATGAGTCATACTCGACTCAACAGCACCTAACAATGACAACAGAAGGTCAAGGAAAGAGAAGAAGACCCTCAAAGAGGTAGATTGACACAGAAACTACCACAAAGGGCTTAACCAAGACAGAGATCATACGATGGGCCAGGGTAGGGCAAAGTTCAATGTTGTCTATAGGTGAACTATGAGTCACAGTAGACTCCAAAGCCCTTAACCACAACAACCACATCCAGGTTCACGGCTAACCAGAAGGCAGTACTTCCCGGGCAGTTCAAGTTCACTAACTGCTCAACTTCAGAAACCAAAAAAGGGTCACTTTGGGTTAGAACCAACTTGATGGCAGTGAGTTTTACATTTTTCTTTAATTATTATTTAGTAAACATTATTGTGTTATTGTTGTGTGCCATCAAAGTCACCTGGGACTCATAGCAACCTTACATATAACAGTTTTGAACTCTGCTCTGTTCTGAGTCTACTTTATTGTCTCTGCCACACCTACCCTCGTTACCCCAGTTACTGAGTCAGTCCGTCTCATTGAGGGTCTTCTCTTGCTCTGTCCCTTCACCCTCCCAAAAATAATGTTCCTCTTCAACAATTGTCCCTCCTGGCCACGAGCCCAGAGTACTGAGACTGAGCTTCAAAATCCTCTCCTCCAAGGAGCAGTCTGATTCCACCCTCTCCAACATGATCCTGTTTGCTCTCTTAAACTATGAGGGGAAAGTGAAAAACAACCAAAAAAGGTCGAACTCACTAGTCTAGTGGTGACTGGTAACATCTGAGACTAGGGCCCTTCGTCATCTTTCGAACTTGTAACAACAGTCTGTGGCTCAATTTTCAATCTGTAAGGTGACCAAGTTATCAGGAAGGCTCTTACTCCAAAGAATAGCCAACCATGTAAATTCGAAAGAGCAATATTTGCCCTAGAATAAAGTCCTAGAGGGAGGGAGTGATAAGATGGAATGATAGAATGAAAAGTAAAAGTAAAAATGATAGAATGAAAAAGGAAAGCAGTAATGAGGAAAACTTAATTATACTGTCGGTATTACAGTCAATGTTATAAACCCTAATGTGTGTAAATGGTTGAAGGAAATAATTTTCTTTTTTTAAACCAAATCACAATTTAAAAGAAAAACAAAAACAAAAAAAAAAAGGAGAGAAATTTCTTTTAAAAACCAAAACTCAGGTTTATCACCATACCACCCTGCACACATTCCACATGACCTGAAAACCTTGAGCTGTGTTTAGAACAACATTTTTAGCTACAATTTTGTAAAATGTAAATCCAGACCAAGTATTCTCAATGAAAATTTAACATCTGAAATGAGGTATACTATGAGTAGAAAATACATGTCTGATTTCAAAGTATAAAAAAGTAGAATGTAAAATATCTTAATAACCTTTTATGTGGGTTACATTTTTAATTATATATTTATATATTGAGTAAAAAATGTATCACTAACATTAATTGTACGTATTCTTTATGCAGCTATTGGAAAATTCTTGTGAAGTTTGTGTTTCAAGTCCTCTTCACTCCCAGCTAGCAAGGCTGTGTCATCTGCATAGTGCAGATTATTGATGAGTCTTCCTCCAATCCTGGCTACATCCCTCCTTCCTGTGATGCCACATTCTTCTTCATATAGTCAGGCTTCTTACACATCAACAACACGAAAACAAAATTCCTCACCACTTCACCAGAGAGAACTAGCCTGATAGATGGAGGGGGGATAGAATGGAAATTGTCAGCAACATCATTTTACTTGGGTTCACAATCAACACTTATAGCAGCAGCAGTTAAGAAATCAAAGACGTTTTAATGTTAGGAAAACTTGCTGACAAAGACTTCTCCAAAATGTTAAAAAAATAAATGTGTCTGTTTAAAGACTAAGGTGCACCTGATCCAAGTCACCATCTTTTCAATTTTTTCCTTTACATCTAAAAGATGAGCAGTGAATAATAATGACAGAAAAATTGATGCCTTTGAATTGCGGAATTGGAAAAGATATCCCAAGGGCTGCCAAAAGAACAAACAAGTTTGTCTTGGAAAAAGTACAAGCTACCACGGTGCTCCTTGGAGGGGAGTATAGTGAAACTTCCTTTTACATTCCTTGGGCTTGTTTTCAGGAGGGCCTAGTCCTTGGAAAAGATATCATCCTGGGGAAAGTGAAGGGTCAGAGAGAGAAGTTCCTTTACAAGATGAAGAGACAAAGTGATTGTAACGACGGCTTGAGCACATCAGAGACTATAAGGGTGGCACTGCAGAGGGAAAGATTTACCTGTTATTCATAGCAGGGTAAGGTTCACCTCTGTCATTCAGAGAGTCACTCTGGCTTGTAGTTGACTCGATGGCATCTATTGCTGTGTATTGTTGTTGTGGTGTACCATAGTGTCAGAACTGACCCATAGCTGACCCTCCAGTGGGTTTTCAGAGGCAGTTAATGCCATGGAAGGAGACTGCCCAACCTTCTCCTGGAGCATCTGGTGACCAGAGAACCCTTTGCCTTCCAGACTACAGCTCAGCTTCTTGCCATGAGGCCACCATTAGAAAATTAAAAATCAATTCTGAGATATGAATGATATTTCTATTTCATGGCATTGGCCAAGGCAATAAATCAGCTGCAAAGGTGCATTTCCAATAACAACACAACATCTCAACCAAGTCTCTCCTTGAAGGCTAGGATTTTGAAGCTCCTTCTGACATACTTTGGGCACGTGGCCAGGAGAGCTGGTCCTTGGAGAAGGACACCATGCTCGGAAGGGTGGAGGGACAGCCCAAGAGAGGAAGACCCCAGCTGAGATGGATCGATATAGTAACTGGGGTGATGGGGGGGGGGTCAGAATTAGAGAGACTGGCTCAGGACAGGGAACGGTTCAGAGCTGTACATAGGGTCACCATGGGTCACAGCCAACTCTATAGCACATAACAACAATAACAACAAATTGAGATGGTCTGTAAGTGTGAAAAATACTTCAAAGGTTATATAAAAAGTAAAATATCTTAACTATTTTCTTTTGATTGTATGTTGAAATAATCTGTTAAATAAGTTGAGTCGATCTGCTTCTATAAACATAGCAGCCTAGGAAACGCCCCTGGGGAAGTTCTTCTCTGTCACGCTGGGTCATTATAAATCTGAACTGAGTTAATGACACACACAGAGCCTCCTAGGGCTGTAGAATTGCTGTGGTTTCTGACAGGCAGGGACCACCAAGAAAAGGACCTACTTTGGATAATGAAGGCTGTTGGGATTAATTGTAAAGAAGGATCCTAAGAAAAGGCTGAAAAATATTCAAGAAAATACTTTCTACTAATAAACAGGCAGATACTCAAAGAGCACTGAGATTTGTTATCTTGCTGTAAATGTGACATGTGTACTTACCACAGGAGAAGCCAAGGACGTGCCAGTTATATTTGTAACCAATGCCAGTCCCCTTAGTCATATTATCCCCTAAAAAGCATAAGTGGTGGCAAAACGAAGTTCCTGTCCTAACACTCAAGGCTGCATTTAACCCAGAACAAAGCTGAAATGCAGTCCTATTTATATAGTCCAGGGACACGTAAGCCAGCATGGCAGAGAGCTGGCTATTGATGAGAAAACTCACCTCTGTATAAATGCCAATCGAACATCAACTGAGTGATGGTGATGGTGGTGGTGG
>NW_006399838.1:4747953-4752435 GCF_000299155.1 Elephantulus edwardii
GGTGGCGGTGGCGGAGTTAGGTGCCATCAAGTCGAGTGTGAACCACAGTGGCCCTGTGAATAACAGATCTGTACTCTATCCTAGTAAGTGGCATCCTCACACTTCCTGACACATTAAAGACCACTGCAGCAGTCACCACGACAGTCTACCTGGTCGAAGGTCTTTCTCTCCTTCGCCCACCTTTCTGAGCACTGTGTCCCTCTCCAGGGAATGACCCCTCCTAGCAATGTGCCTGAAGTATGTGAGGCAAAGTGTCATCATCCTTGCCTCTAAAGAACACCCTGGCTACACCCTCTCCAAGATACATTTGTTCTTTTGGCCATCCATGGGATATCCAGAGTTTTAGTGGCCTAGTGTCAAGAAGCTGCTTTACAATCTTGAAGGCATGTGGTTCAAGGCCACCAGCTGCTCCGCAAGAGAAGGCTGGGCAGTCTCCTCCTGGGTGATTAACTGCCTCTGAAAACCCACCGGAGGGTCAGCTCTAGCTTCACTTGAACTCTACGGCACACAACAGTATGGGACGTTCAGCGCTCTTCAACACTGCAGTTCATCCATATCCATTGTCCAGCTCTCAGATGCAAGCACATGATTGGAAAGACCATGGCCTGGATCAGATACACCTTAGTCCTCAAACTGACATCATCACTCCTCAATGATCCCAGTGCAATACATCTCCTGATTTCCTGACTGCTGGTACCAAGGGTGTTAATTGTGGATCCAAGTAAGATGAAGTTGTTGATAGTTTCAATATTTTCCCCAACAATCACGATGTTAACTGCCTCTGAAAACCTGCTAGGGTGACAGCCATGCATCCGTTCTGACTCTACGGTCCTCAACAACAGCATGATGTTACTTCTCAGTTCAGTGGTAAAAATCTGTCTTCTTGACAATGAGATGCAATCCGTTAAGATGAAGCCCTGTGAACTTCAGCTGAGTACATCCAGTTATAAGTCAGGAAACAGAATTGTTATTGGGACAATGATGTGAACTGATGGCTTGCCCTTACGTGCCCTCCTACTCTGTAAAACAATGATGATAACCTATTATAGGTATCAAGGGTCCCAAACTGATCATCTAACTTAATTGTCTAGAACATTGGATGACACACAGAGAAAATCTGTAAGTCATTTTACCCTCCCTCTGAAACACAGGTGTAAGCTATGGACATACTTGGCTACTAAACAAAAGGTACACAGTCATGTTCACCTGGGGCATCTCAAAACTGGGGATCGACTTCCCCAGTGCGATAACGGTCACCCATGGTGGACAGTGTTTGGTGGAGCTCCCCAGTGAAAACAAGCTTGGAAGCAGGAGTGGCATCCACTTCCATAATAGCTTGCCTCCAGAAACCCTATGAACGTGGGAGAAATGACAAAAGTTATACAAGTGTTCAGGTCTTTCGTTCATAGGATCGCTATGAGTCGTCTATGACTTGATGACACTTAACAACAACAACTTCCCCAAAATCAAATTGAAAACCCAATGCAGCACAGTTCTCCCTGACACAGCCGGGGCTGCCAAGAGACAAAAACCAACTCACAGCAACTTGTGGGGTTTTTTTTCCCATTGTATTTACATTTTTTGTAAGAGGGAATGTCTGAGTGACGTGGACACCACACTCTGACAATCTCCTATTTTCTCTTCTGTTAATATGTTCTCGTTCTTCCCTATTCCTTTTCTCTTCTGTAATCAGCCTTCAAGGCCTCTGTTGGAAAAGAAATCTTATGTTTCTCCCTTTGAGCCTATCCTGGACTGCTTTAACCAGAACCGTGGACTTGGAACATTTCCTAGTAGTGGACACCGGGTACTAAACTTCTTTTTCTTCCTAGTTCCATGTTCTTTCTTACTGGGGAAGCTCTTCTCTCTTTAAAAAAAAAAGTAAAATACTGATTTATTTACAAAGTTTGAATACATTCTTTTTCACACTGCTCACTGCTTAACCATGAGTGGCAGAAGGGCCTTGGATAGCACCACCTTGAAACATCTCTCAACCCTCGCCTCGCAGGGGCTGAAAGTGTGCAGCTGTTGGCCAGGTGTCCTGTGTAATTAGGCAGAGGAACGTGTCCAGACCACCAACACTGAGTCAACTACAGAGAAAGGCCTGCTGGCCACTGGGTACCGACACTCACAGAGGGCGCTTGATCATTATCTGTCTCTTCTTTATACAAATAAAGAGTTATTGTGATCAGTGTTTGTATGAGCTGCATCTTTCTTGGTGACCTCAGACCTTCTTTGACAGAACAATCACAAATCAAAATGTCATTTCTTTTTAAAAACCTTCATTCATCCATTGGCCCCTTCCCCAACACTCTGGCAGGCTTTAACCCACTTTTCTTAGCTTTCACATGACACTTGTTTACTCTGCTAACATAACTCTAGTAATATATGAATGAATTGTACAGATATTATTCTTTTTCTCTATAATATTGTGGACTTTTAGAGGGCAGGAGAATTTTTTTTTCCTATCCCCAAGCTTCATTTACAATTTCAAGTATGTGGTAAATGTCCATAAATATTTATAGAAAAGAAGAAAAATAATGAGGTGAAAGGGTGGGAAAGAGAAGGGAAATGTTTAGCAACTGAGAATAGAATCAAACACAGCTCATTTTTAGCCTAGTTCCCAGAGACAAAGTTGATGCACTGTGATCAAGGACAGCTCACATTGTGCCTTTGAATGTCACCACCTCATCTGCAAAATAGAAATCAAAATATCCGATCTTACCTCTTTGGGATTGTTATGAGAGCAAATTAATTGAAAGAGTGGGCTGTAAAATTTCAATTCTGAATTGAATCCAAGGTCATTCTACTTTTTAAAAAAATAAGCATTTTTCAGGAAAAAAAATTAGAAAATTGCTCTAAAATTTGTATTGAAAAAATAGTCTGTCTTGTTGAATCATGAGAAGAGATAAAATATGCCACAGTTGCAGCTCTTCCCCTATTTGTAATGAATTAACCCACATCATAATGCAATTAAAAGGGTACAAGAGGCTCCAAAGAATCCTTCACATTTTTATCAGTCTTTTTTCCTCCATAAAATGAGCATTTCTATTAAAATGATATTGCATAAAAATGGAATTTTAATGTGTGTAAATTCTTTAAAATCATGCAACCACCTGGTAAAGACCAGCCTTATACTATTTTTCCCTCCATAAAAATCAGGAATGAAAGAAATTACAAAGTAATAAAAATTAGAAAACACAAAATCTAAACAGACACAAAATAAAATGTGCTCACAAATTGTGGAAACATTAGGGCATCCAATGCAAAGACACCAATAGTAAAGTATGTTCAATTCTTTGCAGCCAAAACCTGGTAAGTGAATAATTCTCCATGAATAAAAAAAAAAACAAAAACACATTGGTGAAGCAGAGAATAAAATCTCAAGTGGAAGAGGCATGCGCAATTAGAAAGCAAAAATTGTGACATCACCGATAGTGAAACATAGTTTTCCAACAAGGTAGAAGTCATGAAAAAGATCTTAGTAGACTCCACTCAGCAAAAAAAAAAAAAATCATAATCATAATAATTTGACAGGATGGGTCTTGGGATCATAGCCTTGGAAGGACATCAAGGTCAGTTGTCTTGACATAGTCCATGAAGACCATGCTCTCCGTTCTACTTGGATGAATAGTAACTGGGTCTTAAAAGCTTTCAAGCAGCCATGTAAGTGGGTCTTAAGCAGCCATCTGCAGGTCCCTCTCTGTCCAGAAAAAAGATTAAAGAAAAGCAAAGAGATACAGAAACTGTCATTTCAAAGGACTCTTGATCTCCATGACCCTGGGACGAGAAAATTCTAAATCAGATCACCAAGTTTTTCTTCCAAGGAAATCTAAAAAAGCCTGTTTCCATAGAGTTGAGTTCAAGCTATAGCCATCCTATAGGCAAGAGTAGAACTAAGCCTTAGTTTTAAGTCTGTAATCATCACAGAAGCAGGCTACTTCTTTCTCCCACTGAGTGGTGGGTGAACTTGAATGTCATAGTTTCAGTTAGGCATTGATATTTATCCACTGTGCCACCATGGCTCCTTTTTCAGTCATGCATTGTTGTTATGGTTACGTGCCGTCAAGTTGACTATGACTCATAGGGTCATAGTCTTGAACTTGGCTCTGAACCTTGCCCTACCTTGAGCCAGTCTCGCCATCTCTGACACTCCTGACCTCATTGCCAGTCACTGTGTCAATCCATCTCATCCAGGATCTTCCTTTTCTGTGCTGACCCTCCACTCTTACAAACATGATGTCCTTTCCCAAGGACGGGTCCCTCCTTTTAGACATAGATGTAAAGTTATTGTAAAGAGGATTATTTTCTGCTTAATTTTTTTAGGGAGTGCCAAACTGTTTTTCTAGTACAGTTGTGCATTGCCACAAATCATGGTTATTTTCCATTTGATTTTTTCATCTATCAGGTATGACTATGACATCATCTGAGGTTTAAAAGTTAACCTCAGTTGACCTCTGATTACTGCTTTGGCTGCTTCCCAGA
>NW_006399838.1:4756940-4788781 GCF_000299155.1 Elephantulus edwardii
GGGAGGAGGGTGGAGAGAATGGTGCAGCGGTGAATGAGTGGAAACCCAAAATCTCTGTAGATGTTTGTGAAAATTAATAAAATATAATTATAGAAAAGGTGAAGGGGAAAAAAAAGTTAACCTCAGTTCCCAAGACACCTTCACAAGTATTCCTTTGATCTTCGGCACATCCCATCTAATGGCGGTTCTTCTGTTCAGCATCCTTGAGTTGGTTTAGACTCATTGACACATGTAATCAAGTAGACATGCCCCACAAATTTTCCTCAACTGTAAACTTTACATGGAAAAATATGGCCTTGGTGATAGCAACGTTAGTGACTGCTTGAGGGAATTTTGCAAGGCCAGCAGCTATGCATTGTAAATACTTTTTTCCCCCAACAATATAAACAGTGACCATGTGTGTGGACTTCACCAAGAAGAGTACACAAGAATCAAATTTATTCTATATAAGAGGAAAAGATATAGAAGAAACTCAATAGCCTTAATTAGAACAAGGACAGGAGCTGACTGCCAAAGAGGCCATATGTAATTATACATATCTGCAAGTCCAAGTTGAAGCTGAATATTCTAAAACAAGTCTGCCAGAGTCTGCTTGAATTTAAAGACCATCTTAAGAATAGACGTAAACACCACAGAAGTTGTGGATTGATACCAAGGACATCATCCATGAAGAAAGCAAAAGGCCATTAAACAACTAGGAAAGAGATTTGTAAAAAACACACAGTAACAGTTATACAACATGAAGACAAGAAAGAACTAGCAAAACGTGATGTCAGAAGAGGTTTTTTTACTTCTATTTCAAAACAGAGCTAGAAGTAATGGTGAAGTACAAGATAAAACATGAGCAGAAGATTTCAAAAGGCTGCTGCAGAAGACAAAGTATTAGAATCAAATGTAGCTGATGTACTTCCTGCCGAAGACAGCCCTCAGTATGGCCAAGAAAACATTCTCTCAGCTGGACCAGTATCATGATAAGTGGAGAAAATACTTACGTTGTCAGGGGTTTCCTTTTGCTTGGGATCATAATTAGTGCCCATGCCAACAGCAATCCAGGAATAGTTTGCTAATCTGCAACAAAAACCCTCTTTTAAAACTTAAAAGCAAAGATGTCAGCTTGAGAGCCCAAGATGCACCTGGACTGAGCCATGGTGCTTTGAATCACCTCCTATGCATGTGAGTTCTGTTGTTGTTAGGTGCTGGAAGTCACATGGGAGGAGATGGCGTATTTCTCCTGCAGAGCAGCTAGTGGACTTAAACTCCATGCATCTGGGTTGGCAGAGCAAACCTTTACCTCTGGGCCACCAGGGGTCCCTATGGGAAAGCTAAACAACAAATAAGATATATCAAAGAAAAGTTGTTGCCTTTGAATTATGATGTTGGTGGAAAACACTGAAAATGCCATGGACTGCCTGCCAGAAGCCAAGACCAGCAATAAAGCAGAGCCTCAGTTAAACAGATGGACAATATAAGCTCGAATATAACAACAGTGAAAGGGTGACGCAGGACTGAGTTCTTTTATACGCTGAGTCCCTGGGAGTCTGATTCTGACTCCCAAGAACAACAGGTGTGTTGTGAGATCAGCTCACTAGATCTCTCCCCCATGGAACTGTCAGCTGTATTGGAACCAGCAACCATGCAGTTAGTAGTCAAGCACTTAATTGTTGCACCACCGTGAATTTATTCCCCTGATGGGAAAACAAAGATGAGACAAGGAAGATCATATTTCTGGGGGGAAAAAGATTCATGAAGGATTAAAATGCAGGTCTTTTTAGTCCAAACTCACTGCATGTCCCACTTCCATTTTAAATTACACCGTGATTGTGAAAACGGTGTCATTTTCCTGAATAAAGTAAAACCCTGGGCAAGTGCGCCTACATTTCTCAGAGCCCCTTCGAGGAGTAGGCGCTGGGTTTTAATCGCTGGGAGAGGAAGACTGAAATGGACTCCATTTCTCATGTGAGAGGCTTTGGCAGCGGGTTGGGGCTACAGATGGGCAGAGGGAAAGGATACCAGACTGCAATGCTCCTCGCAGAGATTAAATATCAAAATCAGAAAGAGAACAGCTGTAACCCCTTTACATTACAGTTTTTTTAGATTCCAGGCATGTGAAGAACCATAAAAATCACAAGTAGGCCCCCAGATCATAACAGATGAATAAGGGATTTATAATCTTTAACCGGCAAGGAGAATGGCTTATGCTTGTACCATTTCCTATTTTGATTACAATCATTGTCCTGAGAGCAGACTCATGTTGTGCCTTTTCTGATTCTTTCTGCAATCCATCACGGCGAGACACCAGAATGGTAATGCCGCTGTACGGTCTTTGAAAAACAGTAACAGCCTATGGAACTTCCGACCTTTCACAGTTTTTGGTGGTGTTGTTTTTCATCATTTGCCTGGGCAGTTGTTTTTTATTGTGGCCTGTTAGCCACATTATTAGCCTGCAAGGGCGAGATGGTCTGGACAATTAGCTTCCAGAATACTAAAAAGGCTGCAGTGCAAACACTGGTCACTCAATGCTTTTCCTCAACTAGCCGCGGAATTAAACTCCAGGTTTAAGCTCCAGGTTCCCAGCCTGTAAGCACTCGAAATTGTACAAAGTGAAGTTCCTCCTATACTGTTTTAAAATGACCTCCTCCTAATGCCTTCTGGCCGTATGCAGTACATCTGTCAATAAGCCGGAGGAAATGTACACATTTCCCTCCCGTACACACCCTGCCTGCCGTAACAAAACCCCTACCATAACCATACCCCAAAAATCTTTCTGGGCAGAGAACTACTTTTCAGCTCAATCTGTTCCTCTTTGTTGTGCAAGGAAATTTTATAAAAATCATTAAGGACGTCAATAGCAGCTAAAATCAATAAGGACTTCTGTAACAACCAAAACTGTGGGGTTTTTTAAAAGAAATTCATAGTTTATGAAATGCAATGCAAAAGTATCAAAGCTCATATGTAAAGAAACAAGTGCAAATGTCTTAGATCTGGTGCCTCTGGGCTCTAACCTGGCTCTTAACTGTTACAGACTAACAAAGGGCTGTATCAGTGAGAAACTCTCCGTGTTATTATGCTATGAATATGACCATCTGGTAAACCATACCTTCACCAGCAAAAGCGAAATTAAAAACAGGAGATAGGGATTATCACAGATTGTTGTTGTTGTTGTTGTTACGTGCCATCAAGTCACTTGCGACTCATAATAACACTATGTCCCACAGCTCTGAACTCTGGTCTATCCGGAGTCCACCTCATTGTCTCTGACACAACTACCCCACTAACCCAGTCACAGAGTCAATCCACCTCATCAAGGATCTTCCTCTCTTGTGCTGTCCCTCCCGAGCATGACATCCTTCTCCAAGGACTGGTCCCTCTTTGCAACAGGTCCACAGTATGTCAGACAAAGCTTCAGAATTCTTGCCTCCAAGAAGCAACCTGGCTTCACCCTTTCCAGGACAAACCTGTTTGTTCTCCTAGCAGTCCGTGGTATATTCAATACTCTTCTCCAGGACCACAGCTCAAAGGCATCAATTCTCCTCCTGTCATCCCTAGTCATTGTCCAGCTCTCTGATGCATAACAAGTGATTGCAAAGACCATGCATTGCATTCTTCATGTGTTGTTCACATTCCACAAGTGAGTAAACACAAAGATGGCATAAAAATCCAAGAATATCTACATTTTCACAGAAGGACACGGTAACTTTTCCTCCCTAAGCTGGTTATTATTTTTCTCTTAGTCTAGCTGATGGTCCCACCTTTTATAGCAAAAAAAAATATATTGAGCATCAGAAACTGGTATCATGCCTACAACTGACCTGACTTTATAGACTTGCCCTGTTGAAGCCATCGCTTCTATCACCCACTATCTGCCCCAGGGTGGCTTACACACAACTGGCATCTGAGGCCAATGGAGAGATTCCTCTCTGAAGCTTCAGGGCCCTGGGTAAATCATACCACACGTGGCCTTTCTGAAGGCTCCTGAAAGCATTTCCACACTGTCATGGCAAATGGGGCAGGCTTGGGAATCCCAGATGGATATAAAACAGCCTCTTGTCGTTTGTTGTTTTAATTGTGGCCATAATACAATATAAATGAAAAGTACACTCAGTGCCTCATCCTTCAGGTAGAGATTTGGCAAATGGTGGAAAAAAAAAGATTGGTTTGTTCCCCCAGTTGGTACCTTTTACCATCACTGCTCATCTCAGACATTTCCCGAGTACATTCATTCATCTTTTATTTCATAAGCTTGTACTGAGCATCTGTTTGGCCATGTGAGAAGATTGCAGGCATCAGAGAAGCAAAAATAATAGGGAGAGAGTCTTGTTTCTTGGGAGCTTAAAAGTAAGTGGAGAAAGAATGTCAGATAAATTAAATGCCCTGTTGGGTAAGTGGTGAGATTTGTCTACAACTAAGCTGGTGGCTTTTACAGAGGTGATGCTACTTGAACTGGGTTTTGAAGGATGAATCGGCCCTTTCCACATGAAGAAAAGATTAAAATTGTCAGTGGTTCAATCTTGCTTGGATCCACAAGTAACACCCATGGTACCAGCAGTCAGAACATCAGGAGATGTAGTGCAGTGACGAAGCCCGCTGTCAAAGATAGCTCCAAACTCTTGAAGAGCAATGATGTCTGTTTAAGGACTAAGGTGCAACTGATTCAAGTGCCAGTCTTTGCACACACTTGCTTTACATCTGAGAGCTGGGCAACTACTAAAGATGGCAGGAGAATAATTGATGCATTTGAGTTGTGGTGTTGGAGGAGAGTACTGAACATCCCATGGACTGTCCCCAAAACTAACAGAGGTGTCCCGGAGAAAGTGCAGCCAGAGTGCTTCATGGAGACAAGGATGGCTTTGTCTCACATATTTTGGACAAATTGTTAGGATACGTTCGTTATTCCTTGGAAATGAACATCACACTTGGAAGGTGGAGCTCAGAGAAGGAGAAGAAGTCTGTCGAAAAGATGACTTGAGCCGTGTCTATTGCAATGGGCACAAGTGTATCGGAGATGGTAAGGACAGCTCAGGATAGGATAGAGTTGTATCTGTTGTCCATAGCGTTGCTATGAACTCAACTTGACGGCACCTAACAGCAACATGGCAAAAGCATAAAAGACATCTCTGATAGGCGAAGCAGCAAAGGAATGAAGGAGGCATGTGTCAGAACTTGCCCAAGCAAAATACAATTATTGTTGTTGCTACATGCTGTCAAGTTGCTTGCAACTCATAGTGACCCTATGTAAAACAGCTCTGAACCCTGCTCTATCTCAAGCCAATTTCATTGTCTCCAATACACCTCCCTCTATTACCCCAGTCACTGAGTTAATCCATCCCATCCAGAGTTTTTATCTCTTGCCCTGTCCTTCAATCTTTCCAAGTATGATGTCTTTCTGTAAGAACTATTCTGCCTCAAAACAACTATGAGGTATCTTCTCACCCCAGTAAGATGAGCAAAATTCAACAGAGAAGCAAACAAAAAATGCTGGTGAGGTTGTGGAGAAACAAGAACCCATTTATTCACTGCTGGTGGGAATGTAAAATGGTGCAACCACTGTGGAAGACAGTCTGGAGCTTTCTCAAAAAGTTGGAAATAGAGATACCATTTGACCCAGCAATTCCACAACTGGAAATATACCCTAAGGAAACCATAACTGCTACCCAAGCAGATATATGCACACTCATGTTTATTGCTGCTTTGTTCACAATAGCAAAGAGTTGGAAACAACCTAAGTGCCCATCAACAAACAAATGAATAGAGAAGCTGTGGTGTATTCACACAATGGAATACTATGCTGCATTGAAAAACAAGGAACTCATGAAATATTATACAAAATGGGTGACTCTGGAGGACATTATGCTGAGTGAAATATCTCTGTCACAAAAAGGACAAATACTTCATAGTGCCACCATTGTAAAATGGGACTGACATAGGAGTTGGTATAAATAATGTATACTGCATTGAAACAGATGAGGGAGAGAACTGTTTATAAGGGATATATGATTAGATATTATTGTCATGACAGGAGTCCAGAATGAAGGCTGCACAGTGGAGTGGTCTTGGGGGGAGAGATTATATAACAATGAAAGAATTTTTCTTATACCTTTCAAAGAGAAGAGTGAATTGGGGTGGAGGAGTGGGCAGGGAGAAAAGTGCAACAATGAATGAACGGAAATCCAAAGTCTCTGTAAACTTTCATTAAAATCAATAATTTTTTAAAAATTGAACAGAAAAAAAAGAATTAGTTCCTCCTAGCAACATGCTCAAACTATGTAAAATGGAGCTTCTAAACCTTGTCTCCAAGGAGGAGCCTGTCTTCATCCTCTCCAGGACAAACCTGTTTATTCTCTTAGCAGTCCATGGTATGTTCAATACTCTTTTCCAGCACCACAACTCAAAGACATCGATTCTTTATCTATCATGATGCTGCCAATAGACCCAGTGGTGAGAATCCTTCTTTTCTTGATGTTGTGCTTCAATCCATATTGAAGGCTGCAGTCCTTGATCTTCTGCAGCAAATGTCTGAGGTATTCCTCAGTTTGAGCAAGCAAGTTTGTGTCATCTGCTTAACGCAGGTTGTTGATAAATTTTCCTCCAATCTTGATGCCATATTCCATTTCACAAAGTCCAGCCTCCCAGATGATCTGTTCTGCAGGTAGATTGAAAAAGTATGGAGATCAGATGTACCACTAGCATACACCCCTCCTGATTTTGAACCACTCAGTGTTTCCTTGCTCCATTCTGATGATTGCCTACTGGTCCAAGTATAGGTTTCACGTAAGTACAATCAAGTGTTCTAGGATTCCTATTCTTCTCAAGGTTAGTCACAATAGGTAAAGGAAATCTGAAAATAATTGACTGACAAAGAAGAATATGAGGAAACAATATATGATCAAGAGACAATGGGGATAAAAAAAATAAGTTCAAGCTGCTCTGAAGGAATTGGCGAAAAAAAAAAAAATAAGGCCCCAGAAATTGATGGGAGACCAGTTGACGTATTTCAACAAAGAGATGCTTCCCTAGACGTGTTCACCAGGTTGTCCCCAAAGATCTGGAAGACAACTAACTGGAAGAAATCCATAGTTATTCCCATTCAAAAAAAAAAAAAAAGAGATAACCTAAAGGAGTGTGAAAATTATCAACTAATATCACTAGTCGAAAACGACTCGACAGCACATACAACAACAATTACTAATATCACTCACAAGCAAAATTCTACTGAAAATTTTTCAAAAAATGACTGGAAATTACCAGAAAATGGAAATGACAGAAAATTACCAGAAATGCAAGTTGGATTTAGAAGAGGCCATGGCACTAGAAACATTATCGGCAATGACAGATGGATTTCAGCAGAAAGCAGAGAGCACCAGAGGAATGTCTATCTGTGTTTCATTGACTATGAAAACACATTTGACTGTGTGGATCACAACAAATTGTGGCTAACTCTGAGGAAAATGAGAATCCCAGAACACTTGACTGTGCTTATGTGAAACCTCTACTTGTACCAGGAAACATCCCTCAGAATAAAGCAAGGAAACACTGCATGGTTCAAAATCAGGAAAGGATTGTGTCAGGGATGTGTCCTGTCTCCATACCTTTTCCATCTGTATACAGAGCAGGTCGTTCAGGAGGCTGGGCTCTATGAGGAGGAATGTGACATCAGGATTGGAGGAAAACTTGTCAACAACCTGCCTTACACAGATGACACAACTTTATTTGTTGAAACTGAGGACCTGAAGTGCTTGCTGCAGGTCAAGGACTGCAGTCTTCAATATGGATTGAAGCTCAACATCAAGAAGACAAAGATTCTCACCAATGTGTCAATTGGCAGCACCATGATAGATGGAGAAGAGATTGAATGTGTTAACAATTTCAGCTTGTTTGAATCCACAGTCAATACTCTTGGTACCAGAAGTCAGGAAATCAAAAGATGAACTGCATTGGGGAGGTCTACTGTCAGAAACCTCTCCAAAGTACTGGAGTAGGGATGTCAGTCTAGAGACTAAGGTGCACCTGATCTAGGCCATAGTTTTTGCAATTACATCCTATGCATCAGAGAGCTGGACAAGGACTAAGGATGACAGAAGAATCATTGCCTTTGAGTTGTGATGCTGGAGAAGAGTATTGAACATACCAAGGACTGCCAAGAGAACAAACAAGTCTGTCTTAGGGTAGAATCAAGTTTCTCCTTGGAGGCAAGGATTTTGAAGCTCCATTTCACATACTTTGGGCATGTGGCCAGGAGGGACCAGTCCTTGGAGAAGGACATCATGCTTGGAAGGTTGGAGACACAGCATAGGAGAGGAGGGCCCTGGTTAAGATTGGCTGACACAGTAACTGGGTTAATGAGAGTAGGTTTGTCAAAATCAGCGAGGTTGGCTCAGGACAGGGCAGGGTTCAAAGCTATTGTATAGAAGGTCACTGAGAGTTTCAGGCAATTCAATGTCACATAATGATAACAAAGGAAATCCATTTCCTCTTCTCATTCCATAAATCACATTGTTGTTGTTGTTGTTATGTGCCTTCGAGTCGCTTGCGACTCATAGCGACCCTATGTACAACAGCCCTAAACTCTGCTCTGTCCTGTGCAAATCACACTGTCCCTGACACTCCCATATTTCCATACTTGAAAACTCAACCTCCTTTGCCGTTTCTACAAGTACGAATAATTAGAACCATGCTTCTGATTCTCTACAGTGGTATGAACAGAGCACGACTATGTCAACAAAACCAAAACACAGCGACAAAGTTCGTTATATTCATACAATTATCTCCCTCTTACTGGAAGGTCCCTGGCCGTAACCAAACCAGACATGTTGAGAATTTTAATTGGTCAAAAGTAATAAACATGGTCATGAGAAGTTGTCAAGGTGGTGATCCAGTATTTCAAGAACTGGCTGAGTCTACGCCTTATGCTTATACACGTTTCATAGGGTGCCTGCAATGGAGCTCTACCATGCTGTGTGGCAGGATATAGCAACCTCCCAAGGAGTTTATTCCTTCCCCGACAAGAGAAGGAGAGTAAATCACATTTTTGTAGACATGATTTGAAGACTTTCTTAGCAGGACCTTGTATGTGAAAGTAGGACCACCTGGAAACATTTCTAAGAAGAGTGCAGCAACCTTGTCCCCACTGGGGTCTACTCTTTTATGCCAGCTTTGTCCAACAAAGGTCATAATAAAGTAATAAAGCCCCCAGAAAAAAGTAAAAAAGAAACAGATAAAGTAAGTATTAATAATACATCTTATTTGATCTAGTAAAACTGGAATATTCTCAGTTAAATATTTGACAAGTATAAAAAATATTAATGAGATATTTCCATTTGTGTGTGTTTGTGTGCCCAGGCTTAATAATCCACAGTGCATTTTGCAGTTACATTACATCTTAATTTGGACCAGGTTCATTTTTAGGGGCCACTAAACCGAGGTTAAACAAAACCTTGATTAAGGACATTACAGTAAATATTTCTTGGTTCTCTCATTCAAGCGTTCTTTCATTCAGCAAATAGTGGTTGAGTAGAACTGATGCCTTTGAGCCATGGTGTTGGTGAAAAGCACTGAACATCCCATGGACAGCCCAGGAACAGATATGGCTCAGAGAGGACATGGCGGGAGTGCTCTTTTCTTTTCTTCTCTTTTACCCCTCCTCCCAGCCCGTCCTCAACCCTGTGCTTCCACCCTCCCCACACCCTTGGACCCTCATACTCATTCTACAATATGGTTTTATACAGTATTTGTCTTTGTGGGACTGGGTTAGTTCACTCAGCATAATGCTCTCCAGTCCTTCCCAAGTTAGGTAATAATTTACCAATTCGTTGCTCCTGAGTGCTGCGTAGGATTGCATTGTGTGTCTGTACTGTAATTTCTCAATCCATTCAACTGTGCTTGAACATCTTGGCTGTTCCTGTGTTCTTGAGATGGTGAACAATGCTGCTATGAACACTGAGGTACAGTCTTCTTTGGAGGCAAGAATGATGAGGCCTCACCTCACATACTTTGGGCATGTTGCTAGGAGGTGTGCTCTTCCTTGGAGAGGGACACGATGCTGGGAAGATTGGAGGGTCCGTGAAGGAGAGGAAGACACTCAACCAGGTAGATTGACGCAGTGATTACTGCCACGGACTCTTATGTGTCAGGAAGTGTGAGGATGGCACAAGACGACAGGGATCAGATCTTTTGTTCATAAGGTTTCTATGAGTAGTACTAGACTCAATGGCAACTAACAATAACAATGATAGCTATGTGCCAAGTTATGTTGTTTATGTGGGAACATAAAAATAAATGAGTTTCTGTCTTCCTGGTCTAGTTAAGGAGAAAAAAGGGAAACAACGGTAATATAATGCCTTAAATGGTTTAAGCTGTGTGCGCTTGGGGAGCGTGTGATGCAGAGAGGAAACTGAGACATTATTCAGAGAACTGCAGAACTTTTGAAGGTCTGGTAAGCCAGTTGTCAAGTAGAGGGAAAAGTTAAGGTGACTTGTGTAAAGGCAAAGGCACCAACCACACCACAGAAGTCAAAAGTAAAACATGCAATGGGGAAGTATCATAGCTGTCAGAGAATAAGGAAACTCTTGACTGTTTCTGTTGCATAAACTGAGTTACATGGTTTGAATCCACCGGATGCTCTACAGGAGAAGAATGGGCAGTCTCGTCCTGTGAGTTATTACCTCTGAAAACCCACTGGAGGGTCAGGTGTGGACCAGTTCTGACTCCATGGCAAGTAACAACAACAATAGCAATACTTACTTAGCTACAGCTACCATTCCACGGATGCAGAGAACCTGCAAGCAACTAAATTTTATAATTAATCCTCTGAGAGAGTCCAATCACGTCCTCACAATTGGTTTTCAGGTAGAAACAGAATGTGCCTGTTGTCAATATTCTAGAACAAACCCAAGAATCCTTCAGTGCCTTAAAACCCCTGTGTAGAGTCACCAGGAAGTGCTACAGACACAACAGCAGTGCCTCTTAGGTCTTGGCTTGGTTTCTTCACCTCTTGTAGGCACATCCTGCCCCTCTGTGCCCTCATAGCCTATCGGGAACATACAGCCATAGTTTGTTTGGTTTTTTCTTTTTCGCATTCAGCATTTCTTTTTAGCATTTCCCACAAGACTGTGAACCCGTAATGGGCAAAACCTGCTTTTATGTTTAAAACCCAAGCACTTACTTAAGGCATCAGAAAGTGCTTGATTAATACATGAATGAAACAATCAATTAATCTTTACAACAAAATGACGCCTACTGGAAAATGTATGTATCGTGAATAATTGAGAGAAGGAAAGAAGGGTTGTGACCAATCAAAGGAAGTGTTTTTAAGCAAAATATTGGGTGGTTGAAAAAAATGAGTTTGTGACTAATTCTTTTTTCTTTTTTTTTTTTTAGTTTGTGACTAATTTAAAGGAAGGCAGACATTAGCTCGAAATTGAACTTTCCAACAACAGTTCCAGTGCCTTAAAAGAATAATCCCTCAAGGGCAAGCAAGCTGTGACCGTGAAGCCAAATTCAACCTGTCATCTGTTTTGGTAAATCAAGTTTTTTTTGGAGCACAGCCATGTCTGTTTGCGCATCGCCCGGAGCTACATTTTTACTCTATCAGCAGAGCTGAATACTTGTGACAAAGATATATGGTTAGCAGAGCCTGAAAGACTTGCTATCTGGCCCTTGACAGGAAAAGTTTGCTGACTCTTAATCTGCTAATGAGTTTGTGAGATTCCTGTTAAGTAAGTATTCAAGTAAAGGCTCGGGTTTCCCAGGATATGAAAGGAATGTGCTCTTTAAAAGAGAAGACAGTCTTTGAAGTTTCTTCCCTCTGGGAAGGCCTATCACCATAGGTTTGCTTTTCTCTGATAAAAAAAACAAAACAAAAACCATACTAACCAGTTTGTCCTTGAATAAAGACACTCCACTGTGACTGACAACTCTACAATGGGCAGCACTGACACTTATAAAACAAGAAGTGAGTCCCTCTGTCTTAGTTACATACTTCAATCATAATAGAAATACCACAAGTGGATGGTTTTACCAAACAGAAATTGGTTTTATTATAGTATAAGAGGCCAGGTGTTTTCCAGACAACACAGAATGGTTTAAAACCAAAAAAGGTGTACTTTGGGACTGTATCCTTTCTCCAAACTGATTCAATATGCATGCTGAGCAAATCATTCAAGAACTGGACTTTATGAAGAAAAATGGAGCATGAATATTAGAGGAAGGCTCATTAACAATTGGCATTATGCGGACGACACAACCTTGCTTGCTAAAACTGAGGAGGACTTGAACGTCTTGCTGTAGAAGATCAAAGCCTTCAATATCTCAACATCAAGGAGACAAAAATTCTCACCACCAGGTTGATAGGCGACATCATGATAGATGGGGGAGGGGTGGAAGGTGAATTTGTCAATGAATTCTTTTTTTAATTCATTTCATGATCAACACCCTTGGTGCCAGCAGTCAAGAAATTGAAGGATGTATTGGGGAAGTCTGCTCTCGGGGACCTCTCCAAATTACTGAGAAGAAATGATGTTGGTTTAAAGACTAAGTTGTGCCTGATTCGGGTCACACAGTTGGGTTTGCTTGTATTTTTTTCCAAGCTAGGCAATGGATAAGGATGAGATAAGGAGAATGTATGTCTTGAGTGTGATGTTGGAGAAGAGCACGAATATTCCATTTACTCCCTAAAAAAGAGGCAGCTTTGTCTTGGAGAATATTCAGCCGGAATGTTGCTTAGAGGTAAGGATAGCCAAAATCACATCTCACGTACATTGGGCATGCTGTTAGGAAGAGTATTCCTTCGAAAGGGCCATCTTACTTGGAAAGGTTGCAGGTCAGCAAAAGAGAAGCAAGCCCTCAAGGAGGTGGATTAAAGCAATCACTGCAGCTGTTGGCCAAGCGTGTCAGAGGTGAAGAGCCTGACACCAGATAGGACAGGCGTGGGTCTGCTGTTCAGAGGGTCACTATGAGCTGTATGTACTTGATTTGATGAAACCTAAAAACAAGAGGCTCAAAACTCAAGCTCAAATTCACTGCCGTGGCATCAGTTCCAAATCATAGCTAATCCTCACCGAGTCTCTGGGGTGGTAAATCACACAAGAGGAAAGTGCTTATCTTGCTACCGTGGCCACTGCTTGAGTTTCCTCTCCAGATATAAAAGAGGTATTTTCTTTGGGTTTGCAGCAAAATTCACTCTGGACTACACCACCAGCGCTCCCTTTCAACCCACTAGTATCTGGGAGAAGGCCTTTTCTCACTGACCACTCTGTCTTTTCTTAATTCCTAAATTCCTCGGTGACTATGTGGTTTGTATCTTCCCGTCTACTTGTTACTTGCTTAATCCGATCTTTTAAATCTCAAAAAGAAGCACCGGTGGTATGTGAATCCTATCAGACAGCTAAAGAAGAAGTCAGCCATTTGAGTTTCCCAGCCGCTCTGAGGGAGGAAAATAGATGCCTCCTCCTGTAATGATTTATAGCCTCAGAAACTCAGCGGAGGATGGTGGAGACTTAGAGTTTATGGCAGTGTGTTTAATTTGCTTTGGTTTAGTTATATCTCCAAAGTTGTTGTTGTTATGTGCTGTCAAGTCACCTGCGACTCAGAGCAACACTACATACAGTAGCTCTGAACCTTGTCCTAACCTGAGCCAATTTCACTGTCTCCCACCTACTCCCATCATCCCAGTCATTGTGTCAAACCATCTCATCTGGAATATGTCTCTCCTGTGCTGTCCCTTCACTCTTCCAAGCATGATGTCCTTCTCCAAGGACTGGTCAGTCCCTCCTAGCAATTTGCCCAAAGTATGTGAGACGAAGCTTCAAAATCCTTGACCCCAAGAGTAATCTTGGTTTCTCCTTCTCCAAGACAGACCTCTTTGTTCTCCTGGTGGTCCATGTGTATGTTCAATATTCTTCTCCAGCAACACAACTCAAAGCCATTGATTCTTCTTCGGTCATCCTTAGTCATTGTCCAGCTCTCTGATGCATAGCAAGTAATTGTGAAGACCATGGCATGGATCAGTTGCACCTTAGTCTTTAGACTGACATCATTGCTCTTCAGCACTCTGGAGAGATCCCTGACAGTAGATTTACCTAGTATAATTATTCTTGATTTTCTGACAACTCGTGTCTTGAGTGTTGATTGTAGAAACAAGCAAGCTGAGCTGCTAACATTCTCAATCTTTCCTTCATCTATGATGACACTGCTAATTGGCCCAGTGATGAGAATCTTTATTTTCTTGACGTTTAGCTTCAATCCGTATTGGAGACTGCACTCCTTGACCTTCTACAGCAAACTTCTCAGGTCCTCCTTGGTTTTGGCAAGTAAGGTTTTGTTATCTGCATAATGCAGGTTGTTGATGAGCCTTCCTCCAATCCTGATGTCACACTCTTCTTCATAAAGTCTAGCTTCCCAAATGATCTGTTCCGTACATAGATTGAAAAGGTATGGAGAAGACAGGATACATCTCTGACATACTCTTTTCCTGATTTTGAATATTTTGAACCATGCAGTGTTTTCTTGCTCTGTTCTGACAACTCCTTCCTGGTTCAAGTATAAGTTCCTCATGAGCACAATTTCATCTTCTGGGATTCCCATTACTCTCAAGGTCAGCCACAATTTGTTTTGACCCCCCCCCCCCCCAGTCAAATGCCTTTGCATGGTCAATGAAACATAGACAGTCATTCCTCTAGCACTTGGTGCTTTCAGCCAAGAGCCATCTGACATTGGCTATGATGTCCCTAGTGCCACAGCCTCTTCTAAACCCAACTTGCATGACTGGCAGTTCTCTGTCAATGTACTGTTCCAGTCATTTTCTTATAACCTTCAGCAGAAATTGGCTTGCATGTGATATTAGTGATATTGTTAGATAAGTTCCATACTCTGTTGGATCATCTTTTTTGGGAATGGGAACAAATCTGGATCTCTTCCAGTCAGCTGACCAAGTAATTGTCCTCCAGATTTCTTGGCACAGCTTGGTGAACACATTCAGGGCAGCATCTGTTTGTTTAAATAAATATATCAGTTGGTATGCAATCAATTCCTGATGCCTTCTTTTTTTGTCAATTCCTTCAGAGCAGCTTGAACTTCCTCTTTCATCACCATTGCCTCTTAGTCATATATTGTTTCATGAAATTCTTCTGTGTCAGCTAATTCTTTTTGGTACAGTTCTTCCATTTTATTTTGATGCATCCTAGATCATTCAATATTTTGTCCATAGCATACTTTTTTATTATTATTAACTTATATGAACATTTACAGAGATGCTCTTCTCTTTGAAAAGTAAAAGAAAAATTCTTTCATTATTATACAATCCATCCCCCCAAGTCCACTCCATTATGCAGCCTTCATTCTGGACTCCTGTCATGACAATAATACCTAATCACATATCCCTTTTAAACAGTTCTCTCCCTCATCTGTTTCAATGCAGTACACATTATTTATCCCCTCTTTTTAAATCTCCCTCCAACCCCGATGTCAGTCCTGTTTTACAACAGTGACACTATGTGATATTTGTCCTTTTGTGACTGGGATATTTCACCCAGCCTAATGTCCTCCAGGGTCATCCATTTTGTATACTATTTCATGAGTTCCTTGTTTTTCAGTGCAGCATAGTATTCCATTGTGTAAATATACCACAGCTTCTCTATCCATTCAATTGTTGATGGGCACTTAGGTTGTTTCCAACTCCTTGCTATTGTGAACAAAGAAGCAATAAAAATGGGTGGGCATCTATCTGTTTGGGTTGCAGTTATGGTCTCTTTAGGGTCTATTCCCAGTAGTGAATTGTTGGGTCAAATGGTATCTTTATTTGCAACTTTTTGAGAAAGCGCCACACCACTTTCCACAGTGGTTACACCATTTTACACTCCCACCAACAGTGAATAAGGGTTCCAGTTTCTCCACAACCTCGCCAGCATTGGATGTTTGCTTGCACATAGCAAGTATCCAGTTAGGTTAACTTAAAACACAACTCTACACTAATACTTCTTCATTAACATAATAAATAAAATCCATTCCCAACTGGAATTATAAAAACGGGCATTATGATTTACTCACCATCGTCAGGTCATCAGGTTTCTGCGGCTATAAATCTTGAAGAGACTGTTCATCCCTTCTCCTGGTGCCACTGGTGAATCCAGACCTCCAGAGACAAGCAGCCTTTGGTTAGCAATAAAAACCCTACCTCCTACACCCCCAGAACTCCACCAGCCAGAGCTGTACACGAATCAGGAGTCACGCTGGATTTTAACAGAGCAGAACTGAATCCGTAACACCTTCTGAGAAGGCCATAGAGTCTCTGTGTTGGTATTGGTGTTGTGTTGTGTTGTGTTGTGTTGTGTTGTTGTTACGTGCTATCAAGTCAAGAAAGACAGTGATTCTATGAACAGCAGATCTGCACATTGTCCTACCCTATGCCGTTCTCAGCATCTCTGAAATACACGCCCATTGCTGCAGTCACTATGTCAATCCAGCTCATTGAGGGTCGTCCTCTCTTTTGCTGGTCCTCCAACTTTTCAAGCATGATGCCCCTTTCCAAGGAATAGTCCCTCCTAACCGCACGTGGTACAAGCAGTTAATAACACTTGGGTTGGCAGTTCAAAGCCACTTTGTCTGATGCCTCAGACAGGGGCGTTGAGAGCCATGGAGTGAACAGTTCTGCGCTGAAGCATGTGAAGTCCTTGTGTTTCAGGATTTAGTTTAATACAGTTGTGTTTTTTTAAAAAGGCTATGAATGACGTAATACACCAGAATTCCTAAAAACCACGTGTTGCCCCTTTGAAGAACATGTGGTCTCAAGAGCCACAAGAGGGCTATCATTGGAAGAAGCTGGGATGGATTCAAAGGAAATCAAGTAATCAATCAGTAATATAGCCTGCCGCTGACGATGTGTTCCTTGAGGGCTCAGACCCAGGTGCTCGCTTCAGCCTCAGCCCGTGTTGCTCTTAATGAGGCGGCGCGGTCACAGGGAGAAGCAGGTCCCACTGAGTCAACACCATTTTACTGTGAACCTCTGATTAAAAGACAGAAACCATGTCCTGTCCTGCAACGTCCTCCCAATTGTTGCACCACTGCTTCACCCCGTCTTGTGCATCTTGTTGAGAATCATTCTCTTGTTTGCTGATCCTCCACGTTCTCCAGCCTCATGTCTTTGTCCAAGGACTGGAGGAGCCTCCTAACGAGAGAGGCCCAAATGAACGAAGCAGAATTTCACCTGCTCTAAGGAGCTCCTGGCTGAGCTGTCTCACTGTGAAGTTACCACTGAGCTCACTCTGCTCTTCCTAACCCCCCACAGCAGTGCATGAGGTCAGGCCTCTGAGGCCAGACTTTCCCCCTCTTTGTCGGATTTACTTACTGAGAATGAAAAACCTTCACATTGAAGTACGTGGGATGGAAAAGAAAAATTCTTCTCAGACGTCGTTCATTTCCACTGTTAAACTGAGACACTGAGAAGTGTTTTGAATATTGGATGAAAGCCATTATTTTTTTACATCTTTTACTATTAAGACAGAAATCGCTGAGATATCTTCCGGCTTTCCAAACGATGTGCATTAGGGTAGATCAAGGAAGAAGCATCAGGAAGAGAAAGGTGTTCCTGTTTCCTGTTTAACTGGCATTCGTGTTGTTAAAGGGAAACAGCCAAGAATGCCGGATCTGAGGCCCTAGTACATGTTGCCACCTTGTCAGCAGAGATTGGCGGCTGTCACCGCACATTCTCGGTGTTTAGTGCTTATGTTCCTCTATAAATGAAGGACAAGATCAAAGCCATTCTAACATGTCTTTATGACCTACCCCTTCAGAAACACAGCCACTGCATCTTCTCGTCAGAGATCTCGACCCCAACAGTGTTGGCTCCCAGAACATTCTCAAAGATAAACATGGCTAAAAAGGGCTTCAAAATATTTGGTGAAGGAATTCTTTATAGCTGCTATCTGTCTCTCTCTTCCCCACAGTCACCATCAAAAACACTCGCAGGTTCTAGGGAACCCACCTGCGCCTTTATGAAGTGTGGTTCCCCTTCCTTGTTTACTATACCAAACGCTCCGTGGCAATGCAACGGACTCTCGCTCTCAGGTTTCTGCAGACTCCTATCATCAGTCTGAAGAGACTGGCTGTTTTAGGAGGAGAGGGGGCATATCTCTGCAGCATCAGGCATCATACAGGCAGGATCACGTAAGGAATAGCTCTCCAGGGCCGGCTGGAGGATACTTGGCATTGGGATTTCCCCCAACACCACCCCTACAGACACCCACAGCCTCCTGTGCTGGGGAAGACCTGCAGTAATAAAAAATAATAGAGAAACTTTGCTCCCACGAAGCCTTATTGAAATGCTCCCTGGGAAGGAGTAACTCAGGTCGAGAGGGGACACATTCAATCAGTGGAATTCAGAGGGATGCACCTTCTTCTAAACTCTCGAGGTACCAATTGGCTGGGAGAGTTGGGAACATTTATCAAAGCCTGCTCTGCTCTGTGGCCTGTGAATGTGTCTCATCCATTCAAAGAGAGTGTAAAAGTGCCTTAAAGGTGGTAGAATCCCACACTCATGCTCTGCGCTTCTAATAGCTCCTCATGCAGGGTCTTGCACCTTGATGTCATTTGGAAAATATTTTAAAGCATGCCTTTTTTGAAACCTGTGAATTCATTTGAATATATTTTAAGGATTTGGAAGTTTTGAGTTACCAAACACAGAAGAGAAAGGTGCATCGTTTTATTGGTATTTGGGGGTTTTTTTTGGGGGGGCGAGGTTGTTTATCCTTTTCCCACACTGTGATAGGAAGAATTTCCCTCTCTCGTTGCAACCAAGTCAACTCACAGCTGACCCTCCCTTCTCTCAATCTCCTGGTTTCTGAGGCTGTAAATTGCATGAGATTGCCCATCATTTTTCTGAAGAGTAATTGATTCAGTATTTGAACTGCCCAAGAAGCATAGCTTTGGAGTTAGCAGTGCAATTCCCTATAAACGAAATCATAATAACAACAACCAAAAATAAAAAATATCTTACATCCTAATTACCAGACCACGGTCTTTTCAATCACTTGCTATGCATTTGAGAGCTGGAAAATGAATAAGGATGACAAGAACTGATGCCTTTGAGCTGTGGCTTTGGAGAAGAGTACTAATAGCTCACGGACTGACAGAAAGAACAAATAGTTACGTCTTGGAGAAAGTGTAGGCAGAGTGGTCCTTGAAGACAAGGACGATGAAGCTTCAACTCATGTATTTTAGGCTTGTTAGGAAGGGACATCATGCTTGAAAACATAGAGGGTCAGTGAAAGAAAGGAAGACCTATAATGAGATGTGTGGACATAGTGACTGCAGCAATGGGCTCGGGAATGTCAGGTGACGAGGATGGCACAGGATGGGACAAGGTTCAGATTTGTTGTTCACACGTCCCTATGGACCATACTCAACTCAATGGCTCACAACAACAACCACAATTACCACAACTTGTGAATAAGTGATATGACACGGCAGAGTTGCAGATTGCCCAGCTTCCTCCTCCACCCACTTCTTCATGGGAGAAAGACAAACAATCTCTTCCTGTGCACTCAGCCTCTGAAAATCCACTCGAGGGTCATCTCTCTGTCAGTTCTGGCTCAATGATACAAATCAACAACAATAAAAATTACCAGAATTTATGTATATGTGATACTATCTGATGGGGTTGTAGATGGGTTTTAGATTATCAGTTCAGCTCAAAATAGATTGTTCAAGTCAACTCAATGCAATCTTAAGGGTTCTTAGAAGCTGGAAATGAGGAGCTCTGGTGGCCTAGTGGTAAGGAGCTGCAACTACAATCCTAGAGGCGCACGGTTTGAATCCACCAGATGCTCTGCCGGGGAAGGAGGGACGATCTCCTCCTGTACCAGTCAAATCTGATTTGACGGTACACGCACACAAAAATAATAGAATAAAAAAAAAAATTTTTTAAAGCTGGAAATGAATGGCAGAGGAAGAGTTGGGGTCAGAGTAATGCAGTCTGAGAAAGACTTGACCAATCAACACAATGATTTTGAAGATGGTATGGGGGCACTAGCCAAGGAACACAGGCAGCCTCCCAAAGGTGGAAAAGGCAAGAAAATAGATTCTACCCTAGAGTCTCAAGAAAGGAATGCAAGGAACTGCCCCGAGCCCTCGTGGCCAGCCACACACTGCCTCAGTATACTCCACTGGCCATTGTGAAAATGATCTTCAGAAAATTTTGCTTGCAAAGGAAGATGAAAGATGGCTGACCCGAGCATCGCACAGAGCTCACTGCCTCACAGCCTGCCTTCACACAACTTTTGTATGAGTCCTTGTTCTACTGCCTTTTTTTACCTTTTTCAACCTTGTCTGCCCATCACTCTGGAAGCCCCTTCTCCATCTGTGGAAGGGGAAAGTAACAAATAATTCCTAGGTCAAGTTACAATTAGACCACTTTGAGGAGAGGAAGAGGGCAATGCTGATGGTGTTAGAGCCAGAAGTGTAGTCCCCCGCCAGCCACGGTCCCTGGTAACGCACAAGGTCCTGACCTTAGAAGAGCTTTGGGAGAGAAGGGACAGTCCAGCCGCTGGGGAGAGTCGTTCATCAACCCCCCCCCCCCTCAGGAGAGCTCCTCCGAACCCTGAGGAGCGCCACTTGGCCCCTGCAGGGAGCCACCCAGCTTGTGGGGAGAGCTGCCTAGTGTGTAGGGAGAATTTTATCTAAGCCCCTTTTCTCCATCTCCTTCTCCAGTACACCTGTAAGTAACACCTCCAAAGTGCTTTTCTTTGTAACTCATAAGTTTATTCTCTCTAGCTTTGCTTCCTTTCCTATGGGTAGCCTGAACCCTGAGGCAGGTTCCAGAGACAACAAATATAACTGCCAGCTAAGGAAGTGAAGGTGGGTGGAGGCTCAAAGGTCAGCCAGCCACTGGACTCACCCACGCAAACACCTTGCAGTCCAGAGGACAGAAAACATCATAAAAATGTCTTCTGACTGAACAAGAAGGCATGCAGCTTCAATTCAAGACCAGCAGGGAAGTGTTAAAGTGCACCCCCTTTCCCTTCTTCTCACTACCCTGTTCAGCATGAAGCAGTAAGAGAGTCTGTGTGCCCCTATTCCCAAATGAGAAACCCATAAACAAAAAAAGACAATCTCTGTGTATGAAAAATTCATCACCATCGGACTATGTCCACCATTATCCGGTCTTTTCCAGTCCCTGCTGGATCTTTCTCATTTCCTTTAACCACCCCCTCCCTCCATCCACCAAACTGTGCAGCCCTGTGATTTCATCCCAACCAGCCTCACCCTTCTGTTCCCACCCTTACCCCCTTCGATTTCCACACGTGTTTTCTTTTACAATAAATAAATAAACAACAATAACAAAAAGAACATCCCACATGTACTTCAGGGGGTGGGGAAGAAAGAAATCCCACCTATTTATACTTCGATTTTTAGTTCCCTGAAACTGATGCTTAATTCTAATTTCCAAAACTATAGTAAAAATGTGTTGTTTTAAGCCACCAAATGTGTGGTCCTCTGTTACAGCAGGAATAGGAAATGAATACTCTCATTTATCTGAGACTTACATATAACAAAGGAAAGTTCAATGTGAAGACTTTTTTTTTTCTAATAGGTTCTGGCCTCAAGGGCCCTTAACGTCCTGTTTGTACAGAAAAGTTCTTAAGTGTTAGAAACTGAGAAGAGTTTCCCTATAAGGGAAATTCTTTAACCTCTAAGGTATCTGTGTTTCAGTTAATACTTAACTGTGATAGGCAGAGCTAGACTTGTTTCTAAGAGGAGAATTTCTCTCTGTAGTGTGGTTTCAAGAGAAAGGATGAAGTTTCTCATCTACTTTCCTAAAATGTCCCACTTAAAAAAAAAAAGGAATAGTTTAGCCAATTGAACACGGTAATATTCTTGCTTTCTTTGCGAAAATCTTGTGTCTTATGTCTGAGATATCAGGGTCTAGTTCCTCCACTGGAAACCACTTGCTACAGTGCCTGCATGACAAAATGTCAGTTGAAAAGTTCTCCCAAATGTGATGAACAGTGGATATTGCCAATGGTGAGGGTCCCAGGCTCAACAATACCGGTTGCACACACAAGAAGACACATGGAAACACAGGTGTTTGCCAAGGCAGGGAGGGAAAGAGAAAGAATGGGCCTCCAAAGACCATCTTTGCCAATATTACGGTTTTTGCTTACTGTCAAAGAGGCAGAATCCCTGATTCCGTCTGCATCAGTTTGATACAGAGACTTGGAGACGCTTCCTCTATTACATTTGCCAAGTGAAAAAGGAGCCTCCAAGGTCCTCATAATTGTTCAGCGCTGAAATACAAGTCTAACACGTTCACAGGAGTTGGCCTCTAACCACTGCTTATGAATACACATCAACATGCCTTTTATTGCTCAATAATGTGTTCCCTTTTGCAATTTTTTTTATGGACCACTAAAAAAAAGCTTGAGGGAGGCTAGATTTTAATATTTTCAGGAGGGGGGGAAACACAGGCAGATCCAATCTCCCAAATGAGAACTTCCCTTGCTTGCCGCCTCAACTGAAAATGATTTGTCAAGGGAGTGGTCAGAGCTTCAGCATCAACAGCTCGAGATACTCATTTAGTTCAAATCCGACTGGTTTTCTCCCCGGATGGAACCGGCTTGTAATTCTCTTTATGAGCCTAACCTCTCTCTCTAAGGCGGCGAAGGTGCAATGCAGCTCCATTCGTCAGCTCTGCCTGCCAGTGGAATTCGCTCCCTCTGGCTCCGTGTCAGATCAGCCTTCTCTCCCCTCGGCTCACATCCAGAACAAAGCCTCTCTCATCCATCTCGCCTTTTTGTTATTCCCACTCCCACGCAGTGAGCGCAGCCCTTCAGGACCTCCTGTGTGAACACTTGTTGTAATCTGTGAACTGGTCTCCCTGACTTCGATATTTCCCTTCGCCTTTCCCTGTCACCACTCCGCTCTCAGATTAATCTTGGGGGAGAGATACCATCATATCACCTGCGCTTAGATACTTCAGTTGTTACAGTTTTGCACTGTTGAGTCGGAACTGACTCGTAGCTGGTCCTCCAGGAGGCTTTCAGAGGCGGGTAAATCCTGTGGGAGGAGATTGCGCATCTTTGTCTCCTGGAGTTAGTTGGTGGATTTGAACCATGTCCTTTTGGGTTGGCAACACAACTCCTTACCACTAAGCCACCGGATACTTTCGTAGTTCATTATCTTTTTTAAAATTTTTCTTTATTCATTTTAATGAACATTTAGAGAGATTTTGGATTTCCATTCATTCATTCATTGTTGCATTTTTTCCCCCTGCCCACCCTTCCCACCCCTCCAATTCCCTCTTCTCTGTAAAGTCCCCCAACTCTGAGTACACTCTACTATACAGCCTTCATTCTGGACTCTTGTTACAACCATAATACCCAACCATATATCGCTTTTAAACAGTTCCCTCCCTCATCTGTTTCAGTGCAATATACATAATTTATCCAATTTTTCTCAGTCTCACCCCCACCCTGAAGTTCCTTATTTTCTACCAAGTGGAGTTTAAATGCTTTAACCTGGCTTCCAACCTCATACACTGTGGCCCAGGTGGCCTTCCCAGAGGACTCCCTCACGGCCCTTCTCCTGCATTATGCTGACACTCTGGTGTCAGAAGGCGCGTTTGCCTACTTACCTGCCTTGTTCTTGCCACTCAGAGTTTCCTGTTGAAACTGAGTCTTCCCATGGTGGGGCACACTGAAGAGTGTACTGAAGCTTCTAAACACTGGAGACCACACTCACTCACTCATTGCCGTAGGCAGAGTCAAAACTGACTCTTGACTGAGTTTCTGAGACTGTAAATCACACAGGAGGAGAATCCCCCATCTTTCTCCCATGGAGTTGCCGATGGATTTGAGCTGACAGAGAGGCCTGGCCTTAGGGTTAACAATACGACTCCCTGCAGACTACACGGCCGGAGCTCCCGACTGGAAATCTAGGCTCTGAAATTGTAGAACCAGAGTTATATAGAGAAGGCGTCTTAGTAGGAGTGTCTGTTTAACAGTCTCTTCAGAGCACAATTGTGTCAGTCATTTTCAGATTTGGGGGGAGGGTTTTGGTTTGTTTTGTTTTGACTGTTTTGTTTCATTTGCAACTCAGATGCCCGTTTAAAAATATAACAACCGATGAATCCAACTTTGGCGAAAGACAAGTAGAGCCTGTTGACAGGCAACTTTATCAATTCTATCCAATGGGGGAAATACAGAATTTTCCAAAAGTAAATCAGAGGGGTCTTCAAAAAACATAATAGAGATTCTGGGCAGTCAAAAGTATCAACTCTCGGCGAGCTCTGGTGGCCTACTGGCAAGAAGCTGCACTGCAATCCTAGAAGGACGTGGTTCAAATCCACCAGATGCTCTGCTGGAGGAGGAAAAATCTCCTCCTGTACCTGTCAGATCTGATTTGACGGTACACACACACAAAAATAATAAAAATTTTTAAAAAGTATCAACTCTCCACTCAATATCATCTCCGCTTTAGCATGGTCATTTTCTACCAACCAAAATCCTGCTCAGCCTTCAGGTCCGGGTCAGATGTCACTGGCAAGGCCACGGTCATCTCTATTGGGGTAACCTGCTGGTTCATAGTGCACTACTTGGGACCTGTGGGGATTTTCACTTTAAAAACAAAAAACACAACTAATAATGGTTTTTGTGTCTTAGCCTCCATTTTCAATAAGTCATTTTGAAATAAGATAATCACTTCTCTCTACGCCCAGTTCTCATCTTTGAAAAAGAACTCACGACAATTTTGTCATGGAAATGTGAGTACAGTTAAAATCAACATGCACTGTAATCTGTTCAGTGCTTGGTATGCAATGTGCTCTCGATGTGCAGTATCTGTTGTTTCTGCTGCTGCTGTTGTTTTGTTGTTGTTGATAATTTATTTTTGTTGTTCAAACTGTGCATGGCATAACATATACCAAGCCAACAATTTCTACATGTATGATCCAGTAAGCCTTCTCCAACTTTCTTGTGCATTCTTCAGCTATGCAACCATTCCCACCCTCCTGTTCTGATTTCTTCCTCTTCCATTAACAAATTCACAATGCCACACTTCCCTGTAAGCTTTGCAGTTGCTGTTCACAATCTGATCCTATAAAAAGTTCTTTCAGAAAGTACCTTGCTTAAATCAGACATTAGTATTGCTTGGTTCAAAGAAAATGTCAAGAGAATTTTTTTCTTTATTTGCTTACTGCTTATTTTTATTAGCCTGTCATCCTCTTTACGACCAGTATATACAATTCTTTGTGACAAGGAGCCAAGATTTATTCATCTTTTCATCTTTTGAGCACCTAATCAAATATTTTACACAAAAACAACGATTTTCCATTGCTGGTGAAAAAAAAATGAATCAATCAACCAATAAAATAATCTACCAATGAAAGAAGAAAATTGGAGTCTGAACTTGAAACCAGGATGTGGGTACTTCTGTCTTTCCTGTCCACACAGGAGACCTGGCTGTATTCCTTGTCAAACATTGTGTGTGTGCCCACTACCTATCTGCCAGGGGACTCAAGTGCTGCTATGTTGTTTAGCTATAAAGACGAGAAAGAAAGGCCTGGTGATCTGCTTTCAAAATTCCCTCAGTGAGAACTCTGAAACAGTCGTCCCACAGTAAACATGGCAGTGATTGGTACAGGAGCGATGGTGTTCCGTTCTGCTGCACACGAGCTGCCACGTGTTGGGCACCACCTCCACAGCAGCTACGAGGAGGCCTCCTTGTAAGAGTGAAGATCATCATGAAGGGCCCTGGGAAACGGACAGAAAGATGGCTTTCCATCAGCCATTCCAGGATGCTGAGGTGATTGGCAATCAAGTCTCAGTTCTTCTTCAGTAGTCATTGTTCGCAGGCATGGACAATTTTTACAAAGAAAGAGAGAAAGAGAGGGAGGAAGGGGGGGAGGAAGGAAAGGGGAGAGACAGAGAGAGAGGGAGGGAAGGAGGAGGGAGAAAGAGAGGGAAGAAACGAAGGGAGGGAGAGGGAGACAGGAAGGAAAGAAGGAGGGAGGGAGGGAAGGGAAGAAGGAAAGAAGGAAGGGAGGAAGGAAGGAAGGATAAAATGAAGAGGTTAAGAAAGAAATTGAAGGGTTAAGAGAGAAACACTTCAGTGACCCCGCAGGTGGAGTAAAGGTTACCCCAACAAGCACACCTTCCAATCTGCCAGCAGGGCCTTCAAAGGCTTTGTCTAATGGTTCAAGATGCTGTCCAGGCATCTTTATCACCATGGATACCATTATGGACATGTCACCCATGAATTTATCTAAATCAGCTTCAGATAGATTTATATTTTCAGCCTTTGCCACTTTCCACGTGTATATTCAGCTGTGCTTTTAGTCTCGTCTGGATGGTTAAGGCATGATAAGAAAAAATAAGCCCTGGCAACAGAAGAGTGGAGAAAGCTACATTTAAATCTTACCTGTGCTACTCTCTCAACTGCCTCAGGCCAGGCATTTGCCTTCCCTGTTTCACTCTGATCCATTTAAAATTGATATCACAATCTTCAGATGAGTGCATTAAAGGTTAATTAGATTTTAACGTTTTCATGCCATTCTGAAAATGAAGGAGATTATATAAATGTTACATCTTATTATAGATTCTGGAAAAGAATCTTCTATAATGTGACTTACATGTGCACCCCTACCTGGTTCCTCCTGTGCTCACCACCACCCCTTTTTTTAACTTACACCAGTTAATCCCTGGGGGGACAAAATACAGGTTTAGGTCGGTTTTGCACCAGGCTACTCTTGGGAACGACATTGAGATCTTATTTATCAAAGATATGTAGAAGCAGTGTGGAAAAAATTAAGATAAATGGCATTAAACAGTCTTACAGAAGAGATCCTTTTCTCCTACTTCACACTAAGACATTAAGAAGTGATTTCCAGATTTGAGACATCAATGTATCTTTCCCCAACTCTATCCTAATGGCTTTCACGTTTCTATTTATTAAAGAGATTCCAAAGAGCTTAGTGATATTTTAAACAGCGTGCACATGTCGTCGTTACCTCCTGCAGCAGCTGCCCACTCTTTGGTACAAGCCTTTGCTTTGAGCTGCTCCGGGTGGAGCTGGTTTGAAGCCCAGCTCTTCCTCTGCAAGCCCTGGTCCTGAGCCCAGAAAGCACACAGTCTAGTGCAGTCCATCAATTAATCAAGGTTGAATGTTCTCTCTCCAGATCCTACACGTCTGGCACAGAAATGTCTTAGGTTGAGTGTAAGGACGCCAGGAAAGTCTCGAGAGAAGCACTAAATGTTACTCCAATTAGCATTATCTTTTATTCTCTCCTCAAAAGGACGTTGGCCCCTGGATTTGGCTCTTCTCAGACACTGAAGAACATATGCTTAACCCCCGAGAGAAGCCAATAAAAACACCTCTTGGTCCTATTCTTTGATTTAATCTGTGTAGGTGAATTTAATCTAACCACTATTAAGTTTTCATTTCTTCTTTTCTTCCTACCTTTTGGCTTTCTGCGCATACATAGAAAGACATGTACATGGACGTAGGATTTCTTACACACACACACACGTATGTTGTTCTCGTTAACTACCGTCAAGTTGAGTAAAATTCATAGCTGACCTATGAACAGCAGACCTGAACACTGTTCTGTCTGCGTCATTGTCGTCATCTCTGGCTTCCTCGAGCCCACTGATGGACGCAGTCACTGTGCAGAGCTGTTGTTTCTTTAAAGGAAGGTTTCCCCAGGTAACGATAATTAGACATTTAAAGGAACTATCTGTAAAATGTTTGTGCAGTGTTTCAGGAGAAAATGATGACTTTTATGAAAGCACCCCTTTAATTAGTTACAACAAAAACTGGTTACAAGTCCATCTGTATCAGTATCCCTGCAAAGCTAAAACTCGATGCCATGGAGGGCCAAAAGATGAAACACTTCTGAAATAACAGGCCTCAGAAAACCCTGTGTACCCTGTGTACAACAGAGCACACTTACAGTAGACTAGCAGATATGGCACCAGAGGCAGAGGCTTCTTACTGCGAATCACAAAATGAAAAGAAAGAGTTGCAAACAGACACTACTGATTGGAATGTGGAACGTGAGAAGTATGAATGTAGGAAAATTGGAGATTGTTAAGTAAGAAACGGAACACACAAATATTGACATACTAAATATTGACTAAACTAAACGGGCTGTCTGGGACCTTTTCTCAGATAGTCATACGATCTTGTTGTTCTTCTTATTGCTGCTTTTGTTGTTGTTAAGTGTCGTCAAGTCAAGTACGACTCATAGAGACCCTGTGAACAGAAGATCTGAACCCTGTTCTGTCCAGCACCATCCTCACACTTCCTGACACACAAGAGCTCATTGTAGCAGTCACTGTGTCAACACACCTGATTGAGGGTCTTCCTCTCCTTCGCCGACCCTCCATTCTTCCCAACATCATGTCCTTCTCCAAGAAATTGCATCTCCTGCGGGGAGAGGAGGGGAGAGGGTGGGTAGGGAGAAAACTGCAGCAATGAATGACTGGAAACCTATAGTCTCTGTAAAATTTCATTAAAACTAATAATAGTAAAAAAGAAAGAAATAGCCCCTCTTAGCAACATGCCCACAGTACGTGAGAAGAAGCCTCGTCACTCCTGCCTCCAAAGGGCATTCCGGCTACACCCTCTGTTCATTCCCCTGGCTGTCCATGGGATGTTTGGTGCTCTTCTCCAACACCGCAGCTCAAAGGAGTCAGTTCTTTTTCTATCATCCTTATTCACCGTCCAACTCTCAGATGCATAGCTAGTAATCAGAAAGCCTATAGTCTGAATCAGAAGCACCTTATTCTTCAAACTGACATAACTTTTATAAACTGACACCTTTTATAAGAAACACAAATGGTAACTAAACACATGGACTTCACCTGATGTGAAGATTGACACAGGAAAAGATTGACTACATCTGTGGGAAAAAAATCAATTAAGAAGCTCAATATCCGCTGTGAAAATTAGGCCAGGTGCTGACTGTGGAACAGACTATCAACTATTCATATGTAAGTTCAAACTGAAGCTAAAGAAAATCAAATCCGCAAGAACCAAAGTTCGACCTTGAGTCTATCTATGCCACCAGAATTTAAAGAACACCTCAGGAGTAGGTTTGAGGCCTTGAACACTAATGAGGGAAGACTAGATCAGCTGTGGGAGGCTATCTAGACTATCATCCATGAAGAATGCAAAAGATCATTATAAAGATCGAGAAAGAAAACAAGGCCAAGATGGATGTCAGAAGTGACTCTGAATATTGCACCAGAGTATTGAGAAGCCAAAGCAAAGGGAAGAAATGAAGATGTTAAGGAGCTGAACAGAAGATGTCAAAGGGCAGCTCAGGAAAACAAAGCAAAGTATTATAGTGAAATATGCAATGAATTAGAGTCAGAAAATCAAAAGGAATGAACTTGCTTGGCATTTCATAAGGTGAATAAATTGAAGAATAAGCTTAAGCCTTGAGTTGCAATACTTAAGGTTACTGAGGGCCGAATGTTGAATGACCCAGGAAGCATCAAAAGAAGACGGAAGAAGTACACAGAGTCACTATACCAAAAAGAATTGACTCACACAGAAAAATTTCACAAAACAATATATGATGGGGAGGAAGTTCAAGAAGCTCTGACGGGGAAGGAACGAAGGAAGGGAGGGAGGAAAGAAAGAAGGAAGGAAACCCCAGGAATTGGTAAAATATCAATTGACATATTTCAGCAAAGAGACACTTCCTTGGATGCTCTCACCAGGTTATGGAAAGAAATCTGGAGAACAACTAACTATCTGGCCAGTTGACTGGAAGACATCTATATTTAATCCCATTCCTGAAAAATGTGACTCAACAGAGTGTTGAAATTATCAAACAATATCACTAATATCACACGCAAGTAAGATCTTGTTGAAGATTGTTCAAAAATGACTGGAACAGTACAT
Organism: Elephantulus edwardii; assembly: GCF_000299155.1. NCBI lineage: Eukaryota > Metazoa > Chordata > Mammalia > Macroscelidea > Macroscelididae > Elephantulus > Elephantulus edwardii. The sequence goes on from NW_006399838.1 coordinate 4,786,833, forward strand.
CAACAGAGAACTTCAGATGTGCAAGCTGGTTTAAAAGAGCCTGTGGCACTAGAGACATCATAGGCAATGTTAGGTGGATCTTGGCCAAAAGCAAATAGTACCAGATGAATGTCTGTGTTTCATTGACTTTGCAACGGCATTTGACTGTACTGTATAGATCAGAACAAATTGTGGCTAATTTTGAGAATGGAAATCCCAAAACATTTAATTGTGCTATCCTTCGACCAGGAAACAGTAGTCATAATAGAGCAGGGGAACACTACATGGTTTAGGATCAAGAAAGATGTGTGATTAGGTATACCTTTTCAATTTATATGCAGAACAGATAATTTGGAAGATGGACTTTATGAGGAGGAATGTGACATCAGGATTGGAAGAAGCCTCAACAACAACCTGCATTATGCAGATGACACAACCTTGCTTGCTGAAGCTGAGGAGGATATGAGTCATTTGCTGCAGAAGGTCAAAGGTCTTCTATATCGATTGAAGCTCAATATCAAGAAAACAAAGATTCTCACCACTGGGCCAATTGGCAGCTTCATTACAGTCAGAGGAAAGGTTGAGACTGTTAACAACTTCAGCTGTTTTGGTTCCACATCAACAGTCAGGAAATCAAAAGATGAGCTGCGTTGGGAATGTCTCCTGTCAGGAACCTCTCAGAGCATTGAAAAGCAATGATATCAGTGTAGAGACTAGGGTGCGCCTGATCTAGGCGATGGTCTTGCTATACATCAGAGAGCTGGACAGTAGCTAAGAATGACAGAAAGACTGATACCTTTGAGTTGCAGTGCTGGAGAGGTATTTTGTGTACTGCCAGGAGAGCAAACAGGTCTACCCTGGAGAGGGTAAAACCAAGCTGCTCCCTGAAGACAAGGATTTTGAAGCTCTTTCTCACATACTTCGGGCATGTGGCCTGGAGGGACCAGTCCTTAGAGAAGGACATCATGCTTGGAAGGGTGGAGAGGAAGACCCTGGATGAGATGGATTCTCAGCAATTGGAGAAATGGGATTAGATCTGTCAGAGACAATGAGCCTGGCTCAGGATATAACAGAGTTCAGAGCTGATGCACACAGGGTCACTATGAGTCACAGGCAACTCGATGGCACATAACAGCAACAACAAAGATTCAATATAGTCTGATTTGGGAAGAGGTCGAAGGAGGTGACACTGTGACTCTGACCTGGGTGACGCTAATACTATTGACATCACTGCCAGGCTGTCCAAAGCTCTAAAGTAGCATTTCTCTCTCTCTAGAAAAACAAAATCACCTATGTTTACCTTAGCGTTTCATTTTCAGAGATTTTCTCAAAAAAGGTAAAGTAGAAAAGCTCAGCTGTCCTTCGTTCTGCACATATCTCCGTTGGGAGTATAATCTCTAAGTAACTAAATAAAAGAGATAAACTGAAAATCTGGATATTTTGCCCAAAACTTTTGGACGGTCTCTTCCAGGCCTTATTCCTCTTCTCTTTGGGAAATTCTGAGAAGTGGCCAAAGTCTCTGTCACATTCATAAAGCCACCTACCTTCTTCCTCTCAAACATTTCCATTTTAATCTGTTCACTGTCACTGAGCAAAATTCTCCCCTCAGAAGCTTTGAACCTCTGAAGAACATGTCCAAGATCTTATTTATACTTATAACCTCAGTACCTAGCCTCAGGTCTCACAAAAAATCAACAGAGAATGCCGGGAAAAATGGAAGGAAGCAGAGAGGCACCTATATGCAGGCTGGGCAAAGGCTTTGTCACAGAGACCTGCCGGCCCTGGTTACTTGAGTACATGTCTACTCATGTGCAGATTCTGAGCTTAAGAGCAAAGGCTACTAGTGCAACCACTGTGGAAGGCGGTGTGGCGCTTTCTCAGCAAGCTGCAAATAGAGACTCTATTTGACCCAGCAATTCTACTACTGGGAATAGACCCCAAAGAGACCATAACTGACATCCATGCAGATA
>NW_006399838.1:4789746-4809194 GCF_000299155.1 Elephantulus edwardii
ATTATTATTATTATTATTATTATTATTATTGCTGGTGATGGTAGAGGTGGTGGTAGTGTTGTTACTGACGTTCCTTCCCTTTGTTCCCTAGAATACTCAGAGAAACTGAGGAGAACTTGAAGCACTTGCTGCCGAAGGTCAAGGACTGCAGCCTTCAATAGGGACTGAAGCTCAGTATTAAGAAAACTAAGATTCTCACCACTGGGCCAATTGTAAGCATCGTGATGGGTGGTGAAGAGATTGAGATTATAAACAGCTTAAGTTTGCTTGGCTCCAAAATCAACACTCAGCACCAGCAGCCAGGAAATTAAAAGACAAATTGCATTGGGAAAGTCAGGTGTCAGAGATCTCTCCAGAGTACTGAAGAGCAGTGATGTCAATCTAGAGACTAAGGTGCACCTGATACAGGCCATGGTCTTTGCTATGCATCAGAGAACTGGACAATGACTAGGGAGGATAGAAGGAGAATTGATGCCTTTGAGCTGTAGTGTTGGAGAAGAGTATTGAATATACCATGGACTGCTAGGAGAACAAATAGGTTCGTCATAGAGAGGGTTAAACCAGACTGCTCCCTGGAGGCAAGGATTCTGAAGTTCTGTCTGACATACTTTGGATATGTTGCAAGGAGGGACCAGTGCTTGGAGAGGGACATCATGCTTGGGAAGGTGGAGGGACAGCACAGGAGAGGAAGACCCTCGATGAGATGGATTGATTCAGTGACTGGGCTCATGGGGGTAGGTGTTGCAGAGATTGGCACAGGATAGAGCAGGGTTTAGGGCTGTTGTACGTAGTGTCGCTATGAGTCACAGGCAACTCGACGGCACATCCCAACAACAACAGGGAATAAAGAATACTGGGTACTTTAAAAGACTCAAAAGCAAGTTTCCTTCACCTTCCCAAGCACACCACCAAAAATTAATTACCTACTTTGGGGGAATGAGCCGAATCATGATCCTGTTTAGAATGGGGAAACCAGGCTCTTGGTACTCAGAGGGCTTCAAAGCTGAGCCCGCTAAGCCACATCAATTTAAGGAGGATTTAGACGCTTTACCGTGCTTTATCTCTGTCAGTAGTGAATCACACTGAGATGAGAAGGAGTTTGGCAATGACAGCAAACATCTTGCATGAGGTCAGTGGGTACAGCCTATCCTAGCTACACGAAATCTAAAAATGGGAGCTGTGTCGTTGAGCTAGTGCACCTTAAAATTATTAAGAGTAGGTATTACAGCTTAGAGGAAAGCCTTGCATTTGAAAAGTACACACGAGTTTCTCTGACCATCTAGGAAAAGTAAGAATTCCCACATGACGCTGCTGATCCAATTGACTTCTATTTGTGTTCTGTAGAATTGACGATGTGCTCTATGGAAAATCTGAAAGCTTTAAGTGCTCTTGGGCAGTTACATCCCAAGCCAGTGGAGCCTGTGGGACTCTTGTCCATGACTTTCACAGCCTCCCACTGTTCCTCTTCCACTCCGGACTAAGCACTCTGATTTGAAGGCAATTACCCTGCATATAAGGAGTGGAGAAGGCCAGGAATGTACCATTTCCTCTGTAAAAAGAATGGAATCTCAAGCTGCTGGCCAACCCTAACAGCACATCAGTTTGGGTTTAAGGGTTTGTTTTGGTTTTTTATTGTTATTTGAGTGAGGGTTTGTTGTTGTTGTTGTTATTGTTATGGTGTGCCCTCGAGTAGCCTGCGACTCATAGCAACCCTATGTACAACAGCCCTAAACCTGTGCCAAGCTCTGAAACACCTACCCTCATGACCCCAGTAACTGAATCAATCCATCTCATCGAGGATCTCCCTCTCTTGTGCTGGAGTTCCAAGGACTGGTCTCTCTTTGCAACATATCCAAAGTATGTCAGATGAAGCTTCAGAATCCTTGCCTCCAAGGAGCAGCCTGGCTTCACCCTCTCCAGGATGAACCTGTTTTGTTCTTCTAGCAGTCCATGGTATATTCAACACTCTTCTCCAACACCTCAGCTCAAGGGCATCAATTCTCCTTCTATCATCCCTAGTCATTGTCCAGCTCTCTGATGCATAACAAGTGATTGCAAAGACCATGGCCTGTATCACACCTTAGTCTCTAGACTGACACCACTGCTCTCCAATAGTTTGGAGAGGTCTCTGACAGCTGACTTTCCCAATGCAATTGGTCTTTTCATTTCCTGGCTGCTGGTGCCAAGGGTGTTGATTGTGGAGTCAAGCAGACTGAAACTGCCAACAGTCTCAATCTCTTCACCATCTATCATGATGCTGCCAATCAGCCCAGTGGTGAGAATCTTTGTTTTCTTGACATTGAGCCTCAATCCATATTGAAGGCTGCAGTCCTTGACCTTCGGCAGCAAGCGCTTCAGGTCCTCCTCAGTTTCAACAAGCAGGGTTGTGTCATCTGCATAATGCAGATTGCTGATGAGTCTTCCTCCAATCCTGATGCCACATTTCTCCTCATAGAGCCCAGCCTCCCAGATAATCCTCTCTGCATATTGATTATCATTCAACCATTAACACACATTTTGACCTACAGCATTAATTTCAATACTCAAGATGTAATAACATTTTCCCTACTTCCTCCTAAATTGATTTTCATTAATCTCTCGCTACCTCTCTGTATCTTTCCTTTCTTTAATGATACTGTGTTAATCACCGCCTTGGATACTGCTTTCCCTTCATTCATCTTTATATGTGCCTCTTTTCTATTTACTGATTTTTTTTTTTTTACTTTAAACAGTTAATTGGGTCTTCTGCCAGAAATTTAGAACACCAGTTTGTGAGGATATACCCCGTTGGTGGGAGAATAAAGAACACAGGTAGCTTCTGAGCTGAGGAATGACTCTAATTGTGGGTAAAAATCTGGGAGTCGACAGCTTTCTGATCAACCTTGCGCTACTGTGTAACCTCGTATTTCTTATTCTCTGTGTGGAAGACCTCACCCTCCTGGGGGCGGGGCTTCCTCGGCTGCTTTTCCTGAAAGCAGACGACTCTTAGTGACCTTGTGAACGAAAGACCTGAACACTTGTACAACTTCCGTCGTTTCTCCACATTCATAGAGTTTCCAGAGTCAAGCTGTTTCGGAAGTGGATGCCACTCCTGCTTCCACGCTTGCTTTAATTGAGGAACTCCACCAAACACTGTCCACCATGGGTGACCATTATCACATTTGACACATCAGTGTCACGGTATTTGGCTTCACAGCAACCATGTGTGACCTCTGTACAGCAAATGGACAGACCAGTGCTGTACCACTTAGAAGAATGCTTGACCAAAAACAATTCAAACCAGGCCCAACATAGATAGCATGAAACCATGGCAATGACATCATTTTCTAACATTTAAATTATCTCAAAATAATAACTACTACCCTTTTAAATCTCCTAAAGGCTTCTCTTACTCGCTTTAAAATGGCATTATGGTATTTCAGTGTGATTTGAAACTGTGTTCTGTTTCACTTTAACGTAAATCTCTCCTACTTCAATTTCACTGCATTCTTTGCTGACCTATTGATGTAAATAGAGAAAAGAGTTATTTACTAGCAGTTATCCTTCCCTTTTTCAGTGTATGTGACCAGAATACTCATCATGGATGCTGAAAAATACCTTTTAAAAGTAACCAATCAAATAAAACAGATTATTATACAAAAACAAAACCGAAAAAGCAAACCTCTTGGCAGAGTTTATTTTTCACATGTACTATTTTGTGACATTCTTGGAAAGCTGTTTTTTTTATGCCTGAATATGCAGAGGAGGTAACGAAATCTCAGAGGGCTGAACAACCTCCCCAAGTTCACTCAAGCCCGTCCAAGTTCAGACCCCATGGTTTGGCTCCCAAATAGCCAAATTTCCCAAGTCTCACTTTCAGTCCTCATGCTAGACGTGGAAGCTTTTTAATTACCAGCCATTTACATATGTATTCTCTGTTAAAAATAATGTTCAACTATGAGCAACTCTTTGGGGAATGTGTAAAACTAAAAAGTATATTTGGAGAAAGCAGAGCTTTGCTCTTTTCTTTTCTCCATCATGTTTCCTGAAAGTAATTGCTTAGGAAGATAAGGTGGTACTTCCAGTAAAACTATGACAGTCCCAGAAATGCTGACTCACTTGTTAAGGAATGTCATTCCTGGAACTATGGCCCATATAAAGTGGCCTGTCAGACTCGACCAGAGTTGAAAGGGTCTCTAGTCCCGGCGCCTCTCACACCCTCACCGCAGCAAGAGTTCACATAATACCTTCTGTCTGCTCGATCCATGATAGGCTTGGGGTCGAGAAAATGTTTTTCAAGATATTTCCTAAAAGTATGTATAACTCTCAGGGAATTTGGATTTTTCGCCCCTAAGTGAGCAAGATGTAAAAATAATTTTAAAAAAATAATTTTTTGTGTCTCTTTCCATATTTTAGCATTGTGATGTTTTATTATTTCAATCTACCACATGTCCATGAAGAGAAAGATGGGCAATCTTCTCCCGTGCAATCAACTTGCTAGAGCTTCAGCTATGGTTCGGTTCTGAATCTGAGGGACACAACAACAACAACAACAACAGCAACAAATGTCCATGAAAGTCACCTGGACAGAAAGCTGCTTCGTAACCATAGAGGGAGGGAGCAGGGCTCTTACAGATTCCAGTTCTCCAAAACCCCTGTCTTGGGGAGGCCTGGTGGTATAGTCCATAGTGAATTATACAGCCACTCAAAACCCTGCCCCATGATTTCTAGCATCCTTTTATGGGCAAACTCTGTTTTCAACTGTGTATTCAGTGGGAGTTTGCAAAGCAAATTGGTCTTCCATTAAATCATTCATACACATTTTTGTTTTAGGACATTAATTTCTACACACAATGCAACCACACTCTTCTCACCACCCTCTCTTTGTGATTATTCATTTCCATTGGTCCTTCTCTTCTACCCTTTCCTGTCCTCTGAGCACTATCTCTGGGCAAAACGCTGTGCTTTTGATCTTACGTTACTGATAATTCTAAAAAGTGAGTGTCTCCCCAATATGGTGAATGATAAGTCTATGGTCAAGCTTTCAAGATTTATTTCTCTTCTTTTGGAGTAACTCTGGAAACTTAATGACAGAGTTAAAATATATTTGTAACTAACAATTACTTGATCAGGACAGCGGCCAAGACAAGGGGCCAAGAACAAGACAAAAACCTGGCAGCTAATATGGCCAAGAAGAGGCTTACTTGAAGAACTGTGTCCTAAGTGTTCTTGAATCTGAACTGTAAGCTGTTACATAACTAAGACAACTCCTCAGTGCAATTAACCATATGAGATCAAAACAACAGTATTTCCCGAATATAAAGCTTTTAAGGTAGGAATGAAGAAGAAAGGATGACAACAAATGGAAACAGAGTACACAGAGAGGCAGTGACAAGATTCTGTTACAATCGTGGGATTGCAACCAAGGCCATGAAAGAAAATGTGGATGAATTGTAGAACAGAAAATTAATTTGCTCTGTAAGATTTCACCTAAAATACAACTGAAAGAGGTGGGGGTGGGGGAACTCCACCTTTTTTATGCTTTAAGCGTCCCCATTATGCTATCTGGCAAATATTAAAATTATGTTGATCACAAAGAACACATCAGTCTTGGCTTAGAGAATAGGAAACACACACACACACACACACACACACACACACACACATCTATTTACTACACTTGTCATCACTGGTAGGTGCCACTGAGTTGAGAACGACTCATAGTGACCCTGTGAACACATTTCTGAACCCTGTCCTGTCCTGTGCCCCTCCTTACAACCTCGGACACACTTGAGCCCATAGTTGCATTCACTGTGTCAATCGGTCATGTTGAAAGTCTTCCTCACTTCCTCTGACCCTCTGCCTTTCTGAGAATGATGTCCCTTTCCAAAGAATGGCCTTTTCTAGCAACACATCCAAACAATGTGAGGCAAAGCTTCCACTTCCTTGCCTCCAAGGAGTTCTCTGATTGCACTTTTTCCAAAACATATTTGTTTATTCTTCTGTCAGCCCACAGGGTACTCTGTACTCTTTTCCAACCACCCTCAGGACCCTGAGTGTCACCTAGCGACACGTCACATGTACATAAATAAAAGTTTATTCTCTCCTGCCCAAGGTCTTGTTTACTTTGTTTTCTCTAGTTTAATAAACGGCACCATGCAAAGAATAAGAGACTTTGGTGATATCTTAACAACTCCCTCTTCTTCACCCATATATCTCCTCCTCATACCCGATTACTCATCAAATCCATTTGTTTTCTTTTGCGGATCTTTCCACTCAGTGCCCACTACTCCGTACACTCAAGCTTCCATAACGTTAGTTCAGACCTTCAACATCAGGCAACTTTAATAGCTGCCTAGCTGGCCTCACTCTCTTCAGTCTCTCTCCAGCTTGTAAATAGCACAATGCTTCCTCTACATTGTTTGTCAGAAGTGCTTGAGGTTTATTCTTTTTATAAAAATAAAGCTATTATATCCTATATGCTAAGCTTCATGAATTTTTCTTTCTTTGTCTTTATAAGCACTGGAATAGCCATCTTTCATAAAGTGTTTCACTTAAGGCAAATGCAGCTAATATCCTTGGAACAGGACAATCCAAGCCCAGGGTCAAGTGCATCCCTCCAAAAGGGACTGTCGGCTAAACTCTATAGATCTTTATACCCTCTTTATACAATGGCAGAATTGCCTGTCCGGCCAGTAAACTTACCTTGAACAGTATTTCTTTCAAAAAATTTTAAAGGATGTTTAGCTTGGAAAGCTGTATATTTGTAATAGTTATCTGGTTGGCTTCTTTCTGAGAATAACCTCTCCTCCTGGTATATGAATTTCACTCTAAGGTACTTCAAATATTACCTAACTGCTCCTGGACGTAAGTCAAAAGTTACTTAACACATTCATATGTTCCATGCTGAAGGATTTTAAAATTACAGACAAATCATCTCCTATTTTACAGGACATCCACTTCCTAAACAACACGCCTCTGGAAACTCTATGAACTTTGATAAATGATGATAGTTATAGAAAGGCTTCAGGCTTTTTGTTCAGAGGGTCGCTATGAATTGTGCTCGACTCAACAACAACAACAACATGTAGACATAATAAGGCTAATCTTTCTCCTCGCATGAATGGACATGCCGTAAATGTTTTGTTAATTAATAAAGAGGTGACTTTCCTATTCCATTAGCTATCATTCCTCACTCACTCATTGCCCTTGGGTTGGGACCCACTCCTAGCTGACTTCCCAGGTTGTACATTACAGAGATTATCCATCCTTCTCCTGCGGAGCAGCTGGTGGATTCGAACCACAGAAGGGTGTGCCCTTTGGATTAGCAGCTTTACCCCCTATGGACCACACAACCAGACCCCCATTCACTGTAAGGACAAGAACGCTGAATGAGGGTCAGAGCCCGTTTTCCTTTCACAGACTTCCATCACGCGTGTCTCTGATACTGGTTGGTAGATGCTGTTGAGTCAGCTTTGACTCATACATCTCTTACGCACCACATATGAAGCTAGGCCGTACAAAACTGCCTCTTTGAAAGTCCAAAAGCAGGCACGCTCCGGCAATTGCACAGGTATTTTCCATCACGCTTCCAAGCCGCCTTCAAATAAACAGAGAAACTAGTTTAAATGCATTTGTTAGAATCAAGGCCAATTCAAATGCTTAATGACAAGGTCCCAGGAGGAGAAGCAAACACCTAGCTCCCAGATGACGGTGTCATCAACCTCATTAATATTCTTAATCATTCAATAGAGCGCGGTGGTTGTCATGAAGTTGTCACAGATCAATTAAATGCTGGGAGCTTCTGAGGTGACATTCAGATTAGTAGGAGGGTGAAAGGAAATCAATCCTTGCTTTTCAGCCTGCAGGTGCTCACAGATTCCCCAGCGCAGACAGTGGACTCCCATTTCAAACACAAAGGCCAAGGCAGCCGCTCCTTTCAGGGCCACGAGCTGATTGCTGAGGGGAAGGGACGAAGAATGAGAGCCACGGGGGTCTGGCCTCGCCATTATGGGCACTGACATAAAGAGACCTTTTATTCCAGGAGTTCGGAAACAGAAAAAAAAGAGAGAGAAGGTGAAATTCCTATTTCACCAATCCAAGAAGTAAAATTACCTTCAGAATTTGGGCTTCAAACAGGGATAAGAGCACCAGCCTTCATTATCTGGCCAGCACGTAAGGAGAAAAACTGTTTTTTTTTTTTTTGAGGACAAGTGTCATTCTGCAGGGCAGGAGAGAGAGAGAGAAAGAGGAGAAAAGAGTCAAGGTGAGGTCAAGTGAATGGCACCGTTTAATTAGCAATCACCCCAACCTGCCAGACACAGCTACTGTCATTTCTGAGTGGTTGAGTCAAAGGGAAACGGCAGATAATTAGACAGTGAGTCCGAGAGCCCTGAGAAGCCGCACACTTCCAGGTTTGGGCTGGGAGCACCCTGCATGGCTGTGCTGTGCTCTTAATCTATTCTGCTTTCTAATTAGCAATCAGGGCTGATTTGTCAGTCACACCACCCGTGATACATAAAGCACTGGAACACAGAGGAAAACGCAGGTTCGGAAAAATCAATTATGCACGTATTTACACTCCCTCAAGGCTGAGGCGCTGCAAAAACTGCCGAAATATCCTCTTTCTCTTTACAAAGGAGCAGAAAGGAAGGGCGAGATTGCAATTCAATATCATGAATAAATCACTGGCTGTTTGGGGAAAAGTACAATAGTTGAATATTTATGAGGTTAGAGATGGGATATGCAGTTCATATGGACAGCATTTGTGGAAATACTGTACCCTTCCCAAGCAATTTAGGCACAAGGACTTGCTGAGGAAATACGGAATTTTTTTTTAACATATGGAGAGTTAACAGCATATTCTTTTTTTTTATTTTTATTATTATTTTTGTGTGAGTGTACCGTCAAATCAGATCTGAGTGGTACCGGAGGAGATTGTCCCTCCTTCCCCGGCAGAGCATCTGGTGGATTCGAACCGTGCGCCTCTGGGATTGTAGTTGCAGCTCCTTGCCACTAGGCCACCAGAGCTCCCCAATATTCTTTTGAAGGGTGGCTGGCCAAGGGAGAATTTCTCATCACATCCCTAGAGCTATGTGAACGTAACACCCCACAAAAGCTGGTTCACAACTTCCTTCTTGCCTTTGCATACTCTACGGCACTTAACAACAACATAGAGAGCTCTGTTGGCCTGGTGCATAGAAAGTGATGCTACCAAGCCAAAGGTGGGTGATTTGAATCTACGGCCCTTAGGTCTGGTTTTCATTGTTTTTGATCAAACATTCATTTAAGTGACATAGCACTGTTCTATCCTCTCGCTGTACAGAGGTAACTCGTGGTTGCTGTGATGCTGAACACTGTGACACTGATGTGTCAAATGTGATAATGGTCACCCATGGTGGACAGTGTTTGATGGAGCTTCCCAATTATAACAAGTTTGGAAGGAGGAGTGACATCCACTTCTGAAATAGCTTGCCTCCAGAAACCCTATGAACATGGAGAAATGAAGAAAGTTATGCAAGTGTTCAGTTCTTTCCTTCATAGGGTCGCTATGAGTCATCTACGACTTGATGGCACTTCACCACAACAGTACAAAATCAGTCACTGTTTCTACTTCCTCACTGTTGTGGGTATTAGGTGCCATGACGTCGACTGTGACTCGTCGTGGCTTCATGAACAATGCATCTGAACCTGGCTCTACCCTGTGCTGTTAGTAGGAAGCATCAATGATGTAAGGTGTGCCTGCCTGATTGCCTCCGTGGTCTTTTCGATCATGTGCTATGCATCTTAAAGCTAGACCGTGGATAATGGTGATAGGAAAAGAACCGATGCTTCGAGGAATGGTGTTGGAGAAGCGTGCTGCATATCACATGGGCTGCCAGAAAAATAAACAGATGTTTCTTGGAGAAAGTGCAGCCAGAGTGCTTCTTGGAGCCCTCATCCTCTCTGATATACTTAAATCCATTGTGACATTCACTGTGTAGATTTATTTTGGTGAGGGTGTGCCACCCTTTCCCTGAAATTCCTCCTTTCCAAGCATGATGTCCTTCTCCAAGACCTGGCCCTCCAAACAACAGGCCCAAAATATATGAGATGAAGCTTCACCATCCTTGACCCCAAAGATCTTTCTGGTTGCACTTCTCCAAGAAATATCTGTTAGGGTGGGTTGGTTTTTTGGCAGTCCATGGGATATGCAGCACTCGTCTCTAACACCATAACTCAAAAACATCATTCTTTTTCTGTCACCTTTCTGCATTGTCTCCCCAATTCTGACACCAACTTCAGCTTGTCAAATTACTTGCTTAGAATACAGGTTGATGAGATGTGGAGAAAAGCTACATCCCTGATGGACTGGCCTAGCGCCTAGGAGTTCAGATGCAACAGCTCCTATGAAATCCTCCAAGTATCCTGCCCTCCACTCCCACCAAGCCACCACAACCAGCCCTGCCGTGACCACGTCGTTATTTACAATTTGTTCAAACCTCCTCATCCCTGTCTTCATAGACTTCTCCTGGTGCTGACATGGTTAACTTTTCCTCCCTGAGACCTCTCACCTCTGGTTTTTGTGGTTCCTCACTCTCAATTAATCCTCTCTCTCTGGTCATCCCATCCTTGTCTCTTCTAAGGGTTTCTCATTATCTGCATGTCTCAAAAATATTAATGGCCCCTGTTGAATTCAGGCTGTATGCTTTCTTTGTGTGTTCTTTGCCTCCGTCCTTACAATTTTAACTGGTGATCATATCTAAATCTCTACCTCTCATGCTGATCTGATGTCATTTTAAGATGGGCATAAAGGCATACCTACTAAATTTATACTCCTATGTCCGAAATAAAATTGTTCACCCCAAACATACCAAGTTACTCTCCTTCCCTGACATCTTGCTCGCCCTATGGTTATGTGAGTTTGTAGAAGGTCATCTCTGAAACAGGCCCAGCTAGTCTTACTTGCTGGTGATCGTGCTCTTGTGAAAGCTCCTTCCCTTTTTGATTGTGAACTATACCCTCTGTTTTTGAAAACAAAACACGCTAATATTTTATTTCCAAGGTTCTCCCTGACTCTCATTGCCATACAACCTGACATGTACCTGACCTTCTACCAGGCTTTCAGAATTTGTAAATCGCACAGGAGGAGATTGCCCATCTTTGTCCTGGGGAGCAGCTAGTGAACTCAGTTTTCATAATTTTGGGTTAGCAGTACAACCTCCTTGCCCACTAGACCGACTTAGCTCCCATTCCAAGATTACATTACAAAACAATTATGATTCTCTCTTTGAGTTTTCTGTCCAACTCCAAGGGAAACCCGTGTTGTGAGAAAGGCTCACGGGGTACTGTTTGAATTTCTCTTTCTCTAAGGAACAGAAGAATTTATGCTTTGAGTTGTGGTGTTGGAGAAAAATACTGAAATACGTGAACTGCCAAAGAACAAGCAGCTATGTCTTGGGAAATGTGTAGCCAAAGTGCTTCTTGGAAGCAAAGATGGTGATACTTTGTCTCCCATACTTTGGGCATCTTACTAGATGAGTTTAATCCTTGGAAAGGAACACCAGTCTAGGACAGACGAAGGGTCAGCAAAGGAGAGGAAATCTTAAATGAGATGGGCTGATATAGTGACAGTAGTAGTAACCTTAAGTGAATCAGAGAAGATACTCACAGGATAGGACAGAGTTCAAATCTCAGCCCACAAAGAGATTCACACACAAATGTATGTGACAGCGTTATTCATAAAGTAGCTCATATGTCCATGAACAGGAAAATAGATCAATATTATGTACTAGTAATTGTTGTTGTTGATTGCCACCTTCAAGTCGAGCACGGCTCACAGTGACCCCGTGAACAAAAGGCCTGAAGCCTCTCTATAACTATCAAATTTTATCAAAGTTCACAGTTTGTGTTGTTTAGCAAGTGGATGCCACTCCCGCTAACTAGCAGATGTTGTGTTGTTGATTGCCTTTAAGTCCAGCATGACCCTATGAACAAAAGGCCTGAAGCCCCTCTACAACTATCAACGTATGTAAAGTTCAGAGTTTCCGGAGGCAAGTTGTTTAGGAGGTGGATGCCACTCCTGCTTCCAAATAGTGACCCTCAACTGGACTTCTGTGGCTGTAAATCTTCATGGACAGTGTCTGCCCATGTTTAACCAAAGGTGGAAGGGTTTTTGGCTAGCAACGCAACCAGTACAGAGTAGGCCACTAGAGTTCCTCATGTGGGATTCTAAGAAAATTCAATGCAGCATTGGTTACAAAAGTAAAAAGAAAAACAAGAATGGGAGATTAAACCATCCAGCAATGAAAGCAGTAAAATAGTAAACAATACAAATAAAAGTAGTAGCATAATGACTATCTCCTCCCAGGAAATCTCCCATTAACTGCCTCCAGCAATTAACTGCGGGAGGGCCAGCTATGCATCAGTAGAAAAGGTTAAAGCTAAAGAATCTTGACATATCACATTATTTCATTAGATGAGTTTTCAGAATTAGCCAAGCTAACCAAAACCCTTTCATGGTTTGAAGCCACAAGTAGCTCTGTGGAAGAAAGAGGCAGTCTCCTCTCGTTAAGATTTACAACCTCAGAAACATGGTGGGCGGCCACTATGAATGGAAACCAGCAACTCAAGAGCAGTGAATCAACTAGTGAGTGGATTATAGTGGCAGGTGTTAGTGTGGTTATCTTTCAGGGAGCAGGGCAACAAATGGGGGTGAAATGTGTAAAGTTTCTGGAGTGACGACAACATTCAATATTATGTTGAATGTATACCTTGGCAGTTCTCAGCAACCTGTATATCTTACTACATTTACTACATTTTGTTATTATACTAAATTACTACATTTAGTTATTATACTAATTTAATTACTACTTACATTTATATATACTTATATATTTATAATATACTAATTACTACATTTAGTTATTATACTATCGTTTTACTACATTTAGTAATTATACTAAAAAAAAATAAGCGAATTGAGTAAACCAAAGGAGAAAATAATACAGCCTTTGGTATGGATTACATCTGAATATCAAGAAAGCAAAGATTCTCACCTCTGAGCCAAAAGGCAATACTATGATAGTGGAGAAAGGATGATGTTGTCAAGGATTTAATCCTCCTGAGATTACCAATCTGCACCCTCAGTGCCAGAAGTAGGAGATCAGGAGATATTTCACTGGGCTAGTCTACTGTCAGGGACTTCTCCGATACACTAAAGGTCAATGTCAATCTGAACACTAAGGTGAACCTAATTCAGGCCATAATCTTTTCAATCACTTTCTAGGCATCCAAGAGCTGGACAAGGATGACAGAAAAAGAACTGATTTCTTTGAGTTGTAGTCTTGGAGAAGAATACTGAACTGGACTGCCAAAAGGATCAACAGACAGGGCTTGGAGAAGGTGCAGCCAGAGTGTTCCTTAACGGCAAAGCTGGTAAAGCTTCCTCTCATATACTTGGGTGTGTTACTAGGAGAGGTTATTCCTTGGAAAGGGATATCATGCCTTGAAATTGTCAATCCCGCACTGGGGTCTTCCTTTCTTTTTCTGACATTTCAAAGCAAGGAAGACCCCACTGAGATGAGTTGACGTGGTGACTGTAACAGATTCAAATGTGTAAGAGGTAATGATGGCAACGACCCAAGATAGGACAGGGTACAGACCTGTAATTCACAGGTGAACTACGAGCAGAACTCAACTCAACGACCCCCGACAAGGAGAAGAAAGGAGAGATACAAAAGTCATTTCCATGAAGACATGTGAAAATGTATTTATTTCTCTTCTTCTAAGAAATGAATCACAACTGAATAAACTGCAATTATCTCTTTACTGACTTTCTAGTCTAATGAAACTTCTACGGCTCTCTCAGAAAATCACCCAGAAGGGCGGCTATGGGTCGGTTCCAACTCAGTGGTACCTACCAACACCGTTTAACACAATAACTAAGTTGGAGGAAACCCATTTTTACTTATTTTTTTAGTTCTTCTGAAATGTTTTCCATTTCTACTCACAAAGGTAAAGGAACAGCATGGAACTTCCAGACACGGCTGCAGCACAGTGCCCCTGAATTGCTTTCGATTCCTGCAAAACAGCTCACTATAGTATCCATTCCATTTTTACTACCGTGAGTCTTTTTCTTGTGTATTTTTTTTTTATTTTACTAATGAATTTCCATCCTTCTAGAAATGCCAATTTGTTTTATTTAAAATGGTGGTGTTGGGATAGGATTTTTTTTTTATTCTGAAAGACAAAGTAAAGTCATTCTTGGCTCTATTACAAGTACAATCTAACTTCAAGTTCAATCTTGAGTACTTTCTGTGCTTCACACCCTGAAAAAACATCAAGACATGATTCATTTCATGGGATGATGACTTTTTCTATAAGGAAGGTCAGTTTGACATTTAGGAAACACCCCAGAAAGCAGCTCTAAGGTGAGCATGAGGTGGGGACACTAAGAGTTACCAGCCAGACCTGAGGATTTATTTGTATTTCTGAGTAGTTGGAATCAGTGAGACTTCACATTTAGGAAATGTCTTTCCTCAAGGGACTCTCCTTACATTTATTAACTCATTAATCCTTCAAATATTCCCTTGAATAAAGGAAAGTGAAGAAATAATACCAGTTATCTATTAGGTTTTTATTCCCAAAAGGAAATGTTAAACCTCTGAGAAAACAAATCATTTAGTCGCTTATATACATGAAATAAAGCAATATTCTCACAAGAAACTAGTGGAACAAATATTTTTTAATTCCCCTAAAATTGACACTGAGATCCAAGGGTAAATTGTCCGAAGAAGCAGTGTTAATGTGAATTCCTAACTCAAAGTGAAAGGTTGCTACGTGCCATCGAGTTGAGTACGACTCATAGCGACCCTACAAACAAAAGACCTGGAACCAGTCCTGTCCTGCGCCATCCTCACACTTCTTAACACACATGAGCTCATTGCAGCAGTCACCCTGTCAACCCACCTGGTTGAGGGTCTTCCTTTCCTTCACCGACCCTCCACCCTTCCCAGCATCATGTCCTTCCTCAAGGAATAGCACCTCCTAGCAATATGTCCAAAGTATATAAGGTGAAGCCTCATCATTCTTGCCTCCAACAAGCACTCCGGCTGCACCCTCTGCAAGACATATCTATTCATTTTCTTTGCTGTCCATGGGATGTCCAGTGCTCTTCTCCAACACCACAGCTCGAAGATGTCAATTCTTTTTCTGTCATCCTTATTCATTGTCCAGGTCTCGGATGCATAGCTAATAATCGGAAAGACCACGTCCTGAATCAGATGCACCTTAGTCCTCAAACTCACATCACTACTCCTCAATAATTTGGAAAGGTCCCTAAGTGCAGATTTTCCCCGTGCAATGCGTCTCCTTATTTCCTGGCTGCTTATACCAAGGGTATTAATTGTGGATCCAAGCAAGAGGAAGCTGTTGACAGTTTCAGTGTCCATCCATCATGACACTGCCTGTTGGTCCAGTGGTAAGAATCTTTGTTTTCTTTATATTGAGAAGCAACACATACTGAAGGCTACATTTCTTGATCTTCTGCAACAAGTGCTTCAGATCCTTCATAATAATGAATGTAGTCTTTGATCTTCAGCAGCAAGAGCTTCAAGTCCTCCTCACTTGAAGCAAGCAAGGGTGTGTCACCTACATAACATAGATTATTGATGAGTCTTCTTTCACTCCTCATGTCAAATTCGTCTTCGTAGAATCCAGCTGCTTGAATCATTTGCTCAGCATACAGGTTGAATAGGTATAGAGAAAGTATACAACTAATACAACTCTGACACACATCTTTTTTCATTTGTTTGGGACCTCTCCAAAGTACTGAAAAGCGATGGTGTCACTGTAGAGACTAAGGTGTGTCTGATAAAGGCCATGGTCTTTGCAATTACTTGTTATGCATCAGAGAGTTGGACAATGACTAGGGAGGATAGAGCTTTGAGCTGTGGTGCTGGAGAAGAGTATTGAATGTACCATGGACGGCCAAGAAAACAGATTATCCTTGAGAGGGTTAAACTGGGCTGCTCCTTGGAGGCACGGATTCTCCTCCTATGCATTTGACATCCTATGAAAACCCACTGGAGGGTAAACTATGAGCTGAGTTTGACTCCACAGAAATAAGTTTTAGCTTGAGCACTAACATTGTTCAAAACTTTCATCATAAAATAACTATCTATCAAAACATCTTCTTCCTAATTTACCTACAGAGGCTTGTTTGCTGGTACTGGTGAGGATTAGGGTGGAATATTGACTTGCTAATGGGTGTGAGATGGTGTGATTCAGCCTCCTCCTATGGCCTTCGGGCCCGGTTTTAATTGTTTTTGGTCAAACATTCTTCTAAGTGGTATAGCACTGGTCTATCCTCTTGCTGTACAGAGGTAACTCATGGTTGTTGTGAAGCTGAACACTGTGACACTGATGTGTCAAATGTGATAATAGTTACCCATGGTGGGCAGTGTTTGGTGGAGCTACCCGATTAAAATAAACTTGAAAGCAGGAATGGCATCCGCTTCTGAAATAACTTGCCTCCAGAAACCTTATGAATGTGGAGATACGAAAAAAGTTATATGAGTGTTCAGGTCTTTCGTTCATAGGGTCGCTGTGAGTCGTCTACAACTCGACGGCACTAAACAACAACAACAATCTACCAAAATATTTCCACACTTTTTTATGAGAGGGTTGTCTCAGTTAGAGAAAAATCATAAATTTCCGTAAAATAAGGCCTCAGGTCTGATTTTGTCTCTTGCCTTAGATTTACTGTGAAGCTGGGAGATTTGAGAAGGTCCTTACTCATTAAAAAACATTACAAACCGCTAAATATCCATTTACCAGTTACATCAATACCAATATTTTAAGTTATGTATTTGTATTTGTTGGTTTGGAAATAGTATCCTTCTAGACACCACAGGTTACCCCTGCGTAAGTTCAGCTTTCATAAATAGTATCACTTCCTGGAAAAAGTAGCTCTGGGGAATTAGCTCAGAGAGCCTCTCTGAAGGATACTCCAGAATAGCTCCATGACCTGGCACGTTTGCAAAAGATGACACTCTGTGTCACTTTTAATATCTGGCAAAACAGTAATGGTCAAAGCTAAAATTATTATTATAAGACACCATGCTTAAGACTATAACATTTTTTGCCCAGATAACCCTGAGGATGATATGATACTCATCTGTCCATAATTGTTGTTGTTGTTTACTACCATTGGGATGGCAACTTAGTTCATGATGATCTTATGGGCAACAGCAGAACAACGCATGTCATTCCTTCCATTGCTGGGTGCTCGGTGCTATTTTCTGTATCCACTGTGGGGTTTGAGTGCCTAGGAATCTCATCTTTTAGTACCGTGGACACATTCTGTTGTGATCCATACAATTTTCAATGGTGACATTACTTTTCTTCCTAGTCTGCTCTAGTGTCTAGAAGCCCCACTAAAACTATAGTTCCACCATCGGTGAAATAGATTGGAAGAGCTATATAGAAGCTTCCAAAGGATGACCAGTTGACAAAGGATAGTGGGGGCACTGATTCGCAGTGAAAGGACATCGAACTGCCCTTGATGACGTGGTGGGGAGACATCAGCAGAAATTTGGACATTTCCTCTGGTGATTCACGTACAGGGGAAAGAAGGTAAATTCAACAACAGCAACAGAAATTAATTACTTCTATCAGGTCGATTCGGATTCAAAGAAACTCCATGTTCTTTAGAGTAAATCGTCGTTGAGTTTTCAATACTATGATCTTCTTTTGGAAGGAGACCAGCAAGTCTTCTTTTCTTCTTGAGCAACACTGGATAGACTCCAGCTACCAACTTCCTGGTTAACAACAGAGTGGTGTGTCACCCTGAAAAGCAGAGAAAACAACTTTCCAGCGGCTGAAGTAAATCCAGTCCTCAGTAGACAATGTCTTCTCTCCAGAGCAAGCCTGGTCTTTGTGCAAATTAGATAAATTCACCCTGAAAATGACAAGCAGATTTTCTACCTCCAGTCTGCAAAAGCCCTATGCAAAGCACATGGCATGAGAAGTACAAGCTGGACTTGAGCTCCACTGTCTACTCTGCGCCAAGTGGGGCATAATCTCCATGTTCACAGGCAGTGATGCTGCTCACGCACTCAGAAAACACAGGTTTCCACATTTCACTGGCAACTCAGAAGGGCTCCAAGCAGCTCTTAAAAGATTAAGACCTGCCTCTCTTTACTCCTCCATAATTATCAACAGCTAGGCTGATTTACTAAAGAAGAAAAACATATACACACACACACACACACACACACACAAATATATTTAACCAGACTAGTAATTAAAGAAATGCAGGTTAAAACCATTTTTCCTCCACTTCTCAAAATTGTAATTTTGTAAAGATGGAAACCATTGCTGATAAAGTATGCCATCCTCACACAGTTGCTGGTGAGGTGATCGTGGGTGCAGGCTTTGCCAGTGTGATTGCAAATGTCATAAATTCTACGCACTTTAACAGTTAGCAATCCTAGCTCTTGGAATCTGTATTGAAGAAATAGTCAAGATGAAAAACTTTGTAAATGCATAAATGTAAAACGGACTGACATCAGGGTTGAGGGAAGACCAAAAAGGAGGGGAGGAATGATGTATACGGCACTGAAACAGACGCTGGAGAGAACTGTTTAAAAGGGATATATGATTGGGTATTATTGTCATGACAGGAGTCCAGAATGAAGGCTGCACAGTGGAGTGGACTTGGGGGGAGGGACAGTATAACAATGAAAGAGTTTTTCTCTTACTTTTCAAGGAGAAGAGTGAATTGCCAGGGAGGCAGTGAGAAAAGTGCTACAATGAATGAATGAAACCCTAAGTCTTTGTAAACTTTCATTAAAATTAATTTAAAAATAAGAATGCTTATCACAGAGGAGTTGATAGGGATAAATCAAATAATAAGAAAATTAACAGTATAATCACAATGAAATGCTGTGCAGACATTTTAAAAACATACCTTTGGTGGGTATATAAAGGTATAATAACTATTAAGCCAAAACAGTCAAGATACAAAACTAAATGTGATCCCAAGGGTATATAGTTTTTCCTATATCCAGAATTTGGATAAAATCTGTGTCTAGAGGGAAAAATGATTCTGTATATTCCCTCCATCTTCTTTTGATGCTCTCCGTGTCATTCAACAAATTGCCCACAGCATCTTGCAATACTGTGACATGAGGCATAAATTTGTTTTTCTACTCTTTCACCTTGAGAAAAGCAGAGTGACTTCTTCCCTTTTTTGTTTTCCAGTTCCAGATTCCTGCACATTCCATTATAATAAAAATAAAAATAAACAGTCCTCCGGAGCTGCCCTTTGAAATCTTCTGTTCAGCTTTTTCCTTTGACATGTTTTCCTTTTGCTTTGGCTTCTCACTGCTCCAGTGCAATCTTAGAGTCTCTTCTGACCTCAATTTTTATTTTTTCTTTCTCCTCTGTTTCTGTAATGACCTTTTGCTTTCTTCATGGAAGATATC
>NW_006399838.1:4809294-4809909 GCF_000299155.1 Elephantulus edwardii
GGGCTCTTGTGTGTCAGGAAGTGTGAGGATGGCGCAGGACAGGACTGGGTTCAGCTCTTTTTTTCATAGGGCCGTTATGAGTCTTACTCTACTTGATGGCATCTAACAATAGGGAAAAGGTAAAAATCTATTGGGTTTTTGAGTCCAGAGCAAAGGCTGTATAGTGGAGTGGACCTGGGGGAGGGATTGTAAAACAATGAAAGAATTTTTCTTTTACTTTTCCAAGAGGGTAGTGTTCTAGTGGGGAGGGTTGGGAGGGGAGAAAAGTGCAACAATGAATGAATGGAAATCCAAAGTCTCTGTAAATTTTCATTGAAATTAATAATAAAGTTTTTAAAAGGGTAATAAAAAAAACCTATTGGGCTTTTTTTGTTTTGTTTTATAGTAGTGGGATAGGGAAAGTTTTCTTAAGCATGGGGGAAAAAAGGTAAAATTCATAGGGAAAAAATGGGTAGACAGCAGCCAGGAAATCAAGAGATGAATTGCATCGAGAAAGTCAGCTGTGAGGGACCACTAAAGAGTACTGAAGAGCAACAACGTCAGGCTTGAGACTAAGGTGCGCCCGATCCAGGCTTTAGTCTTCACAATTATGTGCTATGCATCAGAGAGTTGGAC
>NW_006399838.1:4810349-4823154 GCF_000299155.1 Elephantulus edwardii
TACAGAAAAGATGGGGTTTTATTCATTTATTGTCTGAGATAGTATTGCCGAATGTTTGTTCCCAGTCAGTAGGTTTTCTTTTCACCCTGTAGGGAAAAGTTTTTTATGAACACAGGGATTTAAGCTTTAGAAGGTCCCATTCATTAATTTTATCCTCTTCAGATTGTACATTTCTGGCTGTATTTGACAGTCTCTTTATACCATAGACTAGGGCTTCTAAGCTTGACCCCAGTTTGTCTCTTATGAACTTTATGGTTTGGGACTTTATTCCCAAGTCTCTTATCCACATTGAGGTGATTTTTGTGTATGGGGTGAGATATGGATCCTGTTTCAGCTTTCTACATGTGGTAGTCCAGTTTTGCCAGCACCATTTGTTGAAAAAGTTGTCATTTCCCCATTCGATAGGTTTTATTTCCTTATTGAATATCATTTGACCATAGATACCTGCATCTATTTCTGGGTTCTCAATTCTGTTCCACCGATCTATATGCCTGGACCATACAACAGCTGTGATGTAGGTTTTGAGGTCAGGGAGTGCTAAACCTCCCACTTCATTTTTGTTTCTTAGAAGTGTTTTATTTTTTCAGGGTCTCTTGCCTCTCAAAAAAACTTGATCATTTCCCTTTCAATCTCCTTGAAAAATGAATTTGGTATCTGTATTGGGATTGCATTGAATATGTAGATTGCTTTTGGTAGGACTGTCATTTTCACAATATTGAGTCTTCCTATTCATAAACAGGGCACAGTTTTCCATTCCCTTAGGTTTTATTGTGTCTTGCAGAAATGCTCTGTAGTTTCCTTTGTCTAGGCCTTTTGTATCTCTAAATGCTACTGCTTTCTTGGTTTCCTTCTCTGAATTCTCTGATATTGATCTTATTTTCTGCCACTCTACTAAATTGGCTTACTAGCTCTAAGAGGTTGTTTGGGTTTTGTTGTTGTTGTTATATACACTATCATATCACCTTCATATGGTGAAATTTTAACCATCTCTTTGCAGATCTGGATGCCTTTTATTTCCTTCTCTTGTTGTATTGGCCTAGTAAGCATTTGAATAGAAGTGGTGACAATGGACATCCTTGTCTGGTCCCTGTTTGCAATGAAAATGCTTTTAGTTTTTCTCCATTGAGAATGATGTTGGCTCTTGGTTTTGCATATATACTTTCACTATGTTGAGGAAATTCCCTTCTATTCCAATTTTTCTGAGTATCTTAATCAGAAAGCCATGTTGGATGTTGTCAAATGCCTTTTCTGCATCAATTGCTTAGATCATATATTTATTATTTATTAATAATTAATATGGTGAATTATGTTGATGTTCTTCTTATGTTGAACCATCCTTGCATACCTGTTATGAATCCCACTTGGTCATGAGGAATTGTTTTTTGTGTGCTTTTGGATTCTATTGACTTGGATTTTGTTAAGGATTTTGCATCTGTATTCATGAGAGATATTGGTCTGTAGTTTTCTTTCTTTTTATTTTTTTTTATTTTTATTTATGTGTGTACTGTCAAATCAGATCTGACTGGTTCCTCCTTCTTCAGCAGAGCATCTGGTGGATTTTAACTGCGTACTTCTGGGATTACAGTGCAGCATCTTGCCACTAGGCCACCAGAGCTCGCCTGTAGTTTTCTTTCTTAATAATATCTTTGCCTAGTTTTGGGATTAGGGTTATGCTTGCATCATAGAATGACTCTGGGAGTGTTCCTTCCTTTTTTTAATTTTTTTTTTGGCTTGTTATCACCTTCCATTTTTTTTTGTTTCAAATATTTTTAAATGAGTAATTTCAATGAAAATTTACAGAGACTTTGGATTTCCATTCATTCATTGTTGCACTTTTCTCCCCTCCCAACCCTCCCCCTTAGTACACTACCCTCTTGGAAAAGTAAAAGAAAAATTCTTTCATTGTTTTACAATCCTTCCCACAGGTTCACTCCACTATGCAGCCTTCGCTTTGGACTCCCATCATGACGAAAATACCTAATCACATATCCCTTTTAAGCAGTTTTCTCCCTCATCTTTTTCAATGCAGTATATATTATTGAACCCATCTTTCTCAGTCTCCCCCCAACTCCGAGGTCAGTCCTGTTTTACAACAGTGTCACCATGCAGTATTTTTCCTTTTGTGACTGAGATACTTCACTCAGAATAATATCCTCTAGCGTCACCCATTTTGAATAATATTGCATGAGTTCCTTGTTTTTCAATGCAACATAGTATTCCATTGTGTAAATACATCACAGCTTCTCTATCCATTCGTTTGTTGATGGGCACTTGGGTAACAGTAACCATGAGTTACCTCTGTACAGCAAATGGACAGACCAGTGCTATACCATTTAGAGGAATGTTTGGCCCAAAACAATTTAAACCAGACCATAAGAACTTTTTTTAATCTATTTGTTTTAAAAGGAAGCAGTTGTCCTTTTGTCTATTGTTGATTTTAACTCCACACAGGGCGTAGCTCTGGGTCTGGGTTTTCAGTCTTTGTCCAGCAGGCAGGCAGGCAGATGGGCAGCAGCAAGGCGGGGCTGCTGGCTGAGCTGCTTCTGCTGCTCAGACTGGCACAGGCGTGAATGGGGCTGAATTTTGCCTCCCTTCATGCTTCCTATTACTCCACTCCTGAGATACCTTTTCAGCATTGTTGCTGTTGCTGCCATCCCTCCAGGATCTGCCAACAGCAGAGGCTGGGGCTACCAGAAGCACGGATTCCCATAAAGTTCAGCATCCAAGTCACACGAGGTCCTTTGCTGTGGAGAAGAAGTGACACACACTTTTATTTTAAAAAGTTATGGAATGACAGCATTTAGCTAACTACACAAACATGGAAATTATTTTAAAAAATAATTACTAGCCAAATACAACATGATTTAGAGAAGAGAAATAAGGCTTCAATCAGATAGACGCCGACATCACCCAGTGTTGGGTTCAGATGATGGGAGTGAATTGGTGGAGAGTGATGAAAAGAGCAAATTCTACAAGTGATCTATATTCAAGTCTCGCAAATAGCCTTCCCTTTTCGGCACTTGAGACTCTAAAACTAAATAGTGATGAGACATTGCCTGAGATGGTAGATAAAGTCATAGATGCACACAAAATTTCAAGGATAACACTTTAATCTACATAATTCCAATTTCCCTAAAGATGTGGCACGGAATATTGATGGTTCCTCTTCTTTTGACCTGTGACATGCCTTGGGCTGAGTACGTCCCTTGCTCTTTTACACCATCTCCCTCACTGATTCCAGCCTTCTTCACAAGATTTAGGATTTTTGCTTTACGTTAATCACTTCCTTGAAACCTTGAAAGTCAGCAATAAATGACAAGACATAGTTTCTCCCACACTCCATTCATCGTTTGTTATGATACATGCCAAACCCTGCTGATAAATTTGAAGGCGTTCTGAGTGTCTAAACTCTTCCATAAATCTTTTATCAAAGCAGTGTTGCCTGCCTCCTCAGACCATATTTCAGTATGCACATACTGCATCGCGATCCGGAACAACAGGCGTTGAAGGCCAGTTACATCTCTAAGGAGGTGTGGTGGATGCAGACTATGTCCCTTGAAGGGGTGACACCAAAACACCCCAGAACCCACAGCAGCAGTGACGGCTGTGGCAAAGGCAGCAGGCAAGCTTGTACTGCAGCAGGAAAAACCACCAGGTCAGTGGACTCACTAAGGCTGGTGTCTCTCATTCATTCCCCGGGGCAGTCATTCGTCACCTCCACCCATCACCCATCACCCGCCATTCAGGGTACGTGGGGACAGCACTCAGTACCCACCTTCGGGCACAAAGGAGACTCTCCACTGTGACCACAGGGTGAGGACAAGGGTGATAGGAAGTCTCAGATGGCAGGGCTGGGAGAGGAGAGGTCACATAGCTTAGTTGGTGAATGTTCACTGACCAGTCCCGCCCAGGGGAAAGGTGACCACAAAGGTTATAGCACTCAGTGAGACCAACCCGAGTTACACTACTGGAGCTACAGGGACTCCTGGGTCTAGAGCATTGCATAACACTAGGAGGCAGAAGGGCCTCTGTAATATTATCTCCAGAGCTGTCAGCACTGGAAGGATACCCAAGAGTCTTATGCAAGGGTTTTCTGTGCCTGTGCACTCTTTAATGAATAGAAACACTCCCCGTGTAATCGCTGAGCACTGCCTTGACTACCCGGTTTCTACAAGTCAGATATCACCTAGCAGGTAATTCACTTTTCAATCGTCCCCTGAAAAGCACGGAGGTTTTGAAGTGACACACCAGCTGAGGGTTTAGCTTAACATCATGACATCACGTTCATCTGAAAGCAGTCGAAGCCTATTTTAGGTGCTTTATGTTCTGGTACTTTTGTCTTCTTTTCTGAAATGAACGTACAAAATGGCATTCATTTCCAAAATAGCACATTTTAGCAACATTAAAAATTTGCCTTGCAGTTCAATCACTTTTGTCAATAGTTTTCAGCAATTCATACGCTCATCTGCTTTTCTTCACAAGCTTTTCAGCATTCTTAGAAGACATTTTCAAACAATAATGTGAAGGATATGGTGTAATAAAACCCAACATGTTTAAACTGTACAAGCATAAGATTCAGTAAAATCAAAAGACGAGTGGAGAATCTACTGTAGCACAGTTTTCTCCCCGAGTCTGTGCACAAATCAAACGGTTTCAGTGCTACAAACATATGGATTTGTTATAATAGATTTCCTCTCAGAACTCAAAGTTTGAGCAGAAAAAAAAAATCAAAAGTCATTAAAACAAAGATTGGATGGTGAGATTTCACATCCTGAAAGATGCTCTCCTAGTTACGTCGTGGTAGAAAAGCCTCCAGTGAGTAGCTTTAACAAACTGATCTATTTCCTCCGTTTAGAAGACCAGAAGTCTGAATTAAGAGTCCCAGAGCTAGAAGGAGACCTCCTCTCTCCAGTGTTTCACAGTTGAGGACAAATCTTTATGTCCTTTCCGCATCCGTATGCGCAGTGGTCATTAGTGACCTCTGTGTGCCTTGGCACCAATATTCTCCTGGGTCTAAGAAATTCTCAGTAAGGACCGTTGACACAAAGGACACACTCCACTTTAAACTTTTCATTCTTGGTGATACTGATGTCTTACCTTCTCTGCTCAATCTTCAATCCTTTTATCTCCTATAGAGTGCTGGAGAAGAGTGTTGAATATACCATGGACTGCTAGAAGAACAAACAGGTTTGTCCTGGAGAAGGTGAAGCCAGAATTCTCCTTGGAGTCAAGGATTCTGAAGCTTCGTCTGACATTCTCTGGGCATGTTGCAAGGAGGGACTGGTCCTTGGAGAGGGACATCATGTTTGGGAGAGTGGAGGGACAGCGCAGAAGGGGAAGACCCTCGATGAGATGGATTGATTCTGTGAGTGGAGTGGTGGGAATGAGTGTGTTTGAGACGGCGAGGTTGGCACAGGATAGAACGGCGTTTAGGGCTCTTGTACATAGGATCGCTATGAGTCATAAGTGACTCGATGGCACATAACAACAACAACAACAAAGTAAAAGGTAACATGGGCCACGAATTAGGAAACCTCTCTTCCATCATCAGATCAGGTTTGTGACCTACGTAAGGGTCCTACCTAATCTCCTTACAATTGATTGGCTGATTACATAAGATCAAAACAAACATACAGGCTATTATTACATCATTACATAACCGTCAAACCACTCAGAAACAAGTTCCCAACATGTATTTGAGAAGAATATAAATCAATTGATGTCGGATTCCATTATTGTATAAGAATAGGGAATAAACAAAGGTTAACAGTAAATCGGGGACAGGGTGAGTCACAGGGTCATAGAGTTTGGTGGGTGGAGAGAGGGGTTGAAAAAATGTACATGAATGAAACAAAATATAAACGAATTATAGGATGCAAACCAATTTTTAAAAGATCAGAAAAAATTAAGACCTGTCCCTGAAGAAACTTCAAACAGAGTCATTTTAATAGTTTCTATGTTCATTAATGTCCACTTCAAATGAGTCTATATCTGTCCTACAGTTTGGTAAAGAGAGAGAGCAATAGAAGAAAATAAATACATGTTTTATAAATGTTTCCTTTAGCCGGTGTTCAAGTGAGTGGGTTTAAAGAAGAAAAATTTCTTTGCCCACAGTTCTGCATGTTAGAAGTCCAAATGTGGGTCCACAGTGTCTGTTCCTTCCTTATCAATAGCCCCAGGTCTGCCTCGGTCCCCTGGTGTTCAGAGGCATGCGGATAACCCTGACGTGGTGCTTGGCTCCCCCTGTGTGTTCCTCTGTGTCTATCTTGGTCTTTTTCTTATTTAGAAGTGATTCGTTTTTGAGCCTACCCTACCTTGATATAAACTCATTAACGTAAGAAAAAATTATTTTCAGACTAGTTCACAACTATAGAGACTGGAATTTTACTCATATTTTGGGGGTGCACAATTCAACATGCAGCATAAAATAAAATCTATAAATCTATTGAATAAACCACTATTATCTATCAAGATGGAGCCAGACTGGTAAAGTATTTCATCTCTAAACATATCTTTTGGGTCTCAAAGCAGAAAGGCTCTATAACAATATTTTCCATCCACTTGTACTATAAGGTTATAAGGGGGGGTATTTTAACATGATATTAACCCAGAACTCTTTCTACACTTGTTTCAGCAGAAGATGCTAGAAAGCTGGGAACCAAACAATAGGTGACCAAGATGACTTACAAGGAAAGTATTTGAAAACTGATTTTTTTCAAGCTTTACTTCTGGACTCACATCAAAGATACAGACAAGGTTTTGTAGAAGAGACCAGATAAACAGAAGAGTAGGAAAACATTGTTTAGCATGATGTGACATCTTCCTTGCCCCTCTGTTGAAGAAGACGGAGGAGGCACCCTGAACTTTTACCACCCTGAACCTTTACCTCAAACCTGTAGAACAGAGCTTGAAGCAGAACCTTAGAAAGCTTGGTGTGTTTTCTGCAAGGTGGAGGGCTGACTCAGCTGAGAGAACGCTGGTAAGAGACAGGAGACTAGGGAGGAACCCAGGCTGCAGGACGCCCCGGAGACTCATGTGTCAAGACAGTGTGCACAGCACCACCAGTCAGGTAAGATGTTTCCTGTCTCTGACTTCTGTCCACCTCAGTCAGGAGGCAGGAGAAGATGTTGTAACAAGAAAGGAGAGATCAAAATATTGAAGACCTGAAGAGGTGCAAGGCATTCTTTTCTTTTTCTTTTTTTCTTTTTTTTACCATGGCCTTCAGTCCAACCTGTAGAAAGAGAAAAGTGGGTCCAGATGAAGCCCAGAATGATTATTTTATGGGTTAAACAGCAGTGACTGAAAGGAGTCTGTTCTAGGAAAGCAAAGGAAAATGCTTTTGCTTCATGAGAATGATAAGAAAGCCCTCGAGATCAGTCCTAAATTTCAAAAAAATGGGTGGAGGAAATGACAAGGGTTAAGAAGAGCTATTACAGCACTTAGAGATTTATAATTTGCTTATAATTTTACCTTACTGTGTTCTATATGTCCATGTGACTAAAACCTTCAAATCTTCATCTTGCAGTGTTTACTGTAAAGAAAATACGGAGTACGTCATTCCCTCCATTAAATACGTCTTCTTCACCAGAACCACAGGAGGTAATTTGCTCCCATCTTTGCACCAGCAATAGTTCTCCTGGCAGCAGATCGTGTTCATGTTACGGGCACCGTCAGTCAAGGAGCTGGCCCTGCTGACTGTGGAAGTGTTTTCACCCAGCAGTTAGACTGTTCAGATTAAAATACGCAGAGAACTTCTGTCAAATGCATCAGATACTTGACTAGCACTTTGTCAAGCGCACTCAGAGATTCATTTTAACATTCCTACTCTTTTTCCCAAGAAAACAAATCAGTCTGTCTTAGAGAGGGTGAAACCAAGTCTCTCCTTGGAGGCTACAATTTTGAAGCTCCACTTCACTCACTTTGGGCATGTGGCCAGGAGAGACCAGTGCTTGGAGAAGGACTTCATGCTCAGAAGGGTGCACAGTGCAGAGAAGACCCTGGATAAGAGGGATTGACATAGTGACTGGGGCGATGGAGGTTGGTGTGTCAGAGTCAGTGAGACTGGCTCAGATCAGGGAAGGGTTCAGAGCTGCTGTACACAGGGTTGCTATGGCTCATAGGTGACTCGAAGACACATAACAACAACAAAATTATAAGTTCTATAATGTTTAGTGGATTGTGTTTTATTTAAGCCTCTTATTTAGAGTCAACAGGACCTGGTGGAGGGTCTTTGTATTTAAAAGTTGGTTGGGCCTGAGAGCCTGAGGCCCTCACACCTAGTGTTACTGTATTTTGGAGGAATATTCTTCTAAGTGGTACAGCACTGGTCTGTCAGTTTGCTGTACAGAGGTAACCTCGGGTTGCTGTGATGGTGAACACTATACCACTGTTATATCAAATGCCTTAATAGTTACCCATGGTGGACAGTGTTTGGTGGAACTCCCAGATTAAGACAGGTTTAGCAGTACGTGTAGCATCTACTTCCTAAACAACATGCCTCAGGAAACTCTATGAACTTAGAGAAATGACAACAGTTATAGAACAGGGTTTAGGTCTGCTGTCCATAGGATCTCTATGAGTCATGCTTGGCTTGATGGCAATCAACAACTCTTTCCCAGTTGTTTTTATCTTTTATCTTTTTTTTTTTTTTTTAGAATTCTCTGTAAAGTATATATAAAATCCTTTCTGTAATATAACAAGACAATAAAGACATGTATCACAAATATATATTGTTATTGGGAGTGGAGTTAGGTGCTTTCAACTCAGCTCTAACTCACAATCACTCCTTTGTCCAACAGGTCGAAATCCTGCCCAACCCTGCACCATCACAATCTCGGCCATGCTTAAACCTGTCACTGTGTTAATCTGTCTCACTGAGACTCTCCCTTACTTTTGCTCATTTGCCACTTTTCCAAGTGTGACATTCTTTTCTCTTCATAACATGCCCCAAATACGTGAAATAAGTCTAAGCAGCAGTCTGATGGTACTTCTTCCAACACAGCTTTGTTCTCTTGGCAAATAGATCTAGGAAGGAAAAGTACAGGAAGGCAGGTGAGCTCTCCGATCTTCAGCGACCACAGAGCAGAGAAGAAGCGAGGAAGCAGAGGCAGGGTCACTCTCTAGTGGTACTTGGTGGCCATGAAGGTGGGTGACACGAACACAATAGGAAATCCATGACGTCGGCAGATTCCAAACCATGCAGCCTCTCTCTCCTTTAATGTCATCAAGGCAAGGTCCTGACTACTGGCTGCAGCCTAGGGAGAATGTGCCTGCCTTTCCCAGCGCTGACCCACCAGTGACCGGCAGAGCACACCACAAGCCAACTTGTCCCCTTCTCCAACCATCTTTGTCCCACCCACCACCAGTGATGCATGTCCACTCTGCCCCTCAATTCCCAGCTACCCTGACCATCCAGAGAATAGCACTGTTTGCTCTCAATTACTGAAAGTGGAATGCACCCTCCCCACCCAACACTCCCACCACCTCATCCACCCAAAAAATGATGATACACTCTCCTGTGCCACCAGACAGACAACTGGCATTAATGAGACCCCTGCCACCACCGCCAGCAGCTAGCATTAACAGACAGATGGCTGGAGGCAACACACGCCTGCCCTCCCTACTGCCTCCCACTGCCTCACCCTCCCAGCACCAGACAGTGACTGCTTCTGTGCCACCAGACCAGATACACAACCAGTTAGCACAGAAATAAGTGAGAGAACAACTTAATGACTCAGAGATAGTCGTTGGGTAGGAAAAGACAGCTCCAACTATGAAACAAAATACAGGCGGAAGAAGGCTTCCTGAGGGAGCAGTCGGAGTTGTCAGAGGTGGAATTCAAAGGATCCATATTGGTTTTGAAGCTCCATCTTACATCCTTTGGGCCAGAAGGGACCAGTCCTTGGAGAAGGACATCATGCTTGGAAGAGTGGAGGGACAGCCCAGGAGAGGAAGACCTCGCCTGAGATGGATTGACACAGTAACTGGGGCAATGGGGCAGGTATGTCAGAGTCAGTGAGACTGGCTCAGGAAAGAACAGGGTTCAGAGCTATTGTATATGGGGTCGCTATGATTTGCAGGGGACTTGATGGCACATAAACAACAACATATTGGTGGTATTTGGTTGGCTTTATTAATTGAAATTTTAGTGAAAGTTTACAGAAAACTTGGACTTCCGTTCATTCATTGTTGCACATAAAGTGCACCAAGTCCACTAAAACTCAGTGACCCATGAACACCAGATCTGAACCGTGCACTGTTCCCCGCCATCCTTGCAATCTCTGCCTTTCTCAAATCCATTCTTCCGGTCTCTCTGTCAATCCCTCTCGCTGAGGGTCTCCTCATTCTTTCACCTCCCTCCCCCTTTCTAGTTTGATGGGTTTTACTAAGGACTGGTCAGTCTCTCCTGACAACATGTCCAAAGTATGTGAGACTAAGTTCCACCATCCCTGACTCTAACATGCTGCTTTTACTTCCTCCAAGACTTGTTCTTCTGACAGTCCATGGGGTATTCAGCACTCCTCCAACACCAGAATTCAATGGCATTGATTCTTCTTCTGTCATTCTTATTCCCAAATTCTGAAATCGGTCTGTAATAAACTGAATGCCATCTACCGCTGACCAATCATATAATCCCACTTTTGTATTATGGACCTATTGATGCCAAATTAATACTTTTAGGTATCTCTCCTTTTACCCCATGGATGGAGTGCCAAAATGAAACAAATAGGGTGTCCTGGAGAGGGTGCGGCCAGAGCACTCCTTAGAGGCAAAGATGATAAAGCTGTATCTGCTATACTCTGGGCATGTTGCTAGGAGAGGCTACTTCTCAGAGAGGGACACCATGCTTGGAAAGGTGGAGAGTCTGCAAAAGAGTGGAAGACCTTAACCAGGTGGACTGACACAGTGATAGAGCAATGGGCTCAGGTGTGTCAGCGATCTTGAGGATGGTGTAGGATAGAACAGGGTTCAGATCTGTTGTCAAGATACACTCAACTCGACAGAACCTAACAACAGCTACTAGCCCTTTGATGGTCTTTTGGCCAATTATGTATAAATGTTATAACCTCTAGTTCCTGTTTCAACAATACAAGAATGCAGCCTGTTTTGTGATCTGGTGAAGGAGCCAATTCACTTTGTGACATTGGACATATCCCTTGTTCGGACAATTTCCAGCCCTTGAAACATCTCAGCTTTTATTTAAACAAGACTCTGTTATGTTGCTGTATGGAAGTATTCATTTTCAATTTTCTAATCAAAGTATAATTTACAAGCCAAATCCAAGAAACTTAAAATGTTATAGAATGTTTTCCATCTTGACAATATGAAAGTAAAGATTGGTAACAGTAAATATACAGTTGAAAGGCTAATTTCCTTGTACTGCTCTAACAGAAATACCACAAGTGAGTGGGTTTAAAACACTCAAGCATTTACTGTTATGCCTGCTTATCTTTGATTCTATGGTTCTTCATATAAATCAGAAACTCTTTAGGATTACAATGCCCTATGTGGGCATGGTCCCATTAACACAACAAAGAATATTGTTTCCAAATAGGGTGACAAGCCCATGTCGTAGAAGTCCAGATTCCCACACATATACAAGGGAAGCCACAATTCAGTTGGCGACAAAAGGATTGTGCTTAGTTGCCACTAAGAAATGAAGACACAAACATAACTGGGCTGTTCTGCTGAAATCCATAGGATTTTCCTTGGTGGACTTTTCTAGACATCTGGCTTCCCTGGACCTTATCTGACACCTTAACAGCACACAGATGATGGCTGGTCACTGCCTGAGAACGGAATCTGGGTCTATTGCACGTTGTTATTATTATCAGGTGCCATTGAGCTGACCAAGACTCATAGTGACCCCCATGAACCGCAGATCGGAGCCCTGCCCAACTGCAACATCCCCCCACCATGTTCCAGCCCACCGTCACCATGCCAATCTAGCTTGTCGAAGATCTTCCTCTTTTTTGCTGATACTCCACTCTTCCCAACATGGTATCTCCAAGGATTGGTTCATCTCGAGAAAATGCCCAAAGTAAGTGAAACAAATGTCACCACTCTTATCTTAGAAATACTCTGGTGGAACTTCCTTCCAAATTTTAGCAGTCCACGGTGTATTCAATACTCTTCCCCAACACTCCAATTGGAGGCGCCAATTCTTCTCTTGTCTTCTACATTCATTGTCTTTGCTCATGGTCTTGTTTATTACAGATGCATAGGAAGTCATTTAAAAGATCACGGCTTGGAAAAAGTGCCTCTAGGTGTTTAAACTGACTTCCTTGCTCTTTAGAACTTTGGAGAGGACCTTGACAGCCAATGTCCCCAGTGCAACAAGTATTTTGCTTTCTTTCAAGGGAGGTGATGATTGTACCGGTAAATTCTGCCACTGAACCACTACTGCACCCGAAAAAGAGGATTGCTGTTGTTGTGTTGTTACTTATCAACAAGTTGGCTCTGCCTCAGGGTACCCTTATCCATAAAGCGTGAAATGGTGCCTCTGCCATCTTCAAGATCCTTGGTGTGCTGAAGTCCACGATTGTGACTACATGCCAGTCTCTCTCATTTAGTTCTGGAGGCGCTCAGTTTGAATCCACCAGAGGCTCTGCTGGAGAAGGAGGGAAAATCTCTTCCTGTACCAGTCAGATCCGATTTGATGGTTGTTGTTGTTGGTGTTATGTGCCGTCGAGTCGTTTTCGACTCATAGCGACCCTATGCACAACAGCCCTAAACCCTACTCTATCCTGTGCCAACTACACTGCCTCTGACACACCCATCCCGATTACCCCAGTCACCGAATCAA
>NW_006399838.1:4824605-4839864 GCF_000299155.1 Elephantulus edwardii
GACCCTATGTACAACAGCCCTAAACTCCGCTCTGTCCTGTGCCAATCGCACTGTCTCTGACACTCCCATCCCAATTATCCCAGTCACTGAATATATAGAAAGTTTAGAATTGTGTATGGTAAACTCACCAAATACTTAATATCTAGCATCATACACTTGATATCAGCAGTCAGGAGTTCAGGAGACATATTGCACTGGGAAAGTCTGAAGCCAGGGACCTCTCCAAATTATTGAGGAGTAATGACATCAGTTTGAAGACTTAAGATGTGCCTGATTCAGGCCATGTTCTTTTCCATCACTTCCTATGCATCTGAGAGCAGGACAATGACTAAAGATGACGGAAGAATTGATGTCTTTGAAGAGCACTAAATTTGATATGTCTTGGAGAAGTAGAGTGCCTCTAGCCGGGGGCAAAGGTGATAAAACTTTATCTCACATGCTTTGGGCATGTTGGTAGGAGAGGCTATTCCTGGGAGAAAAACATGCTTGGAAAGGTGGAGGGATCGGAAGAAGACGAGGAAGATCCTCACCCAAGTGGATACTGACTCCAGAAATAAACAGTTTGAGTGTTTCAGAAAAATGTGAGGGTGGCACAGGATAGAAGAGGGTTCAGATTTGTTGTTCACGGAGTTGTTATGAGTCATACTTGACTTGACAACACCTAACAATAAAAATAGCCTCATTGGAAGGGCGCTCCAGTGGCCTAGTGGTAAGGAGTTGTACTGGCAACCCTAAGGAAGGTAGGTCCCCAGCTGCTCTGAGGGAAGTAGACGGGCGATCTCCTCCAGTGCAACTTACAGCCTCTGAAAACCAGCTGGAGGGCCAGCGATGTGTCAGCTCCAACTCAATGGTACGTTACAACACGTCTCATTAGAGAGAGCTCAAGGAGAGTAGTCCAAAGGGAGTTGTGTGAGTGGTTCTACTCCACTAGGGACTTGGTAGGAGGAAGGGAAGTATTTACAATAATAATTTACAATAAATAAAATTTCACAATTTACAGCCTCCAAAAACCTTGTAAAGGATCAGCTCTCAGGTGTTTTTACTCAATGGCAATGAGTCTAATGAATCTGGGCTTCGATGGGACTCATGAAATGCTGTCTTATTTAGTAGCACAAAAAATAAAACAAAACTAACAATGATTTTAAGTGGAGGGAAAGAAGAGAAAGTGAAAATGTAACTTAAGTAGAAATAGTTAAAGTTATTGAAGAATATATTTCCTAATCAAAGAATGATGGTAATTAATGGTATAGAATAAAAGGTCTAGGAATGCTTTTATATAAAACCAGTATGGTTTGTAAACCTTCTTAGAAAGAAAAAAAATAAATTCTAAAGAAAAGATTATATAATTATTCTTCACAAATAAAATAAATTTAGCACAAATTAATTCTATGGAAGTGGAAATCCCAAAGCCAAACAAATCAAGCTGACTCTATTCTTCGGCAAATGCACGCAGCCTGACACATTTATTTGGATGTGAAAAACAATCTTTCAGCCCACATAATTTTCCCAAGTCTTTGCCACACTTTCCAAGGTGATAGCGATGCCACACCTCTTGGCAGCAAAACTGACATCCCAGGGACAATTAATATTCGTGTTTTATGTCATGTATTCAATCTTTACAAAAATTATACTAGTCCAAAATCCTCGTTCATGCAAGCTCATACAGCTGCTTTTCCAGCTCTTCTTTGTGGGGGCAATTTGTCTGAGGGGCAAATTCCCTTTTTGCTATGAGATTGCTACAAGGTTATCTGTTTTCCGCACTCCTTGCAGCCAGGCAACATGTCCACCTTTTGGACTAGTCTAACGTCTCAAAATTGCCATCTCTCACATCTCTTACCTGAACACTCCTCACTGTCATTCTTAAAATCGACATTCTGCCTGAGGTGCATCAAACATCTGAGAAGAATAAAAGCACCAAAGATATTTAAACATAAATAGGAAGCTGTTATTTTTCATGCCAGTGATATGTTTGGTTCACTTTCCCTATAAAGAACTCTCCAACAGGCATTGGAACAATTACAACATTTACTGAGAACCTAATATCTGCCAAGTTCTGTGCTGGGAGTTGACAATCTGGTACGACAATAAATTTGTGGTAGTGGTGGTGATGGTGGTGATGGTGGTGTACTGTTGCCTCAACTACGACTCATAGCGACCCTCTGAACAGTGCGTCTAAATCTTGCTCTATCCTGTGCCATCCTCACGACATCCCACTTGAGCCCAGTTACTACTGTGTCAGTCCATCTCACTGAAGGTCTTCTCGTTTGCTGACCCCCCACCTTTCCGAGTTTGTTGTTGTTTCCCAAGGACTAGCCCCTCCTAGCAACATACCCAACGTATGTGTGGCATTTGTTTCTCAAAATGGATTGAAGCTCAACATCAAGAAGGCAAAGATTCTCACCACTGGGCCAACAGGCAGCACCATAACAGATGGAGAAGAGATTGAGGTAGTTAACAATTACAGCTTGTTCAGATCTCCAATCAATACTCTTTAACACCAGCAGTCAGGAAATCAAGACAAATTGCATTGGGAAAATCTGCTGTCATGGACCTTTCCAGAGTGCTGAAGAGCAGCGATGTCAGTCTAGATACAAAGAAGCACCTAATCCAGGCCATGGTCTTCTCAATTACTTGTTATGCTTCAGAGAGCTGGACAATGGCTAAGGATGACAGAAGAATAGATGCCTTCAAGTTGTGTTGGAGAAGTCTTGAACGTACCAGGCACTGCCAAGAAAGGAAATAGGTCTGTCTTGGAGAGGGTGAAATCAAGTTTCTCCTTGGAGGCTAGGATTCTGAAACTCTGTCTCCCATACTTTAGGCACGTGGCCAGGAGAGACTGGTCCTTGGAGAAGGACATCATGCTCGGAAGGGTGGAGGGGCAGCACAGGAGAGGAAGACCCTGGATGAGATGGATTGATACAGTACCTGGGACAATGGGGTTGGTGGGTCAGTCAGATTGGCTCAGGACTGGGCAGGCGTCAGAGCTGCTGTGCATAGGGTCGCTATGAGTCACAGACATCTTGACAGCACATGTCTCCTCGCAATTTTTCACGTGAGCTTTTCTGTTGGAAATTAAGTTGTTCATGTACTAAATTGTTTGATCTTTCAATTCACTAGATTTCTTCTCAGCTCTTACAATTCTATTAAGTTCAACTTTTTTCCCTTTTAAGTCCAGCTGTTTTTATCATGTTGTTGCATTATTCATTGACTTAATTTTAATACTTTTTAATTTTTAATAAGTGTCATTTTGATTGATCCATTATTTCTAGTACTGGAATGCAGATTCTGCCGGTTGTTTATTCTCCTCGGTTTTTCATTTCATACTCTTTAAAGGATCTTTTATAACAGGCTAATCTCTTTTTTGAAGGGGTTTCATGTGCCTTCCATGGTCCCAGCTTCCTTTCCCCTACACTTCCATCAGGATGAAGCAGGACTCTTCTGTCCTGTAAGGCCCACCTCCTGGGTTCAGTTCTCTACATCTCACCTTGGGTACTGGTTTGCACGTCTAACTCTGATTTCTATTGGTCACATCTGGTAGCTTTCATAATTTTATCATCAATTATCTATGAATTTTTTAAAACATACTTCATAAACCAAGCATAACTTGGTTGTCATAAGCTCTTAGAATTTTTAGTAAGTCGAGTATCGGAGTTCTATTTTTATTAAATTACCTTTTGGAACCTATTAATAAATCATATGCTTATTCCCCAGTAAATTGTCAATATAAGTCATATTGATTAATTTTCTACCAATGAACCACCCTTCTATTTTTTTTGGAAGAACGCTCATTTGATGACGTAGAAGTCCTAAAGTAGTTCAAAAAGCTAGTTAGCATTAGTATTAGAACAACTGGAAAAGCAATCCCTATTCTGACTCTACAACCGCACTGAGTTAAGGAATATACTTCAATTTTCCGTCTCCGAAGCCTGGACAGATGAGAACATACCAGGTACATACTGTACTACATGCTCCAGCCATGCTTCATGCCACCTAATTGACTCACTCTTCCTTTAGACTAAGTACTGTTTCATTGACTAGGATTTTTACGTCAGTTCAGATCAAGTGTAGCGATTAGTAAATCCAATCGTTATATACTTAATTAGGCTGTATTTTTAAAACTATACTTCTAAATTTAAATTGTTAATATTTTATTTGGCATGCTTGATTCTGTAGCCAACTGAAATTACTTAGTACTTTTGTTCCTATACTGCCCTTTTTAAATGTTAATTTTATGCTTATATTAAAACTTTATAAAAATACACTGAACAGCTGCCAATACTTTTTAAATACGTATTTTATCACTACACATTAACGTTCCTGTTAGAAATCAGTTTTCAAATTAGCTAGACCTTGCATCTTCTTGTAGTGCACGTATCTAACCTTTATACTAGCTCTGTTTACTGGCTCATTCCAGTTCTGCTTCTTGCATCAGCTCTGGCTATAATGTATCTGGTTTCTCCAGATTTTCACACGGAGTACCACATTTTCTTGTGTGTCTCTCTTCTATCTGTGATTTTAGATTTTATATTTCTGTATTCATCATGACCAAGGAGTTTGACAATTTAAGAGTGAAAATAAGAAAGTTTGTTAATGTAACCCAGAATATTAAAGATCAATAAATAAAGCAGAATTGTCTTAATAGAGAAGAATAAATGAGGAATAGGTGTACTGATATTCTCATCAATTAACAACAGGAACATACAAAAAACCCAGAGCAGTTATAGTTAATATTAGAATTAATTACCTGTGGCTGAGATATATCATTATTATTCCAATTTTATGATTCATACTATTTTCTCTATCTGGAAGACCCTTCAGAGGAAGGAAGAGGGTCTTAGTTTCAACATCCAAACAATAAAAGCTTATATATTTTCTTCAAGGGGGGAAAAAATGCACCTGTGCCATGCCCATCTGGGAGCTCTGGTGACCTGGTGGCCAGAAGCTGCGACCTCGAAAGCCGAGTTCAAGGCCACCAGCTGCTCTGTAGGAGGACGGGCGATCTCCCCCACCCCCCATGTGATTAACTGTCTCTGAAAACCCGCTGGAGGGTCAGCTATGGGTAGGTTCTGACTCTGAGTAACTCAACAACATACAAGCTATACAAAGTTTATCCACCATTCTCCACCAAAGAAATGACATTCTCCATTCTACAAAGTGGGTGAAGATAAAGAACCCTAACCCTCCAGGTAGAGCTCTGGTCCCCAGACGTAAGAACCTGCACTGCTGTCCCAAGGGCACAGCGTTCAAAGCCAACAGCTGCTGTGCCAGGGAAGGATGGGGGAACGCCCTCTACGTGATTCTTCGCCTCTGAAAACCCACTGGAGGCTAAGATATGAGTTAGTTGCAACTCAGTGACACACAACCATTGTCTAGACAGCTAGAGTGTTACACAGTGTTGAAAAATACTAACAAACGTTGACAAGGAACTTACACCGGCCTATTTACAATGTGTGTGAAGAAATTAAAACACGAGACATTGAAATATCTTTAAGTCTTGAGTATTTATTTACAAAGTTTTTACTAATACAACTGCTTCTAAAAAACAGTGATAAAGGATCAGTTGCTATCCTCAAAAGTGATACATGGTATAAAATATCTGCATCTCATCATTTAAACCATTAAGGCAGATAATTAAGAATTTTTAAATGGCAATTAAACTCTTACACTACTTCTCACACAAGTAGAAAAAATTCATTGATTCATAGGAATGTGATTACTTTAAAAATATATACATATTGTGATGGATAGCTTCAAGGTTTGACAAATAGTTTACAACACCAAATAAATTTTAATTTTACATTTAATTATGAATTCACAAGAAAAAAGATTATACACAAATCTATGCATTCTACTACAGACTGATAAAACGGACAGCAACTTCAGCATATAAAGAATCTTTACAACAATTTTCCACAGTCGTATTCTTCAAAATAAGATTCCAGACACCATCAGACTAAATTAAGATTTGCTAGTAACTATATCACCATAAATACATTGTTTCTGAATTAGCTACTAGTCTATGTCTATACTGCTTGTGCAGAAAACACCAAATTTTTAAATCTTTGTTTTTATCTCACTTTACAATAGCATTTTGATCCCATCTCTTTTGACTGTTTTCTTTGTAAAAAAAGAGCAAAGCTTTTCAAAATCATGTTTTACATCTTGGAACATTTAAGAAAATGAACTATGTCAAGTAGTAGTTAAATCACTGCTTCAAACAACACATGTGAAACAAGGCAGTTAAGTAAAAAAACTGCTGGGTTTTACCCATTATGCATTATAATACCACCTAATTTCTGCACAAACTGAGATATACAAATATGTATTTCCATAAATTTTCTGATGAACAATAGACTAGTGGATTCAGAGCAGTATTCAGTACCTACCAACAAAAGTTAATGGCCTTCTCGGGGGTCCAAAGCTAGTGTTGTTATGAATAACTTAAAATTGCTGGTGTCCAAATGAGGGAGTCAAGCAAAACAATAAATTATATCAAAATCAGTATCATTTTTTACATGAATTAACTCTTTGAAAATATAAGAGGTAAACATTACTTTTCAAAAGGAAAGTCAAACGGCATAGTGTTATTTATCTTCTCTCCAACTTCGACCGAGTGCTAACGCCAAGTACCATTTACGTCAGTTTCTTGCTTGAGTGTGAGGCATCTGAAGTTTCTGTAATGAAATTCTTATGTTTCATATTAAATGAGTTGTAGATCTACTTAAAGTATGACTTCTCCTTTCAAAGAAGGCTGGAAGGCTGACAAGGGATGGGGAAGAGATACCCTGTAAAGACAAGATATTTATTGCTTTTTC
This sequence comes from Elephantulus edwardii, assembly GCF_000299155.1. Classification (NCBI taxonomy): domain Eukaryota; kingdom Metazoa; phylum Chordata; class Mammalia; order Macroscelidea; family Macroscelididae; genus Elephantulus; species Elephantulus edwardii. The sequence continues at coordinate 4,831,421 of NW_006399838.1, forward strand.
TTAAAAAAAAAAAAAAAAAGAGACACAGTTACACATATTATCATCTTTATTTTCACAAATTACTATGACAATTAATTAAGACATGTGAAATCTCTAGACCCTTTAACTAAATAAATCCCTCCAAATTAGGAGAGTACGATGGGGAGAATACGTAATTACACAGTTCTTTTAGCATTCTGAAAATAAAAGGCTGGACAGGCTAGTGAGCTAATTATTAACTTAATATAGTAGTTCAGTATTTTTTTATAAGACTTAGATACTAGTTTACTGAGGTAACTAATTATCTGTGTAATGCTAATCATTTAGTATTTCTGGTTCCAAACTGCAGTAATACATTAATAGGCACGTTTTTTAAGTGATAAAAGTGCAATCTTAGTGGATTCTACTTAACCCAATTATAGAACAAAACCCAAAGGAAAGAAAGAACGTCATGAAAATAATTCCCTAAAACTCCTAAGTCATAAGCTCCCAAACCGGTTTTGTTCTATACCGGTATATAGATATGATTCTGAACTATCACTATACAAATGCTTCTAATAATAGAGATTGCGAAGCTGTCTAAACTGATTGACAGAGGTCTAAGTGAAATATCAGAATTAGTAACAAGAAACATTGAGAATGCTAACAATGCAAAAGAGGGTATAAATTAAAATTATTTTTATAAAGTTACTGTTTTATTTTAATGTATCTAAATGGCTAACCAAACCCAGAGCCAACAAGTAGCTGGCTCTAAATTTTCATCAACAAAGCAGTAAAATGAAGTGTTTCAAGAACTGAGCTGGCAAGTATTATCAATGTGCTAACAACATTATGATTTAACAGATAATGAAAAACATTCTATTTTCCTGAAGAAAAATAGTTAAGATATGTCATTTTAAAATCATGAACTTTATATAAATGCCATATATTTAAAAAGAAGAATCAAATTAGACATCTAAATCTCTTTTTCATGAAAAATATTATTGTTCTTTTCCAACGCAAGTGATTACAGACTAAAGAATAAATTACCTTGCAAAAGCTGTTTTTCTTTGTGTGTCAATGTGCAGAAAGTTCCATTATGGCAAAAATGTTGCAAATCCAAAGCAGTTACAAAAATAATAAAAACAAAAGTCCTGCTAGTACATGAGTCCATGAAGGAAGACTATTTTTACTTTTCATAAATTATTGTTATGTACTGTCCTAACAGCTGATGCACCAGTACTTTTGAGAGGCTGTAAATTACATGGGCGGAGACTGTCCACCTCTTTTCTGAGGTTTTCACAAATAAAGATGTCAAAAGCTAATAAGCTCACATTAAATTTCACAAGCCTTATTTCCATTGTTGCTTGTCATATCTTCTAAATCTTCACAAATGTCACAAAGATTACTAGAGTACAACCTTCTAAAATCTGATAAATCTTTATTTCCTTCTAGTATCTCTGAAAAACAAGTTTGGCAGGTAGAATGAGAGCTGCCACCCAAGCAGATAATATGCACACCTCTGTTTATTGCTGCACTGTTCCCAACCCAAGTACCAACCAACAAACAAATGGGAGAGAGAAGCTGTGGTATAGTCACACAATACTACACAGCACCGAAAAACAAGAAACTCATACAAAACGGACATGAAACTGAGTGAAATATCTCAATCACAAAAAAGACAAGTATTGCATAAAGCCACTGTTATAAAATAGGACTTACATGGGGGTTGGTGGGAAACTAAGAAAAGAGGGGATAAATGATGTACACTGCATTGAAACAGACGAGGGAAAGAAGTGCTTAAAAGGAATATATGATTAGGTATTATATGCATGACAAGGGTCCAGAATAAACTCCGTAACAAAGTGATGGGGGCGGGAAGATAAGAGAGAAAACTGTGCAACAATGAAAGTTTAGGGTGTTTTTCTTCCAAAGAGAAAAGCAAACTGAGGGGGTGGGTAGGGAGGAAAATGTACAAAACAGAATGAATGGAAATCCAAATTCTCTGTAAATTTGAGTTAAAATCTCAATTAAAAAAAAGTGTAAAAAAATTTAGAATCCTTTTAATTCTGAAATTCATAGCTTTGATCATATTCTACACATAAGAGAGAGTGAAAGAAATAAAACGTTTGATCTCTGCTCTATATGGGAACCAAACTGTAGGAACCAAATGATTGCTATTTCTCACTAACAAAGTTATAGGTCAGGCTGCACTATGCAGCCTCTTAAAGATTTTAAAACATATCACAAATCCCAACAAAACCCTATATAAAGACAATTCAAAAGCAACCCTCCATCAAGTTTCTGAGCCCACAAATCTTTATAGGAAGAAATACTCCATTTTTCTCCGATACACGGATGAAGTCTAACTTCTGACTAGCAGTTAGCAGCCTAACACATTATGCTCTGTGCCACCAGGGAGCTTTCCATATCTAACATACTGCATATGAAGTGTTCATTAAGGTTTATCAGTTAGTTGCCTTTATTCACTTCAAAGGCTTGGAATCTAAAAAGTGATAGAAGCAATAAGACCTAGTTTTCTTCGTTTTGTTTTGTTCTTTGGTTGTTTTTTTTTTTTAAGGTTAACAAGATCCACACTAACTCCACAGGCAGGAGAATGTTATTGAGTCCACTACACAAAGTCACTTACCGCCAAAGATGAGGTGCTGGACAGCCGGCTCATGACATGCTTGTCACTGCTGGAAGGGCTTCTTCCCTCGGCCGAACTCTGCGCTGCCAGCAGAGCCCGTCGAAGAGCTCTCTTTGGAGTTTTGGAGAAAGAGAACGCTCGTGTCACCTAGATTGAAGAAGAGCATAGTCAACCAAGCTCACACAAACCTGACAGAGCTAAAAGAACATTTCTGCATGAGGTATACCAAAAGTTTTCCTTCAAATAATGTGAAACACAAAGCAGTAAGAAAAACATAGTATATTGTGGACTAGTCCGTCTTAAATCGATACAGGACTGGAATTAAGCCCTACAAAGTGGGATAAAAACTTGACCTGCAAGAGAAGAAACCGGAGTTTCTGATGGATTCTGCCCATTGACTTAGGCAATCTCGGATGACTCCAAAACTATCCAGAACCTCCAATTCTTCACTGAAAGAGATGGCCTGTCTATATGCACATCACACATCTTACGTGTGCTGAGGTATACAAAGAGGAGTCAAGTGCAAGGTCTTTCTTCAAAGGGAAAGACAACCAAACCAAAAAGAACTATTATCTACCAGTCCAACAACGTGGCTGCAAAATTCCCCAGGACACTAACCTTCCAGATCTACTTTTTAAAGTCCCATCAACATTTTAAATAGGCCTGAAGAACCCTTATACGGTAAGTTCTCTTCAGCACCAGGAAAGCACTCTGCCAGAATCAGAAGTGGATTCTAGTGTCCTGACCATCTGTTCTCTGGGGCAAATCTCAGGCAGCATTTACGATGAATATACACATTTCTAGATCTAAACATCAATTACAGATTTATATTATATTGAAGTATGTTTCTTAAAGGCATCACTATAATCGGAAAGGCAGTAAGTTATATCTGTTGTGCCGGCTATTTGTTAAACAACCTATGTATATGCTACTGTTTGGGGCAATATTACATTTTAGTATCGTATTCCAAAAGACACAATTTAGAGACATATTAAATAATCATTTCACTGAAACCTTACCTTTTTTGAAGTCTTTTTTATTGCTCTTGATGCTCTGCTCAATGTACTGTCCATATCTTTTGTATTTACTTCAACAGATTCGGGGTCAGCAGTGTAAATAAGACTCTCCTGTTGACAAGAGTTTTATTATTTTTAAATATAAAAAGCACCAGTTTTTTTTAAGCGTGCAGATACTTCCCTATGAGAATATTTATTCGAAAAAGCGGCTCAAGATTTTTTAATGTGCTTGATATAATTTCTACTCTGAAATGTTTCCATTTCTAATCTGAAATTATAACAAAAATATTTTGTAAAGGAATAATTAAACACAAGGACCATGGATACCAAACGAATGAGCATTAGAACTCAGTATGGTGTCTTCACAACAATTCTAAAACATGTTAGAAAAACTGACACCAGACCTGAGTTAATACTTAAGCATAAAGCCTTCTGTGAAACAAGGATCCGCCAACTTCTTCCTTGAGGTGACTAGGATAGTCATCAAATTAAGACTTAATTCTCTATTTCTCATTCCTCCACAATTAGCATTCTAAATCAGACTACTACCTGTGAACCAACTATTGGGAGGTGGGGGTTGGTTGTCCAATACATCACTTGATATGGAGAAAAAACTGGGGTATGCATTTTTCTGAGAAAAGTATTACAACCCAAAAGTATCAAAACCCTTTATTTACACCACAAACCACTAATAAAATTAACCTTAAACAACTAATCTCCATAATTAAAATATTACATACCCAATTATGTTTGGGTATTCAGAAGAAAGCGATTTTAACCGAGTGTAAATGTCTAAATCTGGGCGGTGCAAGTCAAGCTGCCTAGCTCTTCCTTTCAGGGATGTGACTGTAGCTAGAGAACTGTATGCAACTTCATAAAATACCATTTCTTTCTAACTTTTTCTCATGGAAAATGCCTGATCTATCTTGCCTACCGAGATCACAAGGTACAAGGTAAGGTACAGAAATATTTTTTTTTAAATGTCAAAAATTTTTTATGATTTATTTGCAAAGCTTGAATATACTGTTTTTTACAAAAGCCTTGTAATATATGATAAAATGTATAAACGTTGTTTTGGCTCTTCTGCTTTGTCCAACTTTGCCTGATGCTATTTCACGTTTCCAGTGCTGTGTCCCATCAAGTCAGAACCCACTCAAAGCTGACCCTCCAGAGGCTGTCCGGGACAGGAAGAGACTGCAAAGCAGCTGGTGGATTAGAACTGTCTACCTCTGGGTGTCAGCACAAGTCCTTATGTACTAGGTTTTTATCACTGTTGTTGTGTCCCACTGAGTCAGAACCGACCCACAGCTGACCCTCCAGCAGGTTTGCAGAGGCGGTTAACCACATGCGGGAAGATGCCCATCCTCCCATAAAGCAGCAGATGGATTCAAACCGCGTACCTCTGGGATAGCAGTGCAGAGTCTCACCACCAGGCCCCCAGAGCTGCTGCTAACTCCCTGCTACCGCAAAGCAAGCATGTTTCCAGGCTACAACTTCTGGTTGTTTCAAGCCTTCTCATTTGCACAATAACCAGGATTAGTAAAGCATCATTCCATCATCACCTAAATTCATTCTGATTGTTAGAAAAAGAGGTCTTTTTAAACTATGATTTGACCTTGAAAGTAGTAGAAAGTAGAAGGGAGCTCTGACGGTCTAGTGGGTAAAGAATGGAACTGCCAAACCTCAGGCAAGTGGTTTCAATCCACCAGCTGTTTTGCAGAAGAAGATGGACAATTCCCTTGAGTACCATTTACTGCCTCTGAAAACCCCTGGAGGGTCAACTATGAGTCAGTTCTGACTCGAGGCTACAAAAATAACAAAGTAGTTTCAATAAAAGACTGTATTAACATACACAATTCAAAGCAGGAATGGCATCCAGTTCCTAACAATGTGCCTCTGGAAACGCTATCAACTTTGAGAAAAGACGACAGTTACAGAAAGGCTTCAGGTCTTCCATTCAGAGGGTCGCTGTGAGGCTATGAGTCGTGCTCGACTCGGCAGCAATCAACGCTTTGCTGATCCTCCAGCAGGTGTTCAGAGGTTATAAATCAAAAGACAAGAGACGGCCCACCTGTCTCCCGTAGATACCTGGGAAATTCACACCACCTGCCTTTGGGTGGGTAGTGCAACTCCTTTCCCACTACCCACCTGACTCCCATATATACTATTTATGTTATTATAAACACTGATTTATGAACATTAATTCTTCTCACATATGTTCTATCTCCAGTCTAATATATACTTAATTAAAAAACTTTGTTTACAACTTCAAAAACATAGTATCATTACACATAGTTAGTAATGATATGACCAAAATATAGGGAAGTATGATTTTTCAGAGAATCACTGTTAAGTTACTACTGAAACACAGTGATTATTTCTAAACTGCCAAACAAATAAAAAAAGGAAAAGTCTGAGTGGCCCAAGAGTTCTAATGTTCGGCTACACTTTAGCGGGTCCAATCTACGCAGTGGCAACATTTTAGAAAAGCCTGGGGAACTGCTTCCATAAGGATTCTGTTATTGCTGATATGCACAAAGCGTCCAGTTCTCATAGAACAAATTTTTGGATCATGAGTGGCAATCAATTCAATGCCAACCACGTAAACTACCCAACTAAGGGCAGGCCAGGTGCTTTACGTACGCACATTTGTTAATGAATGTCTATTATGAATAATAAAAGCGATGGCTTCTATCAGGCTATCATTTAAACCTCTGACAACTGAAATGTAAGAGTGCAAACTATGCAATTAAGGCTGTACAATTAAGGTCAAGTATATACATACACAAGTTTCTTAAGAGAGAAAATTTTCAAGGAAAAAATGTTAACCCTTAAATTCTGAAAAAATGGAATTTGTGGTACTGATGAAGAGGGAGAGAAGCATTTGACTAGGAACAATGATCTCGGCATTCTCACGTTAGCTCTACTCAAGCCAATACCCTGCTGCTATAGTTACGTGCCATCCAGGAAGTCGACTATGCCTTATAGAGCGACCCTAGGATCCCTGGGTCCCTCTGAACTTTCCCTGTCCTGAGCCAACGTCACTGTCTCACACACACCTGACCCATATTCCCAGTCACTCTGTCCATCTATCTCATCCAGGGTCTTCCTCTTCTGCGCAGACCCTATGCCCTTCCAAGCATGATGCCCGTCTCCAAGCTCTGGTTCCTCCTTGCAACACGCCAAAGTGTAGGAGATGGGGCTTCAAAATCCTAGCCTCCAAGAATAAACTGGTTTCATCCTCTCCAATACAGACCTTTCTGTCCTGTTGGCAGTCCATGGTATGCTCAACACTCCTCTACAGCACCACGACTCAAAGGCATTGATTCTGCCTCTGTCCTTCTTATTCACTGTCCAGCTCTCAGATGCACAGCCAGCCAATCCTGACTCTCGGCTTTAGTTTGGCATATAAATAAGGGATTGTTGTTAAGTGCCATCTCGTATGATTCACAGCAAGCCTATGACTAACAGGTCTGAACTCTGCCCTATGTCATCACTAACATCTTTGACACAGTTGATCCACGGAGGCAGACACTGTGTCAATCCATCTTCCAGGGTCTTCCTTTCCTTTGCTGACCTCTCTAAGCATCGCGTTTCTTTCCAAGGAATAGCCTCTCCTAACAGTATGTTCAAAACATGTGAGATGAAATTTCACTGTCTTTGCCCCTAAGGTCCGTGCCGGTTGCACTTTCTCCGAGATGTCTGCTGTTTTGGCAGTTGCTGTGTACTCAGCACCCTTCCACAATACCACAATTGATATGCATCAATTCTCCTCCTGTCACCCTCATGCATTAGACACACAGCAGGTGACAGGAAAGGCTGTGGCTTCAATCGGGCATTCTTCAGTCTTTAAACTGGTATCACTGGTCTTCAGGGCTTTGGAGAGACCCCTAAACAGTGAACTTTCCCAAACTACATGTCTGTCAATCTCCTGACTGCTGGTACCAAGAGACTGTGGATCCAAGCAAGATTAAATCACTAACAATTTCAATCTTTTCCCCATCTGTCATGATGTTGCTTACTGGCCGAGTGGTGAGAATTTTGTTTTCTTGACATTTTTAGCCCTTTTGTATACTTATAGGGCACTCTGGGGGTTGTGCTGCAAACCCAATGGCACGCAGTTCAAATCCATGACCTGCTCAGATGGGGAGGGGTGGGCAGTGTCCCCCTGTGGGTTTTCCTGCCTCTGAAAGCCCACCCGGGGGTCAGTCAACTCCAAGTCTGTCCCCCTGGACGGTCCATAGCAGGAGGCCCAACAGTAGGCACACCTACATGGGACTGAAGCCTCCCGACGGTGCCTTCATTGTGGGGAAATAGTCCCAAAGAACAAGGTACTGGCGCAGGACTTAAGTTTTTCATTTACCACGTGTAGAATTTTTTTAATGAAGAAGACGACTCAAACGAAGTCACTGAATATTTTGCCTTTTCAACAGCTTGCAAGAATTGTGTTCAAAGCATTCAATACCAGGATATAATTAAATGTTTGCTGCCATCTTGTGGCTAATATTTGCCCTTATGAAATTTTGTATTAGCTATTTCTATTTCAGTGTTAGGATTATTACTGGTCATCTTATGTCTAGCAATCTAATAGACTGTGTTTTAAAGAAAATCTCCCATTAACTTACTTTTTACGTATTAAAATGATACATTTTGTTTTTATTAGGAGCTCTGGTGGCTTAGTGTTACTGAGTTTTCCGGTGGCTCGGTGGTGAGGGGTCCTCTGGTGGTTCAGTAGTGAGGGGTCCTCTGGTGGTTCGGTGGTGAGGGGTCCTCTGGTGGTTCAGTAGTGAGGGGTCCTCTGGTGGTTCGGTGGTGAGGGG
>NW_006399838.1:4839964-4841122 GCF_000299155.1 Elephantulus edwardii
AAAAAAAATAATAAAGAAAATCTCGTTAACAGTTCCCTCATTTCACTGATCCCTCATCAAACATGTCCTTGCTGGTATTTGCTCCCTATTGATGGCGTGTCTATGGTAAGTTGACATTTCGCTATTCTTGCTTCTAAGGAGCATTCTGGTTATACTTCTTGAAAAACTGATTTGTTCTTTAAAGTGTTTTATTCTTAAAAAAAAAACTCAGCAAACACAGAAGCTCAAGGCCACTGCCCTTCAGTCCTTTCTGATTCCCAGTTACCAGTTACCTCCGCCAGATGAGGGAGGCTGTGCGTTGCACAGGAAGAGATGGCATTTCTTGTGGATCCTCTATGTGGCACTAGGCCTTTGGGTTCGTACCACAATTCACCATGGGCTACAGAGTCAACATTGTTTACCAAGAATTACCAAATGATTGGTAAAGAACACAACTGAAATGAATCCATTTTTCTTATGCTTTCACCGTTGCGCTTTCACAAGCATATGAGGTGACTGAAAATAGCATTGCTTGGGTTAGGAACGCCTTAGCCATCAAGGTGACAACTCTCCTTTTAAAACCGTAAAGAGATCTTTTGCAGCAGATTTGCACCATGCGACGTGCCATTTGATTTATTGGCTACTGCTTGCATGTGTATTGATTGTTGATGAAGTGGAATGAAATTGTGACAACTTCAATTTTTTCTCCATTTATCATGATCTTGCTTTATCAGCCCAGTTGTGAAATTTTTGTTTTCTCCATGCTTGGCCATAATCTAGACTGAAGGCTGTATGTTGTCTTTGACCTTCATCAGTAGTGGGGAATGCCAAGTGCCCTAATATCTTCATCTGTGGAAAGCAGGAAAGCAGAGTAGTTAATTGCAGAGATAACAAAACCACCCCAGACCCATCAAAAATATTAACTGAGTAATTCTGCACAGGTTACCTATCCTCTCTGCGAATCAATTTTCATCTGAAAAGGGCAGATGATGACTTCTCCTTCATAGGTCCAATAAAAGGATTACACTAGTGAATATATGTTGTTGTTGTTGTTGTTGTTGTTATGTGCCGTCAAGTTGCCTGGGACTCATAGTGACCCTATGTACAACAGCCCTAAACTCCGCTCTGTCCTGTGCCAATCGCACTGTCTCTGACACTCCCATCCCAATTATCCCAGTC
>NW_006399838.1:4848540-4863290 GCF_000299155.1 Elephantulus edwardii
GGGTCCTCTGGTGGTTCGGTGGTGAGGGGTCCTCTGGTGGTTCGGTGGTGAGGGGTCCTCTGGTGGTTCAGTGGTAAGGGGCTCTCTGGTGGTTCGGTGGTGAGGAGTTAAACAGCCCCCTCAGAGGCCCATGCCGTGAACCCACAGCTGTGCCACGAGAGGAAGATGGGAAATCTCCCGTTCAATTCACTGCCTCTAAAAAGTCCTGGAAGGTTAGCTGTGGGGTGGCTCCAACTCAAAGGCAATAGCAACAACAACAATGATATTTTTCTTATCCAGTCTGAATTTAGAATTCGTTATTAAAATTATCAAATTCAATATTAAGTTATAAACTTGTAAAGTACTATATAATGTATCTTGTCTAATTTTTCACTACATGCAGGAACATTTTCACAACAGGTAAGAGCCTATTTCATATGTAAATATGGTTCTGGAAGCTTCATAGCAAACACTGTTTCTACTACTTGTCCCTCTATCATTTTGCTGTCCACGCCAGCACCATACTGCAGGATGTGCAGCAATGTTTCATTCATTGCAGCATATTACCGACTACCTGAAAATTAAAAACGAGCAAATAAGTCTGCTGTATGAGCATTTTATGAATTTTAATCAAGTATTACATAGATTAGATATAATAGTTACATCTCCTATCTTTCAAGGTCAGCAATACAATTATGATAAAATGTTTTGTCTCTGTAAGTATCTTAAGGCAATTTTAGGGACCCCTTACATCTTAATACTAAAAGTTGTCTGTTATAAATATTATATATAAATGTTGTTATTACAACAATTCTAGATATTATCGATCAGAGAAACTCCTCTAGGAACAACGCAATGTAAGCAGTTTGCATCCCCCAGCTACTCCGCAGGAGGAAGGAGGGCAGTCTCCCAGCATTTATTACAGCCTCTGAAAACCTGCTGAACGCTCAGCTCCGGGTTGGTTCCAACTTGACGGTACACAGCATTATAAACAGATGTGCTCCTTAGAAGTAAGGTAAACAATCTAAGCACACTTCTTTTGGACATATTTTCAGGAGGAACCGGTTCTTCGTTCCTCCAGAGATACAATGATGGGAAAGGTCGAGGGTCAGCAAGAGAGAAGACACTCAAGCTGGGTCAGCACAGCGCCCGTACCGATGAGCGGGAGACCATCAGTGATCCCGCACACGCGCAGGACAGGACACACGTCAGGCACGGTGCTCACGGGTCACTGTGAGTCACAGCTGACCCATCGCCACCGTCACCTGACAACAACAGTAAATAAGAAGATCTGGAGGCAGAGTCCACAGCGAGTCAGACTAACTGAAAAGCCACATCCTCGAGTGATTCAGATCTCGTTCCAAGGAAGAAAGATAGGAAATCTCCTCCCATTCAACGTACAGCCTCACAAACCCCGCGGAGGGCGAGCTTCGAGCTGATTTAAACTCAACAGCAATGAACATATTACTATCAATATATTCTCTTTAATTAATTAATTAATTTCCTGCGTACAAGGATAAGGGATCTACTTCTGTCTATCATGTCTTTTTCCTATATAAAAGGATGCAACATTTTAATATTAAATTACAAAGATCTACACATTCCTAGAATTTCTCATCAGATGATTTAACTTCAGTATTTTTATGTTCTCATCTGTCTTTCACATTAATCTCTATGGCATGAGGATTATTATTCACGATAATATGACCTTAAAAAGTTAAGAGTCAAAAACGGGATTTCTGTATCTCAACTTGTCCAGATAGGAAAGAAAACTTGCTTCAACCAAACTATTGTTTTCAGTAAGACAGAAGAACAACAAAACCAAAAGCCCTTTATTTCAGAGCCCTCTGGAAGAGAACCTATGAGAAGCACTGCATACAGCAAGACCCAAACGATCCACTAAACGAGAGCCGGAGAAGCTGTCAGGGCATAACGCCAGGGCCTCAGAAGTCAACTTCGAAGTAGAGCAGTTTCCCTAAACACACACAAAACGAAGGCTCTCAACGCATTCTTTCATAAAAAATCCTCACTGTAAATGGAGAGGTTTAGTGGGCACGCATCTCTATACCTTCTAAACTGTCATTACAAGGCTGCCACGGACTTACAGCATCTGCTTGACAAATGGTGTTGGCTATGTGTCGACACAACGTCCGGAGCCAGCTCTCCTTGGGAAGCTCCTCCGAGGTCATCTGGAAGCTCAGCAGGACATTTGCCTGCTCTGTCGGGGGTCTCACCAGCAAGGCAAAAGCATCATGGCAATCTAGGTTCCAGAAGAGTCACAAACAGGACATGTTACGCCTTCAAAAATGGGAGATTAGTCTAAGTTGAACTCCCCCAAGGAACAAAATTCTAAGGACATTATCTCTTCTCTTTCCTCTTTCCAATTAGACTAAGTATTTCAATATATTAAGATAAAGCATTAGAAAAAGTCCTAACAAAAAAAAAAGAAAAAGAAAAAGTCCTAACAGTATATAATGTAAAAAAAACTGACAATAATTTAATGACACTGAATCAGTAATATTTCCCATGGTATTTATTTCTTTTAATGATGGCATTTATATCACTTACAGCTCTAAAGCTCAATGCTTTAAATTGTTATAAAAATAACTCAAAACTCAGCCTTTAAGAAATATCTAAACACAAAAACTCTGTAATAGTAAATTTGTCAGATGCTAAAATAAAAGCTGTTTTAACAATGAATAAAGTCTTTAATAGCTGAAATTTAAATAAATGGAAATTATTTTAACAAGTGCACTTCTGTAACCCTTAATAAATCTAAGATTTACTTGACAAACAAGTGACAAGCAATACAAACTGCTGTTCCAGTTTTAGAAGTATTGCTTAAGAACTCGAAACACCACCATTAAAGAAAAGATCCACAATGGAGCCAACATCCATTCTAGAAACACACACCTAATTCACAGAATTGGGCCATGCACATACGTCATTAAGTGCTAATTAAACCGATGACAATGGATTGGTTGTATAAATGTTTAGGTGTTTCGGGCATTCAGGGACACCTCTCTCTGTAACAGCACTGAAGCTGTAAGTCCTATAATTCCGTTTTCATCGGTGTACATTTAGCCTCATGTCCAATGTACCCCAGTTGCTCCGGGTCCACTTATTTAATGGACACCTATTCTAGTCCACCTTCTAAATCTATCTCTAACAGTCCAGCCCATGGAAAATAGAGAAGGTATAACACATGGAGGTCAGGTAAAAGGCTGGAGATTTCTTTTGTATTTTTTCTTTTAATTTACATTGATTTGCTTATAAAGTTCATAGGCACTGTGTTTCACACTACTCTTCATTCCCATTGGGTTTCATACCATCATTCCTATGCGTTATGCTTTACAAAATTAACCTTTATTCGACCTTGCTTTGATTGGAGAACGAACCAAGGCAACTATTTAAAAGAATTTAGTCTCGAAAGGAAACAAGTTTTACATAGACTGAGCCAGCATCTCCATTTTAAAATCTAAAATTCAAGTCTGCTTTTCTTAGAAAAGGTTGAGACAGATATGCAAGAACAATTTCTTTGCCAAAAGGATCAAATATATTTAAAGATCCATTTGAAAAAGAAGACAAAACAAAGGGAAGAACCAAAGCCATAATGAGTAACAAGAGTTTCTCAATCAGCCTACCTTCTGTCTCTCTCAGGTCCAGGACCTTCTTAATTTGAGAAAGAGGCATTAGACGCACATGCTTATGAGAAGTTGGGGGACGGTTCTGGCCGTGAGGACTCCGAAAAGTGCCAATAACCTTGTGTCGTTTCCTTGCTATCTAATTAGAGAAAGAAGAAAAAAATACTAATGCTTAATATGACTAAAACTAAGGACCACATTCCTAAAAATAAAATGGTGCCAATTGCATAAGGTTATGTGTAGCTCATCTGACAATTATTCATTTCAAGGCTATTATGCGATAAGAAGTAGATATAAAATGCAACAAAGTGCCACGTATAATTGTCTACCAGATATGCTCATGATATTAAAAGCACTGAAAGCGAGGACAACTAGCAGCCTAAAGAAAACACATCCAGAGGTGTGAAAGGCTGGAAGGTAAGTGAGGAGCAAGAGAAAAAGGAGGGAATCTTAAACTAACACCCTTGAGCTCAAAGAAAAGGAAGAACTTTGCTATCAGTCTTGAATACGAAAGAGAGCAGAGTTCAGTTTATGTACACAATTCATGCCTTGCTATGCAAGGCACTGAGGGGACAAAACAAATATGACAGAAACGATTCTTTCATAAGCTTTACATACTATTGGAAAAAAACCCTGAAAAATAATAAAATAGCAAATGAATTTAAAAATGAGAACTTCGAGGTACTGTTAGGATAAAGTAAGAATTCATAAGAGTTGAGTAAACCAAAGCTAAAAACAACAAAATCAGAAAAGATCTATTAAACATGATTTCCTTAGGGTAGTTTTCTATAACTTTTATGAGGTCTTTAAAATAAAAGCTCAGTGTCATGGATTCATGTGCCAAAATCCATGGGTCAACTGTGCTGGGCCACTGATTCTAGAATATGTCCCACATGATCTGCCAATCGATGTTAAGGTGACTACAGTGGGCGGCAACACAAGTCTAAACTCTGGCTACAGCTCCGATTTTATGGTACACAGGGGCTCACTGTTTCAGTCACTAGAGAAAAAGGTCCACAGGCTTTTAAGAGCCAAGGACCTGAAAGTCAGCAGGGAGACAGCACTTCCCTTGAACTGACCCCTAAATGCAGACCTCAAACGTCTGAACTGTGAGAGAATACATTTTTGTTTGTTAAAGGCACTGACTTTCGACATTTCTGCTACAGAAGCACTAGGTAATGACGATAATCAATACTGGCATTTTTAAAAAAAGACCTTTTTTGCAGTGACAGTCAATTTAAAAATGTATAAACAAAAACCCCATTTAGTTAGGTACTTAATAAATTAAGAAAAATTGGTTATCATCATGACCGTGACAAAGCACTTCTGAAAAGCATACCCCCCCTTAGCCAAATCCATTACATCGAGCTGATTCCAACTCAGCAACTTGGGTTTCCAAAGCTGTAACGTTCATGGAAGCTGAATGTCACGTATTTCTCTTGTAGGCTGAGTCTGAAACGCCAATCTTTTGGTTAACAGCCTAATGTTTAACAATTGTGCCATGTGGGCTAGTACCATATTTATGTTGGAGCAGAAATATTCCACGCATCTATACTTTGATGTTTCAAATATTAAAATTTTACTCTTATTTATATAGAAATGTTGTTGCTGTTGTGTAGCACAGAGTGAGCACCGGCCCATAGCTGACGCTCTGGTGGGTTTTCAGAGACAGTTAATCACACGGGAGGAAACTGCCCATCCTTCCCCCAGAGAAGCTGGTGGCCTTGAACCATGTGCCTCTGGAATGCAGCACAGCTTCTTGCCACTAGGCCACCAGAGCTCCCTAATACAGTAAAATAAATCATAAACAATCACTAACTTTCTATTGTCATTAATCTGACTGAATGATATCGTGAAATAACTGTAATGCTCAATTTTAAAAATAAAACCTACTATGGTTTTATTTACAGTAAAAAGAGTAATACGGTAATATGGAGTACATAAATGTTAAGAAATGATAGCAAAATAATCAAAGTAATATAAGAAAATTACTTTCTTAAATTCAAAATTAGTTTCAATAAAGCATTACTCATTGTATTCAGGAAAAATTAATCTGGATTTTTATCAACTTTGATTATCTCTAGTTTTTCACCAATGAGAATGCCTGCTAAGTTTCTATGAGCCAGAGAAGTACTTAAACTCTTATTTCAAAATTTGCTAAGATTGTTTAATTTGTTTTTAGACAAACATGTTAGGAAACAGAGTCTAAGATTATAGACCATTAAGTCCAAATTCAATATGTGTTTCGGTTGATGTGATTCTGAGACTGGGTGACTGAGACAATGAGACAAAAAGTTACAGAGTAAAACATCACTGAGTGGCATAAATTCACACTCTGCTGGTACCCAAAGCGGAGGGGAAAGCACCCAGATACATCACAGCAGAAACAGAGCTGATGCTGTGCTTGGCTTCTATCAAGATGACAGCTGGGGAAACCCAAGAGAGCGATTCTAGCTGTAATACAAGGAATCTCCTAAATTACAAAACAAAAAGTTACCACAATCAGGAAAATAAGGGAAATTTGTGGTTAACATTCCACATTGAACGTGGGAGTAGAGAAGATGACTGGTAGCTGAAGTAACGTCAATTACTAAACGACTGAGAACTACGGAGACACAGATCAAAAGTAGCAAGGAAGCACCAACACTGTCCAGATTAAGAGGCCAAAACGTAGACTGGATTAATATGAAAACAGACACGCTCTGGCAGCCTCGTGGTAAGGAGCTAGACCGCCAACCCAAAAACATGTGCAGGAGCAAGATGCAATCTCCACCCGTGCAATGCACAGCCTTGGAAACCCGGCCAGCGAGGCAGCCACAGGGAATTCCACAACAGCTCGCAGCAACAACCCACAGATAACGAAAATACAGACACATGGGGTCTGCTGACAGTGGGAACCTTAAAATGCAATAAAAGCAAGTCAAATTCTGAGAAATTACATAATGGTAAAACTCCACGGTAACATAATCCAGATAAAGCATGATTAAAAGCGGCCTCTCGTGCTCATCAAGCACAAGGCAGCTAAGGGTTCTTACTAAGAGCAGGCGGTTCACAATTATTTGCCTCGTGGTGTTTTGTTACTTTCCTCACTCAGTTATGGCCAAATTATATACAATTAGTATCCGTACATTAGCACTTTCTGTGGAATTACTGATAAGTATAAAAATTTCCATTAACTTAAGCATTAGAAACTTTGCATTTGCTTCAAAGTTACTATTTATGAGACTGTATTGTACCAGGAGTTGGTCTACATATGACTTGTTCCCTTTAGATCCTCTTGTATTTGTACTTTAAATAATAATGTACATGACATACGAAGGACTGCACTTCCAGAAAAGTGAAAAAGAGGAAAAGATTAAGAATTTAAAGGAAACTATCATGTTGGTAAAGGCAATAGAACGTGACTCAACAGAATTGTCAAACAAGTCTTGTTAACCTCTATTGTATTAAATCACCATTTCCCCCTGTAAGATGAAAAAAAACACACACCTTTATACACCTTTATATCTCTTATTAGTTCATGTTGTTTAAATAAGATACACTAGTCAAAGAATGCAGAGTGTTGAAAAAGCAAACAAAATTTATCTTCAAGAGTTATAAGGGGGGAAAAACTAGTATAAATGAGAATTTTAGAATTACGATTCACTGAGGAGTATACTCAACACTCATGCTAAAACTCTACTGATTTAAGAAAAAGTCAGGGAAATAAAGAAATTCACAGTCTCAGGTGATCACGTTGTCTCCCACTAGAGTAAAGCAGCTTCACCCTTGCTGGGAAAAATCCACCTAAATTCTATTAAGACCATCACAAATTATTGTATAAATGTTCTACACGCACAATATCCCAAGTTTTATTTATCTACAGCGCAGGAGGGGAAGACCCTCTATGACATGGATTGATTCAGTGACTGGGGTAATCGGAATGGGTGTGTCGGAGGCGGTGCGACTGGCACAGGATAGAACAGGGTTTAGGGCTGTTGTGCATAAGGTCGCTATGAGTCGCAAACGACTCGACGACACATAACAACAACAACCACCTATTTATTGGCATGGCAATAAACTAACTTTCATTACAACTTGGATTTAAGCCACAAAAATTTACATTGATTAACATTAAGCCTTCTCCTAAAAGATCTATTCATAGTATTGAATGAAAATTGGTCTCAATTTTCAAAAATGTGATTACTTATTTTAAACTTTCCTTTCAATTAAGGTTTGATTTTAAATAGTCAAGAAGTCACAAAAAATCAGAAGTGTTATCACATTAAGTGCAAATTTACCTCTAGACAGTCATTGAAGAGAAAGAGAGTCACTTGCTCTCCTCTGTCACAAGGGTACTCGCCCAAAAAAACTGTTTCAACTCGCTGGACTAAGCTTCGGTGAGAAGATAACAAATTAGCCTGCACAGATTGAGAAAAGGAGTAAGAGATCACTTAATATTAAGTAGTAAAACAAAGTTAGAACTTAAAAAACAGGGGGTGACAAGATTCTATGTATATGAAAACCATAGAAAATTCCAATAATAAGAAAATTAACTAACAACAAATTTTTAGTTAGAAAAAAATACTTACTGGGCAGCCATCTACTTCATAAAATACATCAAAAATTTGCTTCCGAGCGTCTGTTTTTCTCTTATCTTCATTAATGTGCCTGAAATATGAAACATTACCAAGTCATACACTATACATTTTATTAAAATGAGAACAGATTACTACTTTCAGATAAGGTAGAATAAAAGAAAACTTACCCTCCTCCCTAAAACAAGTAATAAAACAGTCAAGTTATGACAGAAAGCCCTTCAAGGTAGGAAACAAGGTGATCTTTACCACTGCCCTAGTTTTTGCCTGACAGGAAGGTTTCTTAATGCACACATGGCGTTAAGTCTAGAGAGGAAAGATGGTGTGCATGAGGAGGGTGGGATCCCAGGAGGGAATGCCCAGGACCTGCAGGACACCCCACTGCACGTTCAGTGGAGACCTGGGTGAAGGGGAACATGAAAGGGGGCTGGGTTGGGGGAGGACAGGTGGTGGATGGGAATCTCACAGAGGAGACAGAAAATAACAAGGCAAAACATCAAAACCCTCATTGCTCAGAGGTAATTCGAATTGCATCTCCATGCCTCAACCTCTATTCAGCAGCTAAAGACAGGACCAAGGTTTAAGAAACACCTTAAAACATCGGAATCAACAGCGTTCTAGCAGTTATGCAGCACTGAACAGTTTGTTGCAATGAATCCGTAAAAAATGTTATGATTTATGGAGCATTAAACAGAATACTAAAAAGGGTCATGAAACAACAGTGAAGGAAATTAACCCTAGATAAACGCTGTTCAGATTTTAACAAAGCTTAAAACAAGACATGGGAAGATCAAAATGGTTGTAACATTTATGTATGCCAGAGAGTTCAAAATTATGCAAAAAATACAAAAATATCTAATACTCAACAAAGCTAAATAAGTAATGCCTAGAATTCAAGAAAATATTACCTACCATGCAAAAGACTGAAACGTATATCCTGTACAGAGAAGGAGGGGAAAGTGAAGCAATGGAAATGGAAACAGAAATGGCACCGATGATAAATCAGCAGACAAAGGCATTGTAAGTTTTTTCTAAGAATGCTTGGATGATAAAAACTGTTGACTGTCAGATTTAATCCACCCAGGAAGGCTCGGTGGTCTACTACTCCTGAATTATGACAATAATAATCACCACCAAGGGAAATCCTATCTACTGAAGCACAGGTGTTACCATTAGTCATAACTAAAGAGCAACAGATGAAACTAAGTTCAAAAGCCAGAAAAAAGTTAGAGGCATACAAGATTTTTTTAAAAAAGAATTAAATCAAACTTTTAGCCAAAATATGATCAATTAAAAAAAAAAATCCACTGGGCTAGTCATTGTAGAAGAAAAGATTAGTGGAACTGAAAGACAACAATAAAAACCAAACTGCTGACAGGGGGGAAAAAACCAAAACTACTTAGCATCACTGGGCTGAGGGTAAATGTCAAAAAGAAAAAGAAAAAATATTATATATATAAAGAGAAAAAATATTTTCTTCTATGATATTTTTAAAGCTTAAAATAATGGCACAGAAATTAAATCTGAAGGAGCTCTGGTGGCCTAGTAGTTGCACCGCAATCCCAAAGGTGCATAGTTCAAATCCACCAGATGCTCTGCTGGAGAAGGAGGGGCACTCTCCTCCTATACCAGTGGGAACCGATTAAATGGTACACAACATGAAAAGGAGAAAAAAATTAAATCTGAAAATTGACTTGAATTGTTATACTTTAGAGTTGGTAATGAAATGTTTCCTATCTAATATCAAGGAAAAAACTATTGAGTGAATAAGTATCAGCTGAGTAAATATTTGAGAAAATTTGAGTACAAAACAAAAAATTAAACTTTCACTTTAGAACATTTATTTTTATCCTGTGCCAATCTCATTGTCTCAAACACATCTACCCCCATTTCCCCAGTCACTGAATCAATCCACCTCATCGAGGGCCTTCCTCTCCTGCGCTGTCCCTCCACCCTCCCAAGCATGACGTCCCTTCTCCAAGGACTGGTCCCCTCGGTCCCTCTTTGAAACAAGTTCAAAGTATGTCAGACGAAGCTCCAGAATCCTTGCCTCCAAGGAGCAGCCTGACTTCACCTTCTCTAGGATGAACCTCTTTGTTCTCCTAGCAGTCCACAGTATATTCAATACTCTTCTCCAGCACCACAGCTCAAAGGCATCAATTCTCCTATCATTTCTAATCCTTTCCCAGCTTTCTGATGCATAGCACATAATTGCAAAGACTACAGATGGCCTGGATCAGGCGCACCTTAGTTTTCAGAAAGGAAATTAAGTAACTTGCATATATAACCTTTGTGGCTACAACAAAAAGGGCATCAGCTAATCTGAACATTATTCTAGTAAGAGATTTCATATAGCTAGAATTTAAAGTACCCAAAAGTTCTTCTGTAAATATTTTAAAAAACTCTATTCACAAAGAACATCCGGACCCTCAGATACCATTTCACTATTAAGTACAAAGGCTTTATTTAGTAAGATGCCTTCAACGAGGCAAAAAGGTTTTAATTTTGATCATAATAGCCAAAAAAAAAGTTTTTTGTCAGAGCTTCATCTGAAAATTGGACCTATGGAAGCCTGATATCAATCTACCCAAAAGCAATTTCATTGAGCAGTACTTTTAATGTATTTCAGACTAATCTTATCAACTTAAGTCCATGATATTAAGATAGAAAATCAAAAGTTTATAAAAAAGAAAGTGCTGCAAGGCTTTTCTTTTAACCTTATTTTACCATGGCCAAGTTCTAAAATTATATTTGAGCAAATCCTCTGACACCAAGTTAATTCTGGCTTATGGTGGGCATCTCTCAGGGTTTGGAGGCTACATAAATCTCTCCCGGCAAACACGGCCCATGTTTCCGGGTTAGAGCAACTGTAAGATTTGACAGGCTGAGCGTTAGGTGAGCAGCACAGCACAGAACGCACCAAGCCACACACAAGTGTGAAGAGGCCTTCCACATCCAGCCAGTACACTTGGCTCGGTCTATCAAAACAAGCTAGGACTGAACTATGTGAAGAAAATAACATTAGATTACCTTTAACATTTTCAAGTTTAAACTACTGTTCTTCTCTGTCAGTACAATACATTCAAAGATACATGTGTTTCTGATTAATCAATTAATTAATAATCTTATAACTATTCCATCAATTTGGCTCTGGTCTTTATAAACTGTAAGAAAAATAAAATAATGCACTTACGTCATTACTTCTTTTAGTGATCCAATAGCTTTTTCTAGAATGTTTTTGTCAGGATTTTCATCAGTAGTGTGCTTCTTAAGATCTACAGTGACAAAATGTTTTTCTTAGGGTTAAAAAATTGCAGTGTGTTTCCATCTAAGACTTTAAAATGCTACCTATCTTGATACATAAGCTGTTTTCTTAAAAATAATCTTTTTAATTTAAAAAAATTTTAAGCAACGTTGTCTTAGGAGAAGAGTTACTGTATTTTTTTAATTGACTAAATTGTCAGAGTACATAACACAAGGTTTCCCATACTAAGTTCTCAATTCTAGTAAAGGTTGGAGCTCCCGGTGCTGAACAAGTACACGATGCTTTTACCTCAGAAACCATTATATGCATTAAGTTTCATGTTGGGGCCCACACTATAACTCAGGACTGGTACGTGATGTCATTAAAGGCAGGCTCTGCTTAGGTTTGAGGCTCATGAGTCTCAGTCTCTTACATTCTTACTGATTTTCAATCTTTTAAAAAAATGTTCATTTTTGTTATGACAGCCTGAATCTCTAAGAATATTTAATAAAGCAACTGTGATGATAGTCTAGATCACAAAACATACACTGGAACCTCAAAGGTTTGTTCACATAGTAATTTTATCATCTGTTAAAAGGGTAGGAAATTATTAGCTAATAATTCTCAACTAATGAGATAACTCTAGCAAGAAAAAAATGATCTGTTTTAGCATAATATACTAAATATTTTAAGGAAAATAAATAAAGTATCAAATTTAGCTTTTTCGTCTACAGCAGGTACTATTAGAGTTGGGACTTAGGCATTAAAACACTTCATTACAAATTTATTTGTTTGTAGCTTACTTTCCAGACTCAATTTAAAATAATGAAATAAAAACTTGACACGCTCTAAAAGTATTCATTAATATTGTTCATGAAATATGACTCTTTTTCAAACTAGAATCAAAATCTATTCATAAAAATTAACTGATAGTACACTTCTTTCTTTCTACTTACATCTAGAGTTTTAAGTTTTAGAAAATATGGGTATATGTCTCAAGAGTGAACGATCTAAGAAAAAAAGTGAGCAAAGGCCAGTATACAGAACTCAGCTGACATTCTAAGGACTGGAAAGTCTGGGACATTTGAATCCTTTTGCTTATGAATTTTGAGGGTAAACTTTTGAGTTTATGTAAATTAATTCTGGATTAGTAACGCACCACAAAATGTAACACTAAGTGGATTAAGGAAAATACAACGCTCGTCAATGTAAACAGCAAAACAAATGAAACACTTCAATCTAGGCTGAAATTGTATGGCACCAGTAGTTATTTTTCAAGATTATCCATAAGTCTCTTTTATTTGTAAAAGAAATGAACTTTAATATAGAATTTTACAAAGACCTGAAAATGAGAATTTCAACCATTTTAAGGGGAAAGAAAATAATGTCTCAAAACCATCTGAAGATGGATCAGGTAAATACCATTCAGAAGGAGACCCACACTAGGCAGCCTCTGCACTGGTCGGATGAGAAGTTCAACAAGGCTTTGCCGTCCACATTCCGGCTTAGCTTGGTTTATCTGAAAAAAATGAATATATTCCATAGTGAAAGAAAGTCTACATAGCCTAGATAGCTTACATCCTACCATCCACAACAATCGCAATAAAAATTAGAAAGAAGTGAGCTGGCTTACATCCTACCATCCACAACAATCGCAATAAAAATTAGAAAGAAGTGAGCTGGCAGTCGCTTTGCAGAATATTACTGTGATTATCTGTTTTCACACAAATAATGTGTACGGATTTTTATTTTTAACCAGACAATCTCCTATGAGAATTGCACATGTTAGATGTATGCATGTTATCTGCACGGGCAAGTTAAATGAGAAAAAAATATGGTAATCTTTCGGGGTCTAAAAATTAGGCAATAGTTCATAATTAACACAGAAAATAAGTTCCACTACAAAGTTCCCTTTAAATTTCTTTAACATCTATGCCATTTGTAAAGTAAAACAAAAATTTTGCTGAAAAATTTTCGTATGAAAGCTAAAACATGCAGTTCTCAAAGTACATATAAAATTCTTATTTGTCCACTTATTCTTGCTACCTCATGTCAAACTATCAGAAGCTAAACATGAGTACAACTTTCAGATACTACTAAAATTAAGGTTATTATTTACATACAGGGATATATTTTTTAAGGTTATAATTTCAGTTTTAAGAAAATTTCTTCAGAAATGTTGCCTATACTTTCATTTAAAAAATATATACAATACCTTCAGAAAAGCATGAAATCTTGGTTTCTGTTTTTCACATTTAATAATTGTTTCCTTGCTCATTTCAAAGAAGTTTACAAAAGGAGGATAGGTTTTTATCAAATCCTTTGACTAGAAAGGAGAGGGGCGAAATTAGTTATTCGTGTGAACTTTGAAGTCAAAGAATCATACTTAATTGACACTGGTTACAAAAAAAAAGTTTAAAGAAGTTTCTTCAAATTAAATATTGATATTAATTTCATAAATCAATAAAGTGTTAACTATTAAACACAAATCATCAATTTGGACACATAGCCTAAAACATGAGCAGCATATAAAGAATCAGAAAGAAAAAAAAAGTATATTAAAGCTATTTTAATGATTTAAACACAACAAAGAAAACTGTTAAAATTTCTATGTATACATGCATTCAGAATATAAGCATTCAAGCTGAGCTCATGGACAGAGCGCCCAAAAACAGGGAGATCTTCACTGGAGGGTTCAAGTCACTACCAAAAGATCAATTTATATGACACAAAAACGTAAGAGGAAAAAAGTCCTGGCAAATGAGGACACTGATGAAAAGAAAATATAGAAGTGATGAGCTTAACCAGCCAGAAAAACCATCTTAAGAAACTATGTGGCAAAGCAGTTGTTTCGTAGGTGCACTGTTGTTTTTATTCAAAGTACTAACAAATCCTATTCAAACAAATGAACTACAGTACTACTTTACAAACTTTTTCTTTCATAAACTTAAACATGTGATGTTTATCCTAGTAAAGCTTTACTCATAAAGAGCATAAGAAGCTGATTAGAAGCTTCTACACTGACCACTATGAAAACAAAATAAAGAAATTAACTAAAAGAGAAAAAAAATTATTATAAAAAATTTCAGAAACAAAATTAATCAGTGGCCATTTATAAATCACAAACATTAGCACAGTATGACAATTAACGTCCCTCAAGACGATCTTGGCTATCAAGAAAACGTTACATTTAGAAAGGAAAACAAAAACACCACCAATACTTCTGTCATCACAGGAGTCTAGAGCGAGGGCTACATGGTGGAGGGGACCTGGGGGAGGGTTTGTAAAACAATGAAAGAATCTTTT
>NW_006399838.1:4863780-4884945 GCF_000299155.1 Elephantulus edwardii
TTAATAATAATTTAAAAGAAAAAAAAAAGGCACTTTTCATTACAAAAGTAAAAAAAAAAAAACAAAACACCACCAATGTATTTTACAACCACAACCACGTCCAAGCTCTAAGTGTTCACACATTTCACAGGCTCACTTTCATTTCTCTATCTGGAAAGTCTCTTGCATAGAGTACACCATTCTGATAATCTTTGATGAGATATTTTAATCTTAACACTTAAAAAAGAAAATACTTACATATTTAAGAAAGACATCACCAATACTTTTATTCTCATTCCAATTAACAATAAGGTCTTCAAGGTCATCCTGAAATAGCACAAATTGAAACTATAAAGATTAAACTTGTTTTTTTACATTCCTTTTAATAAATGAAATATTTATTTGAAACCACCATTTTACATGTCTTAATTTGATGTAACCACCAATTATTACCCTACTCTTGCTCTGTGGCATTGGCTTTGGTTGAAGTTTGGGGGGTTTTTTGCATTTTATTATGAGGAAATATCTCTGAAAAATAATTCAGAAAATATCGTGTTGAATCATTAAGTCTAGCTTCTGCAATGTGTGATAATTCAATGCTTTTTACCAACACTATTTAGCCTAATTGGTGTTATTCCTTGTAAAAGTAGTAACTTTCAATCTGGAGGTACTTGTGGTCCGGTCAGTAGGAGTGTCTTCTCTGCCAAAGGACCTCACAAACAGAACCAGCCACCACCTGGTACAGGTCAGCTGTCTAAAAGATGCTCAAGTTTTAGCTAAGGAAGGTCTACCAACAATCAGTCAATGAAACCTCCATGGATCAAGATACTATGATCCCCAACCAATCAAAGCATTGGCACAGAACTGGGCACTTAGGGTCACCGGACGTTAGGACAGCCGTGATAGCATCACTCAGTATCTTAGGTGCATAGGCCATATATGGTTTCTGTCGTTACTATTCGACTTTGACCCGATAACATGAAAGCAGTCATGGACAGTATGTAAATGAAATAGCAGAGTATATATTTAAATGAAATTTTCTTTAGCAAATCACCTGACAAGTCAGATTTGGCCCACAAGGCAAATTTTGCCAATCTATAGACAAATCTATAAAATTCCTTAATAGTTGTCCTAAAAGGTACACTCCAAAAATGTTTACATTTTCAAGATAAATGAGATGAGAAGCTAAGACATAACATGCATTAAATGAAATTCTAAAAATTCTATTAAAATAAAAGTTAATCAATCAGCTTGTACACCAGAAGTTCTCAAAGCACAAACTGCAGACCCCTAGGGTTCTTCACTTTCAGTGACATCCAGAAAAATAAAACTTGAATTATAACACTAGAGCATTATTTGACATTTTCATGCTGATTCTCTCACAAGTACACAGTAGTTTCCTAGAGGCTATAAGATGTGATACCGCAATAGACTGAAACACAGATGTAGTATAAATTTTTTTTTAAACTAGACATTACAGAATTATAAAATACATAATGACTTTTTCATATTCTATTTTAAATCAGTTTTCATAAAAATATGGTATTAATGGTACTATGTAACTGATTATTATTTCAAATTAATTTAAATTCTCAGTGCAATAAAAATTGGAAACATAAAATTGGTTAAAGACTTAAATGTAAAAGCAAAAATACTACTTTTGGAAAAAAAAACAGGAAAAAATCTTCAAGAACTTGGGTGAAGCAAAGATTTCTAGGATGAAACACCAAAGTACTGTTCATAAAAGAAAAAAAAAACCAGATTGGACTTCATGAAAACTGAAAACTTTGACACTCAAAAATTATCAGAAAGAAAATTATGATAAATGAGGGAGGAAAATGTGCAGCAATGAATAAATAAAAATCCAACTTTTCTAGAAGCTTCTGTTAAAATCACAAAATAAAAAATTAAAGAGCAAATGTTAAACACCAACCTGGAAGAGAATATATGCAAAGCACATGGATAATAAGGGCACATTTTTCAGAATTTATACAAAAATCTCACTGATAGCGTGTTCTGTTCCTGAGCATTGATTCTAGCTCAGTTACCTACGGACTAGAGGGCTGTCATCTCGTTTCCTAGGCATCCTCTATGTGAAGAGAATGCAGGTTCTCCTCTCGCACAGAAAACACTGGTGCGCATCAAAGCATTTGTCGACTGCATCAAGAGAGTTCCATTTACAACTTCATAGTAAGATAACAGACAACTCAAAACACGGGCAACAAATCTGTATTTGTATAACACCCAATATGATATTCAAGTGGATAATAACTACATAAAAAAATACCCAATACTGTTGGTCATGTTAAACGCACAATGAGATGGTACTTCGTCCACCAGGATGGATAGTATTTATTTATTTTTTATTTTTTTTTTAGAAAAAATGTGTTCTGCAGAAGAAAAACTACAAACATGCTATGTATCACAGAGATCTCAAAAACAGGCTAAGAACAAGTCAGATACAAAAGACCATAACTGAAAGACTACCCTTCCACAAGATGTCCAGAGAAGAAATTCAGACACAAACACAGAGCACTGAAGACCCGAGACAGGGGCTGGGATTGGGGATTGATTGTAAACAGGCTTGAAGAAGAGGTGGGTAGAGGCATCCTTACAGGGATTTATGGTAATGGCTGCAGAACAAGAAAGTCAATGATACTAAATGTCATTGAATTATACATTTGAAACAGGTTAACTTTATTACACGTAAAATTCACCTCAACTGTGCAGTTTACTTTTATATATTTTTTTTACTTTTAAATTTGTTTTAACTTCTAATAAATACTTACATATATGTGTAAGCTACAAAAATTTATTTAATAATTTATTTTAATATTGAAAAGGGGATCTGAAATCGTTTGAGGCCACTGTCTTATGCTAGCAAATACAGAAAAATGGAAATGAGGATAGTAAAATGGGACTACTTTTGATAGCACAAAACTGAAAATTCAAGGTTTAATTGTTCAAAACTCCCCCTTGAGAAAAAATAAGAAAAAGAAGATTGAGGTCTCGGGACTAAGTAACATAGTAAATCAAGCCATGGTCTTGCCAACAACTCGCTACGCATCGAATGCTCGACAAGGAGTAAGGATGCCAGAAGAGCCGATGCCTCCGAGCTGCGGTGCTGGAGAAGAACAGGATGTCCCACGGACGGCCGAGAGAACAAAGAGGCCTGCCGGCCAGAGCGCTCCTGGGGGGCAGGACGGGGAAGCGTCAACGCAGACTTCGGGCATGTAGCTGGGAGACGCCATTCTTTGGAAGAGGCCACTGTGCTTGGAAAGGTGAAGGGTCGGCCAAAGAGAAGACAACTCTCAACGAGATGGAGTGGCAGTGGCACAGTGACTGCAGCAACAGGCTCAAGCGTGTCAGACACTGAGTGAGGACGGCACAGGACAGGACAGGTTCAGGTCTGTTCACAGGACCGCTAGAGTCTTACCTGACAGCCCCTACAGACAAGCATGTGGCAGGTCCCAGCACTGATCACTCTGTACCTGGGAGTCATCTCCAACTCAAAGGAAGCACACCTGACAGAGGAGAACTGCCCAGAGAAACTGGTTACCAAGGTGGTAATCCTGCCTCTGGGCCTGTCAGCCTCAACTATGTTCTATGTGCCTATTTTCTCCTCTGAAAAATGAAGATAATAACTATTCTTACCTCAGAGAGGACGAAATAAGTTAATGCCTATAAAGCACCTCGATGAATCCCTGACAGATAGTAAGTGTTCCAGAAACTATTATTAGCTATATCTTCCTATATAAATATTTAACATAAACTCAAGGGGACATTTGGAAAACCGCAATGCAAAACAGAAAGAAACCTCTAGCTCTTGCCAATATAATTTAGTGATACCTTTTTAAAGCTCATAAGACTACAGAATAAAAAGTGTATATAAATATTTATACATGAATAATTTAAACCTCTAAAATAAATATTTATATAAGAACACTGCTACCAGAAAGTAAAATCATCTTATGTACGGAAGAAGTCTACTCTTGTTACTAGTTAATCTTTAATTTCTAACACACATTGAAAAATAAAAATTTCTGCCTTCATCAACTGTCAGTCAAGTAAAATATTAAGGTGAAAAGAGACTAAACTTAAGTGACAGAAAATTTGCCTAAATCACATTCATGAATGAATATTCAAATTCAGATTAGTCTGACTCCAGATTCCCTAGTATATCTAAGCCACACTGTCTTTTTCTTCTCTCTCTTTTTTTCAGTTAGAAGTAAGGAGTCACATCAACCAGCTAGCTCTCAAAATCATTCTTTCTTTGGGGAATGCCCCCACATCCTGGGATATAACTCCTTCTCCTTGTCATAATATATCAGAGATGTTTCACAGGGATTCTTTTCACTTTATCTCCAAGTCAGAAGAAAGGGTAGCCCTAGTTCTAAAATATCACTCAGCTCCTCAGGCCTGGACAAGACTGCTAGAAAAGTGAGGTAAGAGTAAAGAAAAGAGGGTAAGATGCTACTTCCTTTTTTCCTTCCTCATTAAGATTTCTTCTGAATGATTATCAACTACATTCAAGACTAGAGTTTAGCTTTAGCCAAGCTCATTTATTGCAGAATACATCAAGTAAGCATATTCCTCAAAGAAGTCTTTTTGAGAGCTAAACTAAAACATCAAAGGAAAAATAGAGTAAAAAGTCTTTCACTTGTGTTTGATTATAGTTCTGTACAATAGCGGGCATTTGTACATCAAAAATTATTAATTCATTCCTGTCTTCTAGAAACGGGGGGACGACTTGTGTGGAAGGAGTGTAGCGTTAGCTTAAAATTTGGCTTTTGTAGCCATTACCTTAGCCCCCTCTGGTCTCCTGCTACCTTAACTAGAGACACATTGTCTTACAAATCATCAACAGCTGGGGGACTAGGATAAGACAGAGTGTGCTTCCCACACTGAGCAGCAAAACTTGAGGGAGACTGAAGGAAGGCCCTGGTGGCAAGACCCTGGAGATGAAGGTAGAAAGACTGTGGCATTGTTGTGAAGAGATTGTGGCAAGATGAAATGGAGGAGCCTTGAGATAAAGGACACAATTAAAGGTTTTGCTGTTGTTGCCAGAGGAAGGAAGGAAAATCTGACTGTCTACTAATTGAAGAATTTTGCCTTGGACTGCTGGGCTGAAACCTAGACTTGCATTGTGTGATATTCTTTGCCTCCCCTGCTCTTCACCTCACTCCCTTAATAAACCTCACTCAGTACCACAACGGTGAGTAAAGTCTGTTAGTCAACAACAAATGTCAAACAAAGATTGGTGGAAACGGGTGCAGGAGCATGGGGGCTGGAGTGTCTGACCAAGCAGCTCTCTACTTGGTGCTATGGATACCACTGATGGGGACAGTTCCCCTTTACGGGGCAGGCAGAAGTCAGACACTGCTACCCCACCACCACATTGTATTGGCTCCCACCACAGAGAGGTTGGTGCGCACTTCTAAAACTTCCTTCACTTCAACCCATTATCAGTAGCACAGTAGATCCTTAAAGTAAGAAGACAGAGCTGAAGTTGCCACATTACTATGTATCATTATCTAGATGAGGAAATGCACTGAGTTTTAGTACTGATTCTGAAATTTAAAAGTAGCATGGCCATCATTCAACAAAAATTTACAAATAATTTAAATACCACTTAAAACTACTGTAAACAGACTACAAAATGGTTTTGGTCATACACAAAGCATTTGCACATTAGGTTACTAAACTTCTGAATTTAGCAAAGTTCAACAAGACAGTGAACAATAAATAAACGTTGGCAAGGATCTAGAGGGATTAGAATACAAATACTGCTGGTGGAAATGTTCTGCAAATAGTACAGAAAAGTTTGGTGCTTCCCTTAAAAACTGTAAATACTAGTATCAATTGATCCAGAAATCATACTATTAGGTATATATCTAAAAGAAATAATACATGCAACATAAACATATACACATCCATGTTCACTGCAGGATTATTTACATTAGGTAAGAGACGGAAACAACCCAAGTGTCCATCAACAGTTGAATAATTAAACTGATACAAATAAACAATAAAATACTATGCAGGGCTATAGAAAAACTAAGAACTTTAACATGGATGAATCAAAGGATATTACGCTGAATAAAACATGTCAATCACAAAAGGACAAATAGTACATGAGTCTGTCTACTCATAAAAAGACTAGACTTGGCTTAGAGATGTCACTGTTCATATTTCCAACAGGAACAGAAGATTCTTCAGAGAAAAGAACATACTTGTCTCCTCTCGAGTTCCAGTCTGAGAGGAACGGCATAGCTGGTTTTATGCTTTCATGAGTGCAGTGACCAGTAAAATGGCTGTAAGAAGTAAGCTCATCCTTCAAGTACAGTCAATGGTGACCAAAAGTCAGGTGGCCAATTGTGCCAAGGCGGGTTTCTAGCCATTGACTCTAGCTTTTGTTACAACATGGCTGAAAGGACTTTTTTACTACGTGAGTGACAGGGGCCACACCTCTCTCAAGTGCTTCAGGCTGCTTGGCTGAAAATAGTCCCATTTGGATGATATGATGCTGCAGGCTGATTTCGCGGGGGGAAAAAGCACTCTCCTTGCTAGACATTGTTTTGCCTTTCACCGTATGACAGGGCGAGACTATGTTAATGATGTGAATAGTACCCTTTGGGTGAAATTACGGAAATAGAACATACAGATGACTAAGGGAACTGGTCAGTCTTGCCACCCCACCAGGTTTAAATTGAACAGGTTTGGTAGCAGAAAATAGGAATCCTGATACTAGCAGAGGTGAGGAATTCAAAGCGCACCTGTCTGGACAGGCGATTCCTGCGCCAGTCAGATGAAGACCTAGAAGAGGGCAGTAACAGCAGAGAAGAACCAGACCAGCTGGAGACAGACCAACCTGAGACTCTGTCCGATGAAGCCAAAGCCAAGGCCAAAGCCCAAGCTTGTGAGAGGTCTAGGGAGTCCTAAAGGGCAGGACTGAGAGAGGACTGCAATACTGGCCTAAAGCTATTAATAGGCCTGAGAGAATGCCAGGAGCTGTCTTGATTGGGAAGTGCATCCAGTTTCCAACTTGAATTGCAAATTGTCAATTTTCTTAACAAACCCCATAACTCTGTGTTGGGAGGTGGGAGGGTGGGTGTTTCTACAGCACCAATAGTAAGGAACAGCAAAGAGGCGAAGGGGCCAAATGATAACCTACTACTTACCAGATGACTAAGTGAAGGGAAAAAATTAATAAAAAGTTAAAACTAATCCAGTCACTTAATAATTAAAAAGTATTACAAGAATAGCATCTTACTTAGTTCTACTCAGTAACTATGTGCTCGATACGGGTGAGCACATTTAAAATAGAAAAGAAAGTATATTTTTTTTTTCAAAAACTAAAGAAAATGCAGCAAAATGTTATTAGTAAATGGGTTATAGATTATGAATATTTCTGTTCTTTCCCCCACCCCCCACATTTCACAAATGTTAAAAAGTACATACTTGTCTTACTTCAGGGGGAAAATACAAACTTTCAAAGCTTTTTAACATGTAACAAATCTAAAGTCCGATGAAAACCCCTGCAGTACTAGTAATTCAATCTTACCAAAAAGGACAAAGTTACACACGAGAAAGTTAAAGGTGAACAACCAACATATCTTGGGAAATTCTGTGACAAATATGAACTTGTTGTATATTCATAAACTAAATGTCATTATTCCAACCTGGTTCACAAGTTTGAAATTTCCAAGAAAACCCACTTGATGAAATTGTAACATTTATACCTGTTAGCAATTCTTCAGAAACTAATAATACTTTCCTACGAATACTAAGAATATTTTCCTTCCCAAATGGTTATAACTCTAACTAGGATGGATATGTTTATAATTCTAACCAGAATGGATTAACTAACTAACCTGGACACTTGCTGCTTCTTGAAAATACAGAGATTTAAGATTTCTTTCAATACTCTCCTCCTAAAAGTAGTGATTAACTGACTGAAATGATTTTCATAAAATACAAAGTGAAAGCATTTGGTCGATATAATACATTAAAATAGATAGCTTTTATATTTTGGTCATAATGTACAGTGAAATCAAAGTAATTTAATGTTTGAAGACACTATTTGAGACTAGCATTTTTACTAGAAAACAGAACAAATATTAAGATGGGTTGTTTTGAAGAGAAAAAGAGCAATTTTGCTCAAACAATAATAAAAATAAGATAAAATAAAACTAAACTACTTTTTCACAGTTCAGCTAAATCTTACTCCCAAAACTACTTTCTTTTAAGATACTGGTATTTGGAAACTATGACTCCTCAGTCAAAAAGAAGAGAGCACTAGGAAGGTTTTGGCATTTGTCCAGACACAAAGAATTGATTAAACAACCTCTAAACCATTTCCAACTTCACAGTTTTTTAAAGTAAAACAACAAGAAACCACCTGGAGGCAGTAAGAAAAACTGTTATTGAACCATATATTCCTATAAAAGAGACTTTGTAAAGTCTAATTCCTTACTGTTGTCATTAACATAAATTTAATAACAAGCATATAACATTAATAAGGTTCTGGAACAAAGTAACAAATGAGTCAAACATGAGTGTTTTGGTATACTATAAGGTATCTGAAAAAAATTACACA
This sequence comes from Elephantulus edwardii, assembly GCF_000299155.1. Taxonomy (NCBI): domain Eukaryota; kingdom Metazoa; phylum Chordata; class Mammalia; order Macroscelidea; family Macroscelididae; genus Elephantulus; species Elephantulus edwardii. Next base: position 4,872,359 of record NW_006399838.1, read on the forward strand.
CCACCCAAAAAAATTTAAAACCAAGTGCAATATATACAAATTTACCTTTATCTTTATATGCACATCAAAAATATCGGGGATGCTACCAAAAATAGTCTTGATCTCTTCTGGTGCAAGGATAGGCCCACCACGCTGTCCTTCTTCTTCTAACGGAATCTGAAATAGCTTAAAAGGGAAAAAGCTATTTAAGTAAATGCAGGGAAGAGAGGGGGCTGGGAGGGGGAGAGGGATGAGGGGCGAGAGGGGAGGAGGTCAAGGGTAGGGAGAAGGGTAAGAGGGAAGGGGGAGGGAGAGGATGGGGGAGGGGAAGCAGGAAGGAGGAGGGGGACGCATGGAGGGAGAGGGGAAGGGAGAGTGGGAGAGACAGAGAACGAAGATGAAACTTAAAAGTTTTCTGCTGTCCTAAATATGCCTGCAGAAACTCTTACGAACTCTCGGAGATCATAGAACAAAGTTAAGGTCTTTTGTTTATAGTCAATACCAGATGGCAGTTAACAACATATAAGGCCCAGCCCTGGTCTTCCACTTTGGACTTGGACGAAGCTGGGCTCTGCAGGAAGGCGCTCTTGTGTTGGTTGAGGACCTGTGTGGATTGTTTGGTTGTTTTTCTTTAAAACTCTTTAAGCCTCTTGGTTAGAGTCAACAAGACCTCCAGGACACTTGCATTTAAGGCCAAGCCCTTGTCTCCATTTTGGAGACTGAGTGAAGTGACTGGACTCTAAGAGGGCTCCCTTATTTTGGTGGAGGGTCATTGTGGAGGGTTTGGTTGCTTTTATATTTAAGCCTCTTATTTAGAGTCAACAAGACCTCCTGATGGGCCCTTGTTTTTAAAAGTTGGGCTATACTTTGGAGGAACACTCTTCTAAGTCATACAGCACTCCTCTGTCAATTTGCTCTGCTGAGGTAATCTGGGTTTGCTGTGACGCTGAACCTTGTACCACTGGGGTGTCAAATGCCATAATGGCTGCCCCACTTTCTAAACCACATGCCTCTGGAAACTCTATGAACTTGGAGAAATGATAGTTCTGGAAAGGCCTCAGGTCTTCTGTTCATAGAGTCACTAGGAGTCGTACAGCCAGATGGTGGAGGGAGAAGCTGATTTAGAACTGCTCTGAGGCAAAACTTGCCGCATGACTGAGGAAACCATAGGCTTCTTGAGTTTGCTGAACTGAAACCAGGACTTTCACTAACTGAGGAATTATGTTTTCCTGTTAATCTGGTTTAGACTGCTGGACTAAACCTGGATCTGCATTGGCTGATATTCTTTGCCTCCCTACCCTCCAACTTATTTTTCTATTAAACCCCATTTTCAGTGCCACAACTGTGAGTAAAACCTGTGAGTCGACAACAAATAACTGAAGTTCTTGCTGCTGGTGTGGCTCTCACCATAGGGCTGGGCCTTCAGCTATGGAGGGGGAGGGGCTTGGATCCTTTCAGAGAAATGCTCACAGCCCTGTTTGTCCATGTCCCATTTCCTATTCTCTAGGCACTCAGAAAACTTAGGGAGAGCGGCCCTAAATTGGCATCAACAACCAACTTGAGGCAAGGAGTCTGGTTGGTTGGTTGGTTGGTTGGTTTACGCAGTCAAGAATTAGACGAGATACTTTAACATAAAAGTTGCTAGCTATGCATCCAACTAGGGAATTAAGTTATTCAAAATCCAATTCCAAAAATAATACAGTAGTCTTAAAATAAAGCCTAAAGAAAACATTATGAATTTAGGCTACAATCTTTCAAATAAAAACTTAAGTTTATACTAAGGAAGGTGATAAGAAACTTTGATCAGTGTTAAGATTTCCCAGAGCTTTTAAAAGAGTTCTAGTACCTTTAACTGATAATGCAAATTAGCGCTTTGAACATTGTGTGTATCTTACCATGTCGTGAAATATTTACATTTCTAGGTAATAAATGTTACCAAGGGGCATGAATGGTATATGCCAAGGGGATGTTCTACTTACTGTACCAACAGCAACTAGAATTTCATCCACAATTATTTTCCTTAAGGAAGAATAAAGCGGACTTAAAAGAAGTCAAGTTTAATAAAGCAGAACCTCATAAATCTTGATGACTGCTAAGTGAATAAGACGATGCCAAGAATACCAATAATCCCTGAAGCTATGGTCTTCCCTCATTCCTCAAACACGGGACTGAACCCACCACCGAAGGGATCCGCCAAATGAACATGCCCATCAGGTGAACTAGAAGGCCCGTGAGGAATGTGCTCTCACAACAACCAACCACGGATTTGCCCAAAAATAAAATCCAAAAGGCAGGAAGGGGCAAGAAAAAAGGAAGACCGGAAAGGGAGAAACAAAGAGGACAGGTAACTACCTTGAGGGGACTGTACATAATGTCATGAAACAAAATTTGGTTTGTTTGAATGGGAAATTGACGTGCTCTACAAATTTTCATCCAAACCATAACAATTTTTAATACTAGTTTATTTACAAAATTTGAATACACTGATTTCAAGAACAGATTCCTCTAATTTCCCTCACCCCCCCCATCAAACTGTACAACCCCATGATTACTTCCCCCTCCTCCTGCACATCCTCATCCCTCTGCTTCCACCCTCTCCCACCCTCCTTGGATCCTTATACTAGAATAAACTATTTTTAAAAACAGGAATCTCCATTACCACCAAGGAAAAGCTTTTTCATTTCTTATCCAGGAATCTTACCATTGGTATTGCACCAAAGGGATAGCAGATTAACTTCTAACAAAGTACATTAAGAATTCAAATAGGAGTCAGTAACAAACTAGGTCCAAATCCAACATTTTTCTATTCAGAGACATGTTTGGTGGCATCAGCCTTCTCTTCCTAGCTTTTTATCTCTATTTTCTTTATGACCTAAACCAAGTTTTTTCTTAGTTTTCACAGGTAAAAATTAATGCTCCAATATAGTATTTTTTAGAATCCTGAATTCTAGTTTACTCTTTAATATCTTCTTCAATCTCCACCCTACAGGGACTCATTAGAATTATTTTCTTTCTTCAGAAATAACAGTAAATTTTACTATTGGTAAGCAATGAGTTAACATTTATTAATGACTGACTATTACATTCTTTAAGAAAACTTAACACAAATAGTAAGTGAAAAATAATACTGAAAACATACACTATTGCTACTAATTAAATATCCACTTAATATAACACAAAACATAATTAAAATACTAATCTATTCATATATTACTATAATATTACTATAACAGCATATTAATAACATAATAACATAACATACATAGCACATATACAATATGCAAAGCAGTCACTCTAGAACACACCCTTTCAGCAAACTCTCTACCACTTCTGAAACTAGGAAGCTACCTGGACAAAAAACCCTGCAAAGTTTTTAACTAAACTAACTCCTCCCTATGATCATCCAGGAAGGATCCTTTTATTTTTAAAAGTCATTACAGTAAAAAAGTGGTATTATTTTTACACTATCTCCTTTATCGCCTAAAACAGGTTCATGAATAAAAGATACTACCACAGTCATTAATGGCATTCCTTAACTATAGTTTTTGTTGTAAATTTTCATTTATCTATGATATTCAAGAACTACGCTTGTAAGATTTGCTTGTAAAAGATAAAACCACTGTCATGTTTTACTTGGGAATATTAGAACAGAGATCATTTTGAAATCAAGCTCACACTTACCTGAATAATTGTTGCTAGTATATTTACATAATTACTTTCAGTCTGATACAGTTCTTTTGCAACTTGCCACCTGGCTGTCTGCTTTGGAGCAACTGGAGTGGAATTTTTAGAAGGCTTAGGACCAGATTTCGGTGTTTCTGGAAGGGAAGAAAGGAATAAGGATAAATGGAAGCCAAATATAAATAACAAACTTTATATAGAATTAGTAAGGATGGAGATTAATATCTCTTCTTATAAATGTTCACCAAAGATTGCTTCAAAGGATAAATCTAGTGAAAACCGGTTTAAAGAAAAAATTTAAAATTGATAGACAGTATCATAAATTTGGCTTGTACTATTTGAAGACATAAAGGTAATTCTTACAGATTTAAATTCTGTTCCCTACATAAATATACTGATGTTCTAACCCCAGGAACCTATCAATGTAGCTTAGTTTAAAAATAGGTCTACTCAAAAAAAATGAAAAAAAAAACAGGTCTACTCGGGGAGCTCTGGTGGCCTAGTGGCAAGGAGCTGCAACTACAATCCCAGAGGCAAACGGTTCGAATCCATCAGATGCTCTGCCGAGGAAGGAGGGACAATCTCCTCCTGTACCAGTCAGATCTGATTTGACGGTACACTCACACAAAAATAATAAAAAAAAAAAATAGGTCTACTAAGATATACTTGAACATGACATCATTCTAGTTTGGGCCATAATCCAATTATCTTGTATCCTAAGGAAAAGAGAGACAGGACAGGTTACAGAGGGAAGGCACCCAGGTGAAGATGGAGGACGTGAACAAAGCTAGGTATTTAAACGACAGAATGCCAAGGACTGCCAAGAACCATCACACGCTAGGAGTTAAGAGAAAACAGTCCTTTGATGTTTTCAGAGAGAACAAGACCCTGTCACCATCTTGAAGTTGGACTCCTATCCTCGAGAACTTTGAGTCAGTAAATTTCTAATTGCTGTAAGCTTCCCAGTTTTTACTGTTACAGTAGCCTAAGAAAGGGTTCCTGTAAGAAGCTCTTCCACAACCCAAAGGCACAAAGTTAGACTCCGTCAGCTGCTCCACAGGAGGAGAATGGGCAATCTACTCTCAGACAACTGACAACAAAAACAAGCACAGCTATTAAAAACATCCAGATTCTAGGAGCCCAGGATTTAACATACGACCCTAACTGTATCTTAGACTAGGGGGGAAAATTCCTTTTCCCTCACATTTTCTTACAGAATCCTAGACAATGCTTGACTATGTCATTTCCTAAGTAACAAAGTGTAAAAATAAAGATGTCACAGAAGCAGCCAGGTGGCTAAAGAAGCAGCATCTCAAAGAAGAGAACCACCTTACTGCATGAAGTTACCAATTAAGGTCCAGAAATGGTTTCCAGCTTTGCAGATTCAAAATTTCAATTTGTCAATACATCAGAAACCCCAAACTGATCAAGTTCAGATAGTTGACTCACTGTAACCAAAATACTAATAGTCATTCTGAAACATATTCATTCTAAGAGCTGCTTAACTTTAAATGAAAAACTTGAGGAATGACCAACTGGAAAGTCAAATCTAATTGAATCCATTCCTCCTTCTAACGTCCTTGTTTCTTTAGAGGTTCTTTTCTACCCCCTTACCTCTAAAGTACACACTCAAGCTTTCGTCTCTATGACCAGCTCTCATCATCCCACGTCCTTGCTATAATCACAGAACCAGCAACCTCCTGATTTACACAGTTCATCATAAAACCACTCTCAAGGGTAAGCTCTGGTGGCCTAGTGGCAAGAAGGTGCACTGCAATCCCAGAGGTGAGCAGTTCAAATCCACCAGAAGCTTTGCTGGAGAAGGAGGAACAATCTCTTCCTGTACCAGTCAAATCTGATTTTGATGGTACACACACACACACACACACAAATAACAATAATAATAATTAAAAAAAAAAAGAAGACCATCTCAAGTATCAAAATTGGGTTCATACTCCTTACTTTTCTTTCCAACCACAATTTAACATATTCAGGCTTTGATCAACTATTGGTACAAGTTATTACAGTAGATTCCTTCTGTGTCTCTGTCTCCAAACAGCCTTCCCTCCATTCATTCAACAAATTATTTTGCTGTAAATTACCTATTCAATCCAGCACCTTGCTCTTGAAGATACCATTCTTAAAGAGAGTGAATATAAATTCAGATTTGTCGGTTAAATTTTTAAATCCCTTAGTAACAATTCAAAAAAAGAAAAATTCAAATGAACAAACCCATGGCCATCAAGCTCATGGTCACTATGTGCTTCAGAGTTGAAAGATGCTCTACGGCTTTTCTTTATTGCTATATTAACAAAAGTCAATCTCCAGGCCTTTCATCCACTGCATGAATTCAAACCACCAAACTCTTCATTAGAACTGGGAGCAAACCATTTGTGCTACCCGGAGTACTAGCCCCTAGAGTTAAAGTACTATGCCCCAAATAGCCTTTCTATTCAACTACTAACCCTCTCCCATAATGCAAACTGACCTATTCATTATTCCCGACTACTAAATTTATAAAGTATTTATATCCCTATTTCTCTTTATCTATCTAAATCTATCTCACTTCAGTAAGCCTACTTTAAATCCGGTGTATCTTAAAGCCTAGGGAACAAGTCCAGAGGCTACAGTACAGATGTGCTGTTAATAGTTGATGAATACTCAACCATAGTATAACCGAAGCTTGAAGAATATGACTAGATAGGCTAGAACCACATGAGCTCAGCGAGAGGTAAAACAAGTGTAAACAGAGAGCGGAAACCTCTGGTAACGACTGGAAATAAAAGTGATATGATCTAATTCCTGTTTTTTAAAGACTTCTCAAAGTGCTGCATAAAGAAATAACAAAGAAAACAAGACGACCAACAGTCTTTTTTTTTCCCACAGGAAAGGTTAATTAAAGAAGGATAGTAAAAGGAGCTGAGGAATTGAGTGATACAGAAATTCTCATTTTCTTACATTAAATCTATTAGTGTCTCTTAGGCATAGAAAAGAACGTTGCTGGAAAGAGAAGAAAGTCATCCATCATTTAAAACCATGGAACTGAAGGAGACCATGGAGGTAAAACACAACCGAGGAGACAAAATGTTACTCAGAAGTCAACATTTAGAAGAAGTTAGGCAAAAAAGAATGAGAAATGAGGGGTATCCATAGCAACTGGTCTGCAGCTGTTTTTCTGGGAGCAGTTGGCATTTCACTGCAGCAAAGCAACTGGTGCACAAACTCCTTTCTTACTACGACAAAGAGTAGACAGACAGACGTGCAACAGACATGAGGATGGTTCACTTCAAAACCAACTAATGTGTTTACATTACAGTGACAAGTTAGTTGTTTTTAAATAATGTTTTCTTCCTTTTGAAGAACCTGCACTTGTTGCCACGGTCTTTAATCTTACTAGACGTGAGGCCTTGGGATGATGAAATCGACATGGCACAACTGGAAGTGTCAGAAAGTGTTGGAAGTATCCAGGCCGACGGCTTGGGCCGGGGCTCTTACAAGCTAGGACGAGTGGGATATGGAGTGTGTAGCTGAAGACGGTAAAGTTGCCACAGATATGCTGGGAAAACAAGTAACTGCTTTTGAACTATGTGTAGGCCATGGACGTGGCTGCTTTCAACAAAATCTAAAGTCCATCTGCATCCAACAGTTAAAAACTTAAATAAATGAAGGGTTCCACAAAAGCCAAAGGATGAAATTAGGTTTAGGGCAGGGCAGGGGGCAGGGGGCAGGGGGCGGGGAGCGGGAGAGCTGTCCATGTGTTCAATACTGGTGACTGCACAGAAAGTGTCAGCATTCCGTGCAGAGCGTCTCCATGAGCCGAAGTGCGGTGGAATGGGTCCCTAAGACAATGGGAAGGAAGGAAATGCACAGAAGGATCAAAGTCATTCTTGAGGGGGGTGGGGCGGAAGCAGACGGGTGAGGATGGGAGGGTGGGGGTTAATCATAGCTGGTGGCCCAGCTGGACAGGTGGGTGGGCCAAGGAAATGGGAAAGATCCAGTGTGAAATACAATGTATTCAAACTTTGTAAATAAACCGATATAAATTTTAAAAAAACAATTTTGCCCCCCAGAAAAAAAGTGATTCTTGAAATGATTTGAAAGAGTAAAGGGACAGCAGGTGGAGTTTGTCATGAGATCATGAGAATATTTTGAGTGTTTCTTAAATCTAGAAAACACTACAACATATGTGTCAGCAAACTAGGAAAAGAAAAAAAAGAGTGGAAATCAGGAGAGGTTAACTGGAGGTGGCCCCTTTTATAGGTTCTGGAAAGCAGACAGACACTAACTTCAATATATCCATTTCATCTGTAATTCATGTTACTGTGTTTAGCTAGTATTAAGAATTTACTCTCTGAACATATCTGTAATTCTCTACCTGTGTTAACTCCAAACAAGGTCTTTAACTCCTATGTAGCTCAGTTTTTATTATAAATATACAAAATATTATCATATTTAATTTTTCATTAGTCTTTTCTTTCAACTAGAATAAAGTCCATTAAAAGTATCATCTTTCATATCAGGGATGTATCTATAGTCTAACAACTGTTGTTGTTGTTGTTAAGTGCCATCGACCCTAAATTTTAAGTATCAATTTTTAAAATTTCAATTACCTCCATAATTTATGCTAGAGTCTGGTGTGTTGGAAGTATCTAGAAGTGACCCGATGGAGAGGGAGTGCTCAGCGGATGGGCGCTTATGGGGTGGGAAGGGCGACATTTCTGTCTCTCTTGACAGCTGAGCAAGTGTCTCTTTTAAACGCCGTTTTTTGCGATTGCTGTTTGGGGTATTTATAGAAAGCAGCGACACTGATTTCTTGAGCTCAGGAGTACTAGTCTGCAATCAAAACAAAACAAAACAAGCTGGATTTTACTTCTATAATTCTTTACTAAGAAAGAAACAAGAGGTGGGGAAAAAAATTACTATTTTTCTGACAAAACCTGGACTTTGCACAATCTTACAAAGCCACACTCTGAGAGGTAATTCAGAAGCTTCATAAGACATAACGGTTAAAGCACCAAGGTAACTGTCTTATCCCCAGGACCCATCCTCTTTTCTCACATTCATCTGTACGTTTGATTGCGGACTCCTCGCTTCAGGCCATAAAGTGCCAAGGACAGGGAGCCCTTGTCTTCTGTTCGCTGCATCCCCACGCCTTAGCAGAGGGCCTGGACATGGTGCCCTCCAGTATTTGTTAATAAATAACTTAAGAGGGATTTATTTCCCCAACCCTAACACAATCGTTTTTTAAAACTTAAGAATCGTACACTGAGAAGAGAACATGAGAGATCACAATACAGTACCTATTTGCAATGACCAGTGGTAATTCATACCCTGTTCCTGATAACGCCCTCAAAATTATGAAATCGAGAAGTGGTTTATTTTAAAAGTTACTATACATTGTTTTTCACACCGGATCTTTCCCATTTCCTTCACCTCCCCCACCTCAACCCATATTCTTTATTCCAAGCCTGGTTCTCTTCTCATCAGGATCTAGCATGAATATTGGATTTTCTCTGGCTACATTCTGGTTTTACATTCATCTTTTTAGTGACATCATTCCTGTTTATTAGACTTAAGTGGCTCCTTAGTAAACAGTGAATAAAATCCAAATTCTTTAACATATATTAAAAACTTCTTGGTTCCACTCACTTATTAAGCTTTATCAGCTGGTCTGGATTCTTAAGCTCTCCTTTTCAGAAGGCACACTAGGCTACTTACGCCCTCTAGCCTTCAGGTCTCTGCACCTGCTGTTCCAATCGGAAAGCCTTAATTCCATTAACCTGGTAAGTCTGCACAGTATATGTCTGCTCTTTCCAGCCTCAATCTCACACAGAAAGAGTGAGGTTACCCAAACTGTTATTAGCATAGACTCGATGGCATCTCACAGCAACAGTAAGCAAAGTACGAAGCCCAAATGGCCCAGTGGTCAAGGCAAATGAAAGCACACTGAAGCCAAGAGCCATTCCATAATAAAGATATGATGATCAGCTGCGCAAAGTTGACAGCCCTGGAGACTCCTGTGTGTGGTTCTGGTTTGTCTTCTACAGTCACTACGAGCTGAACTAGACCTGACAGTAATCTAATTATATGTCATTCTGCACTTCATAACGATATTATAAACAGAAGATCACATGAGCACAGAATATGATATAGATTAAAATACGTTTTACACTGAAGACTTTCACTTCAATCTACATAGACTACAAATACCACCAGTATTCAATTGAAGTATTCTGAAGCTAATTATAAAGTAAGACGATACATAAGCTAATTATGTCCTGCTCTCCTCCTTACAGGAAAGTGTCCCTGTCATGAATATGAAGTCTAAAAACGCGTACCTTTTCATAGAAGTACATAGTTTCTCCAGCTCGAGCATCCATCTGAATGCTTCCCCAAAACCACTGTCAGAGAAAGAACATTTCCATCAAAAAATTACACTCTAGCTTATCAAAAATCATTAATAATGTTTCATAAAAATACCTTGTTCTAGAATGACTTACCTCTTGTTTAACAACATACAGTTTCTCTGAAGGTTCAAACGGAAGTTCTTTGACCACATTCTCTTCAACTATAAGGTGAGTGCACCCTTCATCTCCAACTGGTAGGTAGTTACCTCCTAAAGAAGAAATCAAACAAGCATCAAGAATTTCTCTCCAACCGTTAATGGAATACTCACCAGGAAATAACCAAATCAGCCCAAGGGACAAATTACAACTTCAAAATTCTGTTAAAACTCTACCTTGCATTACTGTCATTTCTTCCATATTCGTTTTTTCGTCATCGGAAAATCCCAGAAAACTTAAGACACAATCTTGAAATGGAGGAACTTTAAATTCATTTTTAAAGTTATCATCTGCTGCATTAAAATTCCTAGAAACAAAATACACTAATGTAAAACTAGTTTCATTTAAGGTCACATATGTTAGGTCTATATAATTTTTCCAAAGTTATTGTAATTGTCAAGGTTCTTAGTATATTCAATTTATCAAAAATATTTCATTATCTTCTTGTGAAAATGTTCATAAATCAGTAAAAGGAAAACTTTCCAAGTCATCCCAGAACAAAAGCCTGACAAAAAATTGACTGTTAGAAAAAGACTAATACAATTATAAAATGGGCAAAAGATAGACTTTTCACAGAGAAAGAAATTCAGATGGCCAATAGACCACAAGAAGAAATGCTCAAAATCACTGGCAATAAGATGCAAAGCAAAACCACACTGAGACAGTCTCACTTCAGAAGCAGTGAAAAAGTTTAGCAGGACAGCAAGTAATAAATGTTGGAGAGAATGTGGCGAGAGAGGAACTCTCCACACTGTTGATGGGATTGTAAAACGGTATGACCACTCTGAAAGGCAGTTTGGCGTTTCCTCAGAAAGCTGAACATAGAAATTCCACAGGACCCAGCTATTCCACTGCTTAGAATATACCTCGAGAAACTGAAGCACAAATGGAAATTTATACACCAATGTTTATAAAAGCGTTATTCACTATCACAGGAACATGGAAACAGTGCAAATGTCCACCCACGATGGAATGGAATGAGAAACTGTGGTATATTCACAGAATGGAATACTATGCAGCACGCAGGAGCAATGAATTTGAAAATCACTACCTAACTTGGAAGGGACTAGAGAACATTATGTTGAGTGAACTCCGTCCCATAAGGATAAATACTGTGCAAGACCATTAATGGAGAAATAGAAAAATAACCAATAAAACGTGTACAAGGATTCAAGGAGGGAAGGTAGGAGCAGAGGGGTGAGGAAGGGCAGGGGATAATCACAGGATCCCATAATTTGATAGAGGGGGCGGTAGGGAAAGTAAATGGGAAAGATCTAGTATGAAAACAATGGATATGAACTCTGTAAGAAAACTACTATAAAATAAAAATATTATTTCAAGAATGTGATTGTTGTATGTCTCACCAAGTCACCTATGACCCACAGTGACCCTACACGTGAGCTCTGAACCCTGCCCTATCCTGAGCCAATCTCAACATCTCCGACACACCGAATCACATTTCTCCAGTCACTGAGTCAATCCATCTAATCCTCGGTCTTCTTCTCCTGAGCTGTCCCGCCATCCTTCCAAGAATGACGTCCCTCTCCAAGGACTGGTCCTTCACGGCCACATGCCCAAAGTATGTGAGACGGAGCTTCAAAATCCTTGCCTCCAGGGAACGGCCTGGTTTCACCCTCTCCAAAACAGACCTGTTTGTTCTCCTGGCAGTCCATGGTACATTCAACACTCTTTCCCAGCACCACAGCTCAAAGGCATCAATCCTTCTTCCATCATGTTTACTGTCCAGCTCTCAGATGTACAACAAGTAACTGAAAAGACCACGGCCTGGATCAGGCGCACCTTAGTCTCCAGACTGACATCAATGTTCTTCAATACTCTAGAGACGTCTCTGACAGCAGACTTTACCAGTGCAATTCACCTTTTGATTTCCTAACTGCTGGTGGCAAGAATGTTGACTGTGGAACCAAGCAAGCTGAAGTTATCAACAATCTCAATCTCTTCTCTATCACGAAGCTGCCAATTGGCCCAGTGGTGAGAATATGGTTGTTGTTGTTTTTTCATATTGGGCTTTAATTTATATTGAATTCGAAAGATTCAAATCTCTGCTCTTACTTGAAAATTTTATATGCATTCTAGGGCCCTGTAGTTTTATAAAATCTTTAATAATAAAGAGCAAGGAATCATGAGATTGACGTTTTGTAAACAAGGTAATGAACTGCAACCATCAATTAAAATGCAATTAGGACAAACATAGATAAAGGAAAAAATCTGCTCTATAAGAGAAGCTAAGCATTTCAACAGGCGAAGCTAGTAAGTTTACCATGTATAAAACTAGCTTATAAATTAAAATTCAAAGCCACCATGGTATATTCGCACAATGGAATACTATGCTGCATTGAAAAA
>NW_006399838.1:4885383-4942935 GCF_000299155.1 Elephantulus edwardii
TTCCAATTTTCAGGGTTTTTGATATAAGTACTTATCCCTAAAGAATTAACGTTTCACTCACATGAACAACACAGTATCTCAATAAACACTTACTGTTCATTTCTCTTTTCCCAAGCTTTATAAATCCATTCTGGCTTCACAATTGGAGTTCCCAGGCTCACAGCAATCTAAAAAATATAAACATTAACAGTGAATTGTCACCTTACATAATTGCAGTCATGGGAATGCAAAGAAAATTTTACTAAATGAGACACAGAAACAAAAAAAAAAAATCACTCTATTTGCATAGTTTGAAATCATCATTCATCTAATTCAGAACAAAAAGAAAAATTAACAATAAGGTTAAAATAGTCTTAAAATTCCATGGTATCTAAGCTATTTATTTTATTCTAAATGAGTATCTCTCTTAAGTCCACCCGTGTGATACTACTATTCCTCTTTTCTTCAAGTTTTCCTTCCTTCAGTACACTGACCCCCAATAAAACACTTCAGAACATCAAAGGTACTAACAAAAGCTGGTAAAAATATCTCCCAGGAAGTTATTATCCTAAAATTGCTATATGCTATGTAAATATTCTGTGAGGGAGTAAGAGTACAGTACTAAACTCTTCCTAAAGTATTTAGTGCAATCTTAAATGAAGATTTTAATCCTCGTGACAGTATTTTCTCGTCTGTCTGTACTATCTATCTTCTCAATCTTCTTCACCAAGACAAGTTACAGAACTACTGCACAAGAACACAACTTTGTTTTATTTTTTTTTTTTTTAATTTTGTGTGCGTGTACCGTCAAATCAGATCTGACTGGTACAGGAGGATATTGCACCTCCTTCTCCGGCAGAGCGTCTAGTGGATTCGAACCGTGTTCCTCTGGGATTGCAGTTCAGTTTCTTGCCACTAGGCCACCAGAGCTCCCCCACAACTTTGTTTTAAAGAACACCAAAACAAGAGAATACCTGCTCCCATTACTTTCTGGTCCTGTTATTTCCCAGCGGTCATGGTAACCTTCACGGATGCTGCTAATCAGCGTGCAATCCCAGGTGTCCATCTACCACGCCAACAAGCCTTCAGGAACCGGCAAGTTCCATGGCCACCCTAACACCCAGCACTTCAACCAGTTATGGCATGGCTAATGAAGCAAAACTGGAACAAAGCTGAATTTTTAAAACTGGATTAAGTGGTACAACAGCTAGAAGTAACCACAAGTCAAAGCCCTATAACGGATTCCGAGTCGAAGCCCTATAATGGAAGACTTGGAAAAGAACGATGAATACTTTTCAGAAGACTCACGTGGGACTGAGTCACTAAAGCCACACACGTTTAAAGCCACATAGGCAGCCTTGACCTTTAAGCTGCGGTGGCCGTGATCTCTGAACTACCCATGTTTGCAACTGCCAGTCAAGAGATGTGGTTGCTGCGTTACATTCATGATATCCTTGTGTTCTAAGAGAGAAAATGAAGTTTCTAGCAGGCTTCAATCTGTTCATTCTTCCCACTCCAGTTCCTAATTAAAATTCATCCATATTTTACACATTTGAGTCTGTCCTAGATTCGCTTTCGTCAGCCCTCACTGAATCGGGAAGAACCGGTCTGAAGCCCAGTTAAATACTAAAGGATTACGCTTCTACAATTTAAAGTCTTACTACGGAAAGCCCACAAGCTACTAATGAAGTCCATTCCTGAATGTGACTTTAAGAATGAGGAGGTCAACGAGAACAGGTGCAGACTGTTCTTTGGCCTTAACTTAGTGTAAGAATAGACTTAAAGCTTTTTCAAAGATTTAAAAGCTGCACGTACAGCAGGTGAAAGAGACTATAATGAATTTGTTGCTAGCAGGGATTGGTTCAATCACTTCACATGGAGAATAAATAAATATAAATATAAAATGGATTTTGAGCCAAATTAGCACTGCACTGCTCAAAGGCAGTGACTGACAACGAGACTTTGAATCTGAGGCTCAGCGCAGTCCACAACAACTTCAGGGCCCTGCAGGTGTCCAATCTCAGGCACCAGACGACAGAACAGGCTCACTCTTCCTTTTCAGTCTCTTCTTCTAGCGGATCGAGCCTGTATTTCCTGTTCTAGTTAGCCATGACAAATTACCCGAAGTGTAAACATTCAGGTCGATTTTGGTATTGCTTCACTGGCCATGTTTAAAGGACAAGCAGGAATTGTCTATTAATCAGGTGTTATAACTTGCTAACTGCCTAGATTTGTTATCCAAACTGAATTTGGTAAGACACAGAAGCAAAATGCCATTTTTAAACCCATTTCAAACCAATACTATACTAAAATATACAAAAATATCTGAGTTTACATACCCTAAATTTTTCTCCTTGTGTACAATTTGCCACCAAATGTGTAACTTTTGAATTAAAGTCTTTTCGAATAATACCACCCATGTGATGGGCCAACGTCACCAATCTGACCTCAAAAGAAAAACAAAGCAACAATGACTTCGTTATTAATATGAACAAAGTTTATACTTTATGTACAATTCATTTAGGATTTACTGAATATTTTCTATTTCATCTCAAAATAAAACATTAAAGAAAGATCAGTTTGCCTTACTAAGACAATGTTAAACAGAAATAAGCTTAGTAAAGATCTTGATACAAAACTGAGGTAAGCTGGCTTTCCTCCTGTCCCAATAAACTGCTCTTTCCTACATCAAGTTGTGTCATCCAAGCTCTTTACATCCATGACCAAGCTTTACCTAAACGAAGTAATATTCATTCAGCTCAAACACAAAAACATTTGCAACAAAAGTATCTATGAATTCCTGAGGGCTGTGAGAATAAAACTAGACTGAAAAGTTAAAAGGAAAAAAACCAAATACACAGCCTTGGAGTCAATCCTGGAACCTCATGACCTTATAGGACAGAGCAGAACTGCTCCATAAGGCTTCTACGGTTTCTAGAAGCAGACGGCTACTTCTTTTCCCACAGAGCAGACAGAGGCTCCTAACAATTGGTCATGCCACCAAGGCTCCTTACACATTCCACCCAAATATAAATATTTCAAAAGTGGCTATGTGACACATAAATACAATAGCTAGATTTTTAAATTCATCTTTTTTTAAACTTAATACACATGCCAGTCATCACACACAAAACATTTGTTTCTTTACAAGGCTGTTCTGAATTTTAAAAATATTAAAAAAACTCATTTATTTATAATATTTTCTCATCCCATGTTTAGCAAATAAAACTATATATAGCAAAACTCCAAACACAGAACAGCAACAAAAAAGTCAAGCTATCAGTTTAAAGTTGTACTTCTGGGAAAGATTCTTGGAGCTGACTATTTTTAAACACTTACTAATTCTTCTTTCTTTCTGAATCCTGTGAAGCACAGGACCAGATTCACCATACTCGTGCAATAGAGAGGGCGGCAGGAAAACGTCAAAGGCTGAAAAATAAAGTGTTAAATCTGTGTTTTGTAGGAGTAAACAGAATGCATTTTTCTAATGCTAAACGTATCTGCCTTCTTGTCAATAATCAACTATTGCAATTCAAAGATTTACTGGTATTTTTCAATATAGAACAGAAAAATAGCAAAAATGCTACATTGAAAGATTCACAATGAACAAGTATCTCTCATAATATGCCTATATATGGACGTGTATATGCATATCTATAATCTCAAATTATATCTGACACCAAATATAAATATCTTACTACTGACAAATTTAACAAAGAAATCCCAAACTTTTGTTTCAAAATACACCTTGAAGCATTTAAATATTATCTATAAGGCAAGATTTCAGACCCTAGACACTATTATAGATGCTTCCAATTAACGCTTTAAAAAGGTTTTAATGGCATGAAGTTTTGATGGTTAAAAGAAAGGTTGGAAATTCAAGTTCACCCACAAGAGCCTTGGAAGAAAGGCTTGGCTATCTACCTCTAAAACATCAGCCTCTGAAGACAGTTCCGATCTGACACGCACACAGAGTCATCATTAATCAAGCTCAGTGGTAAGTAGGTTACACACACACACACACACACACACACACACACACACACACAAACAGGTACTTTCTAGAACCCAAGTTTTAAGCAAATTACTACCCCAAGATGTAGCAGCCATTAAAGCCTTGTATACACGTAAATAACTTCTCCTATTCACTTTCCAAGTCCTTTCCAACAGAAGAGATTACAAGAGAAAAAGTTAAGATTACAGTATGCATTAATGACATCACAATGTTGTCATTGTTGTTAAGTGCCCTTGAGTCGCAGGTGACTCATAGCAACCCTATGAACGAAAGTCCTGGACACCTCCTGTATAACATTCGTCCTCTCCAGGAGACTATTATTCCCATTCCAAGTTATTTCACGCTCAACACTTAATGTAATTTTTCTTACAAACCATATAAAATTTACTAATGAAAAATGCAATCTTGAGAGGTGTAGCCCTGCAAATTCATAGTAAGTATGTATTATTTCTTACCTCTCCTTTTTGTGCACAGTTTAATACAACGGGTGGTCCAATAATTCTGCAATCAGCCTTGTATAGGTGATTAAACACAGAATCCTTAAAGTCCATGACTACGAATACATTCTCAAATTCTGGAGAATCCAAACTTTCAAATTCTTCCATTGACTCCATCTTTACAAAGGGCACTTTAATTTCCTTGATTTTTCATGTAGTTATTAGAAACAAAAGTTATAAATTATAAAAACAAACTTACAGAATTCTCTAAAGCCTAATAATTCAGTATCAGTTATTAGTCTTATGTAGAAAAATCAACATTCAAAAAGTTTTTATAAAACTCAAGCTTTAAATTATACAATTAGCATCACATTTGATGTTGAATAAACATTTATTTCATTTAGTGTATTTCCATACATGTCTGTTTACATGAAGATCTTACTCCATGAAGATCAATGTTATAAAAGTGTAAACATACGTCTTCAGTCCCTGTAAATCTTCTAGTGTGCTTACAAAGTTTCATAACATTAGAATGCTTAAATACTTCTAAGTACATATTTAACAGGATACTAAAAGACACCCATTCTTTCTTTATTCTGACCAAGAAAAAGACGGCATTTGCATATTTCTCCTTCATAAATTAACTGATTTCATGAAAATAAACACTTAAGACTTACAAAAAAGATATATATTAGCATAATCATTGCAGTACATACAAGGGAAATAATGAAATACGGAACAGGTACGTAGTCACAGCGTAGTAACTGAAGGCTATAAAAATAGCAGGCTATTATGAATCAGGGTGAAGTCTCTCTCAGGGAGGAGTGATAGGGAATGGCAAAGGACACACCGACAAAGGAGATTAATCAGAACTGACTTTGACAAGCACTGTGGCAATTGGACAATTAAAACAGACATTCGGATGGCGGGGAAGAAGAACAAACTGGGGAGGAGGGTGGAGAGAATGGTGCAGCAATGAAGGAGTGAAAAGTCCAGAATCCCTGTGAGTGTTCATTGAAACTAATAAAATTTAATAAAAAAAAAAAATAGCAGGCTACTCCTTAAACAATATAGATTTTAACAATTTATACTGCAAATTCACATAGAATAAAGATATGACCTTTAAGTACATGTGTCACACATGTAGAGAAAAAGAAAAACCTCCAACAATTTAAGAGAATTCTGAATGGGCCAATAAATTCATCCATTTTTTTGCAAGGGTGAAGCAACTTCCCTAATGACTGTCCATTTTTTTAATTTGTAATTTTGGTGGAAATAGAACCAAGAATTCAGACTAAGCATGATTAATGAGGCAAAGGCAGCGCAATCGTTCAAAGATCATTATCAGGTCTCACACAACATTTACAGGACAACAAGGACTGCATTACTTCATTATTTAGTTTCAGTGACTGGGGTAATGGGGGTGGGCGTGTGGGAGACAGTAAGACGGGGACAGGACAGAGGGGGGTTTAGGGCTGTTGTGAGAGGGTCGCTGTGAGTCCAGGCCACTTGATGGCAATTAACAGCATCAACATGCCGCATCACCTACATTTTTAAAATAAGTGTAAGCTGCTTTCTACTCCTCCAGCTTCAGAGAGCACCAAACACACGATGTGATGATTCGAATCCAGCACCGTTAAGTGAACTAGCAAAATTAAGGGAAGTGCAACATGCCACATGCAGTGAGGTGTTGACCTACCAGATTAATAATACTTTTTACTAATTTCTCATCCGATTTTCCAGGACCTTTTTTTATCTTTATTACAGGGACTTCCATTACTTTAATAGTCTGTGGAAAAGAGACTACTTAAGTATGAGATTGTAAAACTCATTTGCAGAACGATGCAAAGATAGCAGTTTTTAACTGAGAGGGAACCCCACATTCCGTACCTCAATGGCCTTCTTAAGTTCTTCTTGTTTTCCTGCTTCTTGAACCAACACCACCCGTGTCTCAATTTGAGGCATTTCTTCTGTTAAAATTAAAATTTTTAAATATGTTTTACTAGTATTAGCATCAAATCCAGTACTTCCTATTCCCTATTTGGGCCAAGCCTAGCACGTCTTTCACAGTTAAAGAGATCACAGCACTGCTTAAAATTCCTCAAAGCAAGGGGAGCTCTAGTAGCAAGGAGCTGCAACTACAATCCCAGAGGCTCATGGTTTGAATCCACCAGATGCTCTGCTGGGAAAGGAGGGACAATCTCCTCCTGTACCTGTCAGATCTGATTTGATGGTACACTCACACAAAAATAATAAAATAAAAATTTAAAAAAAAAAATTCCTCAAAGTAGAATTTCCAACTTATTCAGAAAATTATTTAGCATATATAACTTCTGAAAAAGAGAAAGCATATTTCAATAGCGTGTACAAAGAGCAGCCTCCTCTTTAACCAAAGCACACGCTCCACGCACAGCCGTACTCTTTCAAGGTGAGCACAACTTTAGTGAGAGAAGCTGCTTTCTACCCAACCAGGCACAAATCCAGCTTAGCCAACAAAGTGGCTGAGAAACGATCTTCCGATTCAAGAGCGAGCAAAATCCACAATAAAATGCCTCCTCCTTCAAAATTGAGAAGCAATAATCCAATTGATAATCAGAAAATCTATATAACAAAGAAATGTGTTAATAAGTATGTATTTAACACCTGTATTCTAGCCTCTTGTTGTGTAGACTGTACAGTCCCAACCGACCCACACCTGACCCTCCAGGAGGTTTTCGGAGGCTGTTAACCGCACAGGAGGAGACTGCCCAGCCTTCTGCAGAGCAGCTGGTGGCCTCGAACCACATGCCTTCTGGGCTGCAGGGCAGCTTCTTGCTGTGCCCCAGAGCTCCCTTATTCTAGCCTAGCAGCTGGTTATTACAGTCCAATTACAGGCAAGTGTAGTCAATTCAAAGTTTCCAATTGAAAAACACAGTACTAGTATTTGAAAGCAGATAATAGGTTTACCTTCAACATATGTAGCAGATTCAACAGATAAGTTTTCTTTGGATGTTTCAGTAACTTTAGAATCAAAAATCGAAGAGTCGGCCAAGCCAGTCCTCTCAGTAACTGTTAATAAACTATTGTCAGCCATTGTTTGTCTTCTTAATGATCTGAAAGAAACTGAAATAAAAACAAACATGATCACTGGACAAAAACATATGCTAGTGGATGATCTAGGTTTAGACCTAAAATTTATCAAAACTGTAACTAACCAGTTTTCTTTATATGGAAATAAAGATAATCACAACATCTCTGAGCCTGTTTCCTCCACTGTAAAATAGATATCTAACTCACTGTACTATAAAAATAATAGGTAACAAAAGCACTCATAACATTACCTACATGTAGTAGTACTTAAAAGGTGGTCGTTAGTCTACCTCCATCCTCCATACCTCAGTTAACCAATTCTAGTTACTGCATTCACTTACTATCGCCACCTCTACCCACCAATGCAGAAGCGTACGATCATCCACTCTTACTGTTTCTTCTGCCTCGACCACTTCCCTGCAATGACTAATGTCAAATCTCTCTGGGATCTGTCCCTCCTCCACCCGCAAACAACAGTTCCTTCATGTGGTTCCTATTCACGTGGCTTTCAGAAGTGTGGTCCCCACACCATGTGACTTACTTCTCCAGATTAAGAACTTACACAAGCACACCTTCCATAGGTGGCCGTGGGCTGAGTCACAATCAGTTCACACTCTCCTCCAAGTCTCCCTAATTGGCAAGGTCTCCCGTAGCACCCTCCCTCTGGTCAAATTTAATTTCTCAGCATATCTGAAACAGTATCATTTATTTCCTTCACATACACTTGCACTTTTGTCTTCCTGTAATTAAAACTTTACCAAGTTCTTTCCACTCCAGGATAGACACATTTTATGACATTTACAATACACACGATGTCACCTCAGTCTTCACAATTCCTCCCTGTAATTTCTGTTTCCCTGAATCTATCCCACCTTGCTGCCTTCTGGGCTCTATCTTTTCTAAGGAGTAAGTGCCTCCTCCCTCCCTCATGTTCTTGTTCATTTTATAAGCTTGTCTCTCATTTGTCTGCAGCTGAGCCATGGGGGTGAATTTTCTTCCAGACGCAAAGGGTGATTAAAGGCTATCTATAGTCTTGATGTGTCAAATGTGTTAATGGTTGGTTACCCAATACAGACAGTGTGGGGTGGAGCTCCCCGATTAAAACAAGCTTGGAAGCAGGAGTGGCATCCACTTCCGTAATAGCTTGCCTCTGGAAACCCTATGAACCTGGAGAGAGGATGAGAGACACCCAAGTGTTGAGGACTCTCCTTCATAGGGTCGCTATGAGTCACCTGTGACTCGAAGGCACTTAACAACAACAATAGTCTTGAGGACTTCACCAGTCTCCTGGCTGGAATTCTGTTCTACATTTCCACCCCCTCTATCCAGGACCTCCTCCTCTGATGTCGACAGTGGACAGTAACAGCAGTGAGGCACCATCTAACTCTGATCCCAGAGTAGTGGAGTCCTTTGCACTGTTTCTAAGCATCTTTGCCCTTTTCTTTCCTGTTCTTTGTTCCAGACCAATCACCGTACATTTAGGTGGCTGTACCCAAGCTTTTAGGATTTGGTTACTACTTACCAAAGTAGAATAGAAAATACTGTCTTTATGGATTGTTACGCCAAGTGACCTCAATGTCACCCAAGACTACGAACTCATTTCCTCACAGTGAGACACATTTAAGAGCGGTCAATTCTCCACCCAAAATGCCTTCCAAATTTTAATCCAACATTTTCTACGGATTTCTCAAAACTTCACAAGTGTAGTTAGATTACTCTCTTAACTCAATCCAAATTACTTCACAAGTTACTCCTCCAAGGACAAATACTGTATAACACTATTATTACTATTATTGTAAAAATAGAAGGATAATTAGTCAGATGTATGTAAAAGTCCAAAGGGGGTAGGAGCAGAGGGGCTGAGGGTGGGGTAGGGGGACAAAATCACAGGGCCGCAGAGTTTGGTGAGCGGAAGCAGGGTGGAATTAGGTAAGATCCAGAGGAAACCTGAAAAGATGAGGTAATAGTGGGCATAGATCAATGGTGATCAATTTTATAAAACCTTATGTATGAGAATGATTATACAAAATGTGAATGAAAAAAAAAAATAAAATGTGAATGAAAGAACGTGTGAACACATATGAATGAAACACAATGGATATGAATTTTGTAGGCAAGCAAATGTTGTTTTTATGTGTTATTGAGTCACCGACGACTCACAGCGACCCTATGTACAACAGCCAATCTCACTGTCTCTGACACACCTAACCCCACGACCCCAGTCACTGGTTCAATCCATCTCATCAAGGGTCTTCCTTTCCTGTGCTGTCCCTCCACCCTCCAAAGCACGACATCCCTCTCTAAGGACTGGTCCCTCCTTGCACCATGTCCAAAATATGTCAGACGAAGCTTCAGAATCCTTGCCTCCAAAGAATAGACTGGTTTTACCCTCTCCAGGATGAACCTGTTTGTTCTCCTAGCAGTCCATGGTATATTCAATGCTCTTCTCCAGCACCACAGCTCAAAGGCATCAATTCTCCTTCTATCATCCCTAGCCATTGTCCAGATCTCTGATGCATAACAAGTGATTGCAAAGACGATGACCTATACCAGGCGCACCTTAGTCTCCAGACTGACATCATTGCTCTTCAGTACTCTGGACAGGTCAGATTTTCCCAGTGCAATTCGTCTTTTCATTTCCTGGCTGTTGGTGCCAAGAGTGTTGGCTGTGGAGCCAAGCAAATTAAAGCTATAAAATTTAAAAAGTATTTGGGGAGGTGCGGGGATTGTGTACCAATGAAGGAGTTTTTCTTTTGCTTTTCAAGGAGAGGAGCAAATGGGGGGGAGGGGCGAGGAGTTTGTGCGGGGAGAAGGGTGCAACAATGAATGAATGGAATCCCAAAATCTCTGTAGATGTTCATTGAAATGAAAAATAAACAACCTAAATTAAAAAAAAAAATTATGGTTTGTACACTTAAAAAAAAAAAAATTTAAAAATAAAAGCCCTCCAAAGGCTTCGAGAAGACAATTATTCATCGGTTAATGGCAATACTCGTTGCTAATGTATTGAAACCAACTCATAGCTGACCCTGCAGTGAGCTGTGGAGCCTGTCAATCACACGAGAGACTGTGCGGCCATCTTTCACCCACAGAGCCACTAGTGGATTCCATATGCCTTTGAGTTGCCAGCACAACTCCTCACCCAGTAGGCCACCAGAGCTGTCACCAGGGAACATCAGGATAGAATGAGAAAAGATTCAAATTGTCAACAGTTTCTTCTTACAATTTCTTCTTCTTCTACAGGCAACACCCAGCAGCCAAAGGCCATGTTGCCCTCAAGGACCCTTCTAAGGGCTAAGAAGAAATGATACCAGTTTAAAGACTGCGCCCAGTCACGGTC
Source organism: Elephantulus edwardii (assembly GCF_000299155.1). Classification (NCBI taxonomy): domain Eukaryota; kingdom Metazoa; phylum Chordata; class Mammalia; order Macroscelidea; family Macroscelididae; genus Elephantulus; species Elephantulus edwardii. The sequence goes on from NW_006399838.1 coordinate 4,896,224, forward strand.
TTTTCAGCTGCTTGTTACGCATCTGAAAGGTGGACAATGAATAGGGATGACAGAGGAATCGATGCCTTTGCGTTGTGGTGTTGGAGAGAGTACTGAGTGTCCCACAGACTGCAGAGAAAGAGCAAACAGGTCTTGGAGAAAGTGCAATCAAGGTACCCTTCAGAGTCAAGGATGGTGACACTTCATCTCACATCCTATGAGCGTGCGGTCAAAACATTAGGCAAATATAAAGCAGAGGCTCCTATCTTTGCTTGATATATTTGACCCTTTTCTACTTCTTTAATAAAATACATGAAATCTTTCTCCAGATTCTCAGCAAACTAGATGTTTAAATAAATTGTATTTCTGAATGCTGAGAGTAAACAATACACAGATGTATATACTAATGGCAAAAGAACTCAACAGACTTTGAAGTCAGGGATAATTAGCTTCCTTTCAGAAATGCACACTTAAATTTAAAGCAGGTTAAACTTGTTTCCACAAAGGGTGAAACAGCAATAATGTACCGTCCAACTAATAGCAGCTTTTCAAAGGCCATAAATCTCAAGGTAGGAGACTGCCTGCCCAGCTCCCAGTAGAGATAAAAGTTAAAGGCTTAGGGAGATGTTCTGGCAACTGAAAGGTGAAACCTCTCCCACCAGGTGCTCTCCAGAAGACAGACAATCCCTCCTATGCGATTTAGATCCTCTAAAAACCTGCTAGAGTCAGCCACGAGTGAGCAGTGAATGGACAGCAATGAGGAAGGGCGGGAGTAAGCCGTACACGTCATTCACCAGAGTTTTCATTTAAACCAGTGATAATTTCTATCCAGTTCTTAACATTTCCTTTAACTTACATCCTTCTGTTAAAAAAAAAAAAAAAAAAGACTCAAATTAGGCTTCCATTAGAAGTGACCTTAAGACCATTAAGGGAAAAACTAAGAAATACAAAAACGTGTTTTAACGATTGGAGTAGACTGAAACAAATTAAAAAGCACCATTTGCGTTTCTATGTTTCTTGTAAGTGTTTTTAATGACCATTACAACAGGTGACTTAGAAATTGTTATGTCTTTAAAAAAAAAAAACAAAACAGAGCAAGCTCTGGTGACCTAGTGGCAAGAAGCTGCACTGTAATCCCAGAGGTGAGAAGTTTGAATCCACCAGGTGCTCTGCTGGAGAAGGAGGGGCAATCTCCTCCTATACCAGTCAGGAAGAACATGTAGTAAACCAAAAAAGAAATTGATGTCTCTGGTAACACTTATGAGATCAATCTATTCCCAAAATAGCATCACAAGTTAGCAAGAAAGAGCTGCCAAGGAAAAACTGGTGTCAGAACATCCATTGGTCTTGCTTACAAATTGAAATACAGTAATCGCTTCCCCCCTCTCATATCCATGTATCCTGGAAGCTTTTAAAAATCTTAACAGGAATAGGTGATAAACCTTTAACTTCTCATCCAAAAACACCCTCAAGAACCTTCTGACCCAATAGCCCTAAGTAGCAAACAGGTCCCGTGTCCTCTCAAATGTGGTTTAAACTCACATACACTTTTCGTTTCTTTTTTCTTTCTTGAAGCAGTTGGTGGGCTTGAACTGTCAGCCTTTGTGTTAGCAGTTGAATTCTTTCACCACTGTTTATTTTTTTATTTATATATATTTTTTATTATTTTGTGTATGCGTGGACCTCAAAATAGATATGGCTGGTACAAGAGGAGACTGCCCCCCTCTTCTCCAGCACAGCATTTGGTGGATTCGAACATGGTATCATCAATCAGGACGTCATGACCAACAACTAACATTTAACACTCAGGATGTGGCAGATACTGTGCTCGTATTTCCCTTACACTATTACTCTATTATACAGAAAATCTATTTTATAGAAATCTAATGACTAGGGAGGATAGAAGCAGAATTGATGCCTTTGAGCTGTGGTGCTGGAGAAGAGCACTGAATATACCATAGACTGCTAAGAAAACGAACAGGTTCAGCCTCAAGAGGGTTAAACCACGCTGCTCCTCCGAAGGCAAGGATTGTGAAGCTTGTCTGGCATACTTTGGACATGTTATAAGGAGGGACCAGTCCTTGGAGAGGGACATCATGCTTGGGAGGGTGGAGGGACCACAGGAGAGGAAGGCCCTTGATGAGGTGGATTGATTCAGTTACTGAGGTGGTGGGGGTCAGTGTGTCAGAGACAATAAGGTTGGCACAGGACAGAGCAGGGATTAGGGCTCTTGTACACAGGGTTGCTATGAGTAGGAGGCGACTGGACCGCACATTACAACCACCACAATTTTCTAGAAGTCTGCTTTATAAAACCTAGGCAGAGAAGCATGCAGCTCGGCCTCCCTGGCACCTCACTGCCTGTTAGGGGGGGACCCTGACACTCCACTGTCTGTTAGGGGGGATCCCTGACACCACACTGCCTGTTAGGGGGGACCCTGACACCACACTGCCTATTAGGGGGGACCCTGACACTCCACTGTTAGGCGGGACCCTGACACCACACTGCCTGTTAGGGGGACCCTGACACTCCACTGTCTGTTAGGCGGGACCCTGGCACCCACTCCCTGTTAGGGGGGACCCTGGCACCCACTCCCTGTTAGGGGGGACCCTGGCACTCCATCCCCTGTTAGGGGGGACCCTGGCACCGCACTGTTAGGCGGGACCCTGGCACCCACTCCCTGTTAGGGGGGGACCCTGGCACTCCATCTCCTGTTGGGGGGACCCTGACACCCCACTGTTAGGCAGGACCCTGACACTCCACTGTCTGTTAGGCGGGACCCTGACACCACACTGCCTGTTAGGGGGACCCTGACACTCCACTGTCTGTTAGGCGGGACCCTGGCACCCCATCCCCTGTTAGGGGGGACCCTGACACCCCACTGTCTGTTAGGCGGGACCCTGGCACACAGGTGCACAGCGCCTTTAACAACTCGGCGCGCATGCGCAGACCCGGCGCACACCCTGCGCTCCCGATTGCACGAGTTTCCTGCAGCGAAGACGCCGCCAGAAATCCTGGGGAAACCACGGCGCCGCCGCGATAAGCCCCGCCGGGCGGCCGCAGAGGACAGCGCGGGGGCCCCTGCCCGCTCCCCGGGCCCAGCCGCTTCTGGACCGCGGAGACCCGGGGCGATCCTGCGGGCCCGGACGGAGGGGCGGCAGGACGAGCCCTGCAGCCGGGAGGCTCCCGGGGCGCTCGCCCACCCTCACCCCCGACTCCTCACCTCGCCCGCAGAGCCCCAGCAGGCCGCCGCTTCACGCTCCGATGACCCCCGCAGTCGCCACCATCCCTCGCCGACCCCCGGCCGCCGCCAATTCAAAAAAGGGAGCGGCTCGCTCTACGAGCCATGGCGATTGGCGAGCGGGGTCAACTTCCCGCTCATAGGTCGGCGTCTCGCAGGTGTGGCCGTGATTGGGCTGCGGCTCTCTCAGCCCGCCCTCCCGCGGGCGCACACGGATTGGCCGAGCGTGAGGTTTCAAACGCACCAATGACGGGGGAGAGACTGTAGAGAACTCCCCGGATGTGGATGGAGGAGGTGGAGGTGCAGGATGCTGGGCTCCCGTGTCAGGTGTCCCTATGACAACCATTTGTCTGTTTAGTAAACACAGTGTCCTCCCGCGTGTGTCCTTCAAGACTGGCTTTCGCCAGCACCAAAATCCTAAATCAGTGCCTGATTGCTTTCCTCTAAACTGAAACCCAAATAACACAAAATGCACTGGGTCTTTCCCCTATGAGTATTATTTTGAAAACAGCCCTTTCTCCGTCCGAAAGTTGTAATCTACAAAACACAATCTCTTAGAAAACAATGCACCTACCCCAGGTGGGCTTTACACTTTATTCCTTATGAAAAACGATAAATTCCAGTGGGGTTTGGTGGTAAGGAATTGCTCCAAAAATCACAGCTTTTTCCGATTCTCTCAGGCTCTTTGGTTAGCTGCCATACAGTCTTCTCTGACTCGGCGACCCTGTGCACAGAATGAAAGCCAGCCAGGTCCTTCCTGCGCCATCAGGGTTGTGCTGGAGCCCATTATAGCTCCAGTGTCAGTCCATCTCCTTGAGGGTCTTCCTCTTTTCTCGCTGAGCCTGTACTTCACCTAGAATGATCTTTCTGCAGAGACTAGCTCCTCCTTGCTAACATACCCAACGTGTGAGACAAAGCCTCACCATTTTCACCCCCAGGGAGCATTCTGATTGCACTGCTTCCTAGAACAGATTTGACAGTGTTTTCTGCATATACTGAAAAGCAGAGCAATGTGCTAATTATCGGTTTACCTGTTTATCACTGAACAGTTTTTACAGTCTGGCTGGCCTGCATTGTAAGGCTGTGATAACCGTTAAAGCAGAAAAAAAAGCAGTTGAAATTTCACAATGGAATGTGTTTGCATAGTTAAACTTGGGTGCGCCCAGCATTCCTAAGGTTCTCATCACTGCGAATCTATTAATCTGCAAAGCAGCTTTGGAAGAAGCTGAAAAGTAGATGCACTGCTCCCTACTAAACAGGTTTCCACTCAGATGTAATGATTCACTATACAATGTTGTTGTTATTGTTGTACCATCGAGTAGGAACTGACCCTTAGCTGACTCTCCAGTGGGTTTAATCACTGGGGAGGAGATTGCCCAACCTTCTCCAGCTTTTTGGAACAGCATGCCTTCGGGACTGCAGCACAGCTTCTGGCCACGAGGCCACAGGACCCACAAATGACATGCTAACCACCCAGAAGCCATAGCTTCCAGCTCATTATTTGAGACCTTTCAAGACAAGGTGAAAGTCTAGCAAGTTAATAGGCAACTCAATCAACTATTCAGCAAATAAAAAAATATCACTTTTAAGACAGGTGTTGTGTTTGCTGAGGGTACAAAGATTAATAAAGTTTATATACCTGCCTCCCAGGCACCCACAGTCTAGTGAGGTCTATTAACAAGTAAACAATTACAATCCAAGGAAGAGAAGCAAGAAAATGGACACATACATCTTGAGAGTTCATGAAACATTTCACTGGTTACCAAATCCTTTCCAGCACAGGAGTAGACATTCTTAGTTCCATTTTTTAAAACAATAAAAAGTTGAACTGATTTATCTAGATGACTTAGTATAATATTCCAAACTGAGTTGGAATCCAGAAATAATGCCAATGAAGCATGTTACAAGTGGTTAGTTCCAACTCAGAAATCCTATTAGATAGGGCAGAATTGCTTCATAGCACTTCCAGGGCTATAGTCTTTATGGAAGCAGCTAGCGACAGATGTTGTATCTGTAGCACTGGAGAGTGGATTATAGTAAGAACTTAGATTCAAACCATTCACGCCACCCATAGACTTATAAATTCACTCACTCACTGCCGTCCTTGCTGCCATTTTATTGATTCCTACTTACAGACACACAGTCTTGCATTTTCTACACTGTAAATCTTAAAAGAATGTCCATCTTTCTCCCACTGTGTGCTGGTAGGTTCCAACAGCAGACCTTTTGGTTGGTACTTCAACACAATGTACTAGGCCACCATGATAGTACTCACTATATACAGTGGTGAGGGCACAATCTGAAGTGAGGAAAGGTGTGCATCAGGGTTGTATCCACTTACTGTACTTAATCTATATCCTGAGCAAATCATCCAAGCAATGACTCTGTAACAAGGATGCAGCAACAAAATTGGAAGAAGAATCATTAACAACCTGCGACACACAGATAATACACCGAGCCTGTGGAAAATTAAGATGATGGGAAGCACTTGCTGATGAAAGATCAAAGGCCAAAGGCCACAGCTTTCAATATAATTATGTTTCCACACAAAACCAAAAATCTCTCAGCTGACCGATGGCCATATTACGACATAAGGAGAAAGACTGACATTGTCAAGGGTTTCGTTTGACTTGGCTCCACAACCAACTGTTAATAAAAAAAGCAGTCAGGAAATCAAACAATGTATTGATTGTATGAGGTAAATCTGTTGCAAAAGGCCTCTTTATCACGATAAAAAGGTTATCAATAGACGAAGGCGTACCTGATCCAAGGATGTTGATTAAAGTTGGTCAATGACGAAAGCAAACCAACAAGAACCGATGCCTATGAATTATGGTATTGGAGAAGAATATGGAAAATGCCATGTACTGCCATAAAACAACAAAAATCAAGTCTCTCTCATATGCACATCCATAATGCTTCTTGAAGGCTTCATCTTGCTTATGTATTAAGTTTGTTGTTGTTAAGTGCCGTAGAGTCAGAGATGACCCATGGTGACCCTATGAACGAAAGTCTTGAATGCAAAACTTTGATCTTTTCTCCAAGTTCATGGATTTCTGGAGGCAAGCTTCTTTTGGAAATGGATACCATTCCTGCTTCCAAGCTTGTTTTATTCAGGGGATCTACAAAAGCCAGGCCTGAGGGCTCTGTGCCCAAGGGCCCAAAAGCCTTTTTAAAGAAGAGGCCAAATCTTATCAGCTCACACCCTATTGTAAGCAAACCAGAAAGCACACCTTTGCAGAATCCAGCCATTCTGTTTATCTTCCCAGCCTGGAAATAGCCAAAGCCTATTATCCAAAGGGGACAACCTCTGGGAAAAGGACATTATGACTCCCAAGTCAGCAAATAAAAAGGAGGAAGCACCTCAGTCAGTTGGCTTGACAGTGTCTGCTACAGCAAGCTCAAGTAAAACAGTAATTGTGAGACTGGCCCAAGATCAAGTGGTGTTTCATTCTATTGGACAGGAGACGCCTGTGAGTCAGTACTGCTACAACTGCATCTAATAACACCAAGTATTATCTATAAAGAGTTTTGTGGTGCTGTGGTTAAGGCATTCAGCTGCTAAACAAAAAGCCAGCAGTTCAAGTCCACCAACTAACTACGCCTTAAGAGAAAGATGTGGCAATCTGCTTCTGTAAAGATTTAGCCTTGGAAGCCCTATGGGGAGTTCTACTTATCCTAAAAGACTTATATGAGTGGGCATGTACTTGATGGTAACAAGTGGAGAGAGAGAGAGGGAGGGAAGAAGGAAGAGACAGGGAGGGAGGGAGAGAGAGACTCGGAGAGAGACACGGAGAGGGATGGAGGGAGAGAGAGAAGCTTTTTTATATATTAACTATGTGTCAAAAAGCTGCACAATGACTAGGGAATTGAAAGAGAATTGATGTCTTTGAGCTGTGATGCTGGAGAAGAGTATGAATATACCATGGACTTCTAGAGGGTGATACTATGAGGCAAGGATTCTGAAGCGCCATTTGACATACTTTGGACATGTTGCAAGGAGGAACCAGTCCTTGGAGGCAAACATAATGCTTGGGAGGGTGGAAGGACAGTGCAAGAGAGGAAGACTCTCAATGGGACAGATTGATTCAATGACTTTGGCCGTGGGGGTAGGTGTGTCAGGACAGTGAGGTTGGCACAGGACAGAGCAGGATTCAGACCTATTGTACATAGGGTCACTATGAGTTGCAAACAACTGGACAGCACGTAACAAAAACAACTCTAAATGATACACATTATGATAAACATACTGAAAGAACACTGTGAGAAAGTAAGTTTCTTGCATTATCCTTATTTGTCCTTATATATTGATAAGATTCGAGAAACTATCAAATTTCTTAAGATGATTGGGCAATACTTAGTTTTACAGTCTTTGTTACCCAAAGCTTGGCAAAGTATATTACGGCTTTTAGATTTTATTTTGAAATGTAATATGTTGAATCATCAAGCAGAAACAGTATTTTTTGCATAAATCTGATTCTTTCAGCCAAAGATCAGTGTTTGACTGTAACTAAATTTTAACATTATAATGTTTTTTTTGTCATGATTCTTCCCTTCTCTCGTCATTTCCGATGTGCATAGCTATAAATAATGCTGCTCTGTGCGCATTTACAAAGATTGCATTTCCAGAACTCGTCATGTAAGAGTTTTATTCCAAAAGTTTTACTGAATAGTCATAGAATTTTTTATCCCTTTTTTTTTTTTATTTTATTATTTGTGTGTGTGCGTGTACCGTCAAATCAGATCTGACTGATACAGGAGGAGATTGTCCCTCCTTCCTCGGCAGAGCATCTGGTGGATTCGAACCGTGCACCTCTGGGATTGCAGTGCAGCTTCTTGCTTTTTATCCCTTTTTGTAATTACTAACATTTACCAATTAAAATATGATGTTTCCAAGGGGGTTCTTACACAGTATCTTCTAACCTGTCATCTGTATCTGTAATAAAAGTTTAGAAATTACTGCTGTGAGCCAAAAGAACTTCTTTGGCATCCCTGAATACTCAGTAATTACGGTATGAGTCATTGCTTCCTTCATAGGAATCATTACATTATAAATCACTTGACACAGATTTTTCAAAACGAATCGAAACTTAGCACTTCAAGTTTCACTTGAACAAATAGAATTAACTTTTCTTGATGGAGAAAAAGGCTTCCAAATATGATAAGGCCATTATTTCATGTTATGTAATTTGATTAATAAAATGTATATCAAAGGGGGAAAAAAAAATCTTAGATCATCAGTCTCATTCTTTATTTTATAGATGAATTTACCATAGCCAGCAACACAGGGAAAATAGACCTTCGCCAAGGTCAGGTAGGTGGTTAGTGTCGAAACCGATTCTAAACATTTTGTTTCCGTTAATTCATTTTGTTTTTATTACACATATTTATGCTTTCCATTATACTTGTAAAAAGCAGTATCAGTATTCATAATATATATATATATATATATATTTACCTTTAGAAAATGTAACATGTTTTCAATTCTGCCAGAATTTGATTAATCTTGTTCACAGTGGATTTCCTTCCAGCACTAAACAACACTTCTTAGCACATAGTTCAAGCTCAAAGGTTGAGTACAATGCCCAAAAATGGCACCCCTGTTGGTTTCTATTCACCTGGAAGAGCAGAGGAAAAGAGTCAGGAATATGAGTCTATACAATAGATGGCTAATTGCCTCAGGGCCCTTTGTATCTGCCCTTCTGTCTGTCTAACCTCCTGCTCATTCCTTTCACATCTAGTAACTAGTTTCTATTCATTCTTTCCTGCTGGCTCAAGTCCCACTCCTTAGAAAGACCTTTCTTAACACCAAAATGATGAAAACTCCCATTGTACAGAATATCAGTTTTGCAGTATCTATCAGAGATAGTATGATTAGATTAATGCCTATCTCCTCAACATCTTTGATCCTTAAAAGTAGAGATGGTAGGGGAGCCTAGTGGCAAGAAGCTGCTCTGTAATCCCAGAACTGTGTGGTTCGAATCCACCAGATGCTCTGCTGGAGAAGGAGAGACAATCTCCTCCTGTACTGGTCAGATCTGATTTGACAGTACACGGACAAAAAAATTTTAAAAAATAAAGTAGTGATAGTGTCTTCTTTGTTACTATTTAAGTAACAGTGCAGGTAAGTTAAAAGCACTCAAATATTTGTTCAAATAAGAACAAATGGATAAATAAATGCACTTGTTTTCATTATCCCATCATTCACATTTCTAAAGACATTAAGTTTTTATTGTTCTTTTATCTAACTATTATTTTTGAGACTTTTTCATGTGTTTTATTAGGCGTAAGAATGCATTAGGTTGCATATTTCTAAAAATAATTAACTTTCTAAAAAAATTAAATCTTTTGTGTCTTTGACACTTGAGTAAAAAACCAGAAAAATTAATGGTTGTTGTTAAGTGCTGTCAAGTAGTAGAGACTCATAGTGACCCCTATGAATAAAAGGCCTGAGCACTGTTCATAGAGTTTCTTTCTGGAGGCAAGCTATTTCAGAAGTGGATGCCACTCCTGCTTCCAAGCTTGTTTTAATCGGGGAGCTCCACCAAACACTGTCCACTGTGGGTGACCTTTATTGCATTTGACACATCAGTGTCACAGTGTTTAGCATCACAACAACCACGAGTTACCTCTGTACAGCAAATGGACAGACCAGTGCTGTACCACGTAGAAGAATGTTTGACATATAACAATTTAAACCATGCCTGAGAGCTGCAGATTAAAGTCACCCACCTTGGGCTTGGTAGCATCACTTTCTAGCCATGAGGCCAAAGTAGCTCTCTCTATGTTGTCGTTGTTGTTAATTAAATTAATTACTTTTTGTACTATGACCACTCTGGTTATATGAGAAAGGTGGACAATCTCTCCTATGCAATTTGTTATTGTTGTTGTTATTATTGTTAGGTGTCAGCCTTTGAATCAACTACAGCTCATAGCAACCCTATGAACAGTAAATCTGAAGCTCGCTCTCTCTGGCTCCATCTCCACGGTATCTGATGTGCTTGAGCCGTTGTTATAGTCACTGTGGGGATCTATTTTGTTGTGCATCTTCCTCTCTTTCACTGACCCTCCATTTTTCCCATGATGACATTGTTGTTGGTGTGTGCCATTGGACGGGAGTCATAGCTGACCCTCCAGCAGGTTTGCAGAGACAGTAAATGACATGGGAGGAGATTGCCCATCCTTTTCCCAGAGAGCAGCTGGTGTCTTCAAGCCACAAGCCTTTGGGATTGTAGTACCACTTACCACAAGGCCACCAGAGTTCCATTTCCCAACATGATAGCCTCCAGAACCTGCTGAACAGTCCACTAAGAGTTCATTCTTACTTGACTGCAATGAGCAGAAGGGAGAGAGAACTAAGACAGGTCCTAATCTTAAATGAAATTCCAAGTTCTAGCAAAATAATTTTTAATATGGATAGTTGTGTGTGCTTATATACATTGTCAAATACCAGAATGGTTTCCCATTGTGGACAGTGTTTTGAGAATCTCCCTGTTGTAAAACAGGTTGGGAAACAGGAGTGGTCAAATGCCGTTATGGCATTTGACATCCCCATGGCATAAGATACAACATCACAGCAAACCCAGGTTACCTCATACACCACATTGACAAAGAGTGACATGCAAAGTGGAAGAATGTTCTTGTTCACTTTACAGCCTTGGAAACACAGTGGAGGGTCACTTATGAGTTGTTTTCAATTCAACAGCAGCAATGAGGGCTTTTTTAAAAAAATCATAAAATAGTACATATGTGATCTGGATTATATGTTTATTTGATAGAAGTAGGTTAATTGTAAGTTTAATAATGAGGAAAAAATGGTTTTTGCTAACAAGTTGATTCCATCTGATAGCTATTCTATAGAGAACAGAGCAGAACTGCATGCTAGGACTTTCAAGGCTGTGAACGTTATGACAGCAGGCTGCCACGTCTTCTCAATACAACATGCCCAAAGTGTGTGAGACAAACCTTTGCCATCTTTGCTTCCAAGGAGAACTCTGCCTGTACTTTCTCCAAGATCTCTCCGTTTGGTTTTTGGCAGTCCATGAGGTATTCATATTCTTTTCCAGCACCGTGACTCAAATGCATCAATTCTTCTCTGCCTCCCTTATTCATTGTCTCTCAGATGCATATCAAGTGATGGGAAAAAGTATGGCCTGAATCAGGTGCACCTTAGTCCTCAAACTGACATCATTGCTTCTTAGTAATTTGGAGAGGTCCCTGACTGCAGATTTTCCAATATTTCACCTGACTCCTAGTAAGAAGGGTATTAACTGTGGATCCAAGTAAGATGACAGTTTTAATATTTTCTCCATCTATCAGTGATGTTGCCTATTTGGTCCCATGGCAAGGACTTCTGTTTTCTTGATTTTGAGATGTAATCCATATCGGAGGCTGTAGTCTTTTATCTTCTGCAGCAAGTGCTTTGAGTTCTCCTCACTTTCAACACCCTCATTTGATAACATAGTTGTTGTTGTTGTTAAGTGCAGTCGAGTCCTGGCGACTCATAGCAACCCTATGAAGCAAAGTACTCAACACTTGTGTGACTTTCATGCTTTCTCCAGGTTCACAGAGTTTCCGGAGGCAAGCTGTTACGGAAGTGGATGCAAATACTGCTTCCAATGGTAACATAGTCCTTGCCAAAATATTTCAGCAAGTACTATATGATCAAGAGCCAGAGGTGACGATGGAAGAAATTCAAGCTGCACTGAAGGTATTGGGGGGAAATAAGGCCTGAGGAATTGATGTGACACCAATTGACATGTTTTTAATAACATATGCAGTGCTGGATGTGCTCACATTCTGTGCCAGGAAATGTGGAAGACAGTAAATTGGCTGACTGGCTGGAAGAGATCCATATTTATTCTCAAGAAAGGGAATGTGGAAATTACCAAATAATGTCATTAGTATCTTTTTGTTGTTATATGCTGTCAAGTTACCCGCAACTTATACCAACCCTTGGCTTAACAGGTCTGAACCCTGTCATGTCCTGAGCATCTGTGACATACGTAATTCCATTATCCTAGTCACTATGACAACCCATCTCGTCCATGCTCTTCCTCTCTCGTGCTGTCCCTTCACCCTTCCAAGCATGACACACTTCTTCAAAGGACTGGTCCCTGCTGGCCACATGCCCAAAGTATATCAGATGGAGCTTCTAAACCCTTGCCTCCAAGGAGCACACTGATTTCACCCTTTCCAGGACAAACCTGTTTGTAATGGGCAGAGGTGTGTTAGAGACAATGAAACTGGATCAAGACAGAGCAGGATTCAGACCTATTGTACATAGTGTCGCCAACAGCACATAACAACATGAACAACATCAAAGCAGTTCTCTGAGGAAACAAGCACATTCCTTTCTCTGAAGACTCTTCAGTACCAGTTAAAATGTTTAGCGTCTGTATCCATAAGCGAGGTTCAATCAAAAGCATCACATTGCAGCCATCAACACTACTTCACCGCATGGAACATCTTTTTGGATTCTGGTCAACTCATCCGAGGGTAGGTGGAAATGGACATCAGCTGCCGACTCAGGCATCCACACCCCTCCTGTGTGCCAGACTAAACGGTCCCTCCACTCAGCCTTAGTCCCTCCATGGGGCCAAGTAAACAAGATAGGGCTCCACATGACTCTGCTTCTCAAAGCACTGATATCTTTTGCACTTATCCATGTGCATGTGAGGTCAACAATGCTGAGGGAATACGCCAAACTCAGCCTCTCTCTTCATTGCTGGATGCCCTCTGGTGTCCCTCTGATGGAATCAGGTATCACCGCAAGTCAGCATACGTGCTAGCTCTCTTTAACTTTCAAGTTCTGGAGAGGTCCATTACCCTGCCTCACAAGCCAAACTGCTTGTTCTGGTTTTAAAAGGGCAAAGTCTCTTTTTCTCTTTTTTTCCAAGAGCTGGACAATGACTAAGGAGGATAGAAGGAGAACTGATGCCTTTGAGCTGTGGTGCTGGAGAAGAGTATTGAGTGTGCTATGGACTAAGAAAACAAAGAGATTCATCCTAGAAAGGGTTAAACCAGGCTGCTCCTTGGAGGCAAGGATTCTGAAGCTTTGTCTGACATACTTTGGACATGTTGTAAGGAGGGACTGGTCCTTGGAGAAGGACATCATGCTTGGTAGGGTGGAGGGACAGTGCAGGAGGAGAAGGCCCTCTAGGAGGTGGATTGATTCAGTGTCTTGGGTAATTAAGGTGGGTGTGTCGGAGACAGTGCGATTGGCATAGGACGGAGCAGGGTTTAGGACTGTTGTACATAGGGTTGCTATGAGTTGCAAGTGACTTGAGGGCACATAACAACAACAACAACAATAACAACAACACAAAAATCCAAGAAAGATCCATCTTCATGCAGATCTCCTCCGAGTACTGTGTGGAACTTAATACTCCCCGCCTAGGCTAAGTTTTTCTGATGGGCAAATCCTCCATTTCAGTATATCCATTTAGCTTCAGGGCACATTACATACTTCGCCGGTTTATAATAGCCAGGGAGCACTAGTGCTTTAGTGGCAAGAAGCTGCCCTGCAATCTCAAAGGCACGAGGTTCAAATCCACCAGCTGCTCTGCAAGAAAAGAATGGACAGTCTGCTCTCCTTTGATAAACGGCCTCTGAAAACCTGCTGGAGGAACAACTAAGGGTTGGTACACAACAACAACAACAGCAATCATTTACATCACACATCTTAGTTACATCAGCAAAACCCTTAATTATTTATACAATATATCTTAACAGTACTGTAATAACCCTATATGCTAAGCATTAGAAAAGCCATTTTATAAGTTAGCATTACAGAAATCATTTTGTTCTGACAGTCGTTTTTAGAAACGTATGTCTCAATAATTAAAGCAATAATATTTTTGTTGAGTTTTTGTATTCTAGAACAAGCCGACACCGCTTGGTTACTCCTCCCTAAGTACACCCTGTACCTGGCCCAGGTCCTGGACACCCATGAGAAGTCAGAAACTATAACAACTCCTGAACATGAAGAAATCTCAACCACCAACCACAGTGAACACTGTGTAACCCGCATGCCCAATCTCTCTGTGTATAAACGGAATCTTTGCTTCCCCTTGGGGTCAGAATGGGGTTTGGGCAGCAGCTGACATTCTCAACCTCTGCATTATAAAAGGTTTGAGTTGTGCCCAAAGATCTGGAGGACAGCCACCTGGCCAACTGACTGGAAAAGATCGAGATTTGTTCCCATTCCAAAGAAAGGTGATCCAACAGAGTGTGGAAATTATACAACAATATCATTGATATCACATGCAAGCAAGATTCTGCTGAAAATTATCCAAAAACGATTGGAGCAATACGTCAGCAGAGAACTGCCAGATGTGCAGGCTGGATTTAGAAGAGGTCGTGGTACTAGGGATATTATAGCTAATGTTAGATGGATCTTGGTAAAAAGCAGAGAGTACCAGAGGAATGTCTATCTGTGCTTCATTGACTATGCACAGGCTTTTTGACTGTGTGGATCACAACAAGCTATGGCTGACTCTGAGAAGAATGGGAATCTCAGAGCATTTGATTGTGCTATGCAAAACCTATATTTGGACCAAGAGGCAGTCATCAGAACAGAGCAAGGAGACACTACATGGTTCAAAATCAAGAAGGATGTCCATGATGTATTCTGTCTCCATACCTGTTCAATCTGTATGCAGAACAGATCATCCAAGACGCTGGGCTGTACAAGGAGGAATGTGCCATCAGGATTGGTGGAAGAGTCATCAACAACCTGCATTATGCAGATGACACAACCCTGCTTGCTGAAACTGAGGAGGACCTAAAGTGCTTGCTACAGAAGTCAAGGACTGAAGCCTTCAATATGAATTGAAGCTCAACATTAAGAAAACAAAGATTCTCACCACTGGACCAATTGACAGCATCAGTATGGATGGTGAAGAGATTGAGATTGTTTACAGTTTTAGTTTACTTGGCTCCACAGTCAACACTCTTGGTACCAGCAGCCAGGAAATCAGGAGACAAATTGCATTGGTAAAGTCAGCTGTCAGGGACATCTCCAGGGTAATAAAGAGTGATGATGTCAGGCTGGAGACTAAGGTGCGCCTGATCCAGGCTGTAGTCTTTGCAATTACATGCTATGCAAGTGGTAAGGAGTTGTGTTGCCAACTCAGAGGAATATGGTTCGAATCCACCAGCTGCTCCACAGAAGCAGGATGAGTGTTTGATTTACTTCCTCTGAAAACATGCTGGGGGTCAGCTATGAGTCAGTTCTGACTTGATGCTACATAAAAAGAACAGAACAAATCTGTAATTAATGTGGAACAGAAGATAAAACTCTAGTAAGAGAAAAACCATAGTCTCTCTGATACGAAGAAGCTGAGTAGGATGCAGTAAATAGGGTTAGAAAGTAAGGAGGAATCCGACAGAAATCCCGGAAAACCCGAAGGCCTGTGTCTAATTGTTCAAATGTAGGACAGGTTTGAAGCAACGCAGCTGAGAAAACTAGAACAGAAACATGATTTGACCTGTTGCCCAAGAGAGAATTTGCAGTCTGCATTCAAACATATTAATTGCCTAGTGATGCAAAACTATAAACATCTCCTTTGACAAAAAAATATCCAGAATCTTTACAAAATAAGTATCACATGTCCAAGATACAATCCAAAATTCCTTGCCATTGACACAAATAAATGAAAGAATGGTTATGCACGAGAGAAAATATAATTAACAGAGGCTAAATTCTGAGAAGCCCTAGATGTTGGCGTTCTCACACAGTAGTTACTACAATGGTGCTTTGCAGGGTAAAGAAAATTTACCAAAATACTGGTCTGACCAGAGTGAAAACAAACATCAGGTCCAACTCCACAGACAGACTGAGAAACTTAGACAAGGGAAGGCACTCACATATTGTTATTAAAAAGAAAAGCCTGTTTTCATTGCCGTACAGTCTTCAGAACTGCCACCCAGGGGGCCGTCATCCAACAGGTGTTCAGAGGCTGCACGTTGCATGAGGGAGATGGTCCATCTTAAACCTGCGAGCTGCTGGAGACTGGTGGATTTGAACTGCCTGTCTTTGGGTTGGCAGTGCAACACTTTTTTTCGTGTGTGTGTGTGTGTGTGTGTGTGTGTGTGTGTGTGTGAAAAATTTGTCTTTAGAATTAGCCAGCTGGACTCAGTTTAGATGATCCCAATTTTGTTGGCAACATCCAAAGCATCACAGTCAGGAGCAAGTGGAACACAGGCCTTCTTCTCTCCCTCAGGCCTAATCAAGGTGTTGACCTTGGCCACATCAATGTCACAGAGCTTCTTTATAGCGGGTTTAATTTGGTGATTGTTGGCCTTGACATCCACAATGAACACAAGTGTGTTGTTATCTTCTATCTTTTTCATAGCTGACTCAATGGTCAAGGGAAACTTGATGATGGCATAGTGGTCAAGCTCGTTTCTCCTGGGGACACTCTTCCGGGGGTATTTGAGCTGCCTTCAGAGTCTCAGTATCTTAGGCTGCTAGAAGGTGGAGGATGTGTGCATCTTCTGTTTGTTTGGTTTTTGTTTTTGTTTTTTTTTGGCTGTGGACGCCCTTCAGGACGCCTTCTTGGCCTTTAATGCCTTTGCTTTGGCTGCAGTTTTGAGAGGGCCAGGGCTTCCTTCTTCGCTTTCAGCACCATCTTCATAGAAAGGCAGCAACTCGATTGGGCTGGAAGCACAAGGAAGGCAGTCCATGAAGCTGCCTTTATTTATTTGTAAATTTATTTGTAGCAAAAATGGAAATACATTAAGAAAAAGAAGAGTAAGTGTAGCTAAAATACATGGACCGTTGCCATGTGCAATATATATTCAATACCATAATGCTGGTGGTGATAAGAGGCATCAGAGTTTGTAGTTCTACCCTTCTGTATACTTGCTCTCTCTTTTATCTATTTTTTAAAAATTGTAATTTGAGCAAAAGTTTACAAAGCATTGTTTTTTTAACCAATCAGCCCTACATATTTTGTTTCAAAGCTTCAGTTGTGCATATACACAAGGCCTGATGATCAATTCATCCCATATTGTCTTTCCCTTCTCCCGTCTTCCTAAGTGTTTATTTTTTTTTTTAGAGTATTGAATATGTAGCTGCCAAAATAGTAAACAAATGTGTCTGGTGCTCTTTACGGGTAAGGATGATAAGACTTTGTTCCACCTACTTGGGCTTGTTGTTAGGCAGGGCCAGTTGTTGGGAAAAGATATCATGCTGGGGAGAAGTGGAGAGCCAGAGAAAGAGAGAAAGTGTCTCAGCAGGCCGGTGTGACAGTGACTTCCACAATGGACTGGAGGTCATCAGAGGTGGTGAGGCTGGTCCCGGATAAGGTGACGTTCAGGTCTGTTGTTACAGGGTTGTTTTATGTTATCGTCAACTCAGTGGCACCTAAAAACGTTAACTTTCTACTCTTTCTGCCCTTCCCCTACCGAGTACCCATATGAGAACAATTCTCTTTGTATGGAAACTTTTATCCAGCTTTTTAGAATGGTGATCTGAGAAAGGATTTGTCCCTTTGTCATATTTGTTGTCCCAAAAGCTGTCAAGGGGTTTCTAACATTCTGCCCGCCGGCTCTCTTCTGCTGGTGTGGACTCCACATCAGAGGTCTCTCTCGCATGCTTGTGCCGACTTCAAGCACACATTTGTCACTCCCCACGGATTCTTCCTGGGCAGCCGAGCTTCCCAGCTCTTTCGGGAGCCAGGAGGTAGAATTTTTTTGGATCTATTTCAATAGGATTTGCCAGGATATTAAGGCTGCCAAGAAACCTAATACTAGCTTAGCTGCTTCAATTTCAGAATACTTGTGAAAGTCAGCTTACCTCTTCCCTGGAGTCTTATCGAGATTTATGCTACAAGATAGGCTTATTTGGAGGGTTATGGCTGAAGAAGCACTAGCGATCACCTCACGAGAGCTAAGAGCTAACGCTCGGGATACACGTTGCAGCCTAGATCTGTTATGCCTAACTATGTGACTCAGGGCAAGTTCCTTAACCGTTCATGCTTCCTCCTGTAGCCAGGGATAGTATTGTGCTCTTTCAGTAGTTCCTAGTGAAGGAAGTGCCCCATGAAGAATGTCTATTACCGTCATTAATACAAAGGTGCCATTTTCAAAAGGAAAAAAGCCAACAACACAAAACCACAACAATGGAAGCCACGTGGTTCCATGGTTGAGACCAGATGAAATCAGACTGGGCCTGTGTTTCTCCCAGGCTCCCTTTGCTGCTTTTCACAATCCTACACTTCAAGTCTGTAAGTTCTCAGAAACATCAGTTTTGTGATTACATTGTCTAATTGAAAATTATGTTGTTGTTGTTGTTGATTGCCTTCAAGTTGAGCATGACTCACAACAACCCTATGAACAAAAGGCCTGAAGCCCTTCTCCAACTATCAACATTTAGCAAAGTTCATAGAGATTCTGGCGGCATGCTATTTACAAAGTGGATGCCACTCCTGCTTCCAAAAATTTGAAATCATTTGAAAATTATAAGCCAAAAAAAAGTCATGTGTGCATGTGTCTGTGTGTATGAAGAAGCTTTGGTTGCCTAGTGGGTAAGAAGATACAATGCCAATCCAAAGTTACAGAGTTCAAATCTACTAGCTGCTCCTTGGGATAAAATGGGTGATCTTTTCCAGTGTAATTCACAGCCTCTTAAAACGTGGGTTACCTATCAGCCAGTTCTGACTTGGCAGCAAATAACCACATTTATATATTTCACTAAACACATATGTATTTCAGTTTCGCTGTGTTTTATTTTTTTCGTACGTGTTTTTGTTATGGACCATTGAGTGAGAACCAACCCATAGCTGATCCTCCAGGTGGGTTTTCAGAGGCAGTAAATTGCATGGCAGGAGACTGCCCGTCTTTGCCCCACGGAGCAGCTGGTGGATTCGAACAACATACCTTCCAGTTGGCACTGCAGCTTCTTAACATTATGTCCTGTCGATGCACTCATAACATCGTTCTTTCTGGAAATGCCGAGATGTGGACTGAAAGAAACGCAGGTAATTGGCAAGAAGGAAAAAAGAACAAATATAACCAAATCGTAATTCCTGTGTCTCTAATGGATATATTCTATGGTAGTCTCTGCTGTGAAAAATGGACACATACTAATTATCTGGCTTTATAAAATAGTAAAAAGAAATCAAAGCTGTGAATTTATCCTGTAAATGTTTGTATCCGTTGGGGCTTTCTGTTACAAACAACAGATTCTATTTACTGGAGCTAGTGTTTAAAGAAAAGGGCCATTTATTCTCAGATGCGAATGTTACTTGGCAAAGAAATCCAAGTCTCCGTGAGACAGGGCCTCTGGGAGCAGGCTCAGGGACAGTGAGCAGTTCTGACCACCAGGACTTTTGACTCTGATGCCCCTGAAATCTCTATCAGATTCTGCACCCTCAGTGAACTCGACATAATACTTCCAGGCATGAGTGCCAGTAATTGAAGAATTTGGGGCGTATGCTGGGTACCCGTGAAATGAGGACTCCAGGGAGGGAGGGGATATTTATAAGCCTGTTCTTGTAGAACTTGGCGTAATAATGTGGAGAAACTATCAATACTTTCAAAGGGGGTTCACAAAAGGCCTGGAGCCACCAAAAATCCAAACTCACTGTGAGATTCTAATCAGACACGTCTCCTCTCCACTGGGTCTCTGAGGCTGTAAATTTTTACCCAGGAATCCTCCCTTTGTGCTCCCACAGAGCAGCTGGTGGATTTGAAAGGCCCACCTTTCTTTCTACAAGTGATGGGAAGCCACAGATGTGCCAAGTACCCGATACAATGCTCACGTAAGGTTATTGTTAAATACTCATTCATATTCCTAAAACGCATGCATTTTTTATGTAGATGGTTCGTGTTTTATATAATGTTGTTGTTGTGTGCCGTCAAGTGGGAACCTGCCTACTCACAGTTGTCCCTCTCACAAGTTTCCAGTTAATCACACGGGAGGAGATTGCCCATCTTTCTCCCACAGAGCAGCTGATGGATTCAAACTGCGTGCCTTCAGGATTGTAGCGGCAAATTGCCTGGAAGAAGATTGGCCACCTTTCTCTCATAGAGTAACGAGTGAACTTGAACTGAGAGTGAGGTGTGGTCTTTGGGTGACCAGCACAACTCCCTGAACACTCTGCCGCCAGAGGTCCTCTCTTGAATGTGGAGTAGTAATAAAAAATGAGGAAGTAAAAGCTGAACAGAGGATTTCAAAAGGTTCCATTAAGAGACAAATGAAACTTATTAGAATGAGATGTGCAAATCTGGAGTTACACAACAGAAAGGGAAGAAAGCATTTGGCATTTTTCAAGCTAAAAGAACTAAAAAAAGAAAGACAAATTCAAGCCTTGTTTTATGGACGTTGCACTGCTAATCCAAAGGCGTGCTTCTCTGGAAGCTCAAGTCCACCAGTGACTCGGCGGGAGATAAACAGACCTTCTCCTCCCGTGCAGCAGACAGCCCGCATTGCAGTCCTGGCTCTAATGCAGCAGGTTGAGCTGAAGTACAGATGAATTCTTAGGGCAAAATACTGAATGACACAGGAAGCCTTAAATAAGATGAAGGTAGCACACAGCATCACTGCACCAAAGGAAAAGTGCTCGATACTCAACAATGTCAGGAGCTGGCATGTGGTGAAGAATTGATGGTATTAAGTGAAGAAGTCAAGTTGCACTGAAAGCATCGTTGACAAACAAGGTCTCTGGAATTGACACAAAGAAAAAGGAATTGGCAGGAGGTCAATTGAGATGGCTCAATAAGCAGATGCAGTGCTGAAAGAATGGTCTGTGCCAAGAAATTTGCAAGGCAGAGATCTGGACTTCCGATAGGAAGAGATTCATAACTGTGCCAATTGCAGAGAAAGATGATCTAAAGTGGAAATTATAGGACAACAGGATTAATGTCACATCCAAGTAAAATTTTGTTGAAGATAGTTCAAAAGGGTTGAAGCAGTCCCTCAACAGAAAACTGCCAGAAATTTAAGCCAGACTCGGAAGAGGGTGTGAAATAAGAAAGTTCTTGTGGCCTAGTGATAAGGAATTGGGCTGCCAACCCAAGGAACAGTCCTTCCTGCTCACATGTCCTAGGTCTGTGAGACAGAACTTCAATATCCTAGCCTCCAAGGAGAAATTTGGTTTCACCCTCTCCAAGACAGATCAATTTGTTTTCTTGGCAGTCCATGGTATGTTCAAGACTCTTTTCAGGCACCACAACTCAAATGCATCAATTCTTCTTCTATCATCCTTACCTTAGTCATTGTCCAGCTCTCTGATGCATAGCAAGTAATTGCAAAGACCATGGCCCGGGTCAGATGCATCTTAGTCTCTAGACTGATATGTTTGCTTCTCAGCACTCTAGAGAGGTCTCCAACTGCAGATTTACCTAATGCAATTTATCTTTTGATTTCCTGACTGCTGGTGCTAAGAGTGTTGATTGTGGAGCTGAGTAAGCTTGTAATTGTTAACAACCTCAATCTCTTCTCCATCCATCATGGTGCTGCCAATTGGCCTAGTGCCTCCATATTTATTAGTTTTTCAGTCAATAAATGTCTGCAAATTTTAGAAGATAAATGACATATATGCTCAAAGATAATAAAGCAACTAGAACACACTATATTATATATTTAGCTGTAATGTCAATTCCTTGATAAGTAGTTTCATAAACAGACCATAAAGCTATTTTTCTTTTTCTTTTTCTTTTTTCATGCACACTCTATGTCAAAAAGATTAGTTGTTGGCATCAGTATGAAACTCTGAAAATAAAGAGGAGAAATGGAATAAATATACTTAACCAGACAGAAAACTATATTTTTAAACAAGCAATTACTCAATATTTTTTTAAAATAAAATCATTTTCATATTTTCAAAAATAAGAACAATGAAGGAGCTCTGGCAGCCTAGTGGCAAGAAGCTGCGCTATAATCTTGAAGGTGCATGGTTTGAATCCACCAGATGCTCTGCTGGAGAAGGAAGAGTGGTTTCCTCCTGTGTCAGTCGAATCCTACTTGGTCACACACACACACACACACACACACACACAGAAAACCAAACAAAACTCAAAAAACAACCAATCAAAAATATGGAAAATAATTTTTAAACAGATTCCTTCATTACACAAAATATTCAGCAACATGGCTTTCTTTCCATGTCAGTCATCTCCAGCTTTACCCAGAGTTGTAGGATTCAAGTCGGCTCTGTGAGAAAGAGAAAACCTTCTGCTCAATTAGCTGGTATGTTAGTTACAGAAAATGTTTAAATGACAAGTGTCAAGGCCCAAGTATAATATATATGTACATAAACTTTCCCAAGTCTGGACTGAATTTTAAACCCGGATTCTGTTTACCATCTCAATTTAACTCTTATTGTTTTAAAATTTCAGTTGGAAATTGTTGTTTCTTTGTTTTGACCTTTGCCCAATTTGCCTTTCACCTACTTTCTAATGGGCTGTGTCAACCTAGTGCTATTATTAATTTTACTTTAAATAAAAGATCGCTTGTTACTTCCATCATCAACAAATTCCGGCATTTAACAAATGTATTCTGTCTCTCTCATACACATACATCTTATAAGCAAATAAATTTATGAGAAATGAGATAAAGGTATTGTCTTAGAGAAAAACCCTTCCAACACTACTGACTCTATAAAAACAAATTTTTAGTTTAGGATTTATTGAAAACAAAAGAACTCTCCAATAAAGAATTATAGACTCCCAGCATGTTATTGTTGTTAAGTCAAGCATGACTCATAAAGATGTTATGAACAGGACCTGGAATTCTAGGAACAAGACCTGGAATTCTAGGAATAAGACCTGGGATTCTAAGGGCAGCAGTTTTGAGAGGATCACAATAAACTGGACTCAGAAGGGAAGAGTAAAAAACCATTCTGATTGGCTAGGAACTTCTTCTAATAGGATATTTTCAGTTCATAACTAGGGCATGTCTGGACAAGTTTACTGTGTAAGTACCTTAGGAAATTACCTTTCCAATCCATTTCCAAACACCGAATCCATTCTGATTCCTAGAGATCGTTCGACTGTAAAGGCCAGAGTAGAACTACCACAAAGGGTTTCCAAAACTGTAACCTGAAAAAGGAATAACTGGTAGGCTCAAGCCTCGACCTGCCCGTTAGTAGCCCAGGCCCAAGGAGTTGCCCTACCAGGCATCCTAGTTAATGCCTTTTCACCCACATTCCTTCTTGTTTACCCACCAACATCCGTAAGTCACTTTCTCTGAAAGAGAGATGGGAACTAGGACCAAAACCAGAGTTGAGTTAGTACTTGTTATAAGCCCGATAGGTCTATCAAACTCCTGAACTTCCAGAGTGCCTGTGTCAAGGGGATGATTTCCAAAAGAGGTCAAGGGGCCTCTTCGAGTTAGAACTAGAGAGTTTTGACTTGGATGTACAAGAAAGACACCAATACCAGTGAGAGCGGGAGAAAGAAACTGAGGTTTATTAGACATCTGTAACAGACCATTCATGGGTAAGGATAGAGTGATCCTTCTGTTTATCTGACCAAAGGGTTTATCTATCTTTTTGCCAGCAGGGAGTGAGGTTTACATGGCTGATGGTGATTTCCAGCCATCTCCTTTTTCTTTTCCTTAAATGTTTTTAATCTTATATTGCCACAGTCTTTTATCAAAAACAGTTCCACTCGATCTTTGTCAGCGTTTATTTGCCAACCCCCATCACTCTTTCAGAGTCATGTTGTTGAATGTTTTCTGTGCTGAACAAAGCTTTGGAATTTTCCAGGTTTTTAAAAATGCCAAAATTATTTTCATATTTCAGTTAAACAATATTGCTTTTATAAAAAAATGTTATTAAGTAATTTACCTGTTTCAAAATCTAGTCTTTTATTAGGGTTCTTAGTTCTGCCAAACACTTGAAATTTTGAAGAGCATCTTACACAACGGGCTGTGATAACAATCTGTATCAAAAAACCCTATTTGTCACCACAACAAGATGAAGGTAAATAATCCAGTAGAAAAATGGGGACAGGATATGAACAGACACTTCACTGAAGAAGACATTCAGATGGCTAACAAGCACGTGAAGAAATATTCAAAATCCCTAGCTCTAAGAGAGATGCAAATCAAAACAACTATGAGATATCATCTCCCCCCAATCAGAATAGCAAAATTTAACAGAACAGCAAGCAACAAATGCTGGCAAGGTTGTGGAGACTCTGGAACCTTTATTCACTGCTGGTGGGAATGGTGCAGCCACTGTGGAAGGCGGTGTGGCGTTTTCTCAACAAGTTGCAAATAGAGATACCATTTGACCCAGCAATTCCACTACTGGGAATAGACCCCAAAGAGACCATAACTGACAGCCAAGCAGTTATATGCACACCCATGTTTATTGCGGCTTTGTTCACAATAGCAAGGAGTTGGAAACAACCTAAGTGCCCATCAACAAACAAATGGATAGAGAAGCTCTGGTATAGTGACACAATGGAATACTACGCTGCATTGAAAAACAAGGAACTCATGCAATATTATTCAAAATGGGTGATCCTGGAGGACATTATGCTGAGTGAAGTATCTCAGTCACATAAGGACAAATACTGCATGTTGCCACTGTTGTAAAACAGGACTGACCTCGGGGTTGGGGGGAGACTGAGAAAGATGGGTTCAATAATGTATACAGCATTGAAACAGATGAGGGACAAAACTGTTTAAAAGGGTTATGTGATTAGGCATTTTTGTCACGACAGGAGTCCAGAGCGAAGGCTGCATAGTGGAGTGGACCTGGGAGAGGGTTTGTAAAACAATGAAAGAGGTGCGGGCCGGCGTGTCCTTGGACTTAGAGAGCGGGATGTCCGGTGCCTGAGCGTTTATCTTGGGGTTGCGCAGGACGACAGAGTGACTTCAAAATGGGTGATGTTGAGAAGGGCAAAAAAATTTTTGTGCAGAAGTGTGCCCAGTGCCACGCCGTGGAGAAGGGGGGCAAGCACAGACTGGGCCGAACCTGCGTGGTTTATTTGGGCAGAAGACTGGTCAAGCCCCTGGATTCTCTTACACAGATGCCAATAAGAACAAAGGTATCACCTGAGGAGAGGATACATTGATGGAGTATCTGGAGAATCCCAAGAAATACATCCCTGGAACAAAGATGATCTTTGCTGGCATTAAGAAGAAGACAGATCCACCAGACGCTCTGCCGGAGAAGGAGGCGCAATATCCTCCTGTACCAGTCAGATCTGATTTGACGGTACACGTACACAAAATTAAAAAAAAAAAAGAAGAAGAAGACAGAAAGGCACACGGTTCGAATCCACCAGATGCTCTGACGGGGAAGGAGGGACAATCTCCTCCTGTACCAGTCAGATCTGATTTGACGGTACAGATAAAAAAAAAAAAAGAAGAAAGGGCAGAGTTGATAGCTTATCTTAAGAAAGCTACCAATGAGTAATGTAGTTGGTCTCTGCCTTATTTATTACAAAGTAGAAATGTCCTGTGACTTTATTTTTTACATGTACCATATTTAAATTGATCTCATACCAGAATTTAGATCATGAATGGCTGATAGAATATTTTTGTTAAGACAGTCCTGCATTTGGTAAAATTGGATTTGCTTAAATTATTATGATCACACTTTTACAATTTTGATAGTACTTTAGCAGGTGATGTTCACTACTTTTCCCTTCCAAAGAGATGACTAGACTCTAGATTAGCTGAATTAGCCATACTCAGTTTTTAACAGAGATGGTGGATGTCACATCACAATCTATAGGAGATGGTTTTTATATTTAGATTTCTATAACTGCCAAGAAAACAAACAGATTCATCCTAGAGAGGGTTAAACCAGGCTACTCCTTGGAGGCAAGGATTCTGGGGCTTCGTCTGACATACTTTGGACATGTTGTAAGAAGAGACAGGTCTTTAGAGAGGGACATCATGCTGGGTAGAGTAGAGGGACAGCACAGGAGGGCAAGGCCCTCTAGGAGGTGGATTGATTTAGTGACTGGGGTAATTGGGATGGGTGTGTCAGAGGCAATGAGATTGGCACAGGATAGAGCAGGGTTTAGGGCTGTTGTACACAGGGTCGCTATGAGTGGCAATGAGTCGCAAAGGACTCAACGGCACATAACAACAACAACAACATAACTGATTATACGAATTTTATTTAAAAACAAAGATATCTTTACTGTCACACGGAACAGAACACACCTCACCTACTTCAATTTCTATTTATCAGCCTCTTTAAATGCAAGGGCTAGAGATAAAGTAGCAAGACTTTATCTACTTGCCCTTGACTATGTTAATGGAATTCAAATTCCCTGTATCTAAGATGTTGCCTTTTGAATAACAAAAAGCAATTCAGTGTGGTTTGTATATGATAGCAAATAAAGAATGTATAACACTTCTCACACTGTAGACAAGATCTGCCATGTCACATGCTTTTAAAAGTCAGCATGATGGATGTAGTGACTTTGATTTTAACTTTTTTGTCGTCAGAGACAAAAGTCTTCAGGATTGTATCAAAAGAGCTATTAAACAATGTTCATCTACTTATATTTATGTGACTGGTAAAGGTGCTTATACCACCTCATAAAAATGATTATGGTAGAGGAGCTGTATTATTGGCACAGATTTGTAAATTATATGATTATAAGGCTTTATGAGAATGAAAAAATTATATAGAGAAAAAAAACCCAAACAAAAGAAAACAAAAAAACAATGAAAAGAATTTTTCTTCTACTTTTCCAAGAGGGTAGTGCACTAAGGTGGAAGGTTGGGAAGGGAAAAAAGTGCAACAATGAATGAATGGAAATCCAAAGTCTCTGTAAATTTTTACTGAAATTAATAATAAATTTAAATTTAAAAAGGGGGGAAACAGAGAGAAATAAAAAAACAAAACCCCACAAACCCTATTTGAACATGCTGATGTCTTCCCTATGGAACAACCACAGAGCAAACATTCCTTAGTTACAGGTTTGGAATTATGTAGAGATTAACAGCCTATCAACCAGAAGCAAAAGTGCAACAATGAATGAATGGAAATCCAAAGTCTCTGTAAATTTTTACTGAAATTAATAATAAATTTAAATTTTAAAAGGGGGGAAACAGAGAGAAATAAAAAAACAAAACCCCACAAACCCTATTTGAACATGCTGATGTCTTCCCTATGGAACAACCACAGAGCAAACATTCCTTAGTTACAGGTTTGGAATTATGTAGAGATTAACAGCCTATCAACCAGAAGCAGAAGTTAAGACATTGGCTTCTGTATGAGCCATTTTACTTTGATCAGACCCAAATCAGACTTTGCTGTGCAGTTGATTCTAATGGTCCTGTACAAGTAAGGAGGACAGAAGAAAAAGTGATGCCTTCTGGTGTCGGAGAAGGGCTGTGGTGGTGTAGATAAGTAGTGAGTACGCCCTGAGCTGGCAAAAGAGCAAAGAGATGTATCTCGGAGAAGATTCAGAGTGTTCCTTATAGGTGAGGGGAGTGAAATCTTCATCTCATCTACTTTGGGTGTGTTGGGCGTGTTGCTAGGTGGAGAGTAATTCTCGGAAAGCGACACTCCTAGGAAAGTTCAAAGGGCAGCAAAAAAGAGAAAGTCCCTCAACGAGATGGACTGACAGACACAGTGAAGGCAGCAATGGGTGTGTCAGAGATGAGTGAGGACGGTACAGGATAGAACAGGGTTCAAGCCCATTGTTCTCACTGCACTGTGAATCCTACTCAACTCAGCAGCAAACAACCACCACCACCACACAGCAAGTTTCTAGGACAGAGGCTACAGAACAGAGTAGAACTGCAACAGAGCATTTCCAAAACTGTAAGACTTTGTAAATCAAACATCTTTCTCCAGGAAGGCACCTGGTGGGTTCAAACACCAGTCTTTAGGTCAGCAGCTGGTGCTGTAACCACAGCCGTACCAGGTCAAGTGTTTTCTAACTTGGACTCTGCAGCAGGCAGCACCTTGCACATGCCTGGTCTACCTGATTGTTGTTGTTGTTGTTGTTGTCGTTAGGTACCTTCAAGTCCAGTACATCTCATAAGGACCCTATGAACAATATAGATCTGAACCCTGTCATATCCTGTGCCATCTTCATACTTCTGACACACTAGAGCCCACTGTTGCAGTCACCTTGTCAATCCACTTCATTAAGGGTCTTCCTCTCCTTCAGTGACCCTCCTTCTCCAAGAAATAGCCCATCCTAGCAACATGCCTGAAGTATGTGAGGTGAAGCCTTGTCATCCTTGCCTCGAAAGAAAACTTCAACGGCACTCTATCCACGATGTATTTGTTTGTCCTCTTGTCTGTCCATGGGATGTTCAGGGATCTTCTCCAACACCACAGCTCAAAGGTGTCAATTCTTTTTCTGCCATCCTTATTCATTATCCAGCTCTCAGATGCATCGCAAGTGATCAGAAAGACCGTGTCCTCACTCAGACACACTTTACTTACACACCACAACTTCGTGATAGGAATCACAAATAGTGTCACACACTGGCAAAACGTGGTAAACGAACTTTGCAAGTTACTTCATGCAATGCTTTAAGCAGATTGAATCATAAAGTCCAGGGATTTGTGGGGCCTCTGATGGCCTAGTGGGTAAGGAGTTGCACTGCTATCCTGAAGGCAAGCTGTTTGGAATACATCAACCGGCCAGCGGGAAAAGGATGCCGAGTCTCCTTCTGTGCAATGCACAGCTTCTGCTGGAGGGTTGGCTATAGTTAGTTCTGACGGGTCACCTCGCACATAACAACAGTAACAGCAAGGATGTGTGTCAGGTTTTAACAAAATCACATCCTGGTTGTCTCACCCCGTCTCTCATTGCAATTAAGTTGGTTTGGACATACATTGATCCTTCAAGGCTGCAAATCACGCGAGGAGGAAACTTCTCATCTTTCTCCGGAGGAGCTGCTGCTGAATTTTAACTGTCACCGACTCTCAGCTTTTGGGTTAATAAGTCAATTCACTACAGACTACACAACTCGAGTTTCTGATTAGTGTGTTGTCACATTTTAGTAAATTCTCTTTCTTATCCAAATCATGATAACTTTTGTGTTAGCTTGATGTCTTCATTCTTTGGGCAGTGCCAGGCTTATGTCAATGCAAAACACGTCTAGTCCAGCAAGGACCATGTTGTTGTTGTTGTTGTCCATCGAGTTGGAAATAACCCATAGCTGACCCTCCAATGGGTTTTCAGAGGCAGTTAATCACAAGAAGATTGCTCCTCAGGGACCACACTCCTCCCCATATTCCCTCTCCTCCTACTCAGCATAAAATCTGAACAGCGCAGCCATTCTTGTGAGCCGCAAAACAAAGGCAGTATTATTTCTCAAAGGTCATCAGTCAGTTATGTCATTAGGGAAGATTCATGTGCTACCCACCCCATTTCCCATCAGCCTGCATTTACAGATCAGATGTCAATCCAAAGACAAAAAGCCTGACTTGGGGGGGGGGGCATCATCTACACAGCAGTGGACATGAGTCCCCTAATTAATCTAAGGTAATCTAGGGGGCACATGCATGGTCAGTTATCAGATCAGAGCTCTGAACTGAGTAAGAATATTGTGTCATACTCTAACCCCTTTGAAAATTGATTGACTGGGTGATCACACCAAGTCACATCATGGGTGTGATGACATAATTATATAACGACCAAATACTTCATTACATAACTATGGGACCACTGAGAATTATGGCCCATCCAAATTGACATATATTTGGGGGAGGGGAGACACAATTCACTCCATTCCAGCTGCCTACCCAATTTTCCATAAAAAAATCATAAATATTTTGTTTTTGTTTTTTTTAAATTTTTTTTTTTATGTGTGTACCATCAAATTGGATCTGACTGGTACAGGAGGCGATTGTTCCTCCTTCTTCAGCAGAGCATCTGGTGGATTTGAACTGCGCCCCTCTGAGATTGCAGTGCAGTTTCCTGCCACTAGGCCACCAGAGCTCGCCAATCATAAATATTTTGGAGGAAAAAAATAACTGGATATCGTCGCTTTTATGTGCTGTTGGGTTGGAATCCACTCCATAGCTGGTCCACCAGCATGTTTTCAGAGTTTATAAATCACATAGGAAGAAACTGGTATAGTCATATTATCTGCTGTCAGATTGGCAACACAACTGCTTACCGACTAGACCACCAGAGCTCCCTGAAATAAATGGATTGTTACAAGGAAAGGAAAAACTTCTTTTGCTCTTTGAACACAAGCAAAACTATTCTGTTGTAAGTGAGTATAATACCTCTATGGTCAATCAGCTTAGGGAATTTACCTTTCAAGTAGCGTATCACTTTACATACTGATTGACAAGATCAAGGATGCACATCAAACCACAATCAGTCAAGGGTGTTAAGTAAATTAGGCACACACACAGAAATAGAATCATTTACAAGCTAGTTTTCTTTGAAAATATCATGCAGTGATTTTGTTCTAATCAAATTAACATTGCCTTTAGACTGGATTGCTAAGAATGTTGTTAAATACAGTTGAGAGTAAATGAAAAACCCTTAGCAGACTTTTATGTGCTTTATCACAGTCTTTTCATTGTATACTTTATATGCTTTGTGTTGTTAAAGGATACTGGTGATTCAGTAGTAGATTTTCTATTATGTGGGAGATTAGAGGTTTTGATGTCTGGCTAATACATTTCACCCACAACCACCACCGATCCATCTGTTTTTCGGGTTTTTAAAAAAAATTTTTTACCACCTATCTATCTGCCAGAGGAGGCTTGCATGTTGCTGTGTGCACTATTGTTAATGATGCGTCCAGACTAAAACTATGAAAAGAAGATGAGTGATATGAGAGCAGCCTCAACAAACCTTCACTAACTCCAGAAGGAGGAACGGTCCCTATCAACATCAACAACTTCCGCAGCACAGAACCCATTTCCATGCGATCAGACAAGCTGCACACCCAGGCCAGTTACTCCTGTCAATTCTAACACTCACCATCCCCTCCTAGGGCTCTAGTTGCTCTCTTTACCCCCTGGGTCCACTAATCCCTTGCAATGGCCACACAGAACTTACAGAATCACACTCCTGTTGATGAAGTTTGTAAGAGAAGTTGGAAACAAGCTTCAGTGCTTCTTAAGGCGGCTCACAGTGTCTCAGCTTTAGGTCTGTATTTTTGGAGACCTCTCTTTCCTGTCAATCATGGCATCATTCTCCTAGTTCTCTGGTAAGCTTGATCATGGATCCCTGACTCTGGTTTCATGTGATAGAAGTCCCAAGTCAGTTCTGTCTCACATTAATCTCTAGTTTTCTACTACTACTGCTTCTGGGTCCTAGTCTGACTCATGCAGGACTCTCTGGCCCCAAGGATACACACTGAATTATCTTCTTTCTTGCTGGTAATTATGTTTCCACCATCTGCATCAGAATCTGCTCAATTTAAGCCTAGTAGGATGGAAGACTAACCAATTCTCTCACGAGCCTCCACATCCCATTTGCATATCCTCACCCAGCCATGTGCGGAAGGTCAAAGCCTAGGGAAGCTATACTGAACAATAAACCTACTATGCTATAAAGACTAAGAAGAAAGCTGTGCTAATTTGGTTCAGTAAAAGCAGCGAATTAAAATGCTATAGGTCGCTAAGAACAGACAGGCTTGTCCTGGAGAGGGTGCAACCAGGCTGCTCCTTGGAGGAAAGAATTTCATCTGACGTACTTTGGACATATTGCAAAGAGGAACCAATCCTTGGAGCCATGCTTGGGAGGGTGAGGGACAGCACAAGAGAGGAAGACCCTTGATGAGATGGATCAATTCCGTGATTAGGGTAATGGGAGTAGGTGTGTCGGAGATGGTGAGGTTGGCACAGGATAGAGCAGGGTTTCAGGTTCTTGTACATGGAGTCATTATGAGTTGCAAGCAACTCAATGGCACATAGTAACAAGGAGACATTAGTCAAGGACCAATCAAAGACAGCTCCCAACTTTTGCATCAGTGGTTTGATGCTTCCTACCTATCAGTGATGTCTATCCGTTGTACCCCTGGTAACATAGTTTGAATTCTATATTATAACTCAACGCCCATGGAGTAAATGTGAACTCACAGTGATCCTCTCGGACAGAGTAGAACTGCCTTCTGGTGATTCCAGGCTGGATCCTTCTGGAATGGACTGCACATCTTTCTCCCATGGTGGCTTTGAAGCAGTGATTTTTCAGTTCACAATCATGGTATTACTAGGTACACTACTATAATCCCAAACCCAACCCATTGCTTTTGAGTCAATTCTTACTCATTGTAAACCTCCCTTGTGCTTCTAAAACTGTAAAGCTTTACAGAGAAGACTTCCCACCTTTCCTTGAGAGATCCACTGATGAATTCCGAGAGCTTAGTGGTGGCCATCCTACTCTTTTTTATAATCCCAGGCAATACATTTTTATCATACACTTTGTATTATAACTCAACGGCCTGATAGATTATGGCAATGCGGTCTCTTATCTCGGCTGTTTCTGCGTGCAGCCCTGACTCCTGTAAATTTCAAACCTCAAAATCCAGTGACTTGCTGGGCTTCTCCATTAGGAGTTCTGGTGGTCTAATCTGTGGCATGCTCTGCTACCAATAAAAAGGCACGTTGTTTTGGTAGTTCAAATCCACCAGTGGCTCTGACAGAAAAAGACGGACAGCCTCCTCCCATTAAGAATCCCCACCTTGCCCCCTCCCCTCTCCGTCGTCTCTGCACTGGGAGCAGCTTTCCTGCCACTCACCCCTGAAAATGTGTACCTGCACCACGTGTGTCTCCACCCCTTCCCTGGTCAGGAGGCCTCTCAGCTGCTGAGCCGTCCGTGGTCTGCAGTGGTCCTGAAACAGAGTCACAGAGATGAGACCTGCAGCTGTTTGACAGCCCCACGTTCCTGGATTTCATTTATCCCCGTCACAGCTTCCACACCAGCACCATCTCAAGGGATATTGACGCAGCAGCCACGTTCACTGGGCCTGGGGCGGCCGCGGCTGGAGGGGCAGCTCTGGAGACAGGATGGGGACTGTGTTCGCAGCCTCCTCGTTGGTGACGCCAGGAATCATCTCCGAAGCAGCAGCTCTTCTCCTCCACCATTCTGGGCTGTGCCCTCTCAGAGGCCAGGGGGCTCTTGTGCCTGACGGTGGCCTCTCTGATCCTCCACCTCCCATAGTGAGTTGGTTTTCTCTCCCCTGCCTCGTCTACCCTTTGTGTTCCCTTCCCTGTAAACTTCCCCAGCAGCCTGGGGAAAGCGATTGGCTCAGGGTTTGACTGAGGAAAGATAAATAAACACTGCTAATGGGAGGAGGCGGGGAGAAAAAGAATCCCTGCCTTGAAAACTCAGGGGTGAGTTGAAGGTGGACCAGGAGTCAGAACCACCTGGGTAACAGTGAGTGAGCGAAACCCAATGGTCCCCTGCGCATCTGCATTAGAACACGTTATACTGAGAGCATCACAGAGCCCTACCGGAAAGTTTGGTTTTCACTCATTCAATGATACGTATTTTCCTCGCCCTCATCCTTCCCCCTAATGCACTTGTTCCGGGGTTGTTTTTGTGTTTTTTTTTTATTGCTTTTCAATTTATTTTTATTTTTATTTTTTTTGTGTGTGTGATTGTACCGTCAAATCAGATCTGACTGGTACAGGAGGAGATTGTTCCTCCTTTTCCCGGCAGAGCATCTGGTGGATTCGAACCGTGTACCTGTGGGATTGTAGTTGCAGCTCCTTGCCACTAGGCCACCAGAGCTCCCCTTTGTTCCGAGGTCTTAATTGTCATCCATTTGATACCTAATCATACATTCCTTTCAGACAGTGCTTTCCCTCAACTGTTCCAGTGCAGTGTTTTCTAGCCACTCTTTTCCTGCTCTCCACTCCTCACAATCCTGTTTTAGAACAGTGGTCTTATGCAGTTATTTTGTCCTTTCGTGACTGAGATTTTTCACTCAGCATAATATCTTCCAGACTCATCTATGTTGTGTAGTGTCTTACACGTTTTAGTCAGTACAAATACCTTTTATAAGAAACACAAGCAGCAACTCTACACATGCACCTCACTTGATGGCCTGCAAAGGAATCAGAGTTTATCATAAGAGTACGGAATGAGGGTTGCAGAGTGGATTATATTTGGGGTTGGGGGATGTGGGGGGGGGGGGATTGTGTACCAATGAGGGAGTTTTTCTTTTGCTTTTCGGGGAGAGGAGCAAACGGGGTGGAGGGGTGGGCGGGGAGAAGGGTGCAACAATGAATGAATGGAATTCCAAAATCTCTGTAGATGTTCATTGAAATGAAAAAATAAATAAACTAATTAAAAAAAAGAGATAAGGAAGGAAGGACTGCAAAAAAAAGTTGAATCATCAAAATTTCTGTGATAAATATACTAACTACAATGATGGAAGAAAAGAATATATGCTCTATGTACAATATGACAGGATTTTTGTTTCTTTTTTTTTAATTTTTTAATTTTTATTTTGTGTATGTGTGTCTGTGTACCGTCAGATCAGATCTGACTGGTACAGGAGGAGATTTTCCCTCCTTTCCCGGCAGAGGATCTGGTGGATTTGAACCATGAGTCTCGGGGATTGCAGTTGCAGCTTCTTGCCACTAGGCCACCAGAGCTCCCCTAGGATTTTTTGTTTCTTAATTTGGAGGTTTAGTGTCAGGGTAAGACATTCTCGTTAATTGACTAATTGTATGTTTAGTACTTGGCTTAGTTATCTCCTGTTGTTAGTTAGGTGTCCTCCAATTGACTCTGACTGGTAGGAACCCTGTGCACAGCAGATTCAAATCTTGTAAGAATCGTGAGCCATATTAAAAATGTCAATTATGATTATAAAAAAAAAGGAATCAGAGTGAGTACATCTGTTGAAAGAATCACTGGAGAAGCTCAATATCAGCTGTGAAATGTAGGCCAGGTGTGAATTGTGGAACCATCAGCTACTCATATGCAAATTCAAACTCAAGCTAAAGAAATTGAAATTAAAGACACAGCAACGATCAAAATTTGACCTTGAGTCTATCCCACCTGAATTTAAAAACCTTCTCGGAAGGGAGTTGAGGCCTTGAACACTAATGAATGAAGGCCAGAGGAGCTGTGGGAAGTTATCAAGAACAACATGTAGGAAGAATGCAAAAGGTCATTACAAAGACAGAAAGGGAAGAAAAGAGGAGATGGATGTCAGAAAAGACTGAACGAGATGGATGTCAGAAAAGACTGAACATCCCTACGGATCACAAGGGTCTGAACTGCAATCAATGCTGGGATTGCACAGGGCCACACAGTGCTTTGTTTCATTGTGGATGGATTCCAATCAAGCTGAAGGCAGGTCACCATGAGTCAGGGGTTGACAGTGGCAATTAACAATAGCAACAGTTGTGCTTGGTATGTAGTAAGCTAGGCTTATTTGTTGAATGAATAAAGTAGTGAGAACAAGTAAGAAAAGTGTTAGAGCTTATGTCAAACTGGTCTCAGTTAAAGCAAAATTCTAAAACCTACTGAAAATTATCATCGTTTCTTTTCCCTTCCCTATTTCCATCAATTCTTCTTTGTTTTTCTTTTTTCACTTACAAATTTCACAAGCCTGTGAGGCAACTGAAAATACTTTGGCTTGGGTGAGGAGCACTTTGGTCATCAAAGTCACAGCCTTGTTCTTCAGCAGTCCCTTTGCTACAGATTTGCTTAAGGCAATACGACTAGATGTCCTCTCCAAGAAGAATGAAATTATTTGACAATCAGAATCTTTCTCCATTTAGCCTCAAGCTGCTTGTTGATCTAGTTGTGAAGAGTTTTGTTAATGTTGGAGTGTAATCGTATGGAAGGCGATAGTCTTAGAACTTCATTAGTGTTTCAAGTCTCCATTTCTAGCACCAAAGTTGTGCCATCTTAACAAGAGCAACATCTTCCTAACAATCCAACGGAATGGACTGTTAGGGTCATCTTCCAGTCCTGACCTCACCACCTTCTTCATGCAGTTTGGCTTCTCAAATTATTTGCTCAGCATACAGATTGTCTTTCTCTGTTCCTGACGGCACATTCTTCTTCAAGTCTGGCCTCTGGAAGGATTTACTCAGCGTGCAGATTGAACAAGTGTGGAGCGAGGCTACAGCCCTGACCAGTACCAACTCATACCTTCCCTGATTTTAAACCATGCAGTGTCCCTTTGCTCTGTTCTGACAATAGCATCTTGGTCTGCGTATAGGTTTCCAACAAGCACAGTTAAGGGTTCTGGGAAATCTCCTTCTATTAGACATTATCATAATCCACAGTCAGTTGCTTTTCCATCGCACTTAACCACACCACCACCAGGGGCCCCCTGCGTGAGCTACAAGATGTCATTCTGACATCTAAGCTTTGTTCACAATAGCAAGGAGCTGGAAACAACCTAAGTGCCCATCAACAAATGAATGGATAGAGAAGCTCTGGTATACTCACACAATTGAATACTACGCTGCATTGAAAAATAAGGAACTCATGAAATATTACTCAACATTACCCTGGAGGACATTATGCGGAGTGAAATACCTCAGTCACAAAAGGACAAATACTGCATAGTGCCACAGTTGTAAGACAGGACTGACCTTGAGGTTGGGAGGAGACTGAGAAGGATGGGTTCAATAATGTATACTGCTTTGAAACAGATGAGGGAGAAAACTGTTTAAGAGGGAAAATTATTAGGTATATTTGTAATGACAGGAGTCCAGGGCGAAGGCTGTATAGTGGAGTAGACATGGGGGAAGGGATTGTAAAACAATGAAAGAATTTTTCTTTTACTTTTCCAAGAGGGTAGTGCACTAGGGGGAAGGGTTGGGACGGGAGAAAAGTGCCACAATGAATGAATGGAAATCCAAAGTCTCTGTAAATTTTCATTGATATTAATAATAAATTTTAAAAAAAGAAAACGAAAATAGGTCCACAAGAAAAAAAAAAAGAACTTGTCATTGTCTTCTTTTATCTACAGTATAGCTACAGCTTACATTCCCTTGCAAGTCTATGTTTAGAAGACAATTTCTTCTCTTCCTCATCAGTATTTTCCCTTTGCATCAGAACCACCCACGTGCTTTGGAGGGAGCCGCAGCCCCTTGAACCCACTCCGGTTTCCCTGAGGTCCCACCGGGAGGGAGGCCGCCTTCTCGAGGCTGCAACGCAGACCTGCGACCTCCAGAGCCCGCTGTGAGCAGCCGCTGCGCTCTCGGACCTGGAGAGGCTGCCACGCTCCGCAAGGACACCCGGGCGGGGGCACGTGAGCGCCCCGACTTCCTCCCGACCCCGTCTCTGATTGGCTCCTGGGCGCAGAAGAAACCAGGCCCTGGCCGGGAGCCGGGTGGAAACCTGCCGGAGGTGCCGGCTCGCGCTGCGCCTGCCTGGGGTCGGCGCCTTGCTGCGGGTCCGCGGCCGCTCCGGCGTCTGGGCACCATGCGCTCGTCCTGCGTCCTGCTCGCCGCCCTGGTGGCGCTGGCCGCCTACTACGTCTACATCCCCCTCCCCGGCTCCATCGCTGACCCCTGGAGGCTGATGCTGCTGGACGCGACCTTCCGGGGCGCACAGCAAGTGGTGAGACGCGGCGCGCGCCGCTCCCCTCTCCCTTCTCCCGGGCGCTGCGCGAAGGGGAGGCG
The DNA here is from genome assembly GCF_000299155.1 of Elephantulus edwardii. Taxonomy (NCBI): domain Eukaryota; kingdom Metazoa; phylum Chordata; class Mammalia; order Macroscelidea; family Macroscelididae; genus Elephantulus; species Elephantulus edwardii. Next base: position 4,933,955 of record NW_006399838.1, read on the forward strand.
AGCTTTCCGGGCCGAGGCCCCGAGAATAGACAGTCTCTGTAATGCAGCCAGGCGATCGCTTTGTAAGGTGGCTCAGGGGCATTTGGGGGGGGGGGTCTCGCCTTGGCCTCCTCGCCGGCTGCTTGGCGATGGGGACCCTGAAATGCTTGGCTGGAACCCCAAGTCTGTTCTCACCAGCCCCCTCTGTCTCGATTTGGAGCGTCAACAAGCACAATCCGCTTGTTAAGACTATTTCTCCCCCCACCCCTCCCATGTTCCTTTCCTTATGAGAGAAATGTTTTAGGAAGGCTTGGGGAAAACAGGCTGTGACTCTGGGGAATGCATCCACCTTCAAACGGGCACCGGCCATCTCCGGAGGCGCCTGGCTCTGGAGCTCTCGGTTCTTGGGGCCGCAGAGCGGGGCTCCTCCGGGCCTTCGAGGAGCCGCTCGCATCTGCCATCGCCCCCGTGGCACCTCTGAGCTCAGCCCGAGAGAAGAGGCCAGAGAAGCGGGCAGCATCGGCCTCCGGTTTGCAGGCAGCCCTGTGTTCTGCCTTCTCTGCGGCGTTACTGTGCGGCCCTGGCTGTCCAGGAGAGGGACTTTGCCGGTGCCGAGATGCCCTGACTTTCGCTGGCAGGCTTGCATTTCTCCTCCTGTATTATAGATGTCAATTTCTCCCACTTGCTAGACAGGAACGTATCTCTGGTTTAGCCCATGTTAAGAGACATTATTGGCAGAGAGTCTGAAATACAGTCTGCAGCCAAGACAGAGCCCTGTGATTGGGCAGCGTTTCCGTGCAGCCAGCTGACCTAAACTCATAACCCACCAGGTAAACACGTTGGGTTCCAGAGTTTAGAAGGGTTTCTTCCCAAAGGACGTCACTGGATGGGGGAAGGCAGAGGTTTGCAGGGTTTTCTCCCTGAACATTGCCTTTTCTGGAACAAGACTAGAGAAGGGACTGGCTTTTCTTCCTCCTTTTCAACATTATAGGACATAAGAAGGATGGGGATCTCTTCCCCATCAACAGCAGAGACCTCCTTCAAAAGGAAGAATGTGGTCGAACTAAGGAAAGCAAATCCAGGGTATTGAAACGTGCTTACAATAGACTGGGAGGGGGGGTGTCTCAAAGCAGGCTGTGCAATCCTACAGAGATCAGGGAAAGGGAATAGAAACCTTGTAGGAAAATCGGCATTCCCTCTCACCCCAATCTCTTGTTGTCATTCCTGGAAAAACGAGTTTATAGAAATAACCTGAGATGAAGATCTCGTGTTGGGAAAAGGGAGAGACGTAGACTTCCTTAGAACCACCAGGGAACTTGAGAGCTCAGAATGGCCAGGTCACACCCTTTATCAGCTTCAGTCTCGGGGTAGGACAGAGGCATCAGTTTTCTTTTCTCTTTTACATTTCCTGGTGGAGAAAGTACACAGCAGATTATACAGAACAGTTTCGGCATTTATTGCTCAGTGGCACCGAAGACTTGTTCTTCCAGCTATGCGACCCTTCTCACTTACCTTTTCTGAGTGGTTCCTGCCCTGCTAACATAAACTCAGTTACTCCTAAAATTCCTACCCAGTCTTTCCCCCCGCCTTTTTAAATACAATTTTTTATTTTAATTGTCATTTTAAGAAAAGCTTACAGAAAAATTAGATTTTCATTCATTCATTGTTGCACATTTTAACCCCTCTCCTTCCCTTCCCCCTCCCCGAGTTGACTTTTCTTTTCATTAGTTTGTTTACAAACTTCTAATACAAATTTGAACACATTCTTTCAATATCCCTCACCCCCACATCAAATTGTACAACCCAATGATTAATCTCCCCTTTCCCCTGCACATCCACATCCCTCTGCTTCCAGCCTCTCCCACCCCTCCTGGATCCTTATACTCATTCTACAATAATCTTATACAATATTTATCCTTGTGGGACTGAGTTAGTTCACTTAGCATAATACTGTTCAGTCCTTCCCAAGTTAGGTAATAATTTACAAAGCTATTGTTCCTACTGCCCTGTCCAGTCTTTTTATGTTTTTATCTATTTGATCCCATTGGAGATAGCTCTTCAGAAGAGCACAGTGCCCTTGTCAGACCTTTTTTAGCCAGTAACTAAGCTAAACTGTTTGATTTTAAGGAGACTTCAGAGGGTATTTTTGGCTTTAAGATGTAAGAGTATCTTAGGCAAATAGTTTCAGGGGTTCATTTATCTTCAGTGGCTCCAGAAAGTATGGAATTTGCAGTTTCTGCTTTGCATTTTCCTGTTTTAATCAGGATTCTTCTGTGGAATCTTTGTTGAAAATACACGGTATGAATAGCCAGGCACCTTCTGGTTCTAGTTTCCGGACAACGAGAGGCAGCTGTGTGTGGAGGCGATCGGTAACACATCCCATATCTTCTCTTCCTGACTCTCCTTCCTCTGGTGCTCCAGGTGAAAAGAGACCTTTTGTGCCTTGGAGGGCTGCTTGTGACCATTTAAGACCAAAAGCTCTAGGCAAGCAGCTAGGGAGTAAACCAGGACAAAAAATGTAGTTCAACCAGTTGGCTGAACGGTCCTGTGATCCCAGGAGCCACCACCTCCAGACAGAAGAGCCAGCTCTCATGTGGTATTTGGTTGTGTATAAGAGGCCGCAGCAGCTTTTTGTTTGGGGAGGAGGAGGAGGGGGAGGCCAGGGCCATTGTGAGAGTATCTGTGGCATAATTTTTACCAGTTTCACTTTTTGCAGGTGTAAAATTTATTAGCAACAATTACATGAACTTAACCTGCTATTCAGCCCTACCCTTAATAAATGATTTTTTTCCGAACTGTAAACTGCCCCTGTCCGCCATTGCTGGTAGCCATTAATAAACTATTCTCTAAATATAGTTCACTTTTCTTACTCTTTTTATAGAAATGTTGTTGTACGCCCTTGAGTCAGCACCAATCCCTAGCTGGCACCCCAGCAGGTTTTCAGAGGCGGTAAATTGCATAGGAGGGAATTGCCTATCTTTCTCCCTCTGAGCAACTGGTGGATTTGAACCCCAAATTAAGGTCATTTGAATTGAGGCCGTACAGTATTTGTTCTTCTGTGATTGGCTTGTTTTTATGAGCATAATGCCTTCAAGTTCCATCTGTTGATGTATGCACTGTAGAAAGGGTAAAAATGAAAGCCACAAACTGAGAAAGAACATTTGGCAATGACATATCTGATAAGGAACTCATATCTACAATTTCTAGAATACTCTAGCACCTCAAAGAGAAAAAAATAACAAAATTGCAAAATGGGTACAGGATATGAAGAGACACTTCACCAAAGAAGACATTTAGTTGGCCAACACATGAAGAAATGTTCAAAACTCTAGCTGTCAGAGAGATGCAAATCAAAACAACTATGAGATCTCATCTCACCCCAGCAATAATAGCAAAGTTCAGTAGGGCAGCAAAAAAAAAAAAAACAAACAAATGCTGGCAAGGTTGTGAGAGATTGGAACTCTTGTTCACTGCTGGTAGGAGTGTAAAATGGTACAACCAATAAGGAAGAAGGCACTTTCTTTAAAATTGGAAAGAGAAAAAGAAAAAAAATATTGGAAAGAGAAATATCATTGGACCCAGAAATTCTACTACTGGCAGTGTAAAGAAACCAGAACCATGACTCAGACACATGTGTCCACACTCATGTTTATTGCTGCATTATTCACAGTAGCGAAGAGAGGGCAGCAACCCAAGTGCTCATCAACAAATGAATGGATAGGAAAAATGTGTACATTTACATAATGGAATATTATGCAGCTCTGAAAACCCAAGAACCTCATAAAACGTTACACAACATGGCTGAGCTTGGAGGACATGACACTGAGTGAAGTATCTCAGTCACAGATAGGACAAATACTGAAATTCACTTGATGGGAGTGAGCTTTGTATGGTAGTTGTATATTCACTCTTTTGAGGAGTGACCACACTCTTTTCCACAAAAGTTGGACCTTTTTAAAAAAATTTTTTTTAATTTTTTTATTTTTTGTATGTGTGTGTGTGTGTGTGTGTGTGTGTGTGTGTATACCGTCAAATTGGATCTGACTGGTACAGGAGGAGATGGTCCCTCCTTCTCCGGCAGAGCATCTGGTGGATTCAAACCTCATATCTCTGGGCTTGCACTCTTTTCAACCCAATCAATGAATTTTTCTATATCCTTGCCAACATTTGTATGCTCTTTCTTCTTTTTAAACCTTAGCCATCCTAGTAGGAGTGAAATTGTATCTCTGTGGTTGTGATTTCCATCTCTCTGACGGCTAATGATCAGCTCATCTTTTCATCTATCTGATGCCTATTTGAGTATCCTCTTTGGTGAAATGTTTATGCACGCCTTTTAAAAAATGTATACTGATTTATTTATAAAGTTTGAATACATTGGTTTTCACAGAAGATCCTTCCTATTTCCTTCACACACCCTGTGTGTCTTTTTCTTACTGAATTGTTGACGTTTTATATGGTTATTAGTTTCTTGTTGGATAGATATCGTTTCTGAAATTTTCCCCAGTCAGGAACTTACCTTTTGATGATTTTTTTTTTGTAAAGTCTTTTTTTTTTTTTTGTAAAGTCTTTTGATGAACACAATTTTTAACTTTTAAGAGGTTTTATTTATCTATTGCTATTTGAACTTCCGTTATTATTTTTAGGTTAAAAGCTGAGTCTAGCCATGTTGCCTTTGCTTGTTCTGAAGAGAGTCTATGGTTTTAGTCTGCAAGCTTAGTTCTTTGGTCCATTTTGGTTTTGTTTACGGTGAAACATGACTAATTTTTCTGAATGTGGAAATACAGCCTTCAAAACCACCATTTATTGAAGACATTCTTCCCTCCCCATCCTGCGTGTGTGTTTTTAAAAGCTCCCCAAGTTGATTTCAATGCAGAAGTAAATTTGAGAACCACTGTTCTGTAAGATAAGAAAACGAATTGCAGAGACAGTTTCTTTTCCCTAAACTGCTCTAGTTGTTATTACCCACATGGTATTAGGAGTTGGCCTTTCCACATTAGCCTGGATTAGTTTCTGAGGTGAACTGGTTGATACTTTCGCTCTCGGCAAATTTTTGCATGTCAGGCAAGCCCTCAGACTTGAGCAGCGGAAAGCAGAGACAGGACTACGACATGCAGGGCACCAGCTCAGTAGAGGCTGCACAGGCATTTAGATGGAAAAGTTGAGGAAGCGCTGGAAGTTGATTTCAGGATTCTTTTTTCCCCAAAAATGTTAAACTTTCTGCAGGTGAAAGGTGCCCTGATGGCACAAAGCTTAAGTTCTTGGCTGCTAGAAGTGAGGTTGTTGTTTCAGACCTACCCAGGAGCCCTACAGGAGAAAGATTTACTCCCATAAAGAAAGGAGAATCCCGAAATTGATCAGCTGCTCTTAGTATGAACAAGAACAAGCGCAGGTGAAGAGAGTGAGTTGAGTACACGTCTGGGAGGGAAATGGAAATTGGAACACCTCTTTCTTTTTTTTTTTTTTTTACGCAAAACAAGGAAAAATGGTTTCTTAAGAGAAGACAGAGGCATAGCTAGTGAAGTGTAGGTCATGCAAAAGAGTTAAAGGAAAAGGAAGAGAAAACGGGTAGAGTATCCCTGGAAAGACAGGTGTGACCCCAAACCTTCCAGCACGCACTGAGCAGGAAGGAGAGGAAGGGACAGACTTTCTCGATGATAGCTTGGCAGTATTTTAGAAGCCTTAGAAGTGTGCTGATCTTTAGACCTCACAGTTTCCTGGGATGAAATGTCTTCAAAGTAAGTAATCGTGGATATAGGCAAAGCTGCAGCCATAAAGATAGGGACTCTTGATAGGATTAAAAATATCTTGTCCAACTGTCTAGTCCAAAAGGCTAGTTAGCTCTAAGAAACACAAGAACTGTGCAACAGAGATACTACCAGCAACATTTCTTCTTCCGTCGTTTCATCCCTGTCCTATTTTTGAAAAGAATGACGATTTCAGAGGAACCCAAGGATGCAATACGAGATGACGTCAGTGGTGTTGCTGTTGTTAGGTGCTGCTGAGTTGACTGCAGTAACAGATCGAAGGACACGCGTGGACTTGGCCCCAGTTCTTTACCATCCTGGCGATCTCTGATGGGTTTGAGCACAGGGTTACAGTCACTGTCAAGTCTGACTCATTGAGGGTCTTCCTCTTTTCCCCTCACCCTCTCCTTTCCCCAGTATGATGTCATTTTCCAAGGATGGGCCTTTCCTGATGGCATGCCTAAGTATGTGAGACAAAATAAGTGATGATTTCGGCGAGCTCTGGTGGCCTAGTGGCAAGAAGCTGCACTGCAATCCCAGAGGTGTGTGGTTCAAATCCACCAGATGCTTTGCTGGAGAAGGAGGAAACATCTCTTCCTGTACCAGTCAAATCTGATTTGAAGGCGCGCACACACACACACACACACACACACACACGTAAATAAATTTAAAAAAATAAGTGATGATTTCTATGCCATCCAATTATTTAGAGGGTAAAAATTGCTGAATGATTTACAAATGATTTTGAGTGTATATTAACTGGGAAAAGATTGGAAAATTGCTTATAAGATATAAATGAGATTATATGGCTTCATGATATCTAAATCATTATCTCATTAATGGATCAAAATGAAGAACCGTGGTGGTGTAATGTATAACATATTGGACTTGATCACTGAAAGGTTGGTGGTTTGAATCCACCTGGAGAAAGATGGGAAAGCACTTCTTTTAAAGATTGACAGTCTCAGACACCCAACCCGGAGTTTGATAAGAGACAGAGCTAAGTCCATAGCCGAAATAAGTGAGCTATCCTCAGAAGTGAGCATATATCAAAATATAAAGCTAAGCATACCTATAAATGTTCACATGGAAAAATACAAATAGAGATATTTCTTCTATGTTGAAAGTCTATCTTCAGTGTTCAAGTCTTTGTGCTATAATTTTCCTACACAGAGTCTGTGGTAGTAATAGGTTGTTTTTTCATGCTGTTTTGTTGAGTGTATAAATCCTAGAAAATGCATACATTACTAGGCATTTCATTGCTATTAATGGTATCATAAATGGGGTTGTTTCCTTAATTTAATTTTCAGATTGTCCTTTTCCAGTGCAAAGAAATAATTTTTTTCCTTTTACTTTGTATTACGGTTCGAGGGGAAGTTGAGGGAACAAATTGATTTCCTGTTCAGCAATTGATGCCCATTTTATTAGTAACAGTGATTGTACGCACCATCGCTCTTCTCACTTCCTTCCTGGGCTTCCCATTTCAGTTTGTCCATCCTTCCCGTCCCCTCTTGCCTTCTGCGGGAGCTCTGGTGGCTTAGTTAGTGGTAAGGAGATGTGCTGCTGCCCCCAAAGCCTGTAGTTCAAATCCACCAAGTGTTTTGAAGGAGAGAGATAGACGGTCTCTTGTGCCTGTGAAGACCAGCTGGAGGGTTAGCTGTGAGTCACTTCCAACTTGATGGTAACAACACCACCACCACCACCACCTTGCCTTCTGAGCTTTACTTCTGGGCAGATACTGCCCTTTTGATGCCCTCTAGGTGATGGTTCTAAGTAGGGGGCTTCATCCTTGCATTGTTGACCATCTTATGGGATGTCTACTGTTTGGATGAAAGGACAACCACAGGCTTGGCTTAGAGGACGACTAAAGGCCATGGTCTTGGAGTTTTTGCCTGTCTCTGTTATACCCACAAGCCTGATACTTTTGGTGGTGTTATTATTAATAATGATTATGGTTTTCTCCACATTTTCCTTCAACCCTTTCCAGGACCTCTTCCTGGGGTCCCTTTCACAGCAATCGGCACTTCTTTTGGTCAGTGGTGTGGGAGCATTCAAATTATTTAAAATGGTTTTCTCTTCAGAAGTAGCTTTCCTACAACTAAAATGGAATTGATAGGTCTGCACAGAGATGTAATTTATGCGGTGAAGAAAAGCTGAGGTAAAAATAAAAGCCATTGCCATGGACCCCAAACCAACTCCTGGCTGACCCCTCACTGGATTTTTGGAGGCTGTCCGTGACACAGGAAGAGATTACTCCTCTCTCTCCCAAGAAGCCCTGGGTGGATCTGAACCTCCAGAGAGTCACCATTTTGGAACAGTAGCCTGTGATGAGGCCACGAAGTGGAAGTGTGGCCAGACACAGGAGGAAAAGATGATGATTTAAATGGTAATACAAATGGTGATGAAAGGTAAACCAAAGGTAAAAACAGGGCCCCGGGGAACTGGAGCCACAGCCTAACTTGTCTTACAGGTCTCTTATCTTGATCTGCTCCACACTGAACAAGCTCTTATGCACTGGCTAGCGGATGATTGGTTTCTGAAATTGGTATTTCTGTGCAACATTTACTGTGCTTTCAGTCAAGTTGAGCATGATTTTTCATCCTATAAAACCTACTGAGACTCAGTGTGGCCTGATGGGATTTTGTGCATTTCCTGGGGTCTTTGTGCACGAGGAGAAAGGGTGGCTTGAAGAACAGCTCAGCCAGCAATCACATAACACTTCAGTGGATCAGTCTTTCTCATCGCAGTTTTAAACTGGAATGCATACTCATTTTCAGGTCAGTCTAACTTGAAAACACTAGTAAATAACTTTGGCTCTTGCCACTCAGACTTCTAAGGATATTTTTCCATATGAATTAATGATTTCCCTAAACACAATCATTCTAAGCTGATTTGACAGATTTTCTTGAAGCATACGACACCAGAATGGCTTTAAGGATAGCTGGAGGGGCAGAATTTCATCAGCATTAGTTCTGACAGGTGAGCTCTCTCCTCTGTAGAAAGCATATCCCGTGGAAGCCCAGCAGAGGTTAAGGAAGACAATGCCTAATTTGTATGTACTTCAACAAATATGGCCCTAAACACACTTATACTGTCAGAGTTACTTTATTTTATTATAACATCCTCTTTTCAACTTGTACCTTGAACTTGATCTAAAGACATTTCGCACTTCACCGAAGACGACATTCAGATGGCTAACAAACACATGAAGAAATGCTCAAAATCCCTAGCCCTAAGAGAGATGCAAATTAAAACAAC
>NW_006399838.1:4943650-4966068 GCF_000299155.1 Elephantulus edwardii
GGAGGGGACCTGGGGGAGGGTTTGTAAAACAATGAAAGAATCTTTAAAAAAAAAAAAAGACATTTCTGTGATGTGTGAAAGCAGCTAATCACTATTAAACATTCTATTGATGCATAATTACTCCCTTTACCATAGGGAACATACATTTAATTTTACTGCCAAATGGAGCATTGTGGGAATTTTCCACCACTATTTGCTCCTTCAGTTTGATGTTTATAAAGAATGAAGAAATGTAGTTAGATTTCCAAGTAGCAAACTTACTTCTATTCCCTCCATAATCATTCTGATCATCTATTTTGACGGGTTTGGAAGCAGGAGTGGCATCCAGTTCCTAAACAATATGCTTCTGGAAACTCTGGTGAACTTTGAAGAAACGATGATAGTTATAGAAAGGCTTCAGGTCTTTTGTTCACAGGGTCGCTATGAGTCATGCAACTCAACGCCAGTCAACAACAACAATCATCTATTTTCATTCTTAACAAAAGATAATGAAAATCCCAGTATCTGGAATTCACACTCTAAATATTAATTGAACGTCAGTTGGACCAAAAGGAATAAGACACATTCTTACTCTTGAGTTTATACTGGAGGAGGGGGAAGATCAACCACTGACAGTTACACAGGCTGTGCCGGAAGGTGTGAGAGAATTGACAGATAATTATTAGTTGCTACAAGGCCTTAGAAAGGGCCTCTTATCATAGACAGGAACACAGAACACTGGGGAGTGATTTCCTTTCACATGGATATCCAACTTGTTGGTTGCTTTTTTTTTTAATTAATAGCCCACTTTTATTTTTTTAAAATTGTGATTTTTAACAGTGAAGGTTTACAGAATGGTTGGGTTTCCCTCCCTTCATTGTTGCCCGCTTTCCTCTCTCCCCTCTCCTTCCCCCAGTCCACTTTGCAATGCACCTCCTGTTTCAGATCGTTGTCTTACATATAATGTGTAATCATACCTTCCTCTTGACAGTTCCTCCTCTCATTGGTCTAATTTGAATGGTCAGCGATGAGCTTTGATGGTAAAAAGACTGTGTTGGAACACTGTGCCTGTGCTTTGCATGCGTTCACTTAGAGATTGTGAAGCTGGCTCAGGATTAGACGATGTTTCATTCTGTTGTACGTCCTGTGACTGAGCTGGAGCCCCCTTGGATGGCACCTACCAGCAACAGTGTCATCTAAGGAGGCAACTGTTGTTATTTGCCTTATGTTACAAACACATAGTGAGCGGGCTCATTCTAGTCAGAGCTCTGGTTACCAAGAAGGAAGAGGCTGAGAGAAGGAACTTGTTCACAGTGACACAGTAACTAACATTTATCCAACTCGGGTCTACCGCGCTCCACAGTTCCAGCCTGCCTGCTGGATTGCTCTTCCGCGCAAGCTCGCCTAGGAGGGGGCCCCATCTGCATTTATTTGTCACACGATATTCAGTACGACCAAGACAACGTGGTAGACTCATTCCTGTGTCCCTGTTCTGAGAGGGTTCAAAACCAGCCTCCAAGAGTCCCTCGTGACAGTCTGCACACTTATTTTGGATCTTTTTTCTCTTTGTTTGCTCTGCCTTCCCCACCTTTACTGTCACCAAACATCCTGACACAGAAACCATCTCTTTTGAAACTTCTCCATTTCCCCTTTCCTAGGGAACCTTGATTTTTCTCTCCTCCCTACTCTGCTGTTTTCTTTAATTGCTCTTAGTAGGTTTTTCCTCTTTATTCAGGAGCTAAGGACCCGCCTGAGCTGCCTCTTGTTTACTCTGCTTGCCCCAAGGGGTGGACCTGCCGCACTGCCACACCCGTCTGACTCAGAACCTTGCCAAAACTGGCTTTCTGTTCTCCTTTGCAACTTTGTTTTTGCAAGACTTGATGCTTTCGAACTTCCTCATAACCTTTCTACAGATTTATGTCTGGCTTTGCATTTATCATTCATGCTGTGTATTTTTTTTTCTTCATTCTATCTTTTTTTTATAGCTACATCTAAGTTGCAGATAGAGATCATCTCTTCGCATGATCATTAGAAAATGTCTATACATACTTTGTTTCTATCTTTTCCCTTTTCCTCTGCGGCTGTTGTGAGGTGACACTGAGTCAGTTCCTGTTCACAGCAGTCCTTGCCTCTTAGACGGGGTCTTTGGTGGATGGCCCTTGGGCAGTTAATTCCAGATGCCTTCTCCTTAGCTTTTGACTTGAGACACAAACGACATCATTTTTTAACATGCTGAAGTCTGTTTTTCTGAAGTGCAAGGGGAAGGGTGCATCTTATTATTCCTGGCATCAAAGCTAAGGCCGCCGGCCCAGGGGTTAAGGCACTTCCGTCTCATGGCACTGTCCCTGTTAGTAAGAACCAAGTCTAGAGCCGTAGTTTTGTCTCTGTCCGTGACCTTCTTAGCAAGGAAAGTCAGTCATGCTTTTAGTAGAAAAATGTGCATGCGAATACCATTTAATGAGCAATAAACACAGCAAGGTGAAATGACAGGTTCACAGACGCGTGACTGCTACGCAGAATCCACGCTGTTCTCTACCATCGAGTGGGGGCTGACCCGTAGCTGACCATCCAGCAGGTTTTCAGAGCCATAAACCACACGGAGGAGACTGCCCGTCCTTCTCGCTCGACGTGGCTGGGGGATTCGAACAGCCTGCCTTTAGGTTGACAGTGCAATTTGTCATGCACTACACCACCATAGCCCTTTCAGATATATTCAGATTTATTATTGTGTCATTGGCTTCAACTCATAGTGACTGGGTAGACAGAGTAAAGGAAGGTTTTTGAAGCTGTAATCCTTACGGAAGCAGATAATTTCTTCCTTGTTCCTGGCAGGGCTGGTGGCTCTGGACTGCCACCCTTCCTGCTGGCAGCTGACTCCTTCAGGTGTATCCAATTCTGGCTGCCGCTTCGGTGGGTTTCCAGGGCTGCCTATGGCATGGGAAGAGATTGCCCATCTTTCTCCCGTGAAGCCCCTGGGGGATTGTAACCTCCGGGCTAGGACAGGCCGTCCACCTCTCCAGAGATGGCACCACAGAACTTTCAACTCTTGAAACAATTTTATCTCAATCTCCCCCCTTACACTTCTCCCCTCACTCAGTTCTCTCTCAATTTTGTGCTAGTTATGTGATCTGCATTCTCAGGAAAGCATCATTTAGGGAACTCAAGTGTGTGTCCAAACTTCAATTGTAGAAAACGAGTATGCGTTCCACAGTGAAAAATGGTCCATGGGGAAATGCTGTATTACACAGTTACCAAGATCTCTTAACGATAAAATAGTTCCGATTTCCTGCTATATTGATGCATCATTTCTATCTTAAAGAGAAAATAGAATTCACCAAGAGTTGCAAGCCTACTTGTTTACATGTTCCTCATTTCATAAAATGCCTCGTGGAAGTGATCACTTGTTCTCATACTTTGAGGAACACGGTGATAATGTGTTATGCTAGAATGGCTTGTGTGATCGTACACTGAGAAGATAATGTGTTGTATGGTTGACGCAGTGATTTACAACCGGCGTGAGTGTGACAGAGGTTGTGAGGTAGGGCAGAAGGGGGCAGCCTCTGATCTGTTGTTAGTGTGGTTGTAGCTGATGCAATGGTTCCAAACAGCAACAACAGAACGTCTCAGTGCGAACTTTGGGAGCAGACAGGCGTGTGTTCAAATCTTAGCTCCGGGACACACGAGTTGTGTAGATTTCAACAGAATAGTTAACTTTAGAGTTTCTTTCCTGATCTAGGAAGTGGCCATATACTCCATAAACTCACTGCAAAGATTCCATGAGATGAGAGATTATTTGTGTGTGTACGTGTGCAAAGCTTCATTTTTTGAGTTCTCCAAGAGCTTTTTCTTTTTTTAAATTGTGATTTTAATGAAAGTTTACAGAAAAGATGGATTTTCATTCATTTATTGTTAGGCATTTTCCTCCCTCCCCCAGTTAACTTTTAAATTTTTTTTATTCATTCATTGTTGGACAGTTCCCTCCCTCCCCCTCCCCTCTCCTTCCCCAGGCCTCTTTGCCTCTTTGCAGTGCACCTCTTATTCTGGACTTTCGTCACACATGTAATGTCTAATATATTCCTTTTAAACAATTCTTTCCCTCATCTATTCTAATGCAGTGTTCATTATCTATCCATTCTTTTCCTAATTTCCTTCCAACTTCCCATGTCAGTCCTGCTTCATAACGCTAATGTTATTCAGTACTTGTCCTTTTGTGACTGAGATATTTCACTCAGCATAATGTCCTCCAGTGTCACCCATGTTGTGTATTGTTTTACAAAGTTGTTGTTTTTCAGTGCTGCCTCGTAGTATTGCATTGAAGATACCATAGTTTTTCTATCCATTCATTTATATATAGCACTTGTAGCCATAGCCGATGTCTAAGAAGTATATTACTGAAACAATACTTACATTATTGTTGAATGGGGGAAGGGAGAGAAAGGAAAAAGAATTAAGGAATGGTTTACACATGGATAGAAACATTGGTGGAGGGTTGGCCGTTGGGGGGCATGGAGAGGGAGAAGAAATTAGCAGCTAGATGGGTAGGGGAAAGGGAAAGGGGCAGGATAGCGAGGTTTTGACCAAGGAGATTAAATAATGACATTGCACAATTGTATTTGATGTGCAGGACTGAGTATATATGAGTGACTGAATGAAAACCAACTTTTTAAAAGTATATTTGATTTTTGACAGTTGTCTATTATTTATTTTAATAATGATATTTTGGTTTTTATGCCTTTATTTTCACCCTTATTCTTATCAGTGGGAGCTCTGGTGGCCTAGTGCTAAGAAGCTGCACTGCAACCTCGAAGGCACATAGTTTGAGGCCACCAGCTGCTCCACGGGAGAAGGGTGGGCAGTCTCATCCCATGCAATTAATTGCCTCTGAAAACCCACTGGAGGGTCAGCTATGGTTCAGTTCCAACTGTATGGTACATAACAAAAACAACAACACCAGCAACACCACATTCTTACCTGTATCCTATTGCTCTCAAGTTTGTGGCTTCTTATGCAGATATCTCTCATCTTAACAGTCACTGCTATTGGCCATGGCTACTAGGTTGAAATCCTATTGTTGTTAATTGCCATCTAGTTGAGGTCGACTCATAGCGACTCTATGAACAAAAGACCCAATGCCTTCCCACAGCTATCGTTGTTTCTCCAAGATCACAGAGTTTTCAGAGGCATGTGGTTTAGGAAGTGGATGCCACTCCTGCTTCCCAACCTGTTTTACAACTGGGAGCTCCACCTAACACTGTCCACATTGGGAAACCATTATGGTATTTGACATCTCTGTGGCACAAGGTTCAGCATCACAGCAAATGCAGGTTACCTCACCCAGCATGTTGACAAAGAGTGATGTGCAAAGTGGAAGAATGTCCCTCTCATTTAGCAGTGGTTTAGTGTTGTCAAGTTGAATCTGACAGAGGAAGCTTTGCACAAAAGACCTGAACTCTGTTCTGTGATTAACATCATTTCTGTACATTTATAAGAGAGTTTAGCTTTTAGTTCTTATGTGACTAGTTGGGCAAGTTAACGGCACTAAGTCTTGGTTTATTTCCTGCATTATCTGTGAGGATAATGACAGGAGCTCTCTATTAGCTGATCATGAGGACTGAATGAAATTGTGTCCATAAAAACAATGGCACAGTGCTGGGCATAGAGAAAGAACTCAAAACCTCTCCTCATGGCTTAAGTTTTGACACCATGGGCTTCAAGAAAAAAAGTTACACAGTATCCAATTGAAGATTCGGCAGAGGACACAACTAGGCATTTCATCAAAGAACACATTCAGGCAGCCAGTAAACACAAGAAGAAATGCTTTTGGTCATTAGTCAAGATTATAAGTCATTTCAGAGATGAAAACGAAAACAACAATGAGATATCTCATTCCAGCAATAATAGCAAAGTTCAGTAAAACAGAAAACAACAAATGTTGTGTTGAGTATGGAGAGATTAACTCCCTCAGACTGCTGGTTGAGATTGTAAAATGCTACATTTGCCAGTAATCCCAGTACTAGGAATGTGTTGGCTATTGTGTTGCTATCTGCCTATGAGTCAGAATGTACTCACAGCTGGCCTTCCAGAGGGATTGGGAGGCTTGCTTAGTTAAAAACCACAAGAAAAGAATGTGCCAGGTTCTCTATCATTTGTCAGTTGGAGCAATCTCTTTGATAATCCCTAGGAAATTAGAAATTATAAAAAAAGAATCATTACTATCCCATGCAGACAAAACACTGCTGAAGACCTTTCAGAAATGGCCTAGAACAATACATAGAGAACTGCCAGAAGTTCAGGCTGGATTTAGAAGAAGCCATGTACCAGGGGTATCGTTGCTGATGTCATATGAGTTTAACCTGAAAGCAAAGAATTAAAAAAGAAGGAAAAAAAAGAATGTGTATTTGTACTTTATTGATGATGTAAAAACATTTGACTGTGTGGGTCATAATACATTATGGCTAACATTGAGAAGAATGGGAATCCCATTAATTAATTAAGCTCATGCAAAACCTGTACCTAGATCAAGAGGCTATTGTGGGAACAGAGCAAGGGAATATTGTTGTTATTGTTAAGTGCCATTGAGTTATAGGCGACTCATATCAACCCTATGAAGGAAAGTCCTCAACACTTGTATAACTTTCATCCTTTCTCCAGATTCATAGGGTTTCCGGAGGCAAGCT
Source organism: Elephantulus edwardii (assembly GCF_000299155.1). Lineage (NCBI taxonomy): Eukaryota > Metazoa > Chordata > Mammalia > Macroscelidea > Macroscelididae > Elephantulus > Elephantulus edwardii. The sequence continues at coordinate 4,950,307 of NW_006399838.1, forward strand.
ATTTCAGAAGTGGATGCCACTTCTGCTTCCAAGCCTGTTTTAATCGGTGAACTCCACCAAACACTGTCCACCATGGGTGACCATTATCGCGTTTGACACATCAGTGTCACAGTGTTCAGCTTCACAGCAACCACGAGTTACCTCTGTATGGCAAGTGGACACACCAGGGCTATACAACCTTTGGCTTGGTAGCATCAAGCCATGGTTTAAAATGAAGAAATTTATGCATCAGATTTGTACCCTTTCTTTAAACCTATTAATCTGTATGCTGAGGAAATTCTTCAAGACACTGGACTCTAGGAAAAAGAATGTGGCTTCAGGATTGGACGGAGACTCATCAATAACTTTTGTGATGCCTATGACTCAACCCTGCTTGCTGAAAAGTCAGATCTTGAAGCCCTTGCTCCAGAAGATCAAACACTGCAGCCTTCAATATGGATTGCATCTCAACTTCAAGAAAACAAAAGTTCTCACCACTGGACCAGGAAGCAAGATCAAGAGAGATAAAGACATGATTGAAACTGTCCCCATCTTTATCTTACTTGGGTCCACAATCCACTTGGTATCAGAAGTCAGGAGATCAGGGGATGGAGCGCTCTGGGAAAATCTGTAGTCAGGGAACTTCTCTAAATTATGGAGGAACAGTGGAGTGGTGTCATTGGGAGGACTTAGGTGTATCGGAGTCAGGTTGTGGTCTTTTCAGTCACTTTGCTGGACAGTGAACATGGATGATAGGAGAAAAAAAAATGCCTTTGAACAGTGATGTTGGAGAAGATTATATAATATCCCAGAACCGACAAAAGAACAAACAGGTGAAGGTGCATTCAGAACGCTCCTTGGAGGCGAAGGTGATCGCACTTCATCCCACATACTTTGAGCGTGTCGCTAGGAGAGCGTATTCCTTGGAGAGGGACGTCATGCTTCGGAAGAGGGAAGGAGCGAAAGAAAGGAAGAGCCTCGACAAGAAGAGTTGCCGCAGCGACTACAGCGATGATCTCAATTGTGTCAGGGATGATGAAGATGGCACAAAATAGGACAGGATTCGGATCCACTGTTCAGAAGGTCACCCTGAGCCCTACTCAGCTTGACGGCACCTACCAACCACCACCACAAGAAGGATGGAATAATGTATAAAATGAATGTTTCAGTCTTCTTGGAGCTAAAATCAAATGGGAAAGACAAGTAATTACATGACTGAGAATATACGAACCATTTATTGGCATGTCCATGTTAATGCAAACTCCCTGTGGACACATGGTGCCTTGGTATTGTGTTGGAGAAGAGGGCTGCTCCTTGGAGGCAAGGAGGCGGAAGTTCATCGCACATACTTTGGGCATGTTGTCAGGAGAGGGCAATCCTTCGGAAAGGACCTCATGCTGAGAAAGGTGGAGGGTCACAGAAGGAGAGAGAAGCCCTCAACAAGAGGAACTGACACAGCAGAAAAATGGGTTCCACCTAGAGGTACACGGTTCGAATCCATCAGATGCTCTGCTGGAGGAGGGGCAATCTCCTCCTGTACCAGTCAGATCTGATTGGACTGTTCACACACAAATAATAAAATAAAATTAAATTTTTAAAAAATAGGCTCCAGCATATGAGAGGCTGAGGATGGTACAGGAGGGCAAGGTTTCGTCTTTCGTTCATAAGATGACTATGAATTGTACTCAGCTCAAGAGCATCTAACTACAACAACACGGAAACAGTGTTAAATGACAACGTAGCAGTTCTAGAGACGAGGAGAAAGCAACAGAACAAAGGAGACTCGGAGAATGTGTCCTGAAAGAAACCACACGTGGAATGCCACCGGGAAGCGGTGACCAGCGCGTTGTCCTGAGAAGTCAAGGAACGTGAAGCTTCATCAGCATAGCACACTGAACTCGCCAGTCCGTCTGTTAAGTCCCAAGATGCACTCCTGTCCTTTGTATTCCAGAGTTTCACCCTTAACGTGTTTGTTAGGATGAATTCAACTCAAGCATGTCTGCCAAAGCTGATGTTTGGACTTCAAGAAGGTTAATATTTTTGTCAAATGTTTAACTGATCACTCACTGTGCCAGGGTCTGCAGGGATGTCGAGATGTTCAGTCTACCTTGCAAAAACCAAGTTGACCATCCAGCGAACCACGCTGAGGGCTGCCTTCGTCATCACTGTGGGGGCTGTGGGGGCCCCGAGAAGGAAGCCCTGGGATGTGTGGGAGCGCCAGCAACCCTTGTCTGAGGAAGTGCTGTCTGAGCTGAGTCTGAAAAGATAGGAACGCCCCAGACAGACAGGAGAGGAAGGACCTTATGAAAAGAGAAGAGGGCGGCACACACAGGCTGCTTCTGTTGTTACAGAAGGACACAGAAGTTTGAAGGCTTAGTGGGTAAGGAGTTGCACCGCCAATCCAAAGGCAGGCAGCAGGAATCCACCAGCAGCTCCTGGCGGAAAGGTGGACACTCTGCCTGGGCAGTTGACCGCGTCTGCAAACCCGCAGGAGGGTCAGCGATGAGTTACAACCGGCAGCAGTGAGCTGGCTGAGTGGCAGTGAGTTAAACCTTCCTTCACCGCACTGGTCAAGTGGAACTTGTCTCGGTCTTGCGTGGTTACGATCTGTTGCACCCCTTTAACTTTGGTAAACTGAAGTCAGGTAATAGTAAGATTTTGGGAAGCACGCAGTGGGTGGATGCTTTTCCGAGAATGAGCACCACTGGGCGGCTAGGAGCATTTGTGGGAGGGGCCGACAGTCAGCTGCGTTCTCGTGTGAGCACAAACCCCAGGTCCTGGTGGCTCTATTGCTTTTTATTCTCTGTTTTAATGCTGTGTGCTATTACACTACACATATACCGTTATACTCTACTGTTTTCACTCAGCAAACTGTTGTTGTGAAGTGCTGTCGAGGCGCAGACGACTCAGTGACCCTGTGAACAAAAGACCTGAACACTTGGGTGACTTTCATCGTTTCTCCATGTTCATAGGGTTTCCGGAGGCAAGCTATTTCAGAGGTGGATGCCACTCCTGCTTCCAAGCTTGTTTTAGCCAGGAGCTCCTCCAAACACGGTCCACTGTGGGTAACCGGGTAACCGTTACTGCATTTGACACATCAGTGTCACAGTGTTGAGCATCACAGCAAACATGAGTTACCTCTGTACAGCAAATGCACAGACAACTTGTTAAAAATATTCTTCTTCACAAACTCTTTTTACTGTTGTTGTTGAGTACCGTGGAGTCGGAACTGCCCCACAGCTGCCCCTCCAGTGGGTTTTCGGAGGCAGTAGATTACACAGGAAGAGACTGCACCTCTTTCGCCTGTGGAGCAGTTCCTGGCTTCAATCTGTGTGCCTTTGGGTTGGAAGCCTCACTCCTTACCATTAGGGCCCCAGGGCTCCCTCACAAACCCTTAGTACAGCAGTAAAACTTTGATAAAGAAATATATAATCAGAACCATTGGGGTTTTTGTCTTAAGCAAAAACCAGTCCTGTCAAGAAAGACACAGGAGAGATCCTCAGCCGCTGGGGAATCTCACATCCTTGTCACAGCTTCTGTCCAGTCCCCCTGAGAGAGGGGAGGGGCCCATCTTGTCATGCACCATCAAGAAGGTACACTGTGGTTGTTGTTAAGTGCCGTCGAGTTGCACACAACTCATAGCAACCTTATGAACGAAAGACCTGAACACATGTTTAACTTTCATCCTTTCTCCAAGTTCATAGGGTTTCCGGAGACAAGCTATTTTGGAAGTGGATGCCACTCCTGCTTCCAAGCTTGTTTTAATTGGGGAGCTCCACCAAACACTGTCCACCATGGGGAACCATGATCGCATTTGACTCATCAGTGTCACAGTGTTCAGCTTCACAGCAACTACAAGTGACCTCTGTACAGCAAATGGACAGACCAGGGCTATACCACTTAGAAGAATGTTTGACCAAAACCAGTGAAAACCAGGTGTGAGTGCCACAGATTAAAATCACCCATCTTTGACTTGGCAGCATCACTTTCTATCCACCAGACCCACAGAGCTCTATGTTGTTGTTGTTATTATTGTTATTGTTAAGTGCCTGTACTCAGCCAAAAAAAAAAAAGTGAGGTCTCTGTTGCTTCAGAACCTCTTTTTTATTTTAACAGAAACTACAGTTGTTGGCAGCTATGGTGTGTTACTTGGGACAAAATTGTCTCGCATGTGTGTTACAGGGATTGAGTCTGTCATTGGAGACCTTCTTGCTTTTACCATTTAGTCTACTCTTCTGCTGACTTGTATTTCTTGTCTTACCCCACCCCGTTTCATCCCTCGCTAAAATCCGGCCACTGGTAATTGTTTAATGACTCCTAAGAAGTAGACCTCCTGAGGTAGTTCATCTCCTGGACTAGGCTGTAAGTTCAGGGAAGGGAGGGGATATGTCTCTGTGGCTCAGTATTTCCTGCCTGGCACAAGGCAAAGCTGCACATATTTGCTGAGTGAATAAATGATTGAGTGAGCAGGTGTAAACTGATAGCCTCTGCAGTCAGGTAGGTGTGGTGTCAGTATTCTAACAGGAACCTGTCTTTGGCACCGGTAGTGGGATCCACAGTGAAGCTGGATTTGCCTGGATTCCTGTTTCTTCTTCACAGAGAAAGAATGATGAGTTCAAGTTGGAAAACGATGAGATGAGAGCTGCTTGCATTTCTTGCCCAGAAATCATGAACTTCAGAAGCGACAGTGAAAGGAAGCAGAGTCGAACAGCGATCCAGTCATTCCTTCAGCATTTACATAGAGCACTTGCTGTAATATCTTCCAGGCAGCGTGCTAGAAATGTGGAAATGAAGATGAATGAGCTAAATCCAGAGTCAGGTTAAGGAAAACACTGCATGCTCCTGGAGTACCAAGACAGGAGTCCGGGGGTTGAGTTGGATAGGATGCTTCAGAGGAGGGGACGTGTGAGATGGGACACGGAAGAATGGACTGGAATGTCGTCGTGAAGTAAAGCAGGAGAAATACCTGAAGATGGACAGAACCCTTTGTTTCAGCCTTCTCTATGTTTTTGTGGGTGTTCTTTTTTTTTTTCTTCTTGTGTGTGTGCCATCAAATCAGATCTTACTGGTACAGGAGGAGATTGCCCCTCCTTCTCCAGCAGAGCATCTGGTGGATTCGAACCATGTACCTCTGGGATTTTAGTGCAGCTTCTGGCCGCTAGGCCACCAGAGCTCCCTAGCCTTCTATATGTTTGAGGCTGATGCAAGGGAGGATATCAGAAAGGGGAGTGATGTTAGAAGATGAAAAGGTCAAGGGTGTGTCTGAGTCTGAGCAGTGGGTGGAGGGCAGAGGGTGATGAGAGTTCTTTAAATTCTGTTAATACCTGGCTCTTACAGGTGCTTTAAGGCATAATTCCTTGGGTAGACACGGCCAGGAAGGACCAGTCCTTGGAGAAGAACATCATGCTTAGGGGGGCAGAGGGACAGCGCAGGAGAGGTAGACCCTGGACGAGATGGATTGACACAGTAACTAGGGCAAAGAGGGTAGGTGTGTCGGAACCCAATTGGCTCAGGGCAGGGCAGAGCTGTTGTATGGGTTCTGTGAGTCACAGGCAAGTCAAGGGCACATTATAACAACAACAACAACGTGTGACAGATTAGAGCTGCCCCATAGAGTTTTCTGGGCTGTAGTCTTTATGGGAGCAGATAATGAAAACATGTAATCATTCTGTATGAAATTAAGAAAACGGGGGATATAATCCCAACACAGCCACTATTTACTTTCTCCACCCTCTTCTGTCACTGTGTACGCATTTTTTGGTGGGATGCTCTCTTGCTGTCGTGGACTATTTGACTTTCTTGGTTTTGGCTGTGTAACTCACCACAGGACTGGGTCAGTGGCTGCAGAGAAGGGGAAGTGGGGGTTGGTCAGTCTTGCCATCCTGTCAGCGGGCTCAGATGAAAAACAGGAATCTCCCCACCATTGAGAAAGAAGCAGCAGAGTGCACTGTATGCTTTGGGCCAGAGAATCTTGTGCAAGATGAGTAAGGTTAAGAAGCAGGAGAAACAGACAAGGCAGCCCAGGCAGCAGTAGGAGTTGACCGCAGCGACAGTGGCAGCAGCAGAAGTGGCAGAGAACCAGAGACTGAGACGAGACAGAGTCATGCCTCCGAATTCACAGAGCAAGAAAGAGGAGTGCTTGCTGGCCAGTGGCTGCTTTTGATTGCTTCCAGGAGTAGCTAGATCTGCCCTTCCGTGGAGCCAGGGCTGAGCACCTTTGACCCTAAGCTTCCTGAACCAGTAAGGGTGGTGTGTACTAAGAGAGCCTTGTAACTCTGCTCTGAGCAGGGCAGGGCCAACGCCTTAAAGCCTCAAGGCTGAGGATCACAGAGAAGCCTGTGAACGTGCCTGACAAGAGGCTGTCTGGCGAACAACAAATGCTGGCGAGGTTGTGGAGAAACAGGAACCCTTATTCACTGCTGGTGACAGTGTAAAATGGTGCAGCCACTATGGTAGGCAGTATGGTGCTTTCTCAAAAAGTTGCAAACCATTTGACGCAGTGATTCCATTACTTGAGATTATACCCTAAGGAAACCAGAACTGCCACCCAAGCAGATAGATGCACACCATGTTTATTGCGGCCTTCTTCACAATAGCAAAGAGCTGGAAACAACCCAAGTGCCCATCAACAAATGGATAGAGAAGCTCTGGTATATTCACACAATGGAATAGTATGCAGCACTGAAAAACAAGGAACTCATGAAATATACAAAATGCGTGACTATGAAATATCTCAGTCACAAAAAGACAAATACTGCATAGTGCCACAGTTATAAAACAGGACTGACACTGGGATTGGGAGGTAACTAAGAAAAGAGGGGATAAATAATGTACACTGCATTGGAATAGACAAGAGAACTGTATAAAAGGAATATATAATTAGGTATTATTGGCATGAAAAGAGTCCAGAATAAGAGATGCATATTAAAGTGGTCTGGGGAGACTGTATAACATTGAAAGAATTTTTTTTTTCCCAAAGAAGAATGTGAACTGAGGGGGAGGAAAATATGCAACAATGAGAGAATGGAAACCCAAGTTCTCTATAAATTTTCATTAAAATCTTAATAAAAAAATATAACCTACAATATGCAGATGACACACCTTGCTTCCTGAAACTGAAGAAGACCTGAAACACTTGCTGCAAAAGGTCAAGGACTGTAGTCTTCAATATGGATTGAAGCTCAACATCAAGAAGACAAAGATTCTAGCCACTGGACCAATGGGCAACACTGTGATATATGGAGGAGATATGGACGTTGTTAGCAATTACAGCTTGCTCAGATCCACAATCAACAATCTTTTTTTTTTTTAATTTATTATTAATTTCAATGAAAATTTACAGAGACTTTGGATTCCCATTCATTCATTGTTGCACTTTTCTCCCTTCCCAACCCTCCCCCCCAGTACACTACCCTCTTGGAAAAGTAAAAGTCTTTCATTGTTTTACAATCCCTCCCCCCCATGTCCACTCCACTATGCAGCCTTCTCTCTGGACTCCTTTCATAACAAAAATACCTAATCACATATGCCTTTTAAACAGTTTTCTCCCTCATCTGTTTCAGTGCAGTATACATTATTGAACCCATCTTTCTCAGTCTCCCCCCAACCCCGAGGTCAGTCCTGTTTTACAACAGTGGCACCCCGCAGTATTTGTCTTTTTGTGGCTGAGACACTTCACTCAGCATAATGTCCTCCAGAGTCACCCATTTTGAATAATATTTAATGAGTTCCTTGTTTTTCAATGTAGCATAGTATTCCATTGTGTGAATATATCAGAGCTTCTCTATTCATTCGTTTGTTGATGGGCACTTAGGTTGTTTCCAACTCCTTGCTATTGTGAACAAAGCCGCAATAAACATGGGTGTGCATATTATCTGCTTTGATGTCAGTTATGGTCTCTTTGGGATATATTCCCAGTAGTTGCAAATAGATGAACATCAGTCTCCTTGCTTTACAGCCTGACTTTTTTTATGTAAGGACGAGAGCTCTAGGTGAAAATCCTCGCCCTTGAATCTCCTCCAGGATGCTTTGTTCTGAGTTTGTTCCTCTCGTTTTTTGAGGCCTCTCGAGAGTCTTAGGATAGCTTAGCTTGAGTATGTCCTAATATGTATTATTGCAGAGTTTTTCTCTGAGGAAACTTAGCACAGCCTTGTGTCCTGGTTGTGTGTGAAGTCAAGCTTATGTAAGATCACCTATGGCTTGCTGAAGACCAGAAGTTGTCTAATCCAGCAAAGGAGAAACAGTAGTTAGCTTCTGGTCTGGGACTAAGCTGGGTTGGACTGCACCTGGTACTAGCATTTAGCTGTGCCCTGAGTCATTTCATTCAGACACTGGGCTCAGTCTTGTAAAACAAGAGGGTTAGACTAGGCAAGGCCTTCCCAAATCAGTTTTAAAGGAAGTTAATAGCAATTAAATCTTGCCTTTAGAAACTTGATTCCAAGCTAATTTTTGAGAGCTCTGGTGGCCTTACCAGTAAGGAACTGGGTTGCCAATCCCAAAGGTGTGTAGTTCAAATCCATCAGCTGCTTCATTTAGAAAGATCGGCAGTCTCCTCCTATACAGCTTAGAGCCTCTGAAAACCCATGGACGCTCAGCTATGAATTGGTACTACTAACTCAATCACAAAACAACAACAAACAGGAATGAAAAGATTGACATTTAAGCAGAGTTAAATACATTCATCATGTACAATTTTCACTTGAACCTTAGTGGCATACTAGTTAAGCACTTGGCTTCTGACCAAAAGGTTGGTAGTTCAAGGCCACTGAGTGACCCTGTGAGATAAAGACCTGAGGACTGTGTGTCAGAGTCAACTGCATAGCACCACCACCAAATGCTACTTGTCAGGGTTTTTGAATAGCTAGTGTGTGTTACGAATCTCTGAAAGAGTTTCTTTATAAAGAACGTCCCAAGTTTAGCTGATTACGGATGTGTAGAATCCCTTGCTTTTTGTTCCCGGTACATCTGTCATCTCTGTAAGCTTCTGTCTCCAGAACTGTGTGAGAACAGCTGCTCTGTATTTTTCCTTCCAGCTCTAATGTTACAATATTTTAAATGTGTAGAAAGGTAACAAAAATTAAGAGAAGCTAGTCGTTGCCACAGAGAGCTCAAAGATTGAATCACTGCACATCTCCGAAGGGAGGTCAGAGGTTGAGTGTTGAGAGCTGTGTGGTCAAAACATGGACCTCTAGCTCTCAGCCTGGAAGCCAGACACAGAAAAGTGGAAGAAAGGAATTAAAACAGTAAAAATTAGCGTGGTGGTGTTGTTAGGTGCCATCAAGTCAAGGATGACGCCATAAACCACAGATCTGAACCTTGTCCAGTCCGGTGCAGTCTTCACAGTCGCTGAGTCACGTGAGCCCGTTGCTGCAGTCACTGTGTCCGTCCACCTGATGAAGAGTCTTCCTCTCCTCAGCTGACCCTCCACCTTTCCAAGCATGATGTCCCTTCCCAAGGAATTAGTACAGTTAGGAAAAGTTTGCTATGAAAAAAGAAGAATTATCAGAGTCTCAGAAACTTTCAGAGATATGTTAGAACATTTTTCAATGGCCATGCAGAAAGAAAAAAAAAATAATCCAGAACAAGGTTGTGTGTTCTCTGGGAATTGACCTCCCCTTGCTCTGGGCCTCAGTTTTCAAAGGCAAGATTCAACATTTATTCCATCTGGTGTTTTAAAATTGCATCATTTCATTTGCATCCAATTGAAGGATAAATCCTTGTTAGGGATTGAATTGTGTTATTCAAAGATAGGTGTCCAACTAGACTGGGCCATTATTCAGAGCCATATGGCAATTATGTAATGATAGAAACATTTTCCAGAATGTTATCAGTCAATCAACTGTTTGATGATTAGTGTAGAATATAATACTCTTATTCAGGTATTAGCCCAGTTCCAATGGCAGAGGAGTTTCCCTGGGTCTCATCTATCTAACCTTTTATCTTACAAGTGATAAAAGGAGAGAAATATAAACAGTGGACATCGTAGCAGCAAGAGAGACTGGATCTGAGTATGTCATTTGGGTCACTGCACAGAGAACCTTTTATACCCAGGAGAAGAGTGACTCCAAGGCCTACAGGTGCTGAAAGGAGACAGTGAGCCAACCATTATGAGAGCCAACATGGGAAGAAAGTCTCTAGAACTAGTGCCCTGAATTAAAACTTCTGGCCTCTAACCTGTGAGGGAACACACCTCTGTTTGCCAAAGCCACCCACTTGCACCGTTTCTGGTAAGCAGCTGTTGTACATAGGGTCACAATGAGTCGCAGGCAACTTGATGGCACCTAACAACAATGATCTCTTAATTATAAGATATAGTGAATAATGAATGCAAGGCTTGGTAAAGAAATTGTTTTAGATAGAGGAGAAACGTATTTCAACACCAAATATGAAAATGGACATCATTCTGGAATTGAAAACGTCAATGACTTAATCTCACTCGGACCCTCGTTACCAGCAGTCAGGAAAACAGGAGATGCATTGCTTTGGACAAGCCCGTTGTGAGGCACTTCTCCAAACTACTGCAGAGCAGTGATCTCAGTTTGAAGACTGATGATGTCCTTGTTTCAGGCCATGGTCTTTTCAGTCACTTGCTGCGTATCTGAGAGCTGGACAGAGAATAAGGACGAGAGAAGAAGAAGGGATGCCTTTGAGCTGTGGTGCTGGAGAAGAGCCCTGACTAGCCCATGAATGGCCAACAAGCAGCAATGTCTTGTGTGGTTGGATTCATCTAGTGCAGCCAGCCAGAGTGCTCCTTAGAGGCAAGGATAGGCCCTCAGCTCACATTTATTTATCCCTTTCAGCAGTTCTCTCCCTCATCTGTTTCAATGCAGTATACATAATTTATCCCATCTTTCTCAGTCTCCCACCAACCCTGATGTCAGTCTCATTTTACAACAGTGGCACTATGCAGTATTTGTCCTTTTGTGACTGAGATGTTTCACTCAGCATAATGTCCTCCAGGGTCACCCATTTTGTATAATATTATGAGTTCCTTGTTTTTCGGTGCAGCGTAGTATTCCATTGTGTGAATATACCACAGCTTCTCTATCCACTCGTTTGTTGATGGGCACTTGGGTTGTTTCCAACTCTTTGCTACTGTGAACAAAGCCGCAGTGACATTCATTCATTTTATAAGTTCTTGTTGAATATGTACTGTATATTAAGTATTGGGTTAAGTCCTAGAGAAGTAGTAGTAAATGATCCTTATGTCCTCTGTAGAGTGGTACCTAGCTTCAAACAAAAAATGTTTCTGTGTAGACATTCATTGTTGCAGTAATTTTTTTAATGTAATGATTCTGTTCCTTTTAGTGTTTATGTCTGTAGCACATACACTAAAGTTAGACTGCTACCGAGATTAGCATGGCCCCTTTGCAAGGATGACACAGACGTTTCAAGTGTTCAGTATTTTTATATCTGCTTGATCATCGTCTGCTTTTATGGGTTCAGTGCTTATGTGTCAGATGCTGTGCTGAAGTGGAACATTCAGATTAAGACAGATTGGGAGAGACTAGAAAGAAGGCTTGGCCAGCCACTCCTGACAAAACAGGCCTTCAGAAACCCGTTGCTCTCAGTATCCTTGAGTCAGAACTGACCCACAGCTGACCCTCCGGCGGCTTTTCAGAGGCCGTCAGTTACACAGGAGGAGATCGCCCATCCTTCTCCAGTGGAACAGCTGGTGGATTTGAACTGTGTGCCTTTGACATTGCAGTGCAGCTTCTTACCTTGGCAACAATAGCAGAGTTCAACAGAGCAGCAAACAGCAAATGGTGGTGAGATTGTGAAGAGATTAGAACGCTGATTCACTGCTGGTGAGAATGTCAAATGGTGTAGCCATGATGGAAGGCAATCTGGTGCTTTCTTAAAAATACGGAAAGAAAAATACCATTTGGTCCAGCAGTTCTGCTTTTGGGATTCTATCCTAAAGAGCCACAACTTAAACAGATGTGTGACATCCTTGTCTATTGCGGTATTATTCACAATGGCAAAGAGATGGAAGCAACCCAAGTATTCACCAACTAACGAATGGATAGAAAACCAATGAAAATGAAAGACAATGACCTTGTAAAAATTACACAACACGGGTGAGCGTGGAGGACATTATGCTGAGTGAAATATATCTCAGTCACAAAAGGACAAATACTGCATAAAACTGTGTTATAAAATAGGACAGACACGGGTAGGGGGTTGTGGGGGAGAGTAGGAAAAGAGTAGACAGATAATGAACACTGCAGTAGAACAGATGAGGGAAGAACTCTCGGAAAGGAATACATGTTATGCTTGTGTGTATGATAATAATCTGGAATAAAAGGTGCATTGCAAAGTGGGCTGGGGGAGGGAGAGGGAAGAAAATGGGCAACGATGAATGGATTTTTCAAAAAGTTTTAAAAGGTAAAAAGAATTTTTCTCAATCATAAAGTGACTTTATGCTTAAACATAGTTTTTTTAAAAACAACTGTTTTGCAAATAATGCCAAGAAAACACATAAATGTAAGATTGTAAGACGCTTTAAAGATAAACCATTTCTGTGCTCTCGTTCACCAAAGTAGATTGTTTGCGTAAATTCAGATAGTCAGGAACATTCTTGAGAACTTGCAGTGGAAGTTTGCTGCTTCATCAACATAGTGCTGCTGTGTTCGCTCTCCATCACAGCCCTTTCATTCCAGCACATTCCTCTGATGTGTAAAGCTGATCTCTGGGCTGTAAAAACAAAGTCTTAAGTCTTACATGAAGAATATTTTCTTTTCTTGAGCTCTGTTAATTTCTACGCTTAGGACATAACAGGACGACTATCGGAATGTGTTTAGTCTTGGCTGGGATGTTCCATTTGTGATGTGATGGTTTGATGAATGAGTTTCAAAGTGACCCTTTTAAAGCTTCAATTTCCAATTTTCACAGAATAGATCAAGAGTCAGGGGTGGGGGGGGTAGTTCTAACTGCTATTCTTCAGCACCTTCTGAGATCTGTATTGTGTTGAAATTGAAGATAAAAATCTGAAACTGATGGGCTGGCCAGAATCTTCATGGAATAAATATTAGAGTAGCCAGACTAGATTCACATCCAAGTATTTTAATCAATTCCTAAGCCTTTTTAAAAGACCACCAATATTCAATATTTGCCAAGGTTCTCACTTCCTTCGTGTCAGTTTCTGCTCCTTTTTATTTCTCGATGACACTTCTGAGTGTGGAGACACTTCTGAGTGTGGAGACACTTCTGAGTGTGGAGACACTTCTGAGTGTGGAGACACTTCCAAGTGTGGGTCTTCCTCGTTCCACTCTTCCTTCCCTTTATTTCCTCAGGTTCCTTAATCTGGAAAGCCACACACATCTGCCGTTGCCCCTGTGAGCTCACCGGTCTGGGCAAGTAAGGGCTTGCAGATTTCATTTTATGTCCTTTCCAGCACCTGAAACTCCTTATCAAGTCTGGCTTCTAACTTATTGCATCACTTCTGAAGCTTTTTAATGGCAAGGACTTGGCATTTTACTGAGCTGGGGAGGTTCCCGATAAGGTTGTTTCTGGGATTTGTTGCATTCTGCGCTGGGGCCTGGGGACCTGCACCCCCGCCCCGTGCTGGTTCTCTCCATTACCTCCTCCACAGTTCCTGGACTTGGCAACGCAGATGCCTTATTCAGTTCTCCTATGTCCAGGAAAACACAAGGGAGCTCTAGGCTGGCTCTGGATAGAAGGAGAATTGATGGTTTTGAGCTGTGGTGCTGGAGAAGAGTACTGAGTATACTATACCATGGACTGCTAGGAGAACAACCAGGTTTGTCCTGGAGAGGGTGAGACCAGGCTGCTCCTTGAAGACAAAGATTCTGAAACTTCATCTGACATGCTTTGGGCATGTTTCAAGAAGGGATCAGTCCTTGGAGAGGGACATCATGCTTGGGACGGTGGAGGGACAGCGCAGGAGAGGAAGACTCCCAATGAGGTGGATTTTGTGACTGGGGTAGTGGGGGTAGCTGTGTGAGAGACTTGGCACAGGATAGAGCAGGGCTTAGGGCTGTTGTACATAGGGTCACTATGAGTGGCAGGTGACTTGTCAGCGCATAACAACAACAGCAGCACAGGGGGCTCTAGTGGCTTTGGGGTACATGCTGATAATCCAAAGTTAGGCAGCTGGAACCCACCAGCTGCTCCTGCGGAGAAAGCCGGACAGTCTCTCACACAGTGTGCTGCTTCTGAACCCCTGCGGGAAGGTGAGCCCAGCCCACGGGACATGACGAAGACTGAGAGAGGGGAGCGTTGATTCTTTGTTAACTATGCCGCAAAACAGAGTCAGAGTCATTAGACTATCAGTATTTAGTTCAGTAGAATTTGTTGTCAATCCCGTTTCTCTCAGGGCTGAGAACGATGTGTTACTTTCTAAACATGGACACGCCAATGGCTCAGTGGTAAAATTCTGCCTTTCCACCCAGAGTTCCGGATTTGATCTCCACTCAGTGTCCTCATGCACTGTGACCACGTGCCTCTCGGGGCAGCTTCTCGACTGTGCTCTCATGCTAATCGATGCCAGCGGGGCTTCGAGACGGACATGATTAGGACAAAGGGCTGGGAATCGAATCTAAAACCATGAGGATCGCATGGAAATGACAAGCATTTTACCTCCTTCAGTTGCCCCTGAGTCTCCGTGAACCAAGGACCAGCTCCTCACAGCTAGCAGCTCATGGAGTTTATTAGGAAAATGAAGAGGCTCTCATTCCAGGGTGTTGCAGCTGTTGTAGACCAGAGAGTCGGAACCAATCCATGGCTGCCCCTCTGGTGGGTTTTCAGAGGCAGTTAATCGCATGAGAGGAGACTGCCCGTCCGTCTCCTGCAGATCAGCTGGTGGCCGATACCGTCCTCAGGCCAGACATCGTCTGCAGTGTGCAGGCTTTTCACCTTCAGCCTCATGGTTTGGGTCAGTGTCACAAAGTCCCCTCAGTCCTGCCAGGAATTGCATCTTCTTTCAGTCCTCCAGCAAGCCTGGGTGAAAATCTCTGGTTCTAGATCTGAGGGGCAGCAGTGTCACGTCAGCTTTGTCCCAGATTTGTCCCGGGGTCTCCGCTGAAGGTGCTGTTGCTTTTGGTCTGGCTGGTGCAGGAGGATGCGTCCTGCTTCCTCTTCATTGTTGCTGTTGAGAGCTCCAATTTCTACTGCTTAAACAGCCCAATTTCAACCTAGTGGGATGGTGAGACGGTCCAGGCACACCCTCTTTGTATGATCCTGGCCATTTATGTGACAAATTCCAAGTCAGTAACTAGGAAAGAAATTTTTAACAGTGAACCCTTGACAGCTGGTCCTCTATTTCTAGAAAAGTTATAGCCAAGAAAGCCCAGTGGGGCTCTTCGCCTCTGTTATGTGTGGGGCAGCTATCCATCAGATCAGATTCTGCCGTACCCAACAGGAACAGGGTCAGTGTAACCCAGATTTCCTCATCTTCTTGTACCACTGGGACTAACAGACTGTCCTGATTCTTAATTCTTTAGGCCAAGGAGTCAGTGAGCCTCTTTAACTTGTTAAGTGCTGTCGAGTCACTTGCAAGTCCACTTCCTGAACAACATGCCTCTAGAAACGCTACAAACTTTGAGAAATGATGATAGTTATAGAAAAACTTCAGGTCTTTTGTTCATAGGGTCGCTATGAGTCATGCTTGACTTGATGGCAATCAACAAGTATCACAGCTCTGAAGCCTGCTCTATCTTGAGTCTCCCTTGTTGTCTCTGACACACCGACCCCCATTTCCCCAGTCACTAAGTCAAACCATCTCATCTAGGGTCTTCCTCTTTTGCACTGTCCCTCCACCCT
>NW_006399838.1:4967213-4976171 GCF_000299155.1 Elephantulus edwardii
CCCAAGGACAGTCCCATTCTACAACAGTGGCATCATGTAATATTTGTCCTTTTGTGACCGGGATATTTCACTCAGCATAATAGAAAACAGTACTCTTTATTCTCTAGATCTTTACTTTGACCGAGGCTATTTTTCTAGGACATTGTTTATACAGGAAAATGGTTCCTTTTAACAAACTGAACTGATCTACCTGCAGAGAGAAAATGTGCCCAGTGTAGAAACCATTTCGTGTCCAACTACTAGCCAAAAAATAGTGGTTCTGACCCACCCATAGGCACCTTGGGACACAGGCCTGGCCATCTGCTTCAGAAATGTTACAGCTCCCAAAGCCCAGGGGAGCAGTTCACCTCTGTACACACGGGGTCACTGTGGGGTGGCATCTACTCACCTGCCACAAAGAACTACAGGATACAATGTCGTGACCTGCTTTCCTTCCGCCCCATGATTTTAAGCCGTTAAATGCAGCCAAGCCTGTGTGTCGGGAGAGACTTCAGCTTTAAAGAAAGACTTGGTTAATGATAGTCTTCTGAGCTCTGAGCAGTAACCTTCAGGGTGGTGGGGCTGAGTGAGTTGGACTTTTGATTCTCTCACATGGAGTTTTGTACTGTGGGCAGGGCATTTAACTTCCCTAAATCTGACATGAACGTGAACTGAGTGGACTCCTGCTGGTCCTTGTGGAATTCCAACAAGGGAGAGTTCACATGGTCATAAACTGTCAAGTACTATGTAAAAACGCACATAATTTGCGTGTTTTACATAATACGTGTTCATCATAATCACCATCTATATATGTGTGTGAAGTCAACAAGTCCGAGCCTTCAGACATCTTGGTTGTTACTTGTGACTGTGAAGTTGCCCCAACCCATAATAACATCATACACAGGGAGATTGAACCACTGTGGCCCATTGGGATTTTTTAATGTTTTTTTCTTGGTTTGCATGCAATAATTTGTTTATATTGTGTTCCATTCATGTACATTGTTTGGTTTTTTACCCCCACAAAACTCTGCAGCCCCATGATGTCCCTTGTTCCCCACTCTCAGCTCCCCTGTCCCCTTCCCTTCACTTTTTGGATATATGTACTAGGTATCCTTCAGTTTGTACAATAATGTTCTTATACAGTTTTTGCTCTTATGCACCTGAGTTAGTGCACTGGGCATAATGCTTTCTAGCTTCTCCCATGCTGTATAGTGTTTTTCCAAATTGTTGCTCCTGAGTGCTGCGTAGTATTCCATCGTGTGAATGTCTCACAATTTCTTTTGTGTTTTTACTTGTTGTTTTTAGACACAGATCACCAGCCCTTTCTTCCTTCTCTTTCTAAGTTTGCACACCCCTACAGAGGGACAGCACAGGAGAGGAAGACCCCAGATGAGATGGATTGATACAGTAACTGGTGCAATGGGGGGGTTGTTGTGTCAGAATCAGTGAGACTGGGTCAGGACGGGGCGGGCTTCAGAGCTGCTGTATCACAGACAACTTGATGGCACGTAACAACTGACAGTACTGGTTGCACATGAGGTTCGCTCGTTTACAATTGAGCCCAGATTTTGGCAGGAAATGTGAGCATTTGGAAATATTTAGATGTTTATAAAAATTATTTGCCTTCCATCTGTTGGCTCTGTAAAAAACAAACAAACCCAACCAAGTTCAAGTTCACTGCTCGATTCCAGGCTGTGCTGGACCCACCATCGCGTTGCTCAGGCGTAAATCACAGTGGGAGGAGGTTACCCAGCTTTCGCCCGCAGGGCTGGTGGATTCAAACTGTCAAAGAGGCATGGCCTTCGGACTAGCAGGGCAGCTGCCTGTGGCCTGTGCCCCTCGAGTGCCCTCCTTTTGTCTTAAATTTTACTTGTTTCTTTTTAATTTGGGGTAGTAGCATGACACTATCTGGACCGTCCCACCAGAGCGCTTTCAAAACCCTCCAGAGCCCATGTCCAGTTTGCTGCACCTGGCGCTTTACCTACTGCAGTTGAAGAATCTCCTTTCTGAAGTACTCTGTGTAAGGCATCTGTGAAGTTAGGGCGAGGGCATGAGTGGACAAGCCCTGAATTGCTCTATGGTAGAAGGGAGGTTGAGAGGTTTTGTTTCAACGTTCATTTCTTTTGTGCTGCCTTCAGTCAGCTGCTCTCTGGGATGTTCAAATGGAAACACATGCGGCTTGTCCTGGCCGGCAGGAGGGATTCTTGAGTGGCTTGGCTAGCCTCGCATGGAGCTCTGTTTATGACTAGTACTGGGAACTATTTGATTGCCCAAACTCAGACCTTGTCCAGTGGAGTTTGCAGTCTCCGGGTTGATAACATAGGTGACTGAGATGTGAGTACCAGAGAGTTAAAATTTAATTTACAAGATCTCAAGTGTTCAGAGGCAAAGGGGAGTAAGACAAGAACAGGACAAGGGAAGAAGTTGTAGGGGAAGGGCCTCTGTAAGAGGAAGGCAGTATGCTGGGGAGGACGGGGTGTCGCTTCTCGGTCAGCAGTCAGGACCAGAGTCGTTCCTCCACAGCTGCCCAGCCCGGTCACTCATCTTTTCTAGGCAGTAGTTTTCCTTCACGTGAATACAGTAGGTTAAACATTTACTACAGGTGTAAAATGCTCCATTTTATAATGTAGCTTTAAGAATCGATGTGTTTGCAGGTGGCTAGAGAGCATGGTGGTTGAAAATTGGGGACTTTAGCGACTTGATTTCAGATCTAGATGCCCACGTGGACTTTTCTTGATAAGAAAGTCCTTTACTCTGAGGAACAGTGCCCGGCAGTATCAGGACGTCTTGTTCGGTGCGATTGAGTTGGAACTGACTCAGAGCTGACCATCTAGTGGGTTTTCAGAGGCGAATTACACAGGAGGAGATTGTTCATCAGAACAATGGTGGATTCCAACCATGTGCCTTGGGGATCACAGTGCAGCTTCTTGCCACTAGGCCACTAGAGCTCCCTTAAAAGAGATTAGTGGGGGGATAGAGAGGAGTGAAGGAATAGGTAAGGCAATTGAACTTGAGTTAATAGTAATAGATCAATGGTAATTATAGAAAACACACTATACTGAGGTGATTGCCTAAAAACAAAATGTATGTGAGTGAAACCATGTGTATGAGTGACTGAGTAAAAGTGAATGATGGTTGTTGTTGTTGTTAAGTGCTGTTGAGTCTTAGACGACTCACAGTGACCCTGTGAATAAAACACCTGAACACTTGTAGAACTTTCGTTTCTCCAGGTTCATAGGGTTTCCGGAGGCAAGCTCTTTTGGAAGTGGATGCCACTCCTGCTTCCAAGCTTGTTTTAATTGGGGAACTCCACCAAACACTGTCCACCATGGGAAACCATTATCACATTTGACACATCAGTGTCACGGTGTTGAGCTTCACAGCAACCATTAGTTACCTCTGTATAGCAAGTGGACAGACCAGTGCTGTACCACTTAGAAGAATGTTAGACCAAAACCAATTAAAACCAGGCCTGAGGGATGCAGATTAAAATCACCCACCTTTGGCTTGGTAGCATCATTTTTTGTCCGCCAGGCCCACAGAGCTCTCTCTATGTTGTTGTTGTTAAGTGTTGTGGAGATGAAGATGAATCACTGTGACCCTGTGAACAAAAGACCTGAACACTTGTATAACTTTCATTGTTTCTCCAAGTTCATAGAGTTTCTGGAGGCCAATGAATGATGAATGATGGTATAAATAAATAATATACTTTTTTTTTAAAGGAGGTTACAGCCTTGGAAACTCTGTAGCGCAACTCTCCTCTATCTTACAGGTTTCTATGAGTCCGAATTAAATCACTATGTTAGTTATTTTGCTGTGTATTAGCAAATACTTGCAATAAGAAGTTTAGGAACCTAGAAGAGAAGCTTGGTAATGTTGGCCCTTCTCCTGATTACACTGCTGCCCGAGATGCTGGGTGAGAGCGAAGTGTTTACGGAAAGGATTAGTGTGGAGTTGCTGTAAGCGCTTTCCTGTCGTTTTTCACCTGAGTTAACCGTGTTTCACCTAGGTGGCAAGGTTCTCCTCTTGCTGGTTTTGTAGCTGATATGAAGTCCTTGGATATGTGATTAAACTTGTAAATCGACAACAGGATCATCTCATCGGAGAGCAACCTGCTTTTATTACGTTTGTCCCCATGTTCGCTTGGTATTTCCGTCCAGTACTTTGCTGTGTGGGCGGGAAAGGGCCACTCTTTTGACTTATGCATTCTCTGAATGTAAAGCAAAAGATATCTTCTACAAAAGCAATGCCAAATAAAAGAAACGAAGGAGGAAGGGCAGGGATCAGAAGGGTCCCTAGCCAACAGGGGTTCTGCCGAGAGAGTGGAGCTCAGTCAACTACTTCTGCAGATACAAGTCTTCATCGAAGAGGAGACAGCGGTGGCCAGTGTGGACCTGAGGGCAGTGGTGGCCCGGTATTGGAATTTTCATCTCCCACGAGGGAGGTCCAGTAACCTCCAAGGTGGTCACCACCTGTCCGTCATTGGATCCTGTTGTCTTGCTTTGATGAAGCCCTTTGGGTTGCTGTAATGGCCTGGGGAGAGACATCATGCCGAGAAAGGTCAAGAGTCCGAGAACGAGAAGACCCTCAAGAGATGGCTTGACACAGTGCCTGGAACGGTGGGCTCGCGCATGGCGGAGGTCACACGGATGGTGGAGGGAAGGGCACGTCTCCCATCTGTTGTTGTAGGTTTGCTGTGAGTCACATTTGCCTCGAGAACACATAACAACAACGTAGTGCCGATTCGACCCAGTGGAGCTTCTGACTCTGGCTGAGGGAGAGGAGTCTCATCTATTCATGAAAACCTGCCAGGAAACTCCAGCACATGCCCAGTGGATCCCAGCTCTGTGATAAGCGTCTCATCCTGACTGCCACATCGACTTGTCCTTTCTGTTGGAATTCCCCACATGGCCTGAGCCTCCCAGAAGCGGTGCACAGACAGCCCTGGCGGTCTTTGCCCAGAGTTTGGTTGGATTAGAGATCTGTCCTTCAGCAAGTGAAAGAATGTCGTTAGTTTTGTAATATTTTCTTTGTTCTCGCCTATGAGACAGCTTGACAGAGTGACTGCAGCCGTGGACTTGAGCATGATGGAGATTGTAAGGAGAGCACAGGATATGTTCTGTATCAGGTCACTATGGGAGGCACCCAGCGGTAACAGCAACATGCGCTCTTCCTGGGTGTGGAGTCGGTGGAGGATGAGTTGATGCTGAAGCCTTGAAAAACAAAGTGTGGGAAGGGGATGTAACACCTGCAGAGTTCCCGCTATCCACCTATCCACTACGGAGGAGAAAGTCAATATGAGTTATCTACGGGGCAGATCCGATGTGTGCTTCCAGGACATTGACTGTGATGATATGCTTGATGGTGGTGGGTTTCCTTTTGGTTATATGCCCGATATAATAAAATTATCACAATAACTTACGGAGACAACGACAGAGGCCCAGAATGCTGTCATAACTTCATTTGGACGCACTGCTGAGAGGGCGGATTTCCACTCCAGGCTTAGTTGACTCAGAACTTACATTTAACAAGATTAAATGTAATGGAAATGTAATGTGTGCGCCTCGTCTAGGGTTCTTGTTAAAATGTGGATTCTGATTCAGCATATCTGGGGTGGGAACGCCAAATTCTAGCAGAGGTTGAACTGGAAGAGGCTGGTTGGAAGTCCTGCTTGGCCGGGTAGAGCTAGGCTCATGCCCACCCATCTGAGTTCCTTGCACTGACATAATGCTTCACGGGCAGCTTTCCTCTAGTGGTGGGGGATTCGTTCACTCTGTCCATCCATTCACTCTGTCCATCCATTCACTCTCGTCCATTCATTCCCTGGCCGAGCTCTGGCCAACTGGATGACGTGGGTGCCATTTGGAGAAGGCTCTGTTTTGTCTCCAAGGAAAAGGTTAGATGGGGACAGGTCCCTGAAAGAGCTTGTGCTCGCCCGCCGAGCAGTGGTCACAACTGCCTGCCTTGTGCATTTGTAGGATAATTAGGCCTTTTCTCTGCTTGCCTCCAAGTCTCTCTGGAGTTTGGCCATTCCAGTAGCTTCTTGGCCAAACCTTTATTCCCCTGCTCCCTTGTCTCTGAAGTGAGTCTGTAACGACTGTTCTGTATTTGCCAAAATGAGGACGCTGGCAGGTAGGCAAGGTGACAGTCGCAGATTGATAAGCGGCTGTAATTACTGTGTGTCAGGTGTTGGCGCTTCTAGCATTTGGCCAGAACAACCATCAATGTCAGAACGCTCAGCGTAGCCAGAAGTTAATATGACCGTGAACTCTCTTTACAAAGCAGTCGACAGAGTGCTGATCCGAGGCTACTGTTCCTTAGAAGGACAGGGAGGCTGGTCATATTGATATCATTTGATTGCACCCCTGTGATGGGCCTGGAAGGTCTCTGCTGCTTGCACTCATCTCCTGGTTAGGTTCATGGCCCAGTTTTTAGCCCTTTGCCTTTTTTGTATGGATGAACTGCCAGTCTTTTCTTTGAAATTCTTCCAGATTTTGCTTCTGTTAATGGATTCATTTCTCATTCTCCTCTTGTCATTCTGACCTCGTCTGGAGTTCTCCCCCTGGACTCTCCTTACCAGCCTCTGAAAGAGTAGCTTTTCTTTTTCTCTCCATGGGCTGGATTTTTGATGCTGTTCCGTCTCTCTGCTTCCTCTCCTGAGTCCTCTTGTGAGCTGTCACCCGTTACCCCTGGGCTCCTGATCTCTCGCCTTGCATTGACTTTTGCACTGTTGATCTAAAGAGAGTGCCTCTCGGGTGGGCTGAATGACCGGTAGCCCTGTGGGGAGAAGACGGGCAGTTTCCTCCCAGCAGCGGGTCAGCTGTGAGTCAGTTCTGACTTGATGGGGATGAATTTGAGGGGTATTTTGGACCTGCGTACTCATCTGCCCCCTCAGGCTGAAATGAAATAATCTGACTTGCCTTCCTGATTCCTTGGTTCCTACAATCTTGACATCTCAAGCTCCACGGGAAGACCCTCAAAGTCGAAGAATTCTTTCTCTCTGCTCTCCACCGGTCTGTTTACCTCCTCACACTCCCTGCTGGCTGGGCTGTTGCCAAGGCTTTTCAAGCCATCCTCTGTAATCTTTCGTGTATTTGCTTCCTTCCCTGTGTGCTCCTGGAACAGATCCTCCTTTTCCGTCCTTTGAACAAATGCCAGATTCTTGTCATTGCTGCCCTTGCCTCTGCTCGTCTCTTACCTGTCTGCTGTATATGTCTCTCTGCTCAAGAATACTTCCAGAAGCATAGTGTCATTTTAAAAAAGATGAATATGAAAAAATCTCCGTGTCTTCCTCCTTGACCACTGAGGTCTGTTTTGGAGCAGCTTAAGCTGCTCCTGTCTTGGCAGCTGCATGACCAGTCCGACTGGATCTCCCTGAGAGAATAGCCTGCAGGCAAGTGGCCTGTAATCAAAGCTTTGCCTACAGAAAGGTTTAGTTTAGTTAAAGTGTACAAAGAGATTGGCTTTCATTCATACAGACAGATTTTTCCTTCCTCCCCGACCCCACTTCCCTTTGATAATGCTTATTCTGTTTCAGGTCAACTGTCACAAATATAATATCTAATCCTCCATTTTTTCCAGATTCTTTCCCTTCACCTGTTTCAGTGCATTGTTCATCATCCACTTTGCCTATTCTCCACCCCATCCCCCACCATATTCATCTTATTATTATAATAATGCTCTTACATAGTTTTTTTCCTTTTGTGTCTAAGATATTTCAGCTCAGCTTTGTGTCTTCCAGACTCATCCACGTTCTGTAGAGTTTTACAAGTTCATTGCTTCTCAATGCTGCATACTATTGTGTTTTGTAGAGGTGCCACCATTTTCCGTTCATTTGTTGATGGGCACGTGGACTGTTTCCATCTCTTTGCTATTGTGAATAATGCTTCAGTAAATACGAATGTAAATGCTTTTCATTTTGTTTGTGCCACAGCTCTGATTTTTTTGAGGTATATTTCCAGCAGTAGGATTGCTGGTCTACAACTTTAAAAAAGCTATTTTGACTAAGAAGAAACAATAAAATTAGTGTCTTTTCCATTTTGATATCTGAAAAAAAAATACCGAAGTCCCAGAGAACTGTGGAAACGTAAAGGAAAGATAGACATTTGGGGAAGGAGGAGTCAGGTGATATATCCTCACCAGTGAATGTCCCTTTGTATTCTTGGAACATGTGTCTGTGGATGTTGTCAGGTGATACTGTCACTGATTTGTAACAACCCGTGTGTAAGAGGAGGGCATGTTAGTCCATCCTGCATCCTCACAAAATCTGTCTCATCCCGGCAGCCTCATTGCCAGTCCCTCGTGTTAAGGGTCTTCTTCTTTTTCAGTCTCTAAACTTTACCAAGCATGATACTCTTCTTCTGGGTTGATCCCTCATTATACCATGCCCAAAGCAAGAGAGACAAAGTCTCACCACTCTTCTGAAGAGCAATCTGGCTGTGCTTCCTTCAAGACAGGTTGGTTCTCCTGACAGTCCATAATACAGTCGTCCTTAATTCTTCTTCTGTCATCCTTATTCATTGTCTAACCATCCTTATTCATCGTCTCACTTTCACATGCATCAGAAACAATTCAAATTCAAATGCTTTCTGGTATCAATTCTTCTTTGGTCTTCGTGC
Organism: Elephantulus edwardii; assembly: GCF_000299155.1. Lineage (NCBI taxonomy): Eukaryota > Metazoa > Chordata > Mammalia > Macroscelidea > Macroscelididae > Elephantulus > Elephantulus edwardii. Next base: position 4,975,811 of record NW_006399838.1, read on the forward strand.
AGATTTATATTTCCTGAGATTTTTTTTTTCTATAATAATAGTTGAGCAGACTCTCGAAAGAAGACTGAAAAATCTTTTGGACAACAAGAAGTGATTATTACTGGAGTAGTTGGAGACCCATTGACGTAGAATAGAACCATGTTGAGAGTGAGACATGAGAAGACTGTTGTTATTCGGTGTCGTGCAGGCGATGTCAATGCATGGCCACCCTGTGAACTTGGCCTTGCACTGCCCTGCGCCATCCTCCCAACCTGATATTCTTGAACCATCACTGTGTTAGCCTGTCCTGTTGAGGGCGTCCCTCTCTTTCTCTGACCCTCCATCTATCCAAGCATAATGTCTTTTTCCAAGAATTGATCCT
>NW_006399838.1:4976452-4989178 GCF_000299155.1 Elephantulus edwardii
TGTCAATCTTATTAATTGTCCAACTTTCAGATGGATTGAAACACCATGGTTTGGCTCATTTCTCTTTACAATGAACAGGTAGCAAGTTAGAAAACTTTCTCTTAAGTATATAAGATGGTGAAAGATGACCACCTGCCAAGCTATTTCTGGGTGGGAACATCAGTGTACTTTCCAGGGTATGAGCCTACAGACTTTTTAGAGGTAGTCATTTCACATCTTTTTAACCAGTAACAATTCCAGAGCTTAGGAAACAGTGTGATATTAGTAATAAGTTTGCAGAATGAAGGAAAGAAATAGTTCAGAGTTCCTAGAAACATTGGTAGACGCTGCATTTCGAGAGGGATGATGATGGTAATGACAGAGGTATGTGCTACACATGTGTTTCTAGATGCCTTTTTTAATTCTTTTCAAGTCGTTGGTATAGTTATTCTTATTTTGCATATGCAAAATAGAGGCACAGAGAGATTTGATAATTTACCCCAGATACCTCAGCTCGTAAGCGGAGGAACCAAGGTTTGAGCTCAGACATTCAGCCTGGAGAGTTGAATTCTATGCTGTATTGAGGTCTTGGATTGAGCCTTATTACAGCTGTACCCCTCTGTCCACTCTCACAATATTGACCCTGCTGAGCACTTTCACATCTTGACCTCTGACCTTTCTCTTTGTTACTCCCACAGGTATTGTCATCCACCCCCCCCACCCCCGTTATAAACCAACCCCATGAATATATTAGTAAATCAAGAGATTTAATGGCTCATAATAATCAGTGGGTACTCCTTTTTGTTGGAAGCAGGAGTGGCATCCACTTCCTAAATCACATGCCACTGGAAACTCTATGAATGTTGATAAATGTTGATACTCGTAGAGGGGCTTCAGGCCTTTGTTCATAGGTCGCTATGAGTCATGCTCGACTCGGAGGCAATCAACAACAACAACAACTACTACTATTTTTGTAGCTACATGAAAACATTACTACTGTATTATTATCATGTAACATTTTCATGTTAATATTATGTCATATCTTTAGTGTATGTGGAAGTATTTCTTTGCCTAAGAAAATATACTCTATACTAAGGAACCCATTTGGCCAGCTGGCATTGGCTCTGACCTGTACTAACGTAAATTACATACAAATTCAATTTGTAGACATATTTAGGAATGAAATTTATTCATAATCCCAGGACTCCCTGCTTTCATCTTCTCTAAAGGCACAGTTCAGGCTAGAAACATTACTGCATTTCATTCCCAGCCAGAAGTAATGGCTTCTTCTTCTCAGCGTGTGCAGCCTTTGATCCAGTCCTCTTAAAGCTTGTATCTCCTGTCTAACCAATACCAGCTCTTCTTTTACAAGCCTTCTTATTCTTCCGCTTCTTTAAACCCTATAAGATTGTCTCTTTCTTCTCAAAGTCCTCTGCTAATGCACAATGTCTCATAATTATGTTGCATGATATTCTCATAAGAGAATAATCCCACTCACAAATATGCAGACTATATTTACAAGCACACTACAGCTTCTGCCCAAATTGCCTGTGATTCTTGTTTGTGCTTTGATCTTTAACCATCAGATCTGAGTAGGAAGCCAGGGGCCCACCAGATTCCTCTGAGATACAAAGAACATTCCTCATCTCGTCCCATTCTCTGAGGCAGAAATCCTCCTAGATACGGAAGTGTTGTAGGTGTATCTTGCTCGGCTAACGGAAGTTTGAGAGGCTTCAGTGGTTTGAATCCATCATGAGCGCCTCCAAAGGAGAAAGGAGGGCAGTGTCTTTTCATTAAGATTTACATCTGCTGAAACCCAATACAGGGTTAGGAACAACTCCATGGCACTAAGTGTGTGAGCATGAGTGAGCACAGGCCTGTAAGCAGAGCCCTGGGAGGAGCCCGGGTGGGATGGTCAGTGCTGAAACAAAGCGTAAAAAGAGCATGCAGAGTGTAGGGGGGAAACAACAACAATAACAAACAAACAAATACCTAGGTAATGGCATATCTGATAAGAGGCTAATATATAAAATTTGTAGAAAACTTCAGAAGCTCAACAAGAAAAAGATGAACAACTCAATTACAAAGTGAGCAGAAGAAATGAAAAGACTCTTCACCATAGACGACATTCAGATGGTCTACAAGCAAATGAAGAAATGCTCCAAGTCACTATCTGTTGTTGTTGTTGTTATGGGCCATCGAGTTGCCTACAACTCATTGCGACCCTGTGTACAACAGCTCTGAACTCTTCCCTGTCCTGAGCCAGTCTCACTAACTCCAACACACCTTCCCTCATTGCCCCAGTTTCTGTATCAATCCATCTCATCCCGATCTTCCTCTTCTGTACTGTGCCTCCGCCCTTCTGAGCATGGTGTCCTTTTCCAAGGGCCAGTGCCTCCTGGCCACATGCCCAAATCCTAGCCTCCAAGGAGAAACTTGATTTCACCCTCTCTAAGATAGACCTGCTTTCTTGGTGGTCATTGGTATGTTCAAGACTCTTCTCCAGCACCACAACTCCAAGGCATTAATTCTTCTTCTGTCATCCTTAGTCATTGTCTTCTTCTCTGATGCATAGCAAGCAATGGAGAAGACCATGGCCTGGATCAGGTGCACTTTAATCTCTAGACTGACATCATTGCTTCTCAGTACTCTGGAAGGCTTCCTGACAGCAGATTTTCCCAATACAATTTGTCTTTTGATTTCCCAACTGTTGGTGCTGAGACTGACTGTTGATTATGGAGCCAAGTTGTTAACAACCTCAATCTCTTCTCCATCTGTTATGGTGCTGTCAGTTGTCTCAGTGGTGAGAATCTTTGTCTTCTTGATGGTGAGCTTTACTCCATATTCTAGACAACAGTCCTTGACCTTCTGCAGCAAGCGCTTTAGGTCCCGCTCGGTTTCAGCAAGCGAGGTTGTGTTATCTGCATAACGCAGATTGTTGATGAGTCCTCCAGTCGTGATGCCAGGTCTCATTATTGTTGCCTCCGAAGAGCACTTCACCCTCTCCAGTACACACCTGTTTATTCTCTTGGCCATCTGTAGGCTGTTCAGTGCTTTCTCCAATACCACAGCTCAAAGGTGTCAACTATTTTTCTGTCACCCTTATTTATTGTGTAGGTCTCTGATGCAGAACTAATAATCGGAAAACTATGGCCTGAATCAGACGTATCTTAGTCCTCAAACTGACATCCCTAATCCTCACCAATAATTTGGAAAGGTGCCTCACTGCAGATTTTCCTAATGTGTCTTAGTATTTCCTGGCAGGTAGCACTAAGAGCATTTTCCTTAAAACGTTGAAAATAGAAGTACCCTTTGATCCAGCTATTTGACTACTAGGATTATACCCTAAAGACATAAAAGTTGCAACACCAGCAGATATATGCACACTCATGTTATTGTAGCATTACTCAATACACAGTAGCCAAGAGATTGAAACAACCTACCTGCCTGCCAGTGAACAAATGAAGAGAGAAACTGGTACATTCACACCATGGAGTGCCAGGCAACGTTCAAAAACAGTAAAGAATTCAGGAAATGCGATATGAACATTGTTGTTGTTGTTGTTATGTGCCGTTGAGTCGTTTGCGACTCATAGTGACATGTACAACAGCCCTAAACCCTGCTCTATCCCATGCCAATCTCATTGTCTCTGACACACCCATCCCGAGTGCCCCAGTCACTGAATCAATCCACCTCATAGAGGGTCTTCCCCTCCTGCGCTGTCCCTCTACTCTGCCCAGCATGATGTCCCTCTCTAAAGACCTGTCTCTCCTTACAACATGTCCAAAGTATGTCAGGCGAAGCCCCAGAATCCTTGCCTCCAAGGAGCAGCCTGGTTTAACCCTCACTAGGATGAATCTGTTTGTTTTCTTGGCAGTCCATGGTACGTACATTCAATACTCTTCTCCAGCACCACAGCTCAAAGGCGTCAATTCTCCTTCTATCCTCCCTAGTCATTGTGATATGAACATTATGGTCATTATAAAGGACATTATGTTGCATGAAATTAGTTAGTTATAAAAGGACAAATTGTTTTTGTTTTTGTTGTTGTTGTTGATTGCCTTCGAGTTGAGCATGACTCACAGTGACCCTCTGAACAAAAGGCCTGAAGCCCCTCTATGACGATCAACGTTTATCAAAGTTCATAGAGTTTCTGGAGGCTTGTTATTTAGGAAGTGGATAAATACTGTCACAAAAAGCTAGAAAAAGGTTTACATACAGAATCACTCTAATATGCTTATCAGAGAGGGGAAGGGACAGAGTGGAAAATGAAGTGATAGACAGCAGATACTAGAATGGACTAAGGAAGGACAATGTGGAATGAGTGGACAGTCAGACATTGTGCATAGTTTAATGTTATGGAAAAATATGTTTGAATGAATGATTGAAAAAATAAATCAACATACCTAATAAACTTTAACTCAAATCACAATGAAAAAACATTAGAAAGGAACATTAAAGGTGGTGGTGGTTTTTTTTTTTTTTTGGTTTGTTTTTTTAACTTTTTCAGCAAATTGGCTAGTTGATGTCAGGACACATATTGAAGGTGAATTATGTTATTTATTATTATCAGTTCTGTTGCCGATTATACTTGCTAACAAATAAATGAGCTAACTAAAACAAAGGTTGCTGGTTAGATTGTCTCTTGTTTATTATACCCACTTGGTATATTTTTATAATGCAATGTTTGCCCACCTTTGTCCTGACAACGCTTGTGCACAGGAATAGTATACAGATCTACATAACATGCTGAGAGAAATGACCCAGGCCTTAGCTGACTGGGAACTGAGGGAGTCATTATTCAAGCCTGCTTGTACCCTCTTTAAGGTATACCCATGTGCTCTGTGAACAGCCCAGGAAGCAGCTATATCATCATCTAGTCCTCTTCTCTTGGCAAGGGAGCTCTGGTGGCCTGTTGGATAGTGAGTGTACTACCAACCCAAAGTCACTCGGTTCAGATCCACCAGCTGCTCCGTGGGAAAGAGATAGGCAATCCCATGAGATATATCACCTCTGAAAACCTGCTGGAGGGTCAGGTGGGAGTCGGTTTTGATTCAACAGCACATAGCAACAACAACAACAAAACAGCTGTCTTAGTAAAGAGCGCTCATGACAGAGTCGATAAGGTATTACAGTGCTAGCAAAAGGCCTCATGTCTCCAGCAGTTCAAATCCACTAGCAAATTCCTCAGGAGACTAGCAACCTCTTTCCATTAAGATTTACAGCCTTGGGAACACATGATGGGCTGCTGTGAGTTCATTTAGACTCTAAGGCAATGAGTTTGTAGTTTTTGAGTTTGTCGTCTTGATTGCCTAGTGCTACTGTAGTTGAAACACCACAAGTTTTAGCAAGCAAAAAATTTTTTTCTCTTTCATAGTTTAGAAGTCCAATTGCAGAATGTCAGCTTCCAGGGAAAAGCTTTTCTTCTGCATTCAGTGTTGGAGAAGGTTCTCATTGTCAAACTTCTCCAGTGTCTAGAAGTTCCTTAATACAGATTCCAAAGAACTGTCTTGCCTGCCGGCTCTTTTTCTTGGTAGGAGGCGGGTCTGTGCTTTGTGTGATTGACTCTCATTGGCACCGAGTCAGAACCGAATCATAGCTGACAGAGTTCCAAAGCTGTAAATCTCATGGGATTTTACATTTCTTTTTCTTTCAAGAAGCAACTAGTCGATTTGAACCACCAAAGAAGTGACACTTTTGGGTTAGCATACCAACACCCTGTAGTTAACTTCGTCACGTTTAGAATTCATAATGTAAAGGATAATGGTATCAGACCACAACATTGAGCATGTCTACACAATACTGAGAATCACAGCTTAGCCAAGTTGACACATATTTTGGGGGACATTAATCAGTCCCTCACACCTATGTTCTTCTAGTAACCAGTGGTGTTCTCTATTTCATAGTCTGTAAAAAGAGCACTGATACTGTTCAGCTATTGAAGTTTGAAAATCACTAGGAGATCCAGAACTTCAGTTCTCACACTTGTGCCAGGAAAGTGTTCAGTCACTCTTTGTACTTCTTGACCTTTTTAGTTGAACAGATCCCTGGCTTGACGATGCCTTCCAGTTAAGTGGCTTTGAAGCATCGCTATTAAGTCTTGCAGTGGGGTTATTTTTAGAAAAATACCTGCTAGGTAAGATTCTCTAAGTGACCTAAGGGGCTAAGAATTGGCACTTCCAACCCAGAGACAGGTAGTTCAGATCTACCACCGGCTCTGTGGGAGAAAGATGGACTTTCTCCTTCATACAACTCACAACCCTTGAAACCTCCCTGGAGGGTCAGTCGGCTATGAGTTGGTTTCAACTTAAGGGCAAATAACAACAACCTAATAGGTAGAGCTTGTAGAAGAAGTAGAAAGAAGAGAGTAAACTCTACACAGTCTTTGCTAAATGGACAGCTCGAGTCTCCCTTCTTTAACTTCCTTTTTAGCTAGCAGCCAGGAACTTAAGACATCACACACTAGGTCTCCTTCCAGCCACATGACTTCCGGTGAGCTCAGGGTTCAGGGGACTTGAGGCTGTGAGGTCTTCCAACATTTCTGAAAGCTCCAGGCTTTGGCTGAGTTGGCTCCCTTCTGAATGTCAGGGACTGAAGCTGTCAGGTGACCCTGCTTTTCTCTGGGTCACGCTTTCCAGACTTAGTCTCTGAACAGACATACTAAGGTATGTAAGCCTGAAAGCACTGTTAAATGCAGCTATAGACCTTTCTTTGCATTTATGCAGCCCTGGAGGTACCTCATGTGCCAAATGAAAGATCGAGGTTCAAATCCAGTAGTTTCTATGAAGGAAAAGGTAGGCAGTCCTTCCCAGAAATATCTAGAGAGACCTGATAGAGTCACAGTCAATACTGGGTTTGGTTTTTCAGGGGTTTATTTACATTTAAATAAAGTACTCTTCCTCCACTCTTAGTCTGGGTGTTTTTTTTCTTATTTAAATAAAGTACTGAATCTTGCAACTGACAAGACTTCATTGGAGTCTCAGTGGCCTAGCTGCTGTGTGTCTGCAGGAGAAAACTGAGGTCCTGTTCTCAAGACTGAGCTTTGTGTGAGGGTTGCTGTGAGTCACAGCTGACTCAGTGACTTGGGTGAGTGGGGAGACCTGAGTTCCAGCACTGTCCTCTCCAGCTGAACAGGCAAGTTCAGTTTATCTGAATCCTCTCTACGTGGTAGGAGCACTGGTGGCTTGGAGGTAAGGAGCTGCACTGCCGACCCAAAGGCCTTCCACCGCCTGCTTCACAGGAGAAGGATTGGTAGTTTCCTCTCGTGAGATTTACTGCCTCTGAAAACCTGCTCGCGGGTCAGCTAGGAGTCACTTACAACCCAACAAATGATCCCTTTCTTTCACTCCTGGCCTTCCAGCCCGCCTCCTCTTGGGAATCCTCTATGTAGAGAATTGTATCCACAGGACTGTCAATGGCTGTGACCTTAGAAAGGTGATCACCTTGCTGGGTTGATTCCAGCCCTCAGCCTTTGGTTGGTTTTTGTTGTTAGGGGCCATGGAGTCACTACGACTCTAGGGACCTTCTGAACAACAGATTGAACCTCAGTCTATCTTGCACCATCCTCTTGCTCTTCAGATAAGCACAGTTCCCTTGTTACAGTCACTGCACACCCAAAATGTGTGACGATTCTCCATCCTTGGACCTTTCACCTCGAAGGGGCGCTCTGCTTGCACTTTCTTGTGGTCTGACCTGTTTAGTCCGTTGACAGGTGCATGGGATACTCAGTGCTTGACTCCAGCATCAGAACTCAAAGGCAGCAATTTTTTTCCGTCGTCCTTTTTCACTGTGCAACTGTTCAGATGCATAGGAAGTAACTGGAAAGACCATTTAGTGGTTAGAGTGACAAACACAGAGACTTTGGAGCTACTGGGGGTGATGTGACACCTGCTCCATTTTCCTGTAAAGCTGATCAAGGGAGAGTTATGTGTGAAAATACTGTCTAAGCTCTAGAAGTAAAAAGAAATGCAATGTTTTGTATTTTAAAAAAATCTAGTTTCCATACAACAATGACGTTTACTGTACTTGAGTATGAGGCAATTCTCTGTAATTCTCCAGCTTTTATATATATATTTAGATGAAATCAAAGCTGTATTTATTAGAAAAGATACATCCCATAAAGCAAGACAGCTTAGCCTCTGGAAGTGAAGAGGTGGAGGAAAGACTGCCAGCTTGTCTTTTTTTAAAATTTATTAATTTTAATGAAAGTTTACAGAAACTTAGGGTTTCCTGTCATTCATTGTTGCCCTTTTCTCCCTGCCCACCCCCTGACCCCAAATTACTCTTCTTGAAAAAAAAAAAAAACCAAACAAACTCTTTCATTGTTATGCAATCCTTCCTCCGCCAAGTCCACTCCACTGTGCAGCCTTCATTCTGGACTTCTGTGATGACAAGAATACCCATTCCTATGTCCCTTTTAAACAGTTCGCTCCCTCATCTGTCTCAATGCAGTATACATCATTCCTCCCCTCCTTTTCTGTCTTCTTGCAACCCTGATGTCAGTCCCATTTTACAACAGTGGCACTATGCAATATTTGTCCTTTTGAGACTGAGATATTTCACTCAGCATACTGTCCTCCAGTATCACCCATTTTGAATAACATTGCATAAGTTTCTTGTTTTTCAATGCAGCATAGTATTCCATTGTGTGAATGTATTAGAGCTTGTCTATCCATTCATTTGTTGATGGGCACCTGGGTTGTTTTCTGCTCTTTGCTATTGCGAACAAAGCCACAATTAGCATGGGTGTGCATACAGCTTGTCTTTGTGTGTGTGTGTGTGTGTGAGAGAGAGAGAGAGAGAGAGAGAGAGAGAGAGAGAGAGAGAGAGAGAGAGAGTGAGTGTACCGTCAAATCAGATCTGACTGGTACAGGAGGAGATTGTCCCTCCTTTTCCTGGCAGAGCATCTGGTGGATTTGAACCATGTGCCTCTGGGATGGTAGTTGCAGCTCCTTGCCACTAGGCCACCAGAGCTCCCCACAGCTTGTCTTTTAAAGACTTCTTTTTATGAAATAGAAAAGGCCATTGCTAGGTGGGCTCCAAGTCCAGTGTCAGTAGCTTCCGGGAATTTCAGTAGTCAGAGCTGACTGAGCGATGACCGTACTGACGTGTGCCCTCCCTGTTTATTCCTCCTCCGTCCTGCAGAGCCACCTGATCCACTCTCTGGGCCTGACACATCACCTGCTTGCCCTGAACTTTATCATCGTGTCCTTCGGCAAGAAAAGCGCCTGGTCATCTCCTCGGGTGAAGGTGACTGACACTGACTTCGATGGTGTGGAGGTCCGGGTGTTTGAAGGCGCTGCAAAGCCAGGCGAGCCGCTGAGACGCAGTGTCCTCTACATGCACGGAGGTGGCTGGGCCTTGGCAAGTGCAAGTACGTGCTGGTCACCTTCAGAGCGGTTGGGAAGGCAGTGGGCCCGCAGGGCTCTGGGACTGCATTTGGCTTTAATCTTGAACAAGGAGAGGGTCACCATTTGATTTGGTGACCCTAGACAGTTCCAGTTACCCTGATGTCCTAGCAGAATTGCCAGAAGTACCTGTTACTTCCATACGTGTCTCTCTTCAAGATGCGAGAGGCCCTCCTAAGGTCCAGCTGGAACCGAGATTCAGCCCTCAGCCTGGAGGCGTAGCCAAACATTTCAGTATTTTACAATTCCGGCACGCACTCATGCTGGTGGACTCTGGGCCAGAGACCCCCAATTCATCTGGCAAGTCCCCTCTGCTGACACCCACTTGGGATGAAAAGAAAGCCCTAGGAGCCCCGAGTGTTCCATATGTGTCCCTTCTCAGGACTCGCAAGGCCATCCTAAGGTCAGTTGCTGGACAGAGGTAACTCGCGGTTGCTGTGAAGCTGAACCCTGTGACACTGATGTGTCAAATGTGATAATGGTTCTCCATGGTGGTTGGACATCCTTGGTGGAGCTCTCCAATTAAAACAAGCTTCGAAGCAGGAGTGGCATCCACTTCCAAAATAGCTTCCCTTTTTAAAATGCTGCTGTGCTGATCATTCCCTTATTGGATACTGCCTTTCTTTTCACTTATCTTAATATGTGCCTCTTATCTATTTAGGGACCCCTGGTGGCCTAGTGGTAAGAAGCTGCCCTGAAATCCCAAAGGCACATAGTTCAAATCCATCAACTCTGCCACAGGATTAACAGTTGACAGCCTCCTCCTGTGTAGCTGCCCTGAAAACCCACTGCAGGGTCAGCTGTGGGTCGGTTCTGACTCTATGGTACACAACAATAACAACAACATTCTCTAGATGTATCCATGCTCTGAAGTGTCTCAACAAGACAGGTTAACACAGTGACTGAAATAATAGACTCCAGTGTGTTGGAGCAGATGAGGACGGCACAGGATAGGACACGGTTCAAACCATTTGTCCATAGGGTCATAATGAGTCGCAGTCAGCTCAGCAGCACATAACAAGAACAACAACAACTGTGAATTCTTCATTGTTCTTTCAGAGCTGCATGGTTTTTATAGTTTCCTTACCCGTTGGTCCAGTGGTGAACACGTGGGTTATTTTCATCTCTCTGCTGTCATGAATAATACTTCAGGGATCACAGGTTTGCAGATACCAGTTTGTGTGGCAGCCAACGTCAGTTTCTTTGGGTTCTAAACTTAACAGTGAGATTGTTGGATGAAGTTGTATTTCTGTTCTCAGTTTTCCAAGGAAGCAATAAACTGCTTTCCATAGTGGTTGCAACATTTTACAATCCCCCAACTCTTGTGTGAGAGTTCCAGTCTCTGTATCCTCCCAGCATTCGTTATTTGCTGTTACATTGAATTTTGCTGTTGTTGCTAGAGTGGAAAAAGGTGGTATATACAATGTTATTAAAAAAGCCTCCAACATGGTGTTAAGGTTTTAAGAGTATCCATTTTAGCACTGTCTCCTCTTCATGAGCAGAACACATTGAACTTGGCAGGAAGCCAGGTGGAATAGGTTGGAGGAAACCAGCTTGCAAAGAGGAAGTCAGAGTTTTAGTTTTGCTTCTTTCTGTCATAAAGCTACTTCCTCATTGTCAACACAGAGCATCTGGCAGTCCCTAAACTCAGAACAGGAGCTCCAATTGGAGTTAATTATGCATCGTGCTGCTAACCCAAAGGTCACAGGTTGGACTCTTACCAGCTGCTCTGCACGAGAAAGATGGTCAATCTCCTCCCATAAAGATTTATCACTTTTCTGGGAGGTTGGGGTGATGGTCACCCTGAATCAGAATCAAGTGCTCTAATGACATGTTACATGCTGCGCCGGGAACCAGAAGGCAGCAGTCCGTATCCACTGACTTCTCTGCAGGAACAAGATGGGCAATTTCACCCTGTAATGATTTACAGACTTGGAAGTTTACTGGAGGGTGACTGTGATTCAGAACCAGCATAATAACCATGGACATTGCTGGGTGTGTGAAAGTTTAAAACAAGTTGGAAGACTTGTTATTCTGGGTACTTTTAATACAGCAAAGGTCAAAAAGTATAACCTTTTCTAACAATCTCATTTCATTTAGCTCCGTATTCACCATATACACATATCATTTCTTCTTTCATGCACCGATTTGTTGACGCTGTCCAGAGTTGCTCACTGAGCGATTCAGGCTTGTCCAGGGTGGAGGGATGTACGGGGGTGGTGCATTTTTTTGTGCAAATGTTTAGACAGTTCTGGGCAAACCTGGGTGTTGGTCTCCTTAATATTAAAGGGTAGGCGTACAAAAGGGAATAAGACAGAGTCTCTGCTTGAGGAAGAAATTGAGTCTGTGGCAACAGACTCTTGCTGAATAGGACACTACACTGATGGACGTGAAGAAATAGGATACTCATAAGACGTAACCTAACTTTGTCTACACTTAAAAAAATTATTGTGGTTTGGGTGAAGGTTTTATAGAGCAACACTGGTTTCCCGTCCGACATTTTTATACTCTGTTCCATGACATTGGCTGAAATGTGTGATCACATGCTTCCCATGGCATCTCCATGGAATCCCGGTCTTTCTCATTGCCATTGTCCTTTCTTGCACCTTCCTGCTGTATGAGCTTTGGTTTTGGGCAGATGATGTCCTTTAGGTCTCATGTGACTGATGTTCTGAGGAGTCATTCCTCCCTCGTTTTGTTATTATTTTATTACTGGCTTCCCTGTTGTTCAGCTTTTAGAAGTTAATCCTTGAGGGTGGATTCAGTTCCAGAATTTTAGGATATCTGAGGACCGTAGTCCCGGGGATCTACCAATCGGTAGTAGACCTGTAAGTCTGGTCATTTTATAATTGTTGAGTTTGTTCTAGAATTTCTCCCTTTCTGTCCAGGATTTTCTGTAGTCCTGATTGGAGAGGGCAGCAGTCTTTGCTGGGCACCATCTAGCTCTTCTGGTCTCAGATGAGTGGACTCTCTGGTTTATTAGTTCTACGGACTGTTTGTGCCTTTGCTTTTCTACATTCTTTGCTTCTCTGCTAAGGGAGAGACTAGTAGTTGCATCTTAGATGTCTTTTAAAACCTTAATCCCTCCTCCCTGAAGTTAGATATAGAACATTGTCTTTGTGGTATGCCAATTAGCCTAAATGACCCTTAAGACTGTGGTCCTAAGCCCAGTGCCTGAATCTGTCAAGGTGTTAGTTATGACTAAGAAGTTTTCATAACTCTCTGTATGCTATATTATGCTATGCTCAGCATTTCTTAAGCTCAAGGAACTGAAGAACAAATTCAAACCTAGAGTTGCTATAATCAAGGATGCTTTAGGCAGAATATTAAATGATCCAGG
>NW_006399838.1:4990953-5007408 GCF_000299155.1 Elephantulus edwardii
AACTCATAGCAACCCCGTGTACAATAGCTCTGAAGCCTGCTGCTCTGTGCTGAGCCTGTCTCACTGACTCTGATACGCCTACACCCATTGCTCTAGTTACTGGATCAATCCATCTCATCCAGGATCTTCCTCTCCTGCACCCTTGTGAGCATGATGCCCCTCTCCAAGGACCAGTGCCTCCTGGCCACGTGCCCAAGCGTTTGAGATGGAGCTTCAAAATCCTAGCCTCCGGGGGGATCGGCGCGGGTGGGGATGGGGGAATTGTATACCAATGAAGGAATTTTTTTTTTCTTTTCAAAGAGAGGAGCGAACTGGTGGGGAGGGGTGGGCCGGGAGAAAAGTGCAGCAATGAATGAATGGAAATCCAAAATCTCTGTAAATGTTTATTAAAATTAATAAAAATGGGGGCGGGGAATCCTAGCCTCCAAGGAGAAACTTGGCTTCACCCTCTCTAAGACAGACCTGTTTGTGTTCTTGGATGGTCCATGGTATGTTTCAAGACTCTTCTCCAACACCACAACTTGAAGGCATCCATTCTTCTTCTGTTGTCCTTGGTCATTATCCAGCTCTCTGATGCACAGCAAGTAACTGCGAATACTGTGGACTGGATCAGGTGCACCTCAGTCTCTCTAGACTGACCTCGTTGCTTCTCAGCACTCTGGAAAGGTCCCTGAGAGCACATCTACTTAATGCAATTCACATCTTCATTTCCTGACTGCTGGTGCCAAGAGGGTTGATTGTGGAGCCGAGCAAGCTGTAATTGCTAACAACCTCAATCTCTTTTCCATCCATCACGGTGTTGCCAATCGGCCCAGGGTGGGAATCTTTGCCTTTTGATGTAGAGCTTCAATCCATCTTCTAGACAACAGTCTTTGACCTTCTGTAGCAAGTAATTCACGTCTGCCTGTTTGAGCCAGCAAGGTTGTATCATCTGCATAGCATAGATTGTTGATGAGTCTTCCCCCAATCCTGATGCCACATTCCTTCTCATCAAGCCCAGCCTCCCAAATGATCTGTTCTGCCTATAGATTGAAAAGGTATGGAGACAGGACACATCCTCGACACACTCTCTTCCCACTTTTAAACCATGCAGTGTTTTCCTGCTCTGTTCTGAGGACTCCTTTCTGGTCCAAGTATAGGTTTCACATAAGCACAATCAAGTGTTCTGTGATTCACATTCTCCTCAAGGTTAACCACAATTTGTTGTGATTCACACAGTCAAATGCCTATCGCTTTGTAAGAACCAGCCAGCCTAGGTCAGAGGGGTTATTCATGCCCAGATCTACCTGCGGCCCTCGGGCCAAATAAACAACTCTAGCATGCCGGATCTAAAGGAGACATAGACCTCACCTTGGAAATGATCATATTCTGACAGCCTTGTGGTGCAAAAGGAAGAGCAGAGACACTCTGCCCCAAGACAACAGCCCTCAAGTAGGAGCTCAGGGGCAAGAGACTCCCCAGTGCTGCCGGAGACAAAAAGACCTCCCTGAACTGATGATACATGAGAGTTGGACTTGACTTCTTCTAGACGTGAGAAAGAAATCAGCGCGAGAGACCAGCAACCCTGTGTGGTGCAAGACATCACAGAAGTGACTTGTGGCCTAAGCCATCACATCAAAGGGTTGCTGGGGGGAGTGGGGTGCTGGACAGGGAGGAGGGAGTGCAAACGTTGCTAATATTCAGGGAAAGGGAAGGACCACGGCAAACATTCCGGGGGAGGGCACCGCATGGATAGTTATCTCTAAGGGAATGTGTCTTTCATTTGCATATATAGTATTATTTATATTATATACATAAATATTTCATAGAATAATCGACTGTGCATTTCCCATTTTTAAAGTAAAACAGTTGATCAGAAACTAGATGTAATTTGTGCATTTTTATGTGTAACTGTTAAGATAACTGTTCACTTTTGATTTTTACTCATTTTTGCTAACTTAAAACAATTAGCAGAATTAAAGCTCATTAAATGAGTAAACATGGCTTGTTTGATAATGATGGTGCCTCTGTTGCTTTTAGGAATCAGCTATTACGACGCGCTGTGCACAGCCATGGCCGAGGAACTGAATGCCGTCATTGTCTCCATTGAGTAAGTAATTAATACTGAGTCATGGAACTTTTTCATTATTATAAAGAGATTCTAGAGAATAACGCAATATTTGATGGTTGAGGTGGTACAATGAAATGTAAAATAAAAGTTGAAGTGATTTCCTCAAGGTCAGATGCAATATAACCTCAAAAACATATTTCAGATGTAACTAATTTTTTAAAAAAACTATAATTACTTTTTTAGATTGATTTTGGAAACTTCCTGGAAAGAACTTAAGTGAATGTGAATTATCTGCAGTACATGTGTTTGTCCACTTCCTTTTTTAGTTGCTCTGGTAGCCTAATGGTAGGAAGCTGCACTGTAATCCTAAAAGCACACAGTTTGAATCCAGAAGCTGCTCTGTGGGAGATGGATGGGCAGTGTCCTCCCATGTGATACGTGACTTCTGAAAACCCACAGACGGGTTTTCTGTGGCTTGGTTTCTACTCAAAGGCACACAACCACAATTGCCTTTTTAACTTAAAGGATAGTTAAGATTTTAAGGGATTTCATCTCTTTGAAAAAAAATCAGTTGACCATAGGTAGATGAGTTGATTTCTGGATTCTCAATTCTATTCCATTGATTTATGTGTCTGTAGCTGTACCAGTACCACGCTGTCTTGACCACCACGACAAGTGTAGTAAGATTTGAGATCAGAGAGTAGGGATCCTTGTTTCTCTTTTCCAGTAGTGTTTTGCTTATTCAGTCTTGTTCCATTCCAGATAAAACTGGAAATTGCCTTTTCCATCTTGTCATGGAATATAATTGGTATCTGTATTAGGATTACATTGACTTTGTAGATTGCCTTTGGTAGAATTGTCATTTTCATAGTATCGAGTCTTCCGATCCATGAACATGGCAGAACCATGATTCAGACATGGACGCACACCCATGTTTATTTCTGAATTATTCACAGTAGCAAAGAGATGGAAGTAACACAAGTCCTTACTGACAAACAAATGGATAGAAAAACTGTGATACAGTCACACACTGGAATATTATGCAGCCTTGAAAATACATTGAACTCGTAAAACATTACACAACGTGTGTGAGCCTGGTGGACATTATGCTGAGTGAAATATCTCAGTCGTGAAAGGACAAATACTGCATATCACTGCTATTATAAAATAGGACTGACATGGGGAATTGGACAGAAAATAGGAAAGAGTGACTAGATATTGAACACTACTTGGAACAGATGCAGAGAAGAACATCCAAAAGGAATATATGATTGGGGATTAGGTATTTGACAATAATCTGGAACAAAAGGTTACTGGGAGAGGGAATAGAGAGAGAGGGAAGAAAATGTGCAACAATGAATGAATGAAAATTTTAAAAAAATATTAAAATCTTTAAAAAGATTGATAATCTTTCCTATTGCCATGTGAGAAAAGTTATTCTGACGACTGCCTCCTGGTCCAAGTATAGGTTTCGCAGAAGCATGATCATGGTGTTAGGTTTCATGATTTGGATTGTGTGGTTGGTAACACATGTTCAGTAAGTTTGAGTTGATGTAGCTATTAGTATCATTCATTTTCTCTCATTGCCATTGAGTCAGAACTGACTTATGACTGACCATCAAGCGGACTTTCAAAGGCTGGAGATGACAGAGGAGCTTGCCCGTTATTCTTCCTCGATACATCTGGTAGATTCGAACCATTCACCTTTGGTTTGTCAGCACAACTTCCTAACGCTAGGCCATCAGTAAAATATTATTACGGTTTTGAACTATCTCTATTAGTTCTATATTAGCTCCTTTTCAGGACAACTACGAACAATGAGAACAAGAATGATAACAATTATAGTGAAGTAACAAAAATCATCATTCCTGTTCTGTGCCGGGCCGCACCTTCTACCCATTGTCTCACATGCTTAAGATCTCAGTTCAAGAATTTCAAATTGGAACTATACTCTTACTTTAGTTCTTTCTTTCAAAAGCCATCCTTAATATCTGACAGAATATATGCATAATTTATCTATGTGTTTATTGTCATGGGTGGAGAGAGACAGCACAGCTTCATGAAGGCAAGCAAGTGCCTGGGGAATTGTCTATATTTTTTCATTGCTAAGCCATCAGTACCTAGTCAGATCCCTGACATGTAGTGTGCCTTCATCGACTACTTATATGAATAAGGGAATAGGTGAATGAATGGGGGGAAAATACCACTTACTTCTTATACAGTATGTAAGATGCATGCTTTGGTATCTTCTTCATAAATGAACGAATTGAGGCTCTAAGAAGATAACTGGGGTGGTGTTAGCACTAGGCGTTGCCCTGGCAACCCGAAGGCACATGGTTTAAATCCCCCAGCTGCTCTATGGGAAAAGGAGGGGCAGTCTCCTCGTGTGGGATTAACGGCCGGTGAAAACCTGCAGGAGGGTCACTCTCGGTCAGTAGACTTGACCGTACACAGCAACCACAAGATAGGTAACTGCGTGTGGCCACACAGCTAGTGATCCGGGAATGGGGATTTGGGTGCCATTGTCAAGTCCGGGCTAAAGACACCTAAGGATGCTGAGTGACAGAGCTGTAGCCATTCCACACGCTACCCAGGTCCGGAGTTTGTGCAGGTTTTCCCTTCCATCGTCTTCTCTCTGCCACTTTTCTCCCTCTCCTTGACTTTGCCTCATATTCTCGTCTTAGCTCTCTAGGTCCGAGATCTAAGAGAATTTCTCCTTCTCTAGTCTCTGGCTAGGGTTGGGTCTTAGTCAGCAGAAGCACCCCAAGTGGATGGCTTTAATACACATAAATTTGTTCTCTCATAGTACAGGAGGCTGGAAGTCCAAACTTAGGGTGCTGCCTTCAGGATAAGGCGTTCTCTGTCTCTGGGGGCTCACAGCTTGGAAGGGAGGCTCTTGTTCCCTTTCAGCGTCTATGGACTTGGCATTCCTTGGAGGTCCCCATGTGTTTGGGACGTTCCCAACTCAGGGACACTGTGTCCAAAGGACACATTCCACTCCTGCCTCTTTGTTCTCTTCTGGATTAATAAGTCACTTTGATCCTTGCTTCCTTGTTTAATTTCTTTTATATCTCAAAAGACTCCAGATGTAAAGTAATCATGTAAATTGATTGTGTCTGCCTCATTAATGTAACTACTTCTAAGTTGAGTGGCCAACTCAAAGGCATTCAGTTACCAGCTATTCCAAGGAGAAAGCTGGCAACAGCCTCTGAAAACTCTGAAAGGTCAGCTGTGAGTTGCTTTTGACTTTACTGCAGATTAACAACAACAATGTTGGAGAGTTTAGGATTTACAGCAGATAGGATCATTACATCAGATTGTAAAATGGAAGAGTTACTTAATGTTGAGAATCATGGCCTGGAGAAGTTGACATGTTTTGGGCACACATGGTTTAACCCTTAACAGGCTGGTCTAGGCAGCTCTGACTCTATGACCAGATGCCCTGACAGTCATGTGAGTGGCATTATAACTTTCACCTCACTGAGAATTCAGGGTCAGACTGCCCTGGATAGCTCCCTAGCCCTTCCTGGATCCGTATTCAGACTTCCAAAATCAAGCAAGGCTGTCAGTGCCGTTTTGCAATGAAAGAATCTTCAAGTAAAAGATGACATCATTTAGCTCCGGCAGCTAGCCAGAAGAAAACAGGGATGTTTAAACAGCTGCGGCCTCGCCACAGAACACTTTTTCTATAACTTGGCGCCTGGGAGGTGGTGTCGGGGCTCCTTCAGTGGTTTCCTGGTTAACTTCAACCCTTTACAGGCCTGAGCCAAGGTGGAAAGCTGGCCTTGCTGCGTTTATTACCGTTACCACTCCCCAGTACAGACTCACCCTCCAGGCCTTCAGTGCGGAGGAATGGTTGTTTGCTGTCCACGTGGAACACCCTCTAGTGAGTTTTCAGAGGCAGTAAATCTCAGGGGAGGAGAGTGCCCATCCTTCTCCCACAGAGATGGATTCCAACCAGGTGAGAGGTACCCATAACTGGGGATTTATCGCAGAACATACAGGAATGATTGATCGATCGATTTTTTAATTCTTAGTGCTGCTGGTGTGGAAATACTCAAGTGGCTGGCTTCAAAGAACAGATTGATATTCTCACAGTTCTGGAGGTGAAAAATCCAAATTCAAACCAGGGTCTGGACTGCGATGATTCTTTCCACATACGTAGTTGCAGGAGTTCCTTGGGTCCTTGACTTGTAGATGATTCTGAAAACTTCCAGGGAAGGATTTAACTCAAAGTGAATTTTCTGTATATGTGAATCGTGCCTTTTTAAGAATCCACCTTTCTTGTTGTTGATTGCCGTCAAGTTGAGCACAACTTCTAGCAACCCTATGAACAAAAGACCTGATGCCTTTCTAGAACTATCGTCATTTATCAAAGTTCATAGAGTTTCCAGAGGCATGTTGTTTAGGAAGTGGATACCACTTCTGCTTCCAAACCTGTCTTAAACTGGGAGCTCCACCAAATGGTGTTCACAGTGGGTAACTGTATGACATTTGACACCCCAGTGGCACAAGGTTCAGCATCACAGCAACCCCAGGTTGCCTCAGTACAGGTGGCTTCAAACCATCTGCCAATGGATTAGCAGTGCAACTGCTAACAGTAACTGCTAGTAGGCGACCAGAGCTGCCTATCCTACTTGGGTAGGCTTTAATTAACCTAATAAAGAAAACACATTTTTCAAGCTAGATTACTTCCACAAAAATTGAGGTTAGGATTCCCACTCATATTTTGGGCAGTTTAATCTATAGAATTCCTCTGTTTGGCCTCTCCTAAAATCTGTGTCTTTAGGAGTTTTTGTTGTTGTTTTTAAATAACTAACACATAGAAGAGGCCCTTTATTCTGACCTTTTCTTTGTGCTCGATCAGTACAGTGTAGCGTTCAGAGCTGCGGGTAAGTGCCGTCACTCACGGGCAGTGTGTCTTCTGACGTGCCACTTACCCTCACAATGTAGCTGGCTGTCCTCTGGAAGCAGAAGCCACTGCTTGCGTCCTTTGGCTTCCCAGCACCTAGAGCAAGATTGAGAAGATACAGGATCAGTACAAACACTTTGAGTGCAGTTGATGACCTCGAAGAGGCTGTAGACCTTTTGGTTGCATTGGAAGCAACTCATAGCTGACACCCCCCCCCCCAGGGGGTTTTCAGAGAAAATCACCCGGGAGGAGATTGCCCATCTCTCTCCTGAGGAGTGGACGGTGAAATTGAACTCTGTCCTTTTGGGTGGGCAGGGCATCCCTTTGTCCAGAGCACTCCTCAGTCAGATATGACACCTTCTCTAATTAGAAAATTGAGTTAAAAAAATCAAAACTAAGCAGGCTAGAAGATTGGTACTCTTTTCCACAAAACACAATGATTCAATTTCTAAATCTGTTCATAAATGTGGCTTTGGAGATGACAACATAGTTGTTCGCAGAATTAATGAGAGAAGGTTTCCAGCCCCCAAGAAGCCACCTAACCTCTGCTCTGGTTGGCACGTAACATCATGTGTCTGAAGAGCTCTTGGAAAGTATGTTTGCAAGTCCAACTTGGCAACCTGTCTGTTCTCCCTGACTTACCTTTCTCCTCTTGGTTTTCTTTATCCCATAAATGCTTAGTAGAATCCCACCATGTGCCCTGTCTTTTGTTCACTTCTGATGCCATAGTGTAATTCAGATGGAATTCTTGCCTCATGAAGTTGACAGTCTACGGTGGGTGGGGGCAGGGAGACACCTTGGACAATGAAATACCCGTTTGGTACATGACGTGAAGTAGAAGGGTAAGTAGCAGAGTAGGCATGTGACAGGCAGACTCTTACCTAGGTTGAAAGATCAGGAAAGGCATCTTAAAGTAGGTGATGCTTGAGTTGAATCTCTAGGGATGTGTATAACCTCGTTTGACAAAGTGAGTCGGTCGTGGAAATACAAAACAATTCATTAAGAAGGCTTGGAAGGAAGGGGAGAAGCATTGAGAGTGAAATATGAGAGAAGGTAAATGAAAAAAACTTAGGCTTCCTGTGATGCCTGATGTTGAGGGTCTTTGGGAGGAGGGTGGCCCCCTGTTTTTCCTGAAATTTCACCTTCTAACAGGGAGGCTGTCAAAGGCCAGCTGTTCTTTTCCTCAAGGGCCATAGGAGTAGGAGCTGGTGTCATGGCTTTGCTTCATGCAGTGCGACCTTAGGCCACCTTACGGTTTCAGAAGCAAGGGTTGTTGCCAGCCCTGGTAGTGGAATCACCTTACGTAAAATCACCTCTCAGACTTACTGCTGTCGAGTAGAAACTGACTCCTAGCTGACCCTCCGGTGGGTTTTCAGAGGCTGTGAATTGCCTGGGAGGATTCCTTATCTTTCTCCTACAGAGCAACTAGTGCACTTGAACTTTTCCTTTGGATCCATAGCTCAGTTCTTCACCCGTAAGGCAACTGGAAATCCATGGTTTCTGTCACTGGTGCATCGTACTATAGAAACTAGAGGTTCACAGTGCCATTTAGCAACTACGTGGTACCTTTTTTTAACCTCCAGTTTCTATCTTAAAACGCACTACTTGAACTATATATGACATATGGGAATAGGAAGACTTACTTTCTTTAAGTTACTAACAAAGTATGTATATTGAATATTATTAAACTCCTCAGTCTATTTACCTTGCTTTTTTGTACATGGAGAACTGTTTCAAGTTGTGGCTTCCTTGTAATTAAAACTTTATTACGCCCATAAACTCTCTAAGATGACTTGGAAAGAATCCCATTTGAACTTGCCTGGAGAATTGGAAACTTTACAGAGCTGTAAAGAAGAATGCAACTAACACGGACAAGAGTGCTTACCGTAGTGTGTTGCTAACAGAATTTTATAAGCAGGGGAACTTTTATGCCTCTGTTTTTGTCGTCCATAAAATGAGGTGAGTGCAAACCGACAAACCCACGGTGCTTTATTAGACTCAGCACCACACGCGTCTTTATTGTTAAGTATAAAACATCTGACCAGCACTCAGTGCCAGGGACCTGCCTGACTTCCCTCTGCACTTTTCCTGCTCTTTGCCAATGTCAGTGCCACTGAGTCAGAACAGACCCATCACCGACCTTCCAGTGGATTTGCAGAGGCAGTGAATTGTTCAGGAGGGGATCCTGACTCGTCTCTGCACCTGGGCAGCCCTGTTGTTGTTAGGTGCCGTTGAGTATGACTCATAGCAACGCTATGAACAGCCTCTGAAACCTGTCCCATCATGTACCAGCCTCATCATCTGAGACACTAGGGTCCATTGCTGAAAGGACAGTGTAGCCATCTCATTGGGGTCTTCCTCTCCTGTGCAGACCCTCCATCCTTCCAAGAAGATGTCCTTTTCCAGGGAATCACCTTGGCTAGCTACATGTCCCAAGTATGAAAGACGAAGGTTCACAATTCTTGCCTCCAGTGGGCAGTCTGGCTGCAGCCTTTCCAGGAGAGATCTGTTCTTCTGGCTACTAGGATATTAAAGACTCTTCTCCCACACCACAGTTCAAAGGCAACAGTTCTTCTTCTGTTATCCTTCTTCATTGTTCAGCTCTCTGATGCATAGCTGGAGATTGAGAAGACTATGGCCAGAATCAGACACACCTTAGTCTTCAAACTGTTATCATTGCTCTTCAGTATTTTGGAGAGGTCCAAGACAGCAGACTTCTGTAATGCAATATGTCTCCTGATTTCCTGGCTGCTGGTACTAAGAGTATTGATTGTTGATTCAAGCAGGATGAAATCATTGACAGCTTCGATCTTTTCTCCACCTGCCATAACGTTGACTGTTGGTCCTACGGTGAGGATCTTTGCCTCCTTTGTCTTTTTTGTGTTGAGGTATACGAGCAGCCCAGGAGACTGGTGAATCAGATTCCTCAGGAGTTCCTCTTCCCCCTAAATTTTGCTCAAACTTGCCTCTTTATTCATTCTAGGCTAAACTAAATAAACTTTTTAAAAGGACATCACAAATGTTTTAATACTGCAGAAGTACTTGTTACTCCTTTGAACAAGTAAGCAGTTTTATTAATATCCTTAGCTGTTAACAAAGGCTGGTTGAACTCACCTGACCCTCTGTCTGAGAACAGCATGATGATCTGTTTCTACAGAGATTACAGCCGTGGGAATGGCGTGGCAGACTTCTGTTTGGTCCTGTCACCATCCAGAATCACGTCGATGACTATGTTTGGTTTTTCGTTTTGGAGATACAAGTATCACACACACTAACTGCTGAGCTCACTCAGGGCTGTCAGGTTGACCTTGACCTGTGCAAAGTTCTCAGAGGCTGTACGTTTCCCAGAAGATTGATCATCTTTCTCTCAAGGAGCAGCTGGTGGAGGCGAACTGTGTGCGTTTGGGTTGACAACAACACACACACACGATGGGAAAATCTTCTGTGTAACAATTTACAGCCTCTGGAAACCTGCCAGAGGGTCAGCTTTGAGTCAGTTCTAACTCTCCACAGTCCACAACAGCAGAGCAGTAAGACGCGGTTCCGCCAACACAAAGGTCTGTGGCTGGAAAAAGGTAGGCAGCCTCCGGTTCGAATCCACCAGATGCTGTGCTGGAGAAGGAGGGGCAGTCTCCTCCTGTACCAGTCAGATCTGATTTGACAATACACACACACCAAATAATAACTGTTTTTAAAAAAGGTAGGCAGTCTCCTCCCGTGCGATGTACAGTCTCTGGAAACCTGCTGAAGGGTCAGCTATGGGTCAGTTCTGACTAGAGAGGACATAAAACAATGATGAGAGAGAGAGAGAGTGTGTGTGTATATGTGTGTGTCTGACAGCCCTAGTCTAAGAAGCAGTGCTGCAGTCCCCACAAGCATGGTTTTACTTAACAGATTCAATCTTTATCTATGAATTGCTCTTTTTTTAAAAATTTTATTATTTTTTGTGCATGTACCGTCAAATCAGATCTGACTGGTATAGGAGGAGATTGCCCCTCCTTCTCCAGCAGAGCATCTGGTAGATTTGAACTGTGTACCTCTGGAATTGCGGTGCAGCTTCTTGCCACTAGGCCACTCTTTTTTAAGCATATTTACCTATGTCTTCTTGCCTTAGTTTTGTAGTAACATCATTCACTACTCCTCTGCAGTTTATGACCTTGTAGGACAGTTAGGGTGGAAGTTGGCGTTTCACAAAAACAGAGGCCGCAGGTACTCAACACCTGTGACCACAGACTACCCTGTGGGATCTAGAACCGCCCACACCTGAAACCACTGGAGCTCTTGGTAGATGTTGCTGTCACCCAGGGAAGGAGGCACCAGGCGTGTTTGGGCTTCCTGTCTGTTTACCCTTAGGTTATCCGAGAGGTTTGCTTCTGAGTGGGTGGAGTCGCCGTAGATAAGGCTGGGTGCCCGGGAGCTGCCTTCTGTTTATGGAGATATGTCCTAGAAAGGCTTCAGCTGTGCTCTTCACAGCCACACACCCTTTAACAGATCACAGTTTCACACTCCAGTCACCCTGTGTCTGGGATTTTGGTAACACTTTCTGACATTTGTCAGTGTGCTTGAATATTATTCTTGTTTGTTGTTGTTGTTAAGTGCCCTCGAGATGACTCACAACGACCCTATGAACGAAAGACCTGGACACTTGTATAACTTTCTTCATTTCTCCACGTTCATAGAGTTTCTGGAGGCAAGCTGTTTCAGAAGTGGATGCCACTCCCAGTTCCAAGCTTGTTTTTTGTTTTTATTTTTGATGATGATTTTGTATGTGTGTTCCGTCAAATTGAATCTAACTGGTACAGGAGGAGAGTGTCCCTCCTTTCTCCAGCAGAGCATCTGGTGGATTTGAACTGCCCAAGCTTGTTTTAATCGGGGAGTTCCACCAAGCACTGACAACCATGAATGACCATTATCGCATTTGACACATCAGTGTCACAGTGTTCAGCATCACAGAAACCCAACCACAGGTTACCTTGCAACCAAACTGATTCTGACTTGTGGGACTCCTCTGTGTAGCAGATGAGGGCTGCTCCGTAGAATTTTCATTCATGGCTGTAATCTTCAGGGAAACAGTTTGCCAGGCTTTTCTTCTGCAGCACCAGTGGGTAGGTTTGAACCACTAGCTTTTGTTGTTGTTATTATGTGCATGGAATCAGAACTGACTCACAGCGGAGCCCCCTTACCCACTAGAGCTCCCTCACCAGCCTGTAGTAAAAAACCCACAAACAAACCCCAAGACCCCTGTTGCCATCACGTTGATCCCAACTTTAAAGTAACAGTGACCCCATCGGATGGGATTGAGAGGCTGTTAGCATATTTGCCCCCATGGATAGAAAGTCTGTGACCTATCTAGATGGTACAAGACATGCTTACCAAGGAAACTTTCCATGATAACAGTCAGAAAACATTTTTTCTAATATAAATATACAGAAGATTTTCATTGTAATCAGCGGTTTTGCTACAAAATTGGTTGATGTTAATTTAGAATGTTCCCAACATCTCTAATAAAACGTTGTTGTAGTTGACTCAGTGACACTGAACAACGACAGATAGTTTTGAAGTGGATCTTTTACTTCCAAGTCACATCAGTTAAAAACATAGATGAAGCAGATTTGTCAAAGTCAATGTAGATATTAAAGGAAAACGATTTTGGTCCTTGATTCAGTGTATGTGAATTCATTTTTTCATGTGGACTTAATGAACTTCAGGGAGCTCTGGTGGCCTAGTGGTCAGGAACTGCACCGCAATCCCGAAGGTGTGTGGTTTGAATCCACTGGCTCCTCCGCGGGAGAAGGGCAGGCATCTCCTCCTGTGAAATTAACTACCTCTGAAAAGTCACTGGAGAGTCAGCTGTGGATGGCTTCCCACCTGACAGTGTTCAGCAACAATAACAAATACACGCCAGGTGTTTCTGATGCCTGTTAGCTCACATGTTGAGATGAGCGTGGAATCTATGCAAGCCGACTGTCCCATCTTTCCTTTACAGAGCGACCGTTGGGTTTGAACTGCAGACCTCTGAGTTACTGCTGCCCAGAGATCTCCGCGTTAGGTGAAGTCTTAGGAATCTTGGCGACTGGGGCTCAAAGCTTTCTCAAGGGGCCTTTTCTTTTTAAATGATGGTAAATGTGTACATAGCACAGCATTTGCTACTTTAATAGTTTTCACATATGAAATTCAGTGTGATGTAATTATGTTCATCTTATTGTCAGGGTGCTGTTTCATGAAACGAAAAGGAAGACCTGCTTCCTCTCTTATTCACAAACTCTCTCTCTCTCTATTTTTTTATAGCATATTCTTTCCATTTAATTTCCCCATTAATTCATTGCTGCACATTTCCCTCCCTATCCCCCCTCCCTCCAGTTTGTTTTTCTCTTTTAATGAAAAATAAATTTCTTTCATTGTTACACGACCCCCCTCAGTTCACAGTCCACTTTAGTGTTCATTTCTTTTTCTGTAGTCTTATCATGAAAATAATCCCTAATCCTATATTCCTTTTAAACAGTTCTCTCCCTCATCTGTTTCCATGCAGTATATATTACTTATCCCCTTTTCTTAGGTTCCCCTCAATCCTGATGTCAGTCCCGTATTACAACAGTGGCACTATGCAGTATTTGTCCTTTTGTGATGGAGATATTTCACTCCACATAATGTCCTCCAGGGTGACCCATTTTGAATAATATTTCACAAACTATATTTTTAAAGACCAGAAAAGAAAAAAAACAAACAAACCCATCCACTCATCGTCTTTCTATTGTCATTAAATTTTATTGAGTTTTCTTGTTGTAGAAAATAACCCTTTTGTCTATTAGAAGAATAAATTGATTATCCCCCTCAACTATTATTATTTGGTGCCATCAAGTTCTCTATGACTGATAGCAACTCTGTGAGCAACAATTCTGACAATTGCCTTGTCCTCTACCGTCCTCAGGATCTCAGACACACCGGAGCCCACTGTTACAATCTCTGTGTCACTCCTCCTTGTTGGAGGTATTCCTTTCTTTCAGACCCTCCGTCTTTGCTAGCATGATTTCTTTCTTTTTTTTTTCTTGTAAGAACTGAAACAAAGGTGTGTGATACTGTGCCTTTTCACAAGGGAACACAATGTAGAGTTAACTATTGATTCACTTTCAGATGCCTTGTTTGGTGGTCAAATCACAGCCAGGCAGCACAAGCCCACCAGCTGCTCCTCTGGAGAAAGATGTGATTTACAGCCTCTGAAAACCCCTGGCTGGAGGCTCGGACGGCTGTGTGTCAGTTACGACCCGGCCGTACTGAAGTAGGTGAGGGACCTTTAACTGAAGATGAGTCAGGGCTCTCCAAGACCTGGGGGAAATAAACCAAATACGTGCAAGAGAGTCCTCTCCAGCT
Organism: Elephantulus edwardii; assembly: GCF_000299155.1. NCBI lineage: Eukaryota > Metazoa > Chordata > Mammalia > Macroscelidea > Macroscelididae > Elephantulus > Elephantulus edwardii. Next base: position 5,005,284 of record NW_006399838.1, read on the forward strand.
CACAGTGTCTCTATGTGTTGCAGAGTAGAATTGTGCTTTATTGACTTTTCAAAGCCCTGCTTATTTGGGGAGTAGATTGATAGCTCTGTCTTCTGAGGCACCTCTGCGTGGGCTCAAACCCAGTGTTTCAGTTCATAGTCAAGTGTGTAACCACTCGCACCAGCCAAGGGCTCCTGTGAGTGTCCTCTGAGAGTCCTAACCTATTTCTGTTCCAAGGATGACTTTCTTGGATTCCTGTTGGCAGATGGGGTTTTGTTTTTGCAACACTTCATCTCACACTTGCTTTATCTACATGGGAGTATCGTCCAGAATACCATGTACGCCTTTCACTCACTTGGCATTGTTTGTGGAAAGAGCATTTTCCTTCTCCACAGCTGAAGAATATGCAGATGGGGCCAGCACTCAGAAGACTAAGGTCATCCCAGATCTGTCTTTATGGCATCCAGTTCACAACCACCAACCTTGAAAAATTTGATAGGAAAACTTAGAGGACAGAACATTCATGACAGCAGGGAAGAAACAACGTTGAAAGGAGAAGGATGGTGTGACCCAGAGAAAGTACATGTAGGAACCATTGCAGTGCCTAGTGCTGTGTTTTCTTCACAACAATAAAAGTCAAGTTACTCAAACACCCTTGTCCCGTGTGCCAGGGATCATGCTGTGTGGTTTATTTTGAGAAGATTGCAAAACCATTGAAATTAGGAAAAAATACTCTGGGATGTTGGAAATAGGCCGTTTTGAGAATGCCTTGCTCTGCTGAAGTTATAAGAGCAAAGCTGTGGATGTTGGTAAGTGCTGTTGAGTTTCCTATGTCACATAGCAACCCTGTGAACAGCTGATCAGAATGTCGCCTTCTCCTGTGCCTGCCTTGTGATCTCTGCCACGCGGAATCCCATTGTGTTGGTCCATCTCATTGAGGGTCTTCCCCTCCTTTGCGGACCCTCGACCTTTTCCAGCATGAAGCTTCTCTTAAAGGACTGGCTCTTCCTGAAAATATGCTCAAAGTGAGTGAAATGAAGTTTTATCATCCGTGCTAAGGAGTGCTCTGTTGCAGACCGAGGGTAATTTTATAATTATTAATAATGAGACAGACAGGCAGGAATGAGATAGAGCAGAGAGCATAAAATGGGGGGCCAGCAGTTCTCAACTGAAGACCCCAAGCCAAGCTTCTCTGTGTATTTCTTGATAATCAGGGGAAGCAAATCATAAAAGGAATTCCTTGTAAATGAAGCTGAATTTTTCTCTATTGTCAACCTAATGCTGTAGCTCAGGAAGTATTTCCTAGGAAGTAACACTCCCTCTTGGGGGGGGGGGGCTAGCTGTCTCCTGTCCACAGGGAACAAACAGCTCATTTTCTGGGATCTGCCACAAGAGAAATCCTAACTTATAAATTTGTAATTCCTTCAATTCCTGAACAAGGATTTTCATATAATATTTGTTATAAAGTTTGGCTTCCCATAGTGCTCTGGTAACAATTCCCCCAGACAGATCTGTTTGTTCTTTTGGCATTCCATGAGATATTCCATATTCTTCTCCAACAACACAACCCAAAGGCGTTGTTTCTTCTGTCAACCTTATCCATTGTCCAACTTTCAGATACATAAGAAACAATTCAAAATACTATGGTATGAATCGAGTGTACCTTAGTCTTTAAACTGACATCCTTGCTCACTAGAATTTTGGGGAGATCTAGACAGCACATGGCCCCAGTGCAGCACATCTTTTGATTTCTTGACTGATGCTTCCATGGATGCTAACTGTGGATCCAAGGAAAATTAAATCATTGACAACGTCACTCTTTATCTATCATTGTATTGCCTGTTGAGCTAGTAGTGAGGGCTGTTGTTTTCTTGATGTATAAATGGAACCATATTGAAGTCTTTGATCTTCTGAGCGAATGCTTTCAATCCTTCTCCATTTCTGTGTTACACATGTTGATGAATCTTCCTTTGATCCTGATGACACATTCGTCTTCATATCATCTGTGTATGTAGGTTATTATATATTCATTATGTATATAATAACATTTATATAGATTTACCTCAACTCAGTTCAACTCATTGCCATTGAGTGAGAGCTGGCTCGTGGCTGAGCCTCCCGCAGATTTTCAGAGACTGTAACTCAC
>NW_006399838.1:5007908-5022684 GCF_000299155.1 Elephantulus edwardii
GTCCGCATTGGGTAGCCAACCATTAACGCATTTGACACATCCATGTCACAGGGTTCAGCCTCACAGCAACCACAAGTGACCACGCAACTTGTACACCAGGGCTATACGAAATATATATATATTTGTTGTTGTTATGTGCCGTGTATATATGTGTGTATATGTGTATGTATGTGTGTGTCTATCTATCCATCCATACAGTTAGATGTTGCAGTTCATACCTGTTTGTATATAGATCATATTTTCTATCAATCTGAATTTTAAAGTTTGTGAACCCAGATTCCAGCTTTCCCATGTATCACATGTGTCACCTATTCTAGGCACATTATATGTTCTCTCTAAGCCTCGCATTCTCATCTTTTTTTTAACTTTATTTTTAATTTTTTTACTCATTACTCTAAGTCTCATTCTCATCTTTAAGCTCACAGCTTTTCTAGGCGATCTGAGTGCAACACATCTGTAGACTGCTTGGCGAGGCGCCTCACCCCACAGGAATGCAGTCCTTTCATAGACCATGCATCATAAACACTGAGCTGCCTACACTTCATGTTTGACTTTACACTCCTTTTTCCCCCATAGTAGAAGATAAGGAGCCTTGGTGGTGCAGTGGTTAAACACTTGGCTGCTAACATCAGAGGTGGTGGTCTGAAATTCCCAGGAGAAGATCTGTGGGAAGTCTGCTTTCCTAAAGAGTTCTATCATCTTGGGAACCTCTGGGCAGTTCTGCAGGGTCACTCTGAGTTGGACTTGATTCATGGTAATGGGTTTGGGTTTTAGTAGAAGGTGTGTTGTTGTTGTTACATGCGGTTGTGTTGTCTACAATTCAGAGCTGTCCTGTGAACAGATCTGACTTTGGCCTCTCCTGTGCCTTCCTTTTTTTTTTAAATTTTATTTTATTGTTTTTGTGTGCGTGTACCGTCAAATCAGATCTGACTGGTACAGGAGGAGATTGTCCCTCCTTCCCCAGCAGAGCATCTGTTGGATTCGAACCATGCACTTCTGGGATTGTAGTTGCAGCTCCTTACCACTAGGCCACCAGAGCTCCCCTTCCTGTGCCTTCCTTGTTCACTGTCTCTCCCTTACTCTTCAGTCCATCGTTACAACCGAGGGGTCTGTCCATCTCCTTGAATATCTTCTCTCTCTTTCTCTGACTCTCTGCCTTTCTCTGGCTGATGTCTTTTTCCAAGGACTGCTCCCTCCTGACATCATGGCCGAAATATTTAAAACATGATCATCCCTGCTTCTATTCAGGAGGACCCTGGTGGCAGTTACTCATTTCCTCTTTGGCTGACCATGGGACAGTCAGTACTCTCCTCTCAGTACCACAATCCGACTGTTATTCTGTTATCCTTATTCACTGTCCAACTTCCAGATGTATCTCAAAGGCCTTCGAGCAGTTACACGTTCGAAACTTAGAGGCAACTTCCAGGCCTTCAGACCGTATAAATCACAGGGGATCTTTGTTAGATACTGTGGTGGAAGGATGTGCAGCGATCAAGGCAGGAGTGGCACCTCTGCGGTGTCTTCTTTGTCTCCCGTGAATTGGGCAAACTCAAACCAGGTACTGTAACACAAGAGACCAGCCATTTAACGAAGAAAAATCCCCACCTGAAAGCAAACAAAACCCTCACGGAGCAGAGCACTCTTGGAGTGTTTTGTGGGAGCAGAGCTTTGAATACAAGCAGCAGATAACAAGTGTATTAATGTGAGCTTTGTTTGGCTGTCGTATCTGGGCATTTCCTTCTGATTCAGTTTTCTGTAACTCCCAAGACACTACATACCTAACAACAACATCAAGATACTACAGCATTTATTCTAAATATCACATGGATTTCTAGCCACTTTCTTTTTTTTCCCCTATAATTATATTTTATTAATTTTCATAAACATTTACAGAGATTTTGGGTTTCCATTCATTCATTGTTGCATTTTTTTTCTATAATTATATTTATTAATTTCTAGCCACTTTCAAAACTCAGATGATACCAAATGACCTGAGAAATACCAAGTTTTACTACATTCTCCAGTCTGCAAAAAGAGCATCTCTCCCTCCAGTCCTTGTAGCTGGAGAGTGTTCCCGTCTTCAGCACTGAGGCGGCGAGGGGCAGGATACGCCTTCACAGTGCCCGGAAGCCTCTTGACATCACAGCCTGGTTTTTTAAAGCATGTATACTCTGCAATCTAAAGTGGTTATAAGTTGATAAGATTCGCGCAGGAAGCTGTTCTTTTAGATTACCTACTTCCCTAGATTCGAAGCTACTGAAACATTTTTAGAAACAGCATCTGAAAACTCAATTGAATTCATCTACGTGTACAAGCCTTGGTGGCTTAGTGGGAAGGAATTGTGCTGCCAGCCCAGAGGTACAGGGTTTGGTCCCCGCTGCTTCAAAGGAGAAAGATGGGCAATCAAAGGCACTGCGATCCTCTGTCTCTCTTTTCCTTTTTAACCGCCTCTGAAAACCCACTGGGAGGTCATTTATGAGTTGCTTCCGACTCAGTGGTACGTATCAACCACAGATCTGCACCTGGGCATATGCTCCAGCCTCCTGGCAATGAGGGGAAAATAGTCTATCACGATATGTGAGACTATTGTATGTTGTTGTTGTTGTTATTATGTGCCATTATTAGGTGACTCATAGCGACTCTATACGCATTAATTCTAAAAGTTTCCCTGTCCTGTGCCAATCCCATCATCTCCGACAGACTCAGTCCCATTGCCCTAGTTACTGTATCAGTCCATCTCATCCTGGTTTTCCTTTCCTGTGCTGACGCCCCCCCTTCCAGCCATGATGTGTCCCTCTCTAAGGACTGGTCCCTGCTGGCCACATGTCTCAGATATGTGAGACAGAGCCTCAGAATCCTTGCCTCCAGGGAGCAAACAGGTTTCACCGTCTCCAGGACAGACCTGTTTGTTCTCCACGAAGTCCACACACAGAATGTTCAACACTCTTCTAGCACATAAATTTTTTAAAAAGCATCTGTCTTCAAAACCTGAGGTGTGATGTGAAGATACTTTAATTCATAGAGAGAACTAAGAATTCACCATGAGTATAACTATTTTATAAAATGAAGTTATATTTAATACTAAGACTTGCTATAAAAATTGTGGGTAAATGGAATTCTGTGTGATGACCCCACCTAGTGGACAAAGTTGTGTAAAGCCTACACCTTGCACCCTTTGATGAATGGAAATCACGTTGTTAGGTACCTTCCAGTTGACTCATAGTGACCCTGTGAACAACACGTCAGCACCTCACCCTAACCTGCGCCATCCTCCCAATCTCAGATACTGGTAAACCCCTTGCTAAAGTCATTATGAATTCATCCATTATGTTAATCCATCTTTTTGGGAGTCTTTCAACCTTGGAAACTCTGTTAAGACAGTGACAATCAACCCAAGAGAAAAACACCCTGGATGATTAATTGACCACCAAAACTTAGAAAATAACAAAACTATAAAATTAATTTTATTTGCTATGTGGTATTCAATATGGATTGAAGTTGACCATTAAGAAGACAAAGATTCTCACCACTGGGCCAATTGGCAGCACCATGATGGATGGAGAAGAGATAAAGATTGTTAACAAATCAACATTCTTGGAACCAGCAGTGAGGAAATCAAAAGTTGAATTGCACTGGGAAAATCTGCTGTCAGGGACCTCTCCAGAGTACTGAGAAGCAAAGATGTCAGTCTAGAGACTAAGGTGCGCCTGATCCAAGTTGTGTACCCTCAAGTGGAATCTGATTGGATCCGATTGACACAGGAGGAGACTGCCCCTCCTTCTCTAGAGGAGAATCTAGTAGATTGGAACCACACAGCTTCGAGACTGCAGTGCAGCTTCTCACCACTAGGCCCCCAGAGCTCCCTTCCTGTTGTTTCTTGGTCATATGCTGCCTTCTGAAATGGTTCCATGTCCACCAGTTCTTTCTAGTACAGTAACTTCTTCTAATGCTTCCCACAGCATTCAATAGTTTACCCACAGAATCTTTCAGTTTTGTAGCACGAGGCTTAAACTCACTCTTCAGTTCTTTCACTTTGAGAAATTTCTAGCAAGTTCTTGCCTTTGTGTGTGTGTGTTTAACTCCAGCTCTTTGCACATTGTTATAATACTTTATCTTTTTAAGCTGCCCTTTGAAATCTTCTAGTCATCTTTTACTTCAGCATTTCTTCCTTCTGTTTGACTCTGTATTTATCAAATAAATTATGACAAATAATTTGTTTGTGTTGTGGTGTTGGACATTAAACCTTAGATAATGAAGTGAGTCGTGCAGCCAGAGATGTTCCGTGTGGAGCAGTGACTTGGCCTCTCTGTTCTCCCGGGATGTCCTTTTACTCTCTAATGGCTGTGTTGTTATACACTGCCCAAGGGGAACCATTTCCTTGCTGTGGGTTTGTAGAGGCTTTACATCACATGGGAGGATATTACCCACCCTTCTCCCAAGCAGCGGCTGGTGGATTTGAACTTCCAGAGAGGTGCTGCCTTTGAATTAGCACAACTCCCTACCAACTACGCCATCAGAGCTCCCTAAAAAGGTGATCAGACATTGTGATTCATTAATCCATGAATAGATTATAATTGTTATATAACAAAATGTATATGAATGATTGAATGAAAACCCGGCATGATTTGTAAACTTGCAGTCAAATGAGTAAATAGTAAAAATTACACACTTGTATGTTTGATTTTTAACAGCCTATTTCTGGCTTTGAACGAATCCGTTTCGCCTTAACATTTAAAAAAAGACCCAATAAGACATGATGAAATCCTGTAATAAATGCAACTTTTGTCTTCATAGATACAGACTTGTTCCAAGAGTGTATTTTCCTGAACAAATCCACGATGTTGTCCGTGCCACGAAGCATTTCCTGCAACCAGAGGTCTTACAGAAGTACTCAGTTGACCCAGGCAGAATTGCTGTTTCGGGGGACAGTGCTGGTGGGAATCTGGCTGCCGCCCTGGTACAACAGGTAAAACCCGTCTCTGCCTTCAGGTGATTGTGCTGAGAAGAACTTATGAGGGTATCCAGCATCTCAAATATTCCCCACCGCCATGTGATGAAGGGAATTCCATGGCTGAGTTGTAGGGAGTTACACCGCCAGCCCAAAGGCACGCAGTTAACATCCACTCGTTGCTGCAGGGAGGAGAGGGAGCAGTCTCCTTCTGGGTGATTTACTGCCTCTGAAAGGCTGCTGGAGGGTCAGCTACAACCACATGGTAAAGGCTTACATGGGAGAGCTGGTCGCTCCCAAGAAGACTCCTGATGGTGGAGTCACAAACAGATTCACAGCTGACCCTTCGGGAGTGTAAATCACACAGGAGGAGATTGCTTCTCCCTCAGAGCCGCTCGTGGGCAAAACCACCTGGCTCGGAGTTGGGAGCATAACTTCTTACCCACTGCGCCACTAGAGCTGGTTACGAGGCGGCCCTGTTCGTGGGTAGCACTTGGAGAGCTCTCCGGAACTTTCTGAAGATGTGTCATAGAAGTAGACTCATCTCTGGGACATTGTCAAGGCTTTGAGTACAGTCAGTATTCAGGAGCGATTGAAGTGTTGGCGTCTTCCTTGTTTCTTTGCGATGTTCATGGAATTAGAGGATCGCTTGCTCCTTTTCTATTTTTCTCTTGCAAAAGAAATTTTTGTGCTTACGTCTCAATTGCTAAAATTGTTTTCTGAGAACTTAGAGCCAAATTTTGAGATCAAGTTGCTTCTCAGAATATTTTTTAAGTTCTGTCTCTCTGTTCCTTATAATTTTATGTGAGATAGTAAAGGAAAAACAGAGTTCTGTCATAGTCGTAGAACAGACGTTAGGTCTTTTGTGCAAAACTTAGTCATATTCGACTCAACACTTAACCATTGCTAAATGAGACTAGTGCTGTTATATCTGGAGGAACATTCTTCCACTTTGTTAATCACTCTTGGTCAATGTGCTGTATGAAGTAACCTGGGTTTGCTGTGATGCTGAACCTTGTGCCATGGGGATATCAAATACCAGAATGGTTTCCCATGTGGACAGTGTTTGGTGGAGTTCCCAGTTGTAAAACAGGTTTGGAAGCAGGAGTGGCACCCACTTCCTAAACCACATGCCTCTGGAAACTCTATGAACTTGGTGAAATGACGACAGTCATGGAAAGGCTTTAGGTCTTTTGTTCATAGAGTTGGTATGAGTCATGCTCGAATTGACAGCAATCATCAACTACAATATTAAATAGTTTTTCTATCTTAGAAGCTATGTTGCCAATTAATCTGAAGTTTATGTGATTATGATCATTGCAAACTGTGTCCAAGCTAATGTGCCCGTGTGCTTTGAATCACCATCACGGCTCCCTCCACGCTGTGTCACACAGAGCCCCACACGTTGGCAGCTTGGTAAACCCAAAGATAAGCCCATTTTCTTCCTCTGTTGGGCTAAATGATTTAAAAATAGTATTTATGTCTCCTCATCTTCAATTTCTTTATTATAGTCAAATAACATGTGCCTTTTTATTTGTAATGGATCTTGATTTCTTTCCTTCTTTTGCTCTTGTTAAATAATTTCTGTTCTCTCTTTGACTTTGGGAAGTTTGCTATCCGTGTGTCCAGATGTGGTAAGAAGGGAACCCAGGAGTCACAGAGAGAGCATCAAGGCTTTAGCTCCAGACAGAGCTGCAATTCAATCCAGGACTTTGGACAAGTCTCATCACTTCCCTGAATCTCAGTGATGTCATCTGATTGCAGAGCTGCAGAGAGCACTTCATGAGATGGTTCCCATACAAATCTTGGCACATAGTACTAATCATTTCCTCTTGGCCTAGTGGATAAAGAGTTGTGCCGTGAACCCAAAGGCAGGCAGTTTGAATCCACGAGCTGCTCCGTCTCCTTTATGGTTTACAGCCACTGAAAACCTGTTGGAGGTTCCGCTGAGTCATTTCCGACTCCATGGCATGAGTTGTTGGAATTGAGTCATGCTTTTACATACCTGTTGTGTTTGACTTGGGGATGAGATTCTAAGGTCTTAGATGTGAAACAGAGTGTACAGCTAAAGTAAGTTACTATAAAATAAGTTAGTTGCCAAGGAAATACAGTGATCTGGTTAGATTTAGATGTTGCATGATAAATATATAGTTTTAGGCACTAGGGTTACAGAAGGAGACTGTGTAGTCACACAGACCACAGAGGGGAGAATGAGGTGGGCTGAAGTGGAGAATGGACTTTCCTGTTTCAGCCTGGTCCTGAGGCGTGTGTAAGTGGAATGGAAGAACACTGCCATCACTGATTAAATTCTCACCCTCTCCCCAAGCCTGCTTGTCAGAGGAAATACCCTCAGATCAACTAAAGCACCTTTGAAATCCTCTCATCCGTTCATGTAGCTTTTCTTACCCTTCTCTTCTGGAAGAACCATGCTAGATTTTTCTTAATAAGAAGCCACAGGCTATAAAACTGAATTAGGATTGTCATATCCTTCCATAGGGAGCTCTGGTGGCCTAGTGGCCTAGTGGCAAGAAGCTGCCCTGCAATTCTAAAGGCACAGTGTTGGAAGCCATCAGCTGCTCTGTGGGAGAAGGATGGGCAGTCTCCTCTCATGCGATTAACTGCCTCTGAAAACCCACTGGAGGGTCAGCTGTGGATCGGTTCTGACTCTGTGGTACACACCACCAACAATATCCTTTCATAATATCCACCAGTGTGGGCCAAGTGCCTTAAGATAGGTGTAAGTAATGAGTTAATGTTATTGTTATGTGCCTTTGAGTCATAAGCAACTCATAGCTGACCCTGCAGTGAGTTTTCAGAGGCAGTAAATTACACAGGAAGAGACTGCCCATCTTTCTTTCTTAAGAGCAGTTGGTGGATTTGAACCCTGTGTGTTTGAGATGGCAGAGCAACTCCTTACCATGAAGCCACCAGAGAGTTCTATATGAGTTAATGGTGGTGGTGTTAGGTACTGCCTAGTTAAAACCCGTTCATCGCTGACACTTCAGTGGGTTTTCAGTAAATCGCATCAGAGGGGATTTTCCATTTTTCTCTTTAGGAGCAGTGAGTGGATTTGAACTACCTACCTTTGGAGTGGCAGCACTATTCTTTATGCTAAGAGATCATGTTCCCCAGAAAGGATCACTCAGAACTTTAAGTGCAAGCATGGTTTTCTTCCTTAATACCTAGCTACTTGATCTGGTCATCGTAGTGGGAAGAATGAAATTACTTTTAAATTATATTATTAAATTCCTTGCCATGGACTGCTAGGAAAACAAACAGATTCATCCTGGAAAGGGTCAAACCGGGCAGGTCCTTGGAGGCAAGGATTCTGAGGCCCCATCTAACATACTTTGGACATGTTGTAAGGAGAGACCAGTCCTTGGAGAGGGACATCATGCTTGGGAGGGTGGAGGGACAGCGCAGGAGGGGAAGACCCTCTATGAGGTGGATTGATTCAGTGACTGGGATAATTGGGATGGGAGTGTTGGAGACAATGCGATTGGCACAGGACAGAGTGGAGTTTAGGTCTGTTGTACATAGGGTCGCTATGAGTCGCAAGCGACTCGACGGCATATAACAACAACAACACTGAAAACTTAAAATGTAAACCTTTGACTGGTTCACAGTAACCGATATAAGGTGTGATTTTGGTAAATGCACTCATGTAAGTGGAATAACTGTTTGCTTTCTCTTTTTTTAGTTTAGTCAAGATGTCAACCTAAGAAACAAGATCAAACTGCAAGCTTTAATTTATCCCGTGCTACAAGCTTTAGATTTTAATACCCCCTCCTATCAGCAGAATGCTAACACCCCGATCCTGCCTCAGTCTGTCATGGTCAAGTATTGGGTGTATTACTTTAAAGGCAACTGTGACTTTGTGCAGGCAATGATGGTCAACAATCACACTTCCCTTGATGTGCAAGAGGCCGCTTCCCTGCGGGCCCTTCTCAACTGGACCGCCCTCCTGCCTGCGTCCATGACGAAGGACTACAAGCCAGTCTGGCCCCCCACGGGCGATGCCAGGATCATCCGAGAGCTTCCGCAGTTGCTTGATGTCCGTTCTGCCCCGCTCCTTGCAGCCCACGAAGTCCTCCAGCACCTTCCCAAGACCTATATCCTCACCTGTGAACATGACGTCCTGAGAGACGATGGGATCATGTACGCCAAGCGTCTGGAGAACGCAGGTGTGGAGGTGACCCTCGACCACTTTGAGGACGGCTTCCACGGCTGCATGATTTTCACCAGCTGGCCCACCAACTTCTCAGTGGGGATTCGGACTAGGAATAGCTATATCAAATGGCTAGATCAAAACCTGTAAAGGAGTCCAGCTTCTACAAGGCTTGAGCCCCTCTGGGTCCCTCCCGCACCTGCTTTAGGAAAACATGCACTTTTTAGTTCTCTGATTTCCTCATTACTTGTGACTTAAGAAATCTCAGTCCCCTGCCCACTTTATGGGAATTGTGTTTTGTTTTTCATGAATATGTTTGACTTAAGTGCAAAACATCTGAACCTTGTTCCCAAAGTGGGCCAGCCTGCTTGTTAAGGTTGTTGTAGTCAAACTAATCGTCCTAGATACAGAAAGAAGAAACAGCTGGAAACAGCCTCGGGTCCTGGTTTGATTTGACACTTTTTCCCCCTTCTGAAGGAATTCTATTGCTTTCCAGCCTTTTTGCTAAGCTCAAGTGTAGGAGAAATTTTTCCAGCTGTGAATGAGTTAAGAAAATATGATTTTATTCTAAATTTGTTAGAATTTACTTTGGGTCCAGAGCAGTGTTAATTGCATGCACTTTAAGGTCAATGCTGGGTCCAAATGACCTCCTTTCTCTACGAATGGCTTGTTTCCTTTCCTACAGGAGTTTTGACAAAGGCTCGCTAGCAAGGTGAAGTTTCTCAGCATTCTTCTTTCTCTGGAGTGTTCGTGTTATGAGCTAGCTATCCACAAGTTGGATTATGACAATACTTGAAAGTTACCTTCCACCACTATTATTAGAAATATGACATTGCATGCACTGGGTATTTGCACATGTTTCTGCTTTTTGGTAAGCTCTCTCCTTTGGGAGATCTTCTGGGAACACTGTATTTAGATTTAAGATACATTTTTAAAAAATTTTATTTTAGAGTATGTCCCTGGGTTATGGCGATCCAATTTATAGACCACTCATTCTGATTTAGCTTCAAATTTGACTTAAAGACACACTCAGGAATGAGTCTTGTTGGTCCCCCAGGGCCTGCTTGCATTTTAGAATATGTGAAAACAGTCAAATGGAGCGTTGTGTTGTACTGAAGAGTTCTGACATAAATTACAAAGAGTAGTGTGTATATATTTGGCACACATAGAAAAGAAAATGCATTTAATATAGTTTAATGAAAAGTACCTTTAGAAGGTCTAGTCTATTCTTGAAAACTCACATTTTTCACATATATAGCTTTAAATGGGCTATTTTGGAATACATAATGTATTGTTTATTTTTGTGTTATTTAATGTTAATATATGCAGCTAGCTCTAGTAATTTTCAGAATAATGTCTATAAGTGAATATTAAAAATAATGGGTATTTTTTAAAAACTACCTTAGGTTTAAAAAAAAGAGCCTTCTTCAGAATTATGTGTAATTTTATGGAAAGGAATAAAATAGCTATTACTACTATTAAACATGAAACCTAAATATTTTGATGTTTATATAGTGACTATCACCTGGTAAAGTCATCTAAGTTTCTAGTTCAGTAGTTTAGGCAAGACTCTGTTCATGTCTTTTCTTTATGCTGCGGGAGACGCTCATACTCTTGGGTAAAGGGCATGCTTTGGCACCTGGTGCCTTCACCCCTAATTCTCCTTCCAGCCAGGTCTGGATGGTCTAATAGCTCAAGCTGAACTTCATGTAAAAGCCTTCACTGCCGTGGAAATATCTTTGGCATAGCCAGAAATTCCAGTTCGGGTTTGGTCAGCTGTGCCTCCGCCCTTCACCCTGCCACCCTGCCACCCTGCCTTCTGTCTCCGTCCTTGCTGCTTGTGGAGGCTGCAGGGAGCTGCCCCGTGTCACCTCACTAATGGAGAGGAAGTTGAAGCCTTTCTCTCCTTTGAAGGATGGCTATATTCCTACTTCTGGCAGTTGTATGACGAATGAGAATCTGTAGACGACTTCTTCTTTGATTGTATGAGCTAATAGCATTTCGTAGGCAAAGCAGAAGTAAACGCAGTAGCGTGTGTATGTGTGTGTCCACAGAAAAATGACCAGCCATGCTAACTTGCTAAGGTACTCGAGTAATTCACCGTTTTGGGGCCTTTTCTTCCTTTCCTTAAGTCAAGAGTTGGATTACAGGATGAGGTAAACATTGAACCATAACTTGTAGCCAGAGGCCGAGTGGCCTGTTGTGTGGTGGATTTTTATAGGGTGTTATTACATATGCACAGACACATGCATTAGCAAAGATTTTTTTTTCCCTTTTTCTTTTTTTAGAAAACGGACAGTAGTTGTTACTCTGTACTAGCTAGCTCTCCTCTTCATGTAAGGCTATTCTCTTTTAAGGAAATTGAAGGAACCAAAGTTTGGACCTTATTTTGGGGTCATCTACCTCTGAGAAAGCAAACAAAATAATACATGCATCAAGTTCCTTAAAATGACATTTCCCCCCCAGAATTGTTAGCCAAATCCTTACAGCAATTTATGACAGGACTGCTGGTGGCCTAGTGGTAAGAAACTGCACTGTAATCCCAAGGGTATGTGATTTCAAATCCACCAGCTGCTCCGTGGGAGACCGATGGGCGATCTCCCATGTGATTAAATGCCCCTGAAAACCCACTGGAGGGTCGGCGATGGGTCGCTTCTGACTCGACGGCACACAGCCACACAACTCCTGGGTAAAAAGAGAGTGACGTAAAATAAAGGGGGAAGGGAGGTTTCAACACTTGGATGTCATCGGAGAGTGGCATTATGTGACACGTTCGTGTAATGCCATACACAGTCTCCCATCATGAACCTTGCTAAATGACAACTGGAAATCATGCTACGTGAAGGTCACTGCATGTTAAGTGCAGCCCCAGCAGCGCACTCAGATTTACTAATAATCAGGAAGGTGGCACAGGGCTTGGCTTCCTTTCGTCAGGTCAGCCATCAAGTTGCTGTGAGTCCCAGTGCAAACAACGCATCTCACAACAACACACCAGCCCCACCAGGAAGCCACGTGCGAAGCATTTCTGTGAGGGGTCTGCAGAGTTTATGTCAAAGATATTTTGATTTGGGGTGAATTTACTGGGTTTTTTTTCCCCAGATTTTATTTGTAATTTTTAAAAAAGTTTATGCACTGCAGACTGATGATTATATTTTTTAGTGTTATAGCTGTTTTGTTTTCCCCTTGTATGAAAAGATTGATATCTTTTATTAAAACTGTGGTTGTCTGTGAAATATGAATGCAAATATATGAAGAAAAAAAAATCAACCTTGAAGTGAAGTACTACAAAATACAGTGAGTGGAGTGTGAATTACTTTCAGTGTTTTGGCATCTCTGTGTGAAGAATTTAAGATTATTGTAGAATTATCTTACTAGATAAAATATTTTATGCATGACCTTTTAACTTTGGATTTTTTGCTCATTTCCCACAAAAAAACAGGGAGGAGGATTTTATGAAGTATTTTAGTAGCAAATATATTTTCTAAAATGAAAACCCAGTGTGGAAAATTCAGCATTTTTCTGTTTTGAATTAGGTTTGGAAATAAAAAGGCACCATGTGAGAATGTGACTTTGACTTCCTCTCGTCTCATTTTCTGGTTTGCATCTGAAGCGGTGCTACTTCTAGGGCAAATAGCATAATCCTGCCCAGCTCTTCTGTCCACCAAAGGACCCCGGTTGCCTTTCATCACTGGGGGGTGTCTCCCGGCCTCCCTGATGACCTCATTGCATGCTTAGATCAGTGTGTGCTGCTGTATTGGGGAAATAACCTTGAATAAAAGAGGATAAAACAGTCGTAACAGCCAGCCAGGCTGGGTCTCAACCCCTTCAAAAGCAGCTAAGAAATTAACATTTAAGGAGGAGTGTCTTGGGGTTCTCTGGATAGACAGAACTCACTCACACTCATACTTTCTTGTGAAGCTAGAGCTGCAGCTGACTCCGCAGTGGGTTTTCAGATGCTGTAACTTACACAGGGCGACTGACGAGAAAGACTCAACCCCCCAGCCTTTCACTTAGGTCTTCCAACCGAATTACTGTTACTGCTTTCCAACATGACCTATGATATGTGGTTGTATTTTTGCTGAAAGAATCCATTAACTATTTCTTCACTGGGACATCTAAAATGTCTTCAGATTTTGTAATGTTTTCCCTGTGATTTTTCCGTCTCTTTTTAACCTCTGTTTTTATTTTTTTTAACCTCTGTTTTCATGCTGTCTCATATTTTCGAGTCTTGTTGTGTACTGTTGAGTTGGAACCAGCCCACAGTCGACTCTCCGTTGGGTTTTCAGAGACAGTTAATTGCAGAGGAGGAGACCGGCCCTTCTTCATGGAGCAGCTGGTACTTGAACTGAGCGCCTTTGAGACAGCAGTGCGGTTCTTACCACTCGGTCACCAGAGCTCAGTAAAGCACTGTTGTTGTGTACCGTCAAGTTGGAACGGACCATAGCTGACCCTGCAGAGGGTTTTCAGAGGCTGTTAATCGCATGGGAGGAGGTTACTCATCCTTTCCCAGTCAAGCAGCTGGTGGATTTGAACCGTGTGCCTTTGGGATTGTAGTGCAACTTCTTGCCCACAACTCATAGCAACTCTGGATACAATAGCTCTCACCTCTGCCATATCCTGAGCCAGTCTCACTGACTCCGACACACCTACCCCCATCACCCCGGTCACTGTGTCAATCCATCTCATCCGGGGTCTTCCTTTTCTGCTCTGTCCCTCCACCCTTCCAAGCATGATGGCCTTCTCCAAGGACTGGTCCCTCTTGACCACATGCCCAAAGTAGGTGAGATGGGGCTTCAAAACTTTTACTTTCCACAACAAGAGAAAGTAAATAAACCAACTGAAAAATGGGCACAGGATGTGAACAGACATTTCATCAAAGAAGACATTCAGATGGCAAACAAGCACATGAAGAAATGTTCAAAATCCCTAGCCCTAAGAGAGATGCAAATCAAAACAACTAGGAGATATTATCTCACCCCAGTAAGAATAGCAGAGTTTAACAGAAGAGCAAACAACAAATATTAGAGAGGTTGTAGAGAAACTGGAACCCTTATTCATTGTTGGTGGGAATGTAAAATGGTGCCACCGCTATGGAAGGCTGCATGGCACTTTCTCAGAAAGCTTCAAATAGAAATACCATTTGACCCAGCAATTTCACTACTGGAAATAAACCCTAAAGAAACCATAACTGCCACCCAAGCAGATATATGCACACCCATGTTTATCATGGCTTTGTCCACAATAGCAAAAAGCTAGAAACAACTCAAGTGCCCATCAACAAACGAATGGACAGAGAAGCTCTGGTATATTCACACAATGGAATACTATGCTGCATTGAAAAACAAGGAACTCATGAAATAATATACAAAATGGGTGACCCTGGAAGACATTATGCTGAGTGAAAGATCTTAGTCACAAAAGGACAAATATTGCATAGGGCCACTGTTGTAAAACGGGACTGATATCGGGGTTGAGGGAAGACTGAGGATGATGGGATAAATAATGTATACTTCACTGAAACATGAGGGAGAGAACTATTTAAAAGGGATATATGATTAGGTATTATTGTCATGACAGGAGTCCAGAATGAAGGCTGCACAGTGGAGCAGACTTGGGGGGAGAGATTAAATAACAGTGAAAGAATTTTACTTGTCAAAGGG
>NW_006399838.1:5023284-5025399 GCF_000299155.1 Elephantulus edwardii
TGTTAACAACCTCAATCTCTTCTCCATCTATCATGATGCTGTCATTTGGCCCAGTGATGAGAATCTCTGTCTTCTTGATGTTAAGCTTCAATCCATATTGAAGACTGCAGTCCTTGACCTTCTGCAGAAAGCGCTTCAGGTCCTCAGTTTCATCAAACAAGGTATCACCTGCATCACAGTTTGCTGAGGAGTCTCCCTCCAATCCTGATGCCACATTCCTCCTCATAAAGTCCAGCCTCCCGAATGATCTGTTCACATATAGACTGAAAAGGTATGGAGACAGATCGCATACCTGATGCACTCCTTCATTTAATAAAAAAAAGTAAAACGGCCACAAAGAATTTAAAGAAAAAAAGAAAATTCAAGACAACTGACAGCAGAGGGCACTCTTGCAAGCGGATGGTATCAGCCAACCTACAGGCTTGCTTATCTGGATTTACTTTTTGTTTCCCAGTAGCTTTTGAAAAATTTTTATATGTAACTATCATATTTAATATAGAATAAGTTAAATGGAATGATTTTTAAAACTTGTTTAAGTTTTTATTATCCTTATTTGTTTTAAAAATTTTATTTCTTTATTATGTATTATTTTTTAAACTTATTATTTTCTTAAAGACCTTCAAATACTCATAAACACTGGAGGAAATGACTAAGTTCTCAAAATCAAACAGAACTGAAATGACTTGACATTGATTGTTTGTTAAAATGTGACTCACTCCTCCGGCCACCAAAAACATTTTCCTGTTTTAAATGTGTTTTTATTTAAGGTAGATATTGGACATCCATTTGGAAAAAACCTTGATAAAAAAGGGTGTCTTTTTTGTTTTTTAAGCGCCATTTAGTGCTGCATGTAATATAGAATCTTTATCTTTTTTGGTATCCTCTGGCAAACCCTGGCACCCAGGACTGTACTGTGGATTTTTAAAATAGTTTTTCTTTAAAAGGTATATACGATTAGGTATTATTGTCATGACAGGAGTCCAGAACGAAGGCTGCATAGTGGAGAGGACTTGGAGGGGGGAGGGATTGTATAACAATAAAAGAATTTTTCTTTTACATTTCAAAGAGAAGAACATACTGGAGCAGAGGGGTGGGCAGGGAGAAAAGTGCAACAATGAATGAATGGATATGCAAAGTCTCTGTAAATTTTCATTAAAATTAATAATAACTTTAAAAATAGTTTTTCATAGTTAATAACGCCAGAGTGGAATCAAATTTGTAAATATGAGTGTGCCAGAATAACTGGAACAGCGAAAAAAATGCAGGTTTATTTCCCATTAGAAACTTATTCTTCCTCTTAGAAAACAGTGCAGCATTTGTATTTCATGACACAATCTCTTGGCTGACAGCATCAGATACAGAGACGCAGGCTTGAAGATGGTGCCGGCCACAACGCTAAGGATGTGTGTTCGTTACTGTCTACACTCCAGCAATCACCCATTCGCGCATCTCAGGCTCCTGACAAAGTTCCCTAGGCTCTTTCCAAGTCTCTCATGCCAGGACTTTGGCTTAAACTTTTCCCTGTCTCACTTATCATTCCAGGACCCACACATTTCACAAGTCTGAGTCTGCTTTTATTTCACTCCATTGGCCGTGACTGAACCAGTTTGAACTGCTTGGAAGCCCTGCAACAACAACAACAACATAGCAAGACATAGACTTTGAAAAAAAAAATTAAGGCAGCCACTGGACGGCGACAACAGTAACATCATACAACCTTTAATGTACCACAGTTTCTCAGCCCATTCAGTTACAGTTGACATTTGGGCTGTTTGCATGCTCTTGCGGTGGTGAATAACGCTGCTATGAACATTGGTGTACAAATCTCCTTTTGTGTCTCAGTTCTAATGTCCTTGGAATATATTCCTAGTAATGGAATAGCTGGGTCATAGGGAGTTTCTCTGTTCAACTTTTTGAGGAAACGCCAAACTGTCTTCCAAAGTGGTTGTTCCATTTTACAATCCCACCCACAGTGTATGAGGGTTTCCATCTCTCCACATCCTCTCCAACATTTATTGCTTGCTGCCCTGCTAAAATTTTCCATTGCTACAAAGTAGAATCAGATTGACTATATTTGTGGAAGAAATCCTTGGAGAGGTTCAATATTAGCAGTCA
>NW_006399838.1:5026439-5028549 GCF_000299155.1 Elephantulus edwardii
GTTCCTTGGAAGAAAGAGGCAATCTCCTTCAGTGAGGTGTACTGCTGCTGAGAGCCCACTGGAGGGTCAGCTATGAGTCGGTTCTGACTGGAGGGCAAACCACCATCATGGCCAATACCACCACCGCCACCGCTGCCACCACCACCTCCGCCGTCGCCGCCACCACCACCCAATTCACTAGGGAGCCCTGGTGACCTACCGATTAAGAGCTGCACTGCTCAATCCTAGAGCAGGGGTTTGGAATTCGCTTGCAGCTCTGCAGGAGGGTTTGCACCATCTCCTCCCGTGCAGCTTACAGAATCTAAAAACTCGCTGAGGGTCAGCTATGAGTCAGTTTGGATTCAAGGGCCCATAAGAACAAGCCAGCACACTGGCCTCTCCCTGGGCCTTTTCCTGGGTGGATGCAGTAGGTGGTGCAAGCGGTGAAGCCATGCAGGCTTACAGAGCGAGCAAGATCACTGGTGTGGAACCGGGTCCTCAGAACAAGGCACTGTGCAGGGGCCAGACGCAGACGCCCGCCTTGCAGCAGGACTGGGCAGGGGCAGGAAAGCAGGCCAAAGAGAGGTGGGGGTCCCAAGGAGAGGCAGAGAGAGGGCTAGGCCATGCAGGGAAATTATTTTTTTAAAAGTCATAAGGATTGTATTGTCAAAACAAGAAATACAAGCATAACAGGGGAGGCAAATATATTCATTGTTCTGGTCATCTAGACTGCAGGGCATCTCTATGGAAATGCCAGCTCCTTACATCCAAATCCAAAACCGCAGCTGAGATGATTTTCAAGACAGTCACTAAACACCTACACAAAGGGTAGCAATAAACAGATTTCCTTTCCTCAAGTTATAGAAATAACTCACTGGGGGTGAAAATCCTTTCACAAAGAAATTTTTCTTTCATCTATACCTCCTAGGAAAAAGTGATTTTGAGCCCTAGGCTGAACAAGGAAATCCTCAAGGCTAGAATCTAGCTGTAGTTACGATATTCTGCACTTTGAAAAAATAAAAATTAACATCAATATAAAATCAACACACTGATTTTTCCCCCCTCCCTAATCATGTTTTCAACGAAATTGGAATTAATCTTAAAGTGCAAAAACGAATGTGCAGGGCTAGTGTTTTGCTGTGTGTTACACGTGAAAAACAAGTCTCTCTCTCCCTGGAATTGGCCCAAGAGGGATTACATTAAGAAGTGGCTACAGAACAGGTCTACCAGGAGGCTAGCAAAGGCCAGTTTCAGCACAGATCTAGCTCTTACCTGTCCAGATCCTGGTGGTCCTAACCAGCTAAGCACAGGACCAGGCTGGTGCCAAAGTGTGTCTAGATGGTTGGATGGTAAGTTAACTGGCTCTATAACCTTTCACTTGAACCACAGGAAAAGGAAAGCTTTGAAGGTCATGGTTCTCTTCTCTGTGCGAATTGGAGAAGTTCCTGGTTTATGGATTCGGTTTTGGAAAGAAAATGCAAAAGGGCTCTGAAGTTCTATCCCGTCGGGTGCCTGATTCCAGGCGGCCAGGAGACGGTGGTGATTCAGGCCAGGACCTGTGAAAAATGAACCACGCAAGGTGTTTCCTTTCAATCTTCCTTTCTGGTTTAGTCTCAGTTCATGCCAAAGGACGGCAGAGGTCACAGTAGCTACATGAGCCAGGACTGATTAGCTCTGGTTAGCCTTTCTTCCTCCAAAAAACTTCCTGCATCCACACCTTTCAGATGTATTCTAAGAAGTTGTAAAATAGACTCACGCCCTGTGGTACTTCCTCTCAATATAACTGCTAATTACCCCTCTCAATATAATAACGAGTACTTCTAAAAACAACAACAGCAAGAAAAACCTCAGACACAGCACAAAAGTGGGTGAAAATATGGTTCCACCAATTGCAGGATTTGGTGTCCTGTGTGACTGATGAGAAGCAGAGGCAAGTACTTACTGCAAATCATTAACTAGATTTTTAAAACTCAGCTACACTCAAAAGTCCATTGGTTTGGTTTCTTTTCCTACCTTTTCACTAGACTATCATGCTTAAAACATTAAGTAGTCAAGTTTTTCTTTCCTTGCAGGCAAAGCTATTTTATGTGTTTATTTTTAATTTTTTTGGAAGCTAAGGCTGTTGTTCAGT
>NW_006399838.1:5028649-5035842 GCF_000299155.1 Elephantulus edwardii
TTATCTTTTTTAAAATTAATTTTAATCAAAGTTCACAGAGAGTTTGGATTTCCATTCATTCACTGTTGCACTTTTCTCCCTGCCTACCCCTTCCCCCCAATTCGCTCTTGTTCCATTTTTTAAACCAGTGAAGGTGCGTTGCTGCTATTGTTACGTGCCATCGAGTCCTTTAAAACCCATAAAGACCCCTGTGAACCACAGATGTGAACGCTTTCCTATCTCGTGAATCCTTAACATCCCACACACACCTGAGTCCATTGCCCCGTCACTGCATCAAGCCACCTTCCTGAGATCTTCTTTCTTGTGCTAACTTTCCACCTCTCCAAGCATGATGTCCCTTCTAAGGGACAATTCCCCACAACTTGTCCCAAAGGATGTGAGACAATGAAGCTTGGCGGCCCTTGCCTCTGAGGAGAACTCTGTCTGCACTTTCTCTGAGACCTATATTTGTTTTCTTGGCAGCACTCTTCCCCAACACCACAAGCCAAAGGCATCAGTTTTTCTCCTGTCGTGCTTGGTCACTGTCCAGCTCTCTGATGCGTAGCAAGTGATTGGAAAAACCAAAGCTTGTATCAGGTACACCTTAGTCTTTAAGCTGATATCATTGTTCTTCAGGACACTGGAGAGGTCACTGACAGCAGACTTTCCCCAATGCTATTATTGTTATAAGTTGAAAACTTGAAACGACCCACATCTGACCCTCCATCAATCAGGTTTTCAGAGGCAGGAAATCACATGCGACAAGATTACCCATCTTTCTCCCTTGAAGCAGATGGTGGATTTGAACAGCATGCCTTTGGGTTGACAGTGTCAATCCTTACCATTAAGCCACCTGAGATTCTCCTGATCTTCTGACTGCTGGTACCAAGGGTGTTAACTGTAGATCCAAGTAAGATGAAATTGTTGATATTTGAGTCTTAAATCCACCTATCATGATTCCTATCTCAAGGTGTTTTGAAATTCTAGATGGATTTTCTACCGCTCTAGTTAATTGCGGGAGAGAGATGGGCGATTTCCCCCCATGATGTACAGTCTTGGAAACCCAAAGGAAGATCAGCCCTCTTAAGCTTGTTCACACTAAACGTTAGGAGATTCGCTGCCAACCCAAAGACATCTGGTTCCCACCCACCAACTGCTCCAAGAGAGAAAGATAGGTTACCTCCTGTCATGCAATTTACAGCATCAGTTCCAACTCCACTGTAATGAGAAAAAGTAACTATTTTTCTTATGTTGTGACTGTTTTGTGCCATTGAATGCGATCCTATGAACAATGGCTCTGAACTTTGCCCTGTCTAGAGCCAACCTGACCATCTCTGACACATCTGACCCCAGTGCCACAGTCACCGTGTTAATCAATCCGTCTCATCCAGGGTCATCATCTTCTTCTGTGCTGACCCTCCACCCTTAATCCTTGCTTCCAAAGAGCAAACACGTTTCACTCTCTCCTATTGTTCTCTGGCAGTCCATGGTATGTTCACTACTCTTCTGTAGTTTCACAACCCCAAGGCATTGATTCTTCTTCTGTCATCTTTATTTATTGTCCAGCTCTCAGATGCATAGCAAGTAGTTGATAAAACCATGGCCTGGATCAGTTGCACCTTAGTCTCTAGATTGATGCCATTGTTCTTTGGCATTCCAGAGAAATCCTTGACAGTAGATTTTTTAAAAAACATCAATGTATGTTTTGGGGAGCTCTGGTGGCCTAGTGGCAAAAGCACTGCAATCCCAGAGATGCACAGTTCAAATCCACCAGATGCTCTGCTGGAGAAGGAGAGACAATCTCTTTCTGTACCAGTCAGATCTGATTTGACAGTACACACACACACTCTCTCTCTCTCAAAGAGGAAAAAAAATGTTTTATACTGTTTTACTTACAAAGTTCATATACATTGTTTTTCCACACTGAGTCTTTCCCATTTCCTTAACCCCCACCCCCCTCCACCCACCAAATTGTGCAACCCTATGATTACCAAAACCCCACCCCATGCATCCTCACCCCTCTGCTGCTCCCCTGTCTCTCTTAGTTACTCATACACGTTTTATTAGTTATCTATTTCTACAATAATGGTCTTAGACAGTATTTGTCCTTATGGGACTGAGTTAGTTCACTTAACATAATGCTCTCCAGCCCCTCGCAAGTAAGGTAGTGATTTGCAAAATCATTGCACTTGTGTGCTGCATAGTATTCCACCATGTGAATGTACCATAATTTCTCAATCCATTCAACTGTGGTTGGACATTTGGGCTGTTTCCATGTTCTTGCGATGGTAAATGACACAGTTATGAACATTGGTGTACAAATCTCCGTTTGTGCCTCAGTTCTCATATTCTCAGGGTATATTCCAAGTAGTGGAACAGCCGGGTCATATGGAATTTCTATGTTCAGTTTTCTGAAGCAACATCAAACTACCTTCCAGAATGGTTGTACCATTTGACAACCCCACCATCAGTGTATAACAGTTCCTATCTCGCCACATCTTCTCTAACATTTATTATTTGACAGCAGAT
Organism: Elephantulus edwardii; assembly: GCF_000299155.1. Classification (NCBI taxonomy): domain Eukaryota; kingdom Metazoa; phylum Chordata; class Mammalia; order Macroscelidea; family Macroscelididae; genus Elephantulus; species Elephantulus edwardii. The sequence goes on from NW_006399838.1 coordinate 5,031,158, forward strand.
TTTTACAAATGTCACTTGGCTTTTTATTTCCTGACTTCTGGTGTCAAGAGTGTTGATGAAATAATGAACAACCTCAATGCTTTCTCCATCTATCATGATCCTGTCTATGGGCTGGTGATCTAGATCCTTGTTTTCTAGATGTTGAGATCTATATTGAAGGCTGCAGTCTTCGATCTCCTGCAGCAACCACGTCAAGTTTTTATTTTTCTTTCTTATCTTTTATTTCTTCTTCCTTTGTCTTTTTTCTGCTTCTGAAGTTGGAATCAGGAAAAGAAAAAAATCTAGACATGTAGTAATATTTGTCACCAGAAGGCATTTTATTCTGAAATAGGCAAATATCAAAAGTCAGATGCTGGGTGGTATCTAGATTAGCTGAGAAAATCTTAACATTTTCTCAGTTTAGTTAATAATCAGGTCCAGCTTTCAGGAGGATAAGAAATGCCAAGAAGATCATCTCATGCCACATTTATCAGACTGCCCTTGTGGGGTGGGTAGGGCAACCCAGGGCAGTGGACGTGGAAAAAAATACCTCATCAAAATACAGAAACAGGTCTGATTTCCTAGAACTAGCTTTGTTTTTAAGAATGCCTACGTTTCACTTTTCCTTTCATTTCTTCCTAGGCCAAATGGACGGGTTCTCTAGTGGCTTAGTGGTAAGGTGCTGCATTGCCAACTCAAAGGCTGGTGGTCAAAACCTCCCAGCTTCTCCTTGAGAGAAAGATGGTTAATCCCTCCTTTGTAATTTAAGAATCCACACCAAAATCTGTCAGCCTTCCATGATGTCTGCTCTGCTTGCACATGCTCAGATGTGTTCTTATAAATCCACTAGTTATTGAAGTCCTAAATCTACTTTATTCCAGTATGATCTAACAGTATATCTGCAAATAATCTATTTCCAAATAAGGTCACATTCTGATGTTATAGGTGGATGTCAATTTTTTTTTTTTGCTACATTTTAACCCAGGACACCTATTCATTCCTAAACCAATAATATTATTACTTTCTCCTTTTTGGATTTGAGTACTTCTCCCACCACTGCTGCCTAACAGATTGTGACTCACAGCAACCCTTCATCAGGTTTCCAAGACTCCTCATTCTCCCAGCGGAGCGTGACCTGACCGTTACCATCCTGACACAGGAGGAATCATGCCACGAAGGTTTATTCACTTATAAAGTGGTTCCCGCCCTTTGTTTTAGGTTCTCTCCTAATTAAAATAGTTTAATTTAAAAAATTATTTTTAAAAATTTATATGGTTTGCATACAAAATTTGTATACATTCTTTTTAAGTCATATACATTGTGTTTCATACATTCCTTCATTCACAATAAGTCACACATGGTCATTCCTATACATGGTGTTTATAAAATTCATCACTATTGACTTATGCCCATTATTACCTCCTCTTTTTTTCTTTTCTTTTTTATTGTTATTAATTTTAATAAAAGTTTACAGAGACTTTGGATTTCCATTCATTCACTGATGCATTTTTCTCCCTACCCAACCTCCCATCCCCCAATTTGCTCTTCTCTTCGAAAAGGAAAAGATAAACTCTTTCATTGTTATACAGTCCCTCCCTCCAAGTCCACTCCACTATGCAGTCTTCATTCTGGACTCCTGACACGATAATAATACCTAATCATATATCCATTTTAAACAGTTCTCTCCCTCATCTGTTTCAGTGCAGTATACATAATTTATCCCATCTTTCTCAGTTTCCCCCCAATCCCAATGTCAGTCCCATTTTACAACAAAGGCACTATTCAGTATTTGTCCTTTTGTGACTGAGACATTTCACTCAGCCTAATGTCCTCCAGGGTCACCCATTTTGTATATTATTTCATGAGTTCCTTGTTTTCCAATTCAGCTTAATATTTCATTGTGTGAAATTACCACAGCTTCTCTATCCAGCTCTTTGCTATTGTGAACAAAGCCATGATAAACATGGGTGTGCATTTATCTCCTTGGGTGGCAGCTATGGTCCCTCTGGGGTATATTCCCAGTAGTGGAATTACTGGATCAAATGGTATCTCTATTTGCAACTTTTTGAGAAAGCGCCATACCGTCTTCCATAATGGTTGCATCATTTTACACTCCCACCAAAAAGGGTTCCGGTTTCTCCACAACCTCGCCAGCATTTGTTGCTTGCTGTTCTGTTAAATTTTGCTCTTGTTACTGGGGTGAGAAGCTATCTCATAGTTGTTCTTCTTACCTCCTCTTTTCAGGTCCCCACTGGATCTTTCCTAACTCCTTCATGCTCTCCCTCGACCCAAACTCTGTGACTTCCCCTTCCCCCACCTCAGTCCCCTACCTTGTCACCCTCCCCCTTTGGACTCTCGTATTGGTACAAGGTCATCATGCCAGAAATGAAATTTAATAGTTTCACATTCCATTTAAGTTGTTAAACATTAGTGCTCATGGAGTGTGAAATAATTGCTATTTTCAGTCTGATAGCTCTTGTGGGTGTTTGAAATAAGTAAAACTTTGACAGACTTTACTTAAGAAGAAAATGTGTTACTGCAGTGTGGTGGTTTGTGCCATCAGCTCCAATTCAACTCATAGGTGACCGTCCAGCAGGATTTCAGAGGCTATAAATCACACAGAAGGAGACCACCTATCTGGTAGATTCACATCACCTGCCTTTGAGATGGCAGTACAAATGTTACTCACTAGGTGACACAAGAGTTCCCTGTTTTCACTATCAAGTACAATAATTAGATGACGGGCACTTGCCCTCCGCTGCCTCCACACATTTTCCCAGCCGCCTCACCCACGTCCCTTCCATCAATTTCCTTGTCAAATAGAATGAACACATGGTTTATTTCTCTTGACCTGTTTGCATCCTGTTTGGTTTCTGACAGGAACAAAAACACAACCCCTCTTCCTGTCTTTATTCATATTGTTTAATTACAAGAACAAACAGAAGCTAAGTTTCTTTTTCAATTTCTTTAAAGTTGCTTTCGTTTCTCTGTGACAACTCAGTGTCACCATATTTCAGTATTGAGTCAGCCCGCCCTTCTCTGTCTTCTCTGCACCAGGAGTGGCTTCCTGTCACAGCTCCTCCTCCCTTGATAATCTGTGTCACGTTTGTCTCCACCCCTTTCCCTTTCAGGAGCGCCTCTCAGCTGCTCAGTGGTCCATGGGCTGCAGTGGTGCTGAAACAGCCAGAGATGCTGAGAGATGAGAGCTTCAGCTATCGATAGCCCCGCGTTCCTTGATTTTTTAAAAATTAATTTTAATGAAAGTTTACAGAGACTGAGGATTTCCATTCATTCATTGTTGCACTTTCCTCCCTGCTCCCCCCTTCCTCCCCTCAATTCACTCTTCTTCTTGAAAAGAAAAAAATCTTTCATTGTTATACAATCCCTCCCCCCAGGTCCACTCCACTGTGCAGACTTTATTCTGGACACCTGTCCTGACAATAATACCCTAAAAATCACATATCTCTTTTAAACAGTTGTCTCCCTCCTCTGTTTCAGCGCAGTATACATTATTGAACCCATCCTTGTCAGTCTCCTCCCAACCCCAAGATCAGTCCTGTTTTACAACAGTGGCACTATGCAGTATTTGTCCTTTTGTGACTGAGATATTTCACTCAGCATAATGTCCCCCAGGGTCACAATAGCAAGGAGTTGGAAACAACCTAAGCGCCCTTGATTTTTTTTATCCCTAATTGCAGCCTCCAGACCAGCAGTATCTCAAGGCACTGACACAGCAGCTAAGTTGACTGTGGCTGGGGGCTGCTCCACTTGGAGAAGTTGGGTCTGGAGCTAGCAGTGGGACTGTGCTTGGAAGCCTCCTCTTTGGTTATGGCCGGAATCCCTCTCTGAAGCGGCATTTCTTCTACGCCATTCTGAACTTTGCCCTCTCAGAGACCCTGCAGCTCTTTTAACTGACGGTGGCCTTTCTAATCCTCTTCGCCATGTGAAGGCCTGTCTCCACCTCCCATATTTGTTATTCCCCCTCCCCACCCCCGCCTTGTATCTCATCTACGCTTTAGGTTTCTTTCCCTTTATCTCCCCATTTCTTTGGGAAATGATTGGATCAGGGTTTCACTGAGAAATAAGATTTTTTTCAAAATCCCAATATTGAAACAGCAACACATTGATTAGTCACATCTCGAAGTAATTCTTTCCCTCTGCTTTTTCTTTTTCATGTTGCTAAGTATCAGCCCATCATCTACAACTCTTAACAATCCTGCAACAACCAACCTGAGCTTGGTCTTATAATGTGTCACGCTCACCACCTCTGATTACAAGATAAGATCTTGTAATATTGTTACTGTTGTTTTATGTGCCTTTGAATCCCCTGTGACTCATAGCGACCCTATGTACAACATAACCGTGCCCTGACCTGAACCAGTCTCACGGACTCTGACGCACTGATCCCCATCGTCCAAGTTACTGTACCAGTCCATCACATCGGCATCTTCCTCTCCTGTGCTGTCCCTCTACCCTTTTGAGCATGATGTCCTTCTTCAAGGATAGGTCTCACCTGGCCCACATGCCCAAAATATGTGAGACAGAGCTTTAAAATCCTTGCCTCCAAGGAGAAACTTGGTTTTACTTTTTCCAAGATAGACCTATTTATATCTTGGCTGTCAAAGGTATGTTCAATACTCTTCTCTAGCATCACCAATCAAAGGCATCAATTCTTCTGTCATCCTTAGTCATTGTCCTGCTTTCTT
>NW_006399838.1:5036977-5056754 GCF_000299155.1 Elephantulus edwardii
TGCTTCAGGTCCTCCTCAATTTTGGTAAGCAAGGTTGTATCATCTGCATAGTGCAGGTTGTTGATGAACCAGCCCCACAATCCTGATGCCACATTCCTCCTCATAAATTTCAGTTGCTAGAATGATCTGTTCTGTATATAAATTGAAAAGGCATGGACACAGGACACATCCCTGACTCACTCCTTTTCTAACTTTGAACCATGCAGTGTTTCCTTGCTCTGTTGTGACGACCGTCTCCTAGTCCAAGTTTCACATGAGCACAATCAAGTGTTCTGAGATTCCTATTCTTCTCAAGGTTAGTCACAATGTGTTGTGATCTACACAGTCACATGCCTTTACACAGTCAATGAAGCACAGAGAGACACTGGTCTGATACTCTTTGCTTTGAGCCACGATCTATCTGACATTGTCAATAATGTCTCTAGTGCAGTGAACTCTTCTAAATCCAGCTTGTATTTCTGGTAGTTCTCTGTCAGTGTACTGTTCCAATTCTTCTTTGGATAATCTTCAGGAGGATTTTGATTGAATGTGATATTAGTGATATATTTTTTAATAATTTCCACACTCTGTTAGATCACTTTTTAAAAAATAAGGATGAATATAGATCTCTTCCAGTCAGTTGGCCAGGTAGTTGTCCTCCAGACCTCTTAGCACAACCTGGTGAGTACATCCAGGACAGCATCTGTTCATTGAGATATGTTAGTTGGAATGCTGTTAATTCCTGATGCCTTGTTTTTTTGCCAAGTCCTTAAGAGCAGCTTGAACTTCCTCCTTCATCACCATTGCCTTTTGATCATATGTTGTTTCCTGAAATTCTTCTGTGTCAGCCAATTCTTTTTGGTATAGTAACTCTGTATACTCCTTTCATCTTCTTTAAATGCTTCCTGAACCAGTTAATATTCTTAAGCATTCTTTTTTAAATAATTTTCAAGATATTTTAATGAAAGTTTATAGAGAACTTGGATTTCTATTCATTCATTGTTGCACATTTTCCTCCCTGCCACCCCCCTCACTGTTCACTTTTCTCTTTGAAAAGAAAAAAAAAAAATAGTCCAGTTATTCTGGACTCTTGTCACGCAAATAATACCTAATCATATATTCCTTTTAAACAATTATCTCCCTCAACTGTTACAATACAGTGTACATTATTTATCTTCACTTTTCTTAGTTTCCCCCTAAAGCTGATGTCAGTCCTGGGTTGTGGTTTTTTAGTCTTGTTTTATAACTGTGGCACTACGCAGTATTTGTCCTTTTGTGACTGAGCTATTTCACTCAGCATAATGTCCTCCAGGGTCACCCAATTTGTATAATATTTCATGAGTTCCTTGTTTTTCAATGCTGCATAGTATTCCATTGTGTGAATATACCACAGTTTCTCTATTCATTCATTTGTTGATAGGCACTTGGATTATTTCCAACTATTTGCTATTGTGAACAAAGAAGCAATAAACATGAGTGTGCATATAACTAACTCCTTGGGTGGCAGTTCTTGTTTCTTTGGGGTATATTCCCAGTAGTGAAACTGCTGGGTCAAATGGTATTTCTATTTGCAACTTTTTGAGAAAGCGCCATACAGCCTTCCATAGTGGTTGCACCATTGTATACTCCCACCAACAGTGAATAAGAGTTCCAGTTTCTCCACAATTTCGCCAGCATTTGTTGTTTGCTGCCCTGTTGAATTTTGCTATTGTTACTGGGGTGAAATGATATTTCATAGTTGTTTTGAATTACATCTCTCTTAGAGCTAGGGATTTTGAACATTTCTTCATGTGTTCGTTTGCCATCTAAATGTCTTCTTTGGTGAAGTTCATATCCTGTGCCCATTGCAATTGGGTTGTTTTCCTTTATCTTGTTGTGGTGTTCGAGTAGTGTATAAATTATAGATATAAATGCCTTATCAGATATGTCATTACCAAATATTTTTTCCCCAGTCTGTGGCTTTCCTTTTTACACTGCTGGAGTTTTTGGATGTGCATAGGGATTAGATTCTTAGAAGGTCCCATTCATCAATTTTATCCTCTCCTGGTAGGTCTGTCTTGGAGAGGGTGAAACTAAGTCTCTCCTTTGAGGCTAGGATCTTGAAGCTCTGCCTCACTTACTTTGGTTACATGGCCAGGAGGGCTCAGTCCTTGCAGAAGGACATCATGCTTAGAAGGGTGGATGGACAGCATAGGAAAAGATGAGATAGACTGGTAGAGTAACTGGGGTGATGGGAGTTGGTGTGTCAGAATTAGTGAGACTGGCTAAGGACAGGGAAGTGTTCAGAGGTGCTAAACAAAGGGTTGCTATACATCACAGGCGACTCGATGGCACAAAAAATCTCACCAATGGGCTGAATGTAGCATTATGATAGACGGTGAAGAGATTGGGATTGTTCACAGCTTCAGCTTGCTTGGTTCGTTCCACAATCAATACTCTTGGTACCAACAGCCAGGAAATCAAAAGACGAGTTGCATTGGGACAATCTGCTGTTAGCAACCTTTCCAGTGCACTGAAGAACAACTATGTCAGCCTATGTAAGACTAGAGACTAAGGTGCGCCTGATTCAGGCATGGTCTTTGCAATTACTTGTGATGCATCAAGAAGGCGGACAATGACTAGAATTGCTATCTTTGAGCTGTGGTGCTGGAGAAGAGTACTGAATACACCATAGACTGCTAGGAAACCAAACAAGTTCATCCTGTTGTTGTTGCTGATTGCTACTGAGTCAAGCACAACTCATAGTGACACTATGAACAAAAGGCCTAATGCCTTTCCATAACTATCGTCATTTCTCCAAGTTCATGGTTTCCAGAGGCATGTGGTTTAGGAAGTGGATGCCACTCCTGCTTCCCAACCTGTTTTACAACTGGGAACTCCACCAAACACTGTCCACATTGGGAAGCCATTCTGGTATGTGATACCCCAATGGCACAAGGTTCAGCATCACAGCAAACCCAGGTTACTGCATACAGCACATTGACAAAGGGTGATGTACAAAGTGGAAGAGTGTTCCTCCAGATATAACAGCACTAGTCTCATTTAGCAGTGGTTAAGTTTTAAGTTATTCAAACTAGAGAAGGTGAAACCAGGCTGCTCCTTGGAGGTAAGGACTTTGAAGCTCCATCTGATATACTTTGGACATGTTGCAAGGAGGGACCAGTCTTTGGAGAGGGACACAATGCTCGGAAGGGTGGAGGGACAGCGCGGGAGAGGAAGACCCTGGATGAGATGATTGACTCAATGACTAGGGTAATGGAGGTGGGCGTGTCAGAGAAAATGAAGTTGTCTCAAGATAGAGTAGGGTTCAGAGCTGTAGAACAGAGGATCACTATGAGATGCAAGCCACTCAACGGCAAATAAAAACAACACACTTAGTACTACCCTGTACTCATTGTATTGAGCTAAAACTGACTCATAGTTGACCCCCCTGAAAGTTTTCAAAGAAGATAATTGAGTCAGAACTGAACATCCAGCAGGTTTTCTGTCTTTTTGCTGAGGATCAGCTGGTAGATTTGAACCACCTTCTGTTGTTGTGTGGGTTTTGTTTTTTTAATTTTTGTGCGAGTGTACCGTCAAATCAGATCTGACTGGTACAGGAGGAGATTGTCACTCCTTCTCCGGCAGAGCATCTGGTGGATTCGAAACTTGTGCCTCTGGGATTGTAGTTGCAGCTCCTTGCCACTAGGCCACCAGAGCTCCCCGAACCACCTTCTGTTGTTAGAACACAGCTCCTGACCTAGCAGGCCACCAGAAGTCCCATCTGAGACGTAAATAGCCTGGAAATCAGCTAATACAGGCAGCCCCAAGTGTTTCTTCCTAAAGACAAGCGTTTTCTGTCACTTTAAACCTCATTGTTTGCTAATCAACTTCCCTGTTTGATATTCTATTTTTGTTTATTTACTTCCTTAAAACCTAGACTGAGGTTAAATCCATTTGAATCAGCTCTGGGGATGCCGACACTCTCTCTGGAACTGAGAACTGACCTTCCCAGGCAAGCAGTGAGGTTTTGTGCAAGAAGCATTCTATGTGATTGTTGTTCAGTTGGAACTGACACTGTTACCATGTGGTCAGTGCCCTCGCCCGTCCTTCTCACATAGCCCAAGGAATTATGTTGGCGGGAGAGACCAGAGGAGGGAAGAGTATAAATGTAGTATAAAAGTAGTATAAATGGTTAACATGTTTGGATGCTAATAGAAATAGTAAAGTCTGAGTCCATCCAGAAACACACTGGAAGAAAGGCCTGACTCTCCACATCCAAAACAATCAGTGATTTGTGGACGATAGTTCTACTCTAACACAAACAGGGTTGACGCGGATCAGGATTGAATCAGGATCGACTCAGTGGAAACTGGAAGATTAGCAGGTCAGATCTACTGGTCCACCTCTGAGCCCCAGGAGTTCACCACCGACCGCGGGTACACTGTGCTGTTGCCACTGCCCTCAAGTGGATTTCAATTTATAATGATTCTCAGTGGCGTTTCTGAGGCTGTAAATCCTTTTGGGAGGAGGTTGCCCATCTTTCCTCTGTGGGATAGTTGGTAGGTTTGAAGCACTGAACCACTTTCAGCTAACAGGGGACACGTAACACACTGAGCAGCTAGAGATTCTTGCCTTAGCAGCGTCCTCATGTCCTCGAGGCCCTGGTTTTCACATCTGGAAAGGACATGGAGGACTTCCAGGTCCGTCTGTTTTTCCACAAATTGTTCTAGAATTATTTATTTTTATTCAGTAATTTTGTTGTGAAAAAGACGTTCACTAGAGCAGAGGTGCGTTGTGCTTCACCCATCAACTCCTCTGCGCCTCTTCTCACTAATGATCAGTCCTTGTGTCACCGTTTGGCACAAAGAACTGAAATCTCCCAGCTGTGCAACTGCTCACTTCTCAGTCACCAGATCCTTCAGAGATGTTGTGAGAATCTCCGTGAATTAGCTGAGATTTCTGGCCAGGTCCTGCCTCCTCTCCTATTCTGTTTCTCAACCATGTGCTCACCCCAGCCTTGCTGTCTGTTACCCGCTGCCTCCTTTTACATTTTGGTCTGTCTGGCAGCTCCAGATTGAAACAGTTCAGAGAATCTGTTTGGTGCTTAACTCCAACTCTCGTGGGAGAGTACAGCAGACGAGCTGTTTATCTTCGCAGTCTCCCTTTAGGCTATATTCAACATTCTTGGAACCAGCAGTCAGGAAATTAAAAGACACATTGCGATGCGAAAGTCTGCTGTTAGAGACCTTTCCACAAGTACTGAAGAGCAATGATGTCATTCTGGAGACTAAGGTGTGCCTGATACAGGCCATGGTCTTTGTATAATCACTTGCTATACATCAGATAGTTGGACAATGACTAGGGATGATCAAAGGAGAATTGATGCCTTTGAGCTGTGGTGCTGGAGAAGAATATTGAATATACCATGGACTGCTAAGAGAATGAACAGGTTTGTCCTAGAGAGGATGAAGTCAGGCTGCTTCTTGGAAGCAAGGATTCTGAAACTTCATCTGACATGCTTTGGACATGTTACAAGGCAGGATCAGTCCTTGGAGAGGGACGTCATGCTTGGGAGGGTGGAGGGACAGTGCAGGAGGGGAAGACCCTCTATGAGGTGGATTGATTCAGTGACTGGGGTAATGGGGGTAGGTGTGTTGGAGACAGTGCGATTGGCACAGGACAGAGCAGGATTTAGGGCTGTTGTACACAGGGTCACTATGAGTCAAAGGCGACTCGATGGCACATAACAATAACAACCTTTATATATCTTTTTTTTAATTAAAAGTCTTTTTTAAAAAAATTTTATTTTATTATTTTTGTGTGCGTGTACCGTCAAATCAGATCTGACTGGTACAGGAGGAGATTGCCCTCCTTCCCTGGCAGAGCATCTGGTGGATTCGAACTGTGCACCTCTGGGATTATAGTTGCAGCTTCTTGCCACTAGGCCACCAGAGCTCCCCTTATATATCTATCTTTATGCCAGAGCTATTTCAAACATTTCTTTAAAAAGGCAAGGATCCATGAAAGTCATTCATGTGTCCCTGAACCAGGAACCAGCGTTCCTGGAAAAAAACCGTATTTGTGTTTCCCCATGGAATAAGGAGGAAGACTATGCTTAAAAAAACACCTCATAAATCAGGTCGGTCTATCCCAAAACCGCAGGGCTGACTGGGCGTGGAGCGCTGTTTCCTGCTCTGGGCGATGGCTCACCCCCAGCAGAGGAGTCATTGGTCAGGGGAGGACAGGAGGCTCTGTGCAAAGGGAAGGCCAGCCCGATTTTATTGCAGAAACATCTGCTTATGAATAAGCTAAGTGAAGACAGTAACTGCCAGACAAGAAGGCGGAGAACCATAGTGTCAGGAGGCAGACAGCCAGGAAGGGAACGATCCAAAGTTAGTACTGAGTGGTGGGCGCATACATCAGTGTCTCTGGACAAAACGGGATAAATATCAAGTCCATCAAAATCGCCCGGAAAGCTTTTGCGAAGTTAGAGATCACACTGAAAAGTCTCAAATCGACTTCCTAGGGATCATGGGAGGGGAGGGGAAAAGAAAGACAACATTGATCACCGCGTATGTGGAAGACAAGGGAATGCTGAGATACTGAGAATCAACACCTACTTCACGTTTGTGCTTCCAGACTCTGTAGCACTTTACATATGTGAACTCATTCTTTGAGGGTTCAGTTATGAGTCAGTCTCAACTTTGACTTTAAATAACAACAGTAATACTGGACGGGAGCTACCACGAGGCCTCCTTATCACAGACAGAGAATCGGAGGCCCGGAGACGGTAGGTACATTGACTGAAGTCACGCATCCTAAAAGCAAAGAGCAGAGCTTGGGTTCAAGCCTCAGCAGGCTGCCTTTTGCAGCTGGTGCGACTCTTGGATACAGGAATCAGGGAGCCCTAGTGGCCAACTCAAGGCAGATTGCCGTGCTGGAAAAAGGTGAACCATTTCCTCTCGTGAAATTTACAGCCTCTGAAAACCCACGGAAAGGTCAGCTTTGAGTCGGTTATGACGTGAAAATATATAACAGCAACGTGGATGATCCGTAGTTCAAATTAGACCCACTTATGTTTCAGTGCTTACTCAACTGAACTATTTCTTTTGTAAACCAGTATACTAAATTTTTATTTTCACAAAGCTTTAGGGGAAACACTGCGTTTGCCAGTTATTGACTCGGCGATTCTGAAAGCCCAAGTGGATCCAAAGGGTTGTCAGGAAGTACCAAGGAAAGAATGCCTTGTTACAGGGGAAATCTGCCAAGTTGTGAAGTAACTACATTAGTTATTTATTAGAGAGGCCACATGTGTTGAAGTTAAGTCTGACCTGACTAAATTGCTTGAAGATTTACTCTCTGCTTCAACATATTCTAGTTTTCCTGGCCACTGGATTACGGAACACAATTTAAACAGATCTCTCGTTATTTGGATCTGAACATGCGCTTGCTTTAATGATACACTCCTCAAAGGAAACAGGTACCAGAAACCTCGTGCTCTTACTCTCCATACGTTCTCATTTTTTTTAATTGTGTTCGAGCCAGATAAAGCAATCTGCAGTGTCAGCGACGCCCCGGTCTCCAGCCTCCCTGTCCTGACTTGACACATTCTTGCATACTTAGCCTAAGTTGCTCAGTAATCTTGTGCTGTCTCTTTCTCCTTCCTTGAATCTAAGAAAAATTTTAATCCCCATTTCAACACGAAGGCAAATAATGACAAAACGAGCAGAGAGTATGCATAGACACTTCTCCAAGAAAGCATCTCAGATGACCCCCCCCCCAGAAAAAGAGATACATAAAGAAATGCTCAAAATCATTAGCTGTTGGAGAGATTAAAACCAAAATAACAGTGATGTATCATCTCCAGCAAAAACAGCAATGTTCAGTGAGACACAGTACTATAATAGGGACCCTAACAGCTGAATAGCAACAAGTTTATATTTCAAATTAATGTTTACCTGTAGCTGGCTCCTTAGGTCATTTCCATTTTTTTTAAAATTTATAAAGAATGATTTGATGAAAATATGCACGTAACCCTCACTCTAAAACTCTGACTCTTTTCCTAGGAGAAACTCCTAGTGGTGGGATTGCCGGGTCAAAGACAATGGGCATTTTCATGGCTGTCAGTACATGCTGACAACTTTCTCTTCAGATAGTGCTGATTTATAAGGCCCTTGGCAGCCTCATTGCTGTTCTGAAAACTCAATCGCGCTATTCAGCTAACTTTCATTTAACATCATAAAAACATGTGACTTCTGACTGTCTTCCCAGCATAATCTCCCTTCCAGTTTGTACGGCACCAAATATTGTTTTGGCCAGCTCAGAGCCTGCGTAAATCCCCAGATCATGCAGGTGGGAGCTTGTTGGAATCCACTCACCCAGGCGTTTAGCTCAGGAGGACCTAGTGAAGGATTGGAAACATGACCTTCCTTTTCCAATCACGACTTCTAAACGGCATTTCCGGGGAAGTGTCCAAGTGGAGTGTGCAAAGCTGAACTGACGGTAATATGTAAGCTTCCACTGAAAGATGCGTAAGTCACCATTTTGGTCTATTTCTAGGTTACTGTGAGTTATTGTTATTAGGTGTGATCAAGCTGAGTATGTCTCCTAGCAACCCTGTGAACGACGGATCAGAACCCTGTCCTATCCCGTGCCATCCTCACTCACCATCTCGGACAAACTGGAGCCCATTGCTTCAGTCCACCTCACTGAGGGTCTTTCTCAGTGTTGCTGATCCTCTCCCCTTCCTTTCCAAGAAATAGCTACATGCCCCAACTAAAGACTACGACTCGAATCAGGTGGATTTTAGTCTTCAAACTGACATCATTGCGCTTGTGTAAACTGGTGAGGTCCCTGACATTCGACTGCTCGTGCACTATGTCTCCTGGTCTCCTGACTGCTGGTACTAAGGGTGTTGATTGTGGATCCAAGTAAGATGAAATCGTTGACAGTTTCAATCCTTCCTCCGTCTATTATGATGTTGCCTATTGGCCCAGTGGTGAGGATCTTTGTTTTCTTGATGATCTGTAAGGTAGTCTGTGGTTCTTGACCTTCAGCAAGCACCTCAAGTCCTTCTCACTTTCAGCAAGCAAGGTCACGACGTCTGCATAATGCAGGTTGGTGAGTCTTCCTCTGATACCGATGCCACATTCCTCTTCCTAGAGTCAAGCTTCACTAATGATTTGCTCAGCATTCAGACTGACTAGCTGTGGAGAAAGAATATAATCATGGCTCACACCTCTTTTTATTTTAAACCATACAGTGTTCTCTTGTTCCGTTCAGACACCAGCGTCTTGGTCTAAGCATAGATTTCTTATGAACACTTAATTAAGTGTTCTGGGATTCTCATTCTTCTCAATGTTAGTCACAGTTTGTTATGATCCACACAGTCAAATGCCTTTTCATAGCCGAGAAAGCACAGACATTCTTCTGATATTCTCTGCCTTCTGCCAGGATCCATCTGATATCAGCAGTGGTATTCCTGGTGGTATAACCTCTTCTAAATGCAGCTTGAACTTTTCTGACGGTTCTTTGTTCATGTACTCTTCTAGCTGCTTGGGAATAGTAATCAGTAATATTTTGCTTGCATGTGATATTAATGATATTGTTCAATAATTTCCACTTTCTGTTGGACCACCTTTCTTGGGAGTGAGGATAAATATGGATCTCTTCCAGTCAGTTGGCCAGGCATCAGTCCTCCAAATTATCTAGCAAGTACTGGAGAGTACATCCAGGGCTGCATATGTGAGGTGAAGCATGTCACTGGGTATCCCGTTGATTCCTGGGGCCTTATTTTTTGCCAATGCCTTCAGCTCCGTGCCAAGAAAAGGAGGGTTTCTGTCTTCTTTTGATACTCCTTGCACCACTGACGATTTTTCATATACTTTTTTCCAGTGTTGTAACTCTAGGCTTGAATTTGTCTTTCAACTTTAGAAATGCTGAGCAAGTTCCTTCCGTTTTATTCTCCAACTCCAGCTCTTTAGACATTCCATTAGAATTCTCGACTTTGTCTTTGAGTTGCCTTTTGCCACCATTGGTTTATTGGTCTTCTTTTGGCATCTCTCCCCTTTGTTTTGGCTTCTCAATGTTCCAGTGCAGTTTTAGAGTCTTTTTTGGCATCTATTTTGGCCTCCTGTTCTGTCTTTGTGACTACCTCTTGCTCTATTCATGTATGTTATCTTTGCTGTCATCCCATAACTCATCTGACCGTCACTCATTAGTGTTCAAAACTATTCTGGAGAGGATTGTGGGTAGGGGGGTGTAATATAGAAGAGCCGAGTGAGAATGCAGCCAGAATGAAAATAGCTGTTTCTAACCTTCACAAATTCCACAAGAGAGAGGAGTCCCCATAAACAACATCAACAGTACAACACTGATTCTTAGGAGGTCAGACATGCTCCAGTGATCCCTCAATATTATTGTAAATCCTAACCCTAACTGTGGTCCTCAGAGCTCTCATGCTCTTCTGCCGGGTCCACGATTCTATTGCAATGGCCACACAGAGCTCCCAAGCAATACTCACAATTATAGGATTCAGGCACGTGGCCAGGAGAGATTGGTCCTTGGAGAAGGACATCATTCTTGGAAGGGTGGCTGGACAGTGCCGGAGAGGGAGACCCCAGATGAGACAGATTGATACAGTAACTGGGGTGATGGGGGCTGGTGTGTCAAAATTAGTGAGACTGGCTCAGAACATTCTGTTGGGTCTTTTTGTAAACTGTAACAATAAAAGCAAATAAATGAAAAAGAGTTCCTTTGGATAAGGAGAAGAGGGGCTGTCAAACTGACTGGAGAAAACTTTTTTCTTTTAATGCAATTATAATCATGCTTTGCCCCAGGGGAGTCGGGTAAAGACTACTGTGGGATGTTTTGTGTGGGTTTTTTTCCCGCCTCAATAAAATTCAACCCCCAACAATTTTTTTTAATTTTTGCACAGCATCTATTAGAAAAGACATAAAATACATTTTATAAAACATGTACTCAGTGAAATGGAATAATTTTTGTTCATCACAAGAAGACAGTATTCTCTGAAAAAATGTGAGCTCTGTAAACATTTATGCAAGGTAACTAAACTCCAAATGATAATCCAGTAATCTCTGCAACTTTTTTTCTAAAGTCATTAATTCTAAGAAAAAAGCACCTTCCTTGCTTTTTTCCAAATTAACAGCAACTTTCCACATTGGTTTTCAAAAGGATGTTCTGAGCAATATATTCTTGACATTTGTTACTTAATAATGTTTTATGTGCTATCTTGGGGAAAAAAACCCCATGTTCTTCCTGTATCTCAGGTCTGGGTGACCCTATTTTTCCAGCAATCACTCAGTGGGCCCATTGGAGCTGGTGACTGAGAGGTTTTGACCCTGACAGGAGTGTCTGACCTAGGCTGTATTCGACCAGTCAGTCTTAGAAAGGCTGCAGCAGGAGCCGGGAACAACCAGGTCAAGTAGCTTGGCTTTCTGCAGTAGGTGAGGAGGCTTCCAATAACAAATATTCACAGAAATACAAGAATAAAAAATCCCGAAAATAACAGAAATTTTTTGAGGAAAAGGAAGCCTAGTATACAACAATACATATTACAAATAATTGCTATAAATTCTACTTTCTGAAAAATGTTTGTTAGCTTTTAACCCAGACAGTGAAAGATTTGGATCTGTGAATATATTTACTTATTTACTTGGGTGAAGTATTGCAAGGCAGCTTTTATCTCTTCCCTCTTCTAGATTGGTACTGTTTTGAGAAAACAGCTTTAAAATAATTTAATCATTAGAAAAGAGTGAATCGTCACTCACAGACTTTCTGCCTTCCACCTCGAAATATGCGGAGACTTGGCGAGGCTGTGATAAATTTTAATGTTATGAAGTTGACGAAACCAGTTTAGAAGCATTCGTAGTAACTGCCAAAGACTTCTCTTCCACAAAGGGCCTACGGACCCAGATCCCTTTCCTGAAAACCTTCTATACCCAGGAGAAGATTTATACCAAGACACACAGAGATCTCCAAGGAATGCCTGGGCCACAGATGTTGAAAGGAAACAAAGGCCTTTCTCCTGAGCCTCCAGAGAGAGAAAGCCTTCTCCAGAGCTGGTGCTCTGAATTCTTATTTGTAGTTTTCTAAATGGTGATAAAACAATTTTCATTTATTAAAGCCATTAATTGTTTTAGTTCTGTTTTATCAGCACTATATAACACTCTTGGCACCAGCAGCCAGGAAGTTAAAAAAACGTATTGCCATGGGAAAGTCTGCTGTTAGGGACCTCTCCAAAGTACTGAAGAGCAATAGTGTGTCTCTGGAGACAAAGGTGCGTCTGGTATGTTACCCTGCTTTGCCAACCATGCACCTTCCCTGGAAAGCTCCAGCAGCCAGCATCCTCAGGAATTCAGTCCTGGTGCGGACTTCCCCAGCAGAACTCAGTGTTTCATTTCCTGGATTGTGGAGCCAAGCAAGCTGAAATTGTTCACAACCGCAATCTCTTCTCCATCCGTCATGGTGCTGCCAGTTAGCCCAGTGGTTTGAATCACTGTCTTCCTTATGTTTAGTCCAAATTGAAGACTATAGTCCTTGACCTACTGCAGCACATGTTTGAGGTCCTCCTCAAGGTTAGCAAGCAAGGCTGTATTATGTGCATAGCGCAGGTTGTTGACGAGTCTTCCTCTAATCCTGATACCACACTCCTCATCAAGTCCAGCTCTCAAATGAACTTCATATAGATTTGAAAATTATGGGGACAGGATGCATCCCTGATACACTCCTCTCCTAATTTTGAAACGCTGTGCTTCCTTGCTCTGTTCTGACAATTGCCTCCTGGGTCAAGTATAAGATTCACGTGAGCATAATCAGGTGTTCTGGGATTTTCATTCTTCTCAAGATTAGCCATAATTTGCTGTGATCCACAAAGTCAAATGCCTTTGCATAGTCAATGAAACACAGAGAGACACTGCTCTGGTACTCTTTTTTTTTATTATATATTTTTAAAAATTTATTATTAATTTCAATGAAAATTTACAGACTTTGGATTTCCATTCATTCATTGGTGCACTTTTCTCCCCTCCCAACCCTCCCCCTTAGTACACTACCCTCTTGGAAAAGTAAAAGAAAAATTCTTTCATTGTTTTACAAACCTTCCCCTCAGGTCCACTCCACTACGCAGCCTTTGCTCTGGACTTCTGTCATGACAAAAATACCTAATCACATATCCCTTTTAAACAGTTTTCTCCCTCATCTGTTTCAGTGCAGTATACATTATTGAGCCCATCTTTCTCAGTCTCCCCCCAACCCTGAAGTCAGTCCTGTTTTACAACAGTGGCACTATGCAACATTTGTCCTTTTGTGACTGAGATACTACACTCAGCATAATGTCCTCCAGGGTCACCCATTTTGAGTAATATTGCATGAGTTCCTTGTTTTTCAATTCAGTGTAGTATTCCATTCTGTGACTATACCACAGTTTCTCTATCCATTAATTTGTTGATTGGCACTTAAATTGTTTCCAGCTCCTTGCTATTGTGGTACTCTTTGTTTTGACCCAAGATCCCCCCTGACATTGTCAACTATGTCTCCAGTGCCACGACCTCTTCTTAATCCAGTTTGTATTTCTGGTAGTTCTTTCTTAATGTACTGTTCCAGCCATTTTTGGATAATCATCAGAGCTGTGTCCTGTCTCCGTACCTTTTCAATCTGTATGCAGACTAGACCATTTGAGAGGCTGGACACTATAACGGGGACTGTGGCATCAGGATAGGAGGGAGACTCATCAATAACCTGCGTTATGCAGATGGCACAATCTTGCTTGTTGAAAATGAGAACTTGAAGCACTTGTTGCAGCAGATCAAGGAATGCAGCCCTCAGTATGGCTTGCATCTTAATGTCAGGAAAACAGAGATTCTTACCACTGGACAAACAGGCCGTGTCATGATGGATGGAAAGGGGATTGAAACTGTCAACAGCTTCATCTTGCTTGGATCCACAATTAACACCCTGTGTACCAGCAGTCAGGAAATAAGGAGACGTGCTGCACTGGGAAAACCTGTCGTAGGGATCTCTCCAAATGATTGCGGAGTAATGATGTCATTTTAAGGGTTTTGGTGCATCTGATTCAGGCCATTGTCTTTCTGATCACTTACTACGCATCCACGAGATGGAAAATGAACAAGGATGACAGAAAAAGCATTGACACCGTTGAGCTGTGGTGTTGGAGAAAAAGACCGAGAATGCCATGGACGGCCAAGAGAACAAACAGATATGTCTTGGAAAGGGTGTAGGTGAAGAGCTCTTTGGAGGCAAAAATGATGAGGCTTTACCTCATATACTTTGGGCATGTTGCTAGGAGGGGCTAGTCCTTGGAGAGGGACATGATCCTGGGAAGGGTGGAGGGTCAGCGAAGGAGAGGAAGACCCTCAACCAGGTGGACTGACACGGTGACTGCTGCAATGGCCTCTTATGTGCCAGAAAGTGTGAGAACGGTACAGGATAGAACAGGGTTCAGATCTTTTGTTTATAGGGTCGCTATGAGTTGTACTCAACTCAACAGCACCTAACCAACAATAGCAACAACAACAACATACACATTTACTTCACCTAATAGCACAAACAGGAATCAGAGTGACTACATCTGTGGAAAGAATTGTTGGAGAAACTCAATATCAGCTGTGAAAACTAGACCAGGTACTGATTGCCGAATAACAGACTATCAACTACTCATACTGAAGTCCAAACTAAAGTTAAAGAAAATGAAATCAAATTAATAAAAACCAAAATTTGACTTTGAGTCTATCCCACTTGAATTTAAAAATCTCAGGAACAGACTTGAGGCCCTGAACACTAATGAATGAAGACCAGATAAGCTTTGGGAGAATATCACTCAGGAAGAATGCAAGAGTTACTGCAAATACAGAGGAGGAAGAAAACACTGACAGTGGAGACTGAATATTGCACTAGAGTGCTGAGAAGCAAAAGCAAGGGGAAGAAACTGGGAAGTTAAGAAGCTAATAGAAGATTTCAGAGAACAGCTCAGGAAGCCAAAGCAAAGGATTATAGTGAAATGTGCAAAGATCTGGAGTCTGAAAATAAAAAATGACAAACTCATGCAGCATTTTTTTTTTTGCAGCATTTCTTAAGCTGAAGGATCTAAAGAACAAATTCAAGCCTCAAGTTGCAATACTTAAGGATGCTATGGGCAGAATATTGAATGATCCAGGACACATTAAAAGAAGATGGAAGTAGTACACAGAGTCACTGTACCTAAAAGAACTGGCTGACAAAAAAGAATTTCATGAAACAACGTATGATCAAGAGACAATGGTGATGAAGGAGGAAGTTTAGGCTGCTCTGAAGGAACTGGCAAAAACCAAAGCCCTACCTCATGGTAGCAGCACAACTGTGCCAGTCCCTGCTCTGGCGGGACTCCCCCTCTGCCCACTCCCCACATCCTCTGCTGATGGGACACCACTCCCCACATCCTCTGCGGACGGCACAGTCCTGAAGATGCCAATTCCTCTGAGAGGCCTTGGACAGCACATTTTGACTTATCACCTGATCTGGACATCATATAGAGACAGAACCAGTCGTGAGTTTAGACCAGGATGTAGCGTTCACATAGACAGAGGTTGAGAAGGTGCAGAGATTGAGCCTTGGGAAGATGTTGATTACCTTGTTTACAAAGGCACAGAGAAATGTGGATTTTTACATGAGTAGGAACAGCTGTGGAATGGCAAAAGCACCTGGAAACAGAAAGAACTACTAAGTGGCCAAAAATGCTGAAAGGATGGAAAAATACAACAACACCGAAAAGTTTCCTAGGAGAATACACAAAGGAATTCCCCTCCAGCTCTGAGATGAAGTCTGGGCTTTCCTTCTTGAGATCCCCACAATGAAAGAAGAAACAAGAGATCTTTATAGTAAATTAAAAACAGAGCACAGGGGTTTTCACCCGATATCAGACAGAGTGATCTTGATGTCAAACACACGTTTGTTCTGTTTAGAGACAGATACGATGTCAAGCAACAATCCTTATTCCACGTTCCTGTTGCTTATTCTAGGTATAAATCCAGAAGGTGGATATTGTCAGGGTCTGACCCAGATCACAGCTTTACTTCTCAAGTACATGAATGAAGAAGATGCCCTCGGGGCCCTGGTCAAACTATTCTCAGATCCCAAGCATGCCACGCATGGCTTTTTCCGTCCAAAGTTTTGCTAAACTCTTGAGGTTCGAAGAATGCCATGAAAAAATACTGAATAAATTTCTGTCTAGGCTTAAGCAGTATTTGGATTCTCAAGAAATCTATACAAGCTTTTATACAATGAAATAGTTTTTTCAGTGTTTTCTTGATCAAACTCCATTGATACTCAACCAAAGAATATGGGATATCTACATACTTGAAGAATGAATTCTTACTGGTATGTCTTACACAATCTTAAAATTACACACACACACACAAAACAAAAACAAACAAACAAACAAAAACCACAACAACAAAAAAACAACCCACTAATGGGATTCTCCATGGAAGAACTTGTAGAATGTCTTCAGGAAACCCTGGCAGAGTCTATTTTCTTTGAAGATGATTTTGTAATAAAAACCTTCAAATTTCTATGGTAGAACTAAACCAAGCTAAATTAGGTCTTCCAGAGCCTGGTAAAGAGAATGAATATCCCAAAAAACCTTTGGGACGGCTTCTTTCTGAATCTCTGCTGGCATTTATCATATAAGCAATGGACAAAGAAGTCTTGGTAAGTCAAATCTTCACACAGACAACAAGAGAGATAGTGGCACGTCTACCTACAAAAAGCACGAGTATTAGGGAGCCCTGCTAGTCTAGTGGCAAGAAACTAAATAATAACTTAGTAACTAGTGACAAACTTAAAACACTAGAATGTATTATAAAACTAATCCTAGCTACTCTTAATCCTAGTTTGTAATGTCTAAAATAATACTTAGTAACTAGGGACAAACTTAAATACTAGACTGCATTATAACACTAATCTTAGCTAGTCTTAAGAAAACACCCTCTTTTAACCATATTTTGAACCTAAATACATAATGGTTTTTATGATATTTTTCATTATCTTGCTCCCATTTTTAATATCAGACCTCATTCTTCCTTTGGGAAATAATTGGTTTGTGTTTTATTTTTCTTTTTTTTAATTAAGATGAAATTCACAAGTTGCTAAGTGTTGCTGGCTAATACTGAGACAAGATGGTAGAAAGAATATTCTAGTCTCTGGTGGCTTCGTGGTAGTGAGTTGTGCTGCCAATCCCAAGGAAGGTGGTTCGAGACCACCAGCTGCTTTGTGGGAGAAAGATGGACAATCTCCTCCGACACAATTTGTTGTTGTTAGGTGCCATCGAAATGAGTATGACCTGAACCCTGTCTTCTGTGTCTTCCCCATCATCTCTGACATATCTGAGCCCGTGGCCACAATCACTATGTCAAGCCATCTTGTTGAGACTCTTCCTCTCTTTTGCTGACCCTCCATGTTTTCAAGGACTAGGCCCTCCTAACAACATGCCCCACGCATGTGAGATCAAGCTTGGTCATCCTCGCCTCAAAGGAGCACTCTGGCTGCACTTTCTCCAGGACACATCTGTTCATTCTTCTGGAAATCCATGGGACAGCCAGTACTCTTCTCCAGGACCACAACTCAAAAAGGCATCAATCCTTCTTCCATCATCCTTATTCACTGACCAGCTTTCAGACACACAGCAAAACCATGGTCTTTTCAGGCACATAAAAAGACTATGACCTGAATCAGTCCTCAAATTGGCATCACTGTCCTTCAGTACTTTGGAGAAGTCCTTGACAGATTTCCCCAATTGACAATTTCTATCTTTTCTCTATCTCTTATGATACGGCCTATAATTCCAGTGGTGAGGACTTTTGTTTTCTGGGTGTTGAGATTTAATCCATATTGGAGATTGTAATCTTGCAGCAACGAGTACTTAAGTCTTCCTCACTTTCAGTAAGGAAGATTGTGTCATCTGTATAACATAGGTTGTTGATGAGTCTTCCTCCAATCCTGATGGCACATTCTTTTCGAACAGTAGCATTATGTAGTACTTTTGTGTGACTGAGATATTTCACTCAGCATAATGTCCTCCATGGTCACCATTTTGTATAATACATAATGAATTCTTTACTTTTCAGTGCTGCATAGTATTCCATTGTGTGAATATACCACAGCTTCTCTATCCATTCGCTTGTTGATAGGCACTTGGGTTGTTTCCAACTCTTTGCTATTGTGAACAAAGCAGCAATAAACATGGGTGTATATATATTTGCTCAGGTGACAGTTCTGGTTTCTCTAGGGTAAACTCCCAGTAGTGGAATTCCTGGGTCAAATGGTATTTCTATTTCCAACTTTTTGAGAAAGCACATACTGCCTTCTGTTATTAAATTGGGATAATTACAGGGCATTGGGAGGTGAGGAGAACCAGAAGAGGATGGATTGGTAAAGAACACAGTATTGGATGATATGAAGAGAAGGTAAGTCTGAAAAGAACAGGCAAAAAGATGTCATGAGTAATGCAATTAACAAGCTGATGCATGAGGCCAGGAAGAGGGAGGGAGGTGTGGGTAAGTCTGATAAATCCATGAACAAAAAGGCAATTTCTTTATAAACTCCCACTCAAATCACAATTTAAAAAAACCCACAAAAACCTGTAGGGTAGCTCTACCCTTCCTGTAAGGCTGCTGTCGGTCAGAATTTATTTAGCTTGCCCTGGTTTGAATGACACCGAGCTTCTTTTCACTTGTTTCCTCTCCATGTGAATATCTTTAATAAAAGGTCTATTAAAATGTTCTCTCATTTTTTTTATTAGGTTGTCTTTGTGCTGTTATAGCACTTTTTAAATAGGAGCTGCTGTTCAATGCTCACCTAAATCTAGTGGGCTTTGCTTCTGGCACTGGAAGTGGCAGTGTGGGTGGTGGTTCAGGACAGAGATCTGGAGTCAGGCTGACGGAGGTTGGAATGCTGGATCTAACTCAATCTTATGACTTTGGACAATCTACATGATTCCTCTGAGCCCCAGTCTTCTAGTGAATAAAATGGGAATAAATATAGTCACCTCTCACGGGGTGGTCATAAGGGAAGATACTCTGTATGTCATGCCAGTCAACTGGGAAAGGCACCTCTTAGAACTCTTTACTTAAGGAATTTTTTTTTCATGCTCCTAAATTTTGAAGAACAAGGATGTCAGTTTAAAGACTGAAGTGTGCTGGATCCAAGCCATGGTGTTTTCAAGTGCTCATGTAGCATGTGAAAGTTGGACAGTGAACAAGGATGACAGAGAAGAAATCAATGCCTTTCAACTGTGGTGCTGGCAAAGAGTGTTGAATATACCATGCACTGCCAAGAGAACAAATCCGTTTGGAAGGAAGTGCAATTAGAGTACTTTAACGAGACAAGAAGGGTAAAACTTCATCTGACTTACTTTGGACATATTTGCAGGAGGAACCAGTTCTTTGAGAGACACATGATTCTGGGAGGGGTCTAGGGTTAGTTAAATAGAATATGATACTCAACAAGGTGGACTGACAGTAATTACCACCACTGGCCGGAGCAGGACGGAGGTCATGAGAATGGCACAACACGGCAGCATTCAGATCTGCTGTTCATAGAGCCACTGTGAGCTGTATTTACCTGATGACACTTACCAAGAATAAGAGCTTACGCTCATGGCTGCTGGAGGCTGAGGAACGAGTTTTCTGAAATGCATAAATCAAGACTCAGGGTACATTCACACAACGCCCAATTGATAAGAAGAGACGTGGTTGCCACCTGTTCCTTGCCCTTGACTCAGAACTGACTTGACTCCACAGTG
>NW_006399838.1:5057594-5110928 GCF_000299155.1 Elephantulus edwardii
AGGGTTGTGTCATCTGCATAACGCAGGTTGTTGATGATTCTTCCACCAATCCTGATGCCACATTCCTCTTCGTATAGCCCAGCGTCTCGGATGATCTGTTCTGCATCAAATTACCAGATGTATCATCTCTACCAGGCTGGTGATAGTGTCTTTACAAAGGAAAAATTAGTCAAGACATCATCAAATGTCAGGTGACCACAGACCACGTATCTTAAGATAACAAAATGAGTTTTTCTAAAGGTCATGGAGGGACAACAGGATGCCCAGGGAAGGGACTGCCCTGATGAAAATGTATACCTTCCTTGGAAGCGCCTACCAGTGGTTCTTCACTCAGTCCCTCAGCCATCCCCTAAATTCTCCTTGTTCACTTCAGAAGAGGTGGGGCCCTCTCACCCTCACAAAGATCAGAGATACCAGTTAATAGAGGTTCCAAGTCTTCCCTTGTTGACCTCCACCATCAGGCATCTGCTCCAAGAATCTCCATGTTCTTCAAAGAATGTCAGCACCCAGCTTCCTGATATTCTCCTTGACATTGGGGTCCAGGGACAGACTGATGATCTCCTTGATATTGGGGTCTGGGGGTGGACAGACTCTGTTCCTGCACTACCTCCTTCCTAGTGTCAGATGGAAGACTTTACCAGTTGCTCTCCTGGAGAAAAACAGTGGACAGGCCCGAATCCATGGTAACTAACACCAGAGTCACCTTGCCCTGGGGGAAGAGCACTGGCCACGTGGCCACAGAGCAGGCATGAACCCTACTCCGTGTCTGACCATGCATACATTACTTCTCTGAAACCCTGGCTTCTAGCCCCTGAAGTTTATGGGGCTCACCATCTGGTCTCTCTCTGTATCTGAGGTGTGAGTGTGGAGAGAGGGCAGGACGATGGTGCCCTGAGCCCCGGGTTACAGCTGAAGCGGCAGAAGGCTGAGGGAGGGGATTAGCATGCTCCCTGTCAACTGTGCCTGCAGACGGACATCAGGGTCGCCCCTCGAAGATGATCACCAGCTTCTCCAGGATTCATCTTCCTGTTCTTGGTCTTGTAGCTACAGCTCCTGGTTCTCTTGAATGCAAGTTGTAGGTCTTCAGATACTGAGAAGTTCCAGGTACTGGGAAATCCATCCTTACTAATGTGTTTAATTAATCTGCAAGAGACTAAGGAAATTTGACAGTTGTGCTTTGTCTCATTTTATTAATTGGGGGGGGTGGGAGGAACGATAAAACTTTCACACTGTAGTCCAAATGGAGGTGCGCTGTTCATCCTCTGACATTATGAAAGCACCAGAGACTTTTCAGGAGAAAGCCGGACAATCTTTCCTGTGATTTACAACCTTGGAAACCAGACAGACTGTAAGTTATGAGTCATTTCCAACTTAATGGTGATGCGTGAGTGCAGTCAAGTTAGGGCTCGGAGTGGGGACATCTGCCCCCCAGGCTGGCTGTATCTCGTATGTCCTGCAGGCCTGGGTTGCACAATAGTGGCTTTGGGCAGGTGCTAACAGTTAGCAACTGGAACCAGCTACACCTTAGAAGCTGCTGCAGGGCCAGAGTTTGAGGCCAGACAGCCTCAACTTCCCAAGCTGGTTTGCTGACCAAATCTCCCCACCTCCCACCACACACCTCTTTCTGGGATCTGTATTCAGTGACAGGCAGCTGAGATAAGAGGTGGAATCTTACCAGTCAGGACTAGGAATCAAGTGCCTCAGCCTTGGCAGAGAAGATGCTGAGAGTTGTTGGGGTGGGAGTGGGGAGCTGCCTGGCTTTCTCCTCATACAAGTCCTTCCAATTTGAAAAACATAGTTTTACTATGATGTTTACTGTTTGAGCTCAGGAGACTTTTCAGTTGGTTGTTTCAGTTTCTCTTTGAGAAACAAGAACATCTGCAGGGAGTCTCCTCCCTCTCCCCTGCCCCATTCTCGCTACAATACGAGGTGTCAGGTTGCCTCTGTGCTAGTCAGACATGACCTGCAAGACCATGTCCGCGCAAATGACGAGCCTGGGGAGCCTCGGCGTGGGGCAGCTGTGTCTCTGCACGCTTCTCATCTCCCTGTTGCTGCAGTCGCTGTGCATGGCAGTGACTTACGTGTACTTCACCAACGAGCTGAAGCAGGTGAGTGCAACGATTGCCTCCCCGTGTCCGACACTTCCCGCGGCCCTGGCCATGTTCGCTCTCTACCTGTTTGTCCTAGAAGAGGTGGCTGGGGAAGAAAACACCCCCTTTCTTTGTCTGTGGACTCTAACTGCCAGTGCATACAATCGCATTGGTAATAGTTTCAGTTCAAGAGAAAATCCAGTTCTGGAACTGACTCTATTAGCTGATTAGTGAGTGCAGGCAACAAAATTCCGGGGGCATTTCCCATTTTTGTCTTAAAAGGTATATATGTATATGTGTGTGTGTGTGTGTATGTGTATGTGTGTGTGTGTGTGTGTGTGTGTGTGTGTGTGTGTGTCTATCTCTATCTCTATATAGAGATAGAGATAGATAGATCGATCTATCTATATATATCTAGTAAAATGTGTGTAGGGATCCAGTGGGGAGAGGAAGGAGCAAAGGGGTGAGGATGGGAGGGGAAACCTTAGAGTCGCACAATTTTGGGGTGGAGGAAGGTGGAATAAAGGAAATAGAAAAGATGCAGGGGGAATCTGGAAAGACAGGGGTGATTAATTTTATAAAACATACTGAGTAAGAATGATTGTATGGAACATAAGGTGAATGAAAGATGATGTGAAAAACAATGTACACAAACTTTGTAAACAAACCAATATAAAATAAAAAGCTTTTTAAAAAGAATGCAATGGAAACAAGTTTATGAAAGTAAAAAAAAAGTGTGTGTGTGTGTGTGTGTGTGTGTGTGGAGATATATATATATATCTCTTGGAGAGGGACATTATGGTTGGGAGGGTGGAGGGACGGCGCAGGAGAGGAAGGCCCTCTATGAGGTGGATTGATTCAGTGACTGGGATAATTGGGATGGGAGTGTCAGAGACAGTGCGACTGGCACAGAACAGAGCGGAGGTGAGGGCTGTTATACATAGGGTCGCTATGAGTCGCAAGCGACTCGATGGCACATAACAACAATGTATGTATATAAAGGAATATACAATAAGGGCTTAATTAGTCATTGCAGTTCATTCCATTAGTCAGCCAATGAATAATATTATCAAACAAAACAGTTTCTCTCTCATTTGAATTTCCAGTCTCAGAAGCCTGGTGGAGGCTGGCAGGAGTTGGAAACCACTGTCCAGCAGTGAGGTCTGACCGCTGCTTGGACATTTTCCTCTGATAGCTTCATGCATGTCGTCCTCACTAACTCCTGGGGGAGCACGGGGACAGGAGCTACGCGTGCTTTTGCTCACGACTGCTCCTCCATGCCAGGTGTCATACCTCCTGAATGAGTGAGCAACATCTGCTCCAGCCTTGTACTGTGCACCACCAGCAGGTACAGAGGAACAAGACTACTGAGCGCAGTGGCTTGATGTTCTGGTCCTGACGGGTTCCAAGGCACTGACAGACAGATGGCAGCTGCTCAAAGATCTGCAGAGGTGCTTTTTAGGCTCTGGTGGTGATGCGTGTGTACTCTTCAGTCCTCACTTTCTTCTTCTTCTCCCCCATCTTCTGCTTCCTCTCCCTTTCTCTGAAGCATATTTGATTGTGTGTATGAAAAACTTTAATACAAACAGACATATTTTGAAAAGTTAGCAGACAAAATAATGTGGGAACTGCAATGAGACCAAGGTTTTGGGCTGTCAGGTTTCTCGGATTGGTTTGTATCTGTGATACATCCTGTTTGCTGTTGTGCTGTGATAATACAGTATTAACTTTATCAGCTGGCTAAGAAATGCAAGGCTAAGGGTCTCAGAAAAACACAACTTGCAAAAAGTCATAGTTTTATAATGGTCTGTTAAAAAAATGACATTGGTTTACTCAGAGGAGTAGAAATTTGCCTATCTTGATTGATTGGAAATTTTCCCTCTGGGAATGGATAGTTTTGGCTCGACTTGCACATAATTATGAAATTATGACTATCATTAGATGACCAGAAAAATCAGTTTTATTTATAGAGCACATCTAGGGAAGGCTGTACACTTGTAAGGAGAAGACATCAGTGTAACTACAGCCGGGCCTTTAGTTAAGGCTGCGTGCCAAGCTAGGGACCTGGCAGGTTTGGGGGCGGAGCCACCACGCCTTTCGCTAACTTTGCAGTTAAACAAGTGAAGCTTCCTCAGTTTGCTCACCTTACAAGTTTGCCTGCTTTTAAGGCTGAATCAGCTGATTGCTTACTGACTAACTTAAACAATTGCCATTTAGATAAGCCAAGGGGTTTGTGACTTGAATACCAATCAAGATGACAGTCCCAAATAAAGCTTAACACCCAGTGGTGGTGGACATTGTTCCTTCCTGCTCATATAAATGTGCATTTATTTGCAGACACGTAAAGGAATAAACTGACAGAATGACAGGCTAATGTACAGACATGCCACATGTTGCTGTTAAGTGCCGTCCAGTCGCAGGCGACTCCTAGTGACCCTATGAAGGAGAGTCCTCGACGCTTGGGTGCCTTTCATCCTCTATCCACGTTCATAGGGTTTCTGGAGACAAGCTATTATAGAAGTGGATGCCACTCCTCCTTCCAAGCTTGTTTTAATCCGGGAGCTCCACCCCACTCTCTGTCCACATTGGACATGCCATCTACAAAATGCAAAAAACTTGACTTAGCGTTACTGTTTTATCTTGTAACAGCCTGTCACACTTTTTGTTCCTGTGATAACTACCACAGCTGATGGCCTTAACGAACAGATATTTTCTCCACGTTTGGAAGGCTAGCAGTCAGATCCAGGGTGCAGGCTCTCGAGGAAAACGTTTCCTCTCTGCTGGCGCCCATGGAAGGCTCTAATCAACTTTCCAAATTGTGCTTCTGGACCCCTCGCTGCTCTTTGTGTGACCTGGCGTCTGCCTTCCCTCATCTCCCTGCACTTGTATTTTTATATTTGAGAGACTGTGATCAAACGTCTCTAGTGTCCACAGCTGATACCAAACCCGTGAGACTGTCTCTGTCAGAGACCTCTCAAAAATGACTATTTTCATTCAGACTCTTTTTCTAGAGGAAAGCAAAAGGTCACCATTATATGTGATTCCTCCCTTAAGCTTTGGAACTCCCTACGTTAAAAAGGCAGAGACAATGACTTACTTGGCCTCCATCTCTCTCTCTCTCTCATTGACTTGTAGTTGCCCCTTCTGTGGGTTTTCGAGGCTGTAAAATGCCCAGAAGGAGATTGCTTTCTCTCTCAGAGTCACAGAGTTTGGGTTAGTGCCCTTGACCAAGCAAGGGCACTAGCATAGGAAAACAAGGAAGGAGTACTTTGTTTCGATTGTTACAGAAACATAACAATAAGTTTTCTGACCTTGTCTAAGCTTGCATGTTTTTCCTGGCAAGATATAAAAATCTGATTAATTAGCAGTGGGAATTGTTTGAGGCGGGTTTTGGGGTGTGTCTGTTGTCATAGGTCATCCCTTTTTTAAACAATAATTTGACGATTGAAAATGCTTTTCTACCAAGGTTGTTGTTAGACTGATTTTACCTCTTGGCGACCCCACACATGGCTGTTTTGTTAAAAAATAGATCACCAGATGGTCCCTATGGGTGAACTTGAACTTCCAGCTTTTGGCGAGCAGTCAAGTGCATGCAATCCTTGCATTGTCCTGGGATTTCCTCTTGAGTAAAAAGTCTGTTTACTCTTTGCACTCTCCTAAAAGAAGTGGATGCCTGTATTTGGCTCGAGTTAACCCAATTTTCTCCAGACATAAACAGTAACTGGACATCTTTGTTGTCACAGCCACCCACTACACTAGGATCTGGCGCTGCAGGATGCCTGTACTCTGCAGACTCAGGTAGACTTTGTCAGGCTTTACAGACGGATGAGCTGGAGGTTTCCACTAAGGTGCACCTTTCCTGCAAACCTTGAGATGGCGCTAAACTTCCTTGTAGATAAATTCCCACCTGGTATGGACAGGTAATGAGGCCCCTTTCAAATCGGAAATACCAGCGGGGTCGAGATTCTTCCACACAAACTAGAAATCACAAAAAGAACTGGAATTTACTTAGGGTAAAATATGTCTTGGCTTCCCAAGCAATGCTCTTGACACCAGCAATCAGGAAATAAAATAAGACAAACTGCTTTAGGTAAATTTGCTGTCAGGGGTCTTCTCCAGAGTACTGAGAAGCAATGATGTCAGTCTAGAGATTAAAGTGCACCTGATCCAGGCCATGGGCTTCTCCATTACTTGCTATGCATCAGAGAAGAAGACAATGACTAAGGATGACAGAAGAATTAATGACTTTGAGTTGTGGCGCCGGAGAACAGTCTTGAACATACCATGGACTGTCAAGAAAATAAACAGGTCTGTCTTGGAGAGGGTGAAACCAAGTTTTCCCTTGGAGGCTAGGATTTTAAAGCTCTGTCCCACATACTTTGGCATGTGAGCAGGAGGGACCGATACTTGAAGAAGGACATAAGGGCAGGGAGGGTGGAAGGGACGGTGCAAGAGAGGAAGACCCCAGATGAGATGGACTGATACAGTAACTAGGGCAATGGGAGTTGGTGTGTCAGAGTCAGTGAGGCTGGCTCAGGTCATGGCAGGCTTCAGAGCAGCTGTACGGAGGGTCACTATGGGTCATAGGGGACTCAATGGTACATAACAACAACAAAGCTGTTGAACAACATTTCTTGAAAATGTCCCCAGGGGATATAGACAGTCTTTAAATACACGGAGAGAGGGACAACGTTGTCTCCACTGCCACCCAGGGGGCATGAAAAGGTGCTTCTGAGAGTTTGGCAGGATTTAACTAATTGTTTTTAACTTCTTAGAGGAATGCAAAACTGTGCGTGCACAGGTAACGGAAATTTTGTAAAACAAACGCCTCTACTATGTAACCAGATCAAGCCTCATAACGCTACTGTAAAGCAATTGCCTCTTCTGTGTTTTGTTTTTAAAAAAATTAGGACCCTGGAATTAAGCTGACTTTACTCTTTTATCTTGTAACTAGATGGGTTCCCAGCTTTAGAAGGTCAGAGTGGTAAAGGATCTCCTGTGTCAACACAGGGACCCAGTTCAAAACTCACATGACTGTACACCGGAGGGGGGGTCATCTTATCACGGGGAGGACACTGTGACCCAACTGTGACCCAGGGTGCCTGACTCACATCTGTAGTCTTCCCAATAAGTCTCACTGCTTCTATTAATCCATTGGACAAAACACAGCAGACTTACCTGTCTTCCAAGACATAAACTTATTGAAGATGCTGAGACCTGTCTCAATTAGTCACCAGCCTCTCCCTCTTGTTCTTCTATTTTTTGTCAGAGCCAATTCATTTTCCATTCAACCATGCAGATACATTTTGTTTTATGACTTCAATTAAAGTCACACTGTAAGAGCACTTTTCCTACTTCTTCCTTATGTTTCTCATTTCCAGTCACCCTCCTAGCCTTCTGAGCTTTCCTCTTGGGTAAACGCTGTTGTTTTGATTGTTGTTGTTGTTGTTAGGTGCTGTCGAGCTGAGTGTGACTCATAGCGAGCCTATGAACAAAAGATCTGAACCCTGACCTATCCTGAGCCTTCTTCACACTTCCTGGCACACTAGAGCCCACTGTGGCTGTCACTGTGTCAATCTGCTTGAGGGTCTTCCCTTCCTTCGCCAGCCTTCCACCCTTCCTAGCTTCACGTCCCTCTCCAAGGAATAGCCCCTCCTAGCAAAATGCCTGAGTATGTGAGGCGGCCCCTCCATACATGCCCAGAGTAGGTCAAATGAAGTTTCACCATTCTTGCCTCCAGGGAACACCTTGGTCATCCCTTTTCCAAGGCATGTTTGTCCTTTGGGCCGTCATGGGACAGTCAGCACTCTTCTCCAGCACCACAACTCAAAGGCCTCGATGATGTTTCTCTCACCCTTATTCAACGTCCAACTAGAAAAAGCATAGCTACTGATTGAAAAGACCATGACTTGAATGAAATATATTTTAATCTTTAAATTGACATCTTTGTTCAGTTGCTCAACTGCTTAGAGCCATCCAATGAGAGGGTGCAGCCTGGAGGTTAGGGATAGGCTCATCACTGCTCAGAGATACAAGCCAAAGCTAGTAGGCACCGGCCAAGGCCTCTGTGCTATCTGTATGCTGCTTGTTTTAATGATTTTGCTATATTAAGCATATAACCCTTATCTGCCATTTATTGTGTTGAAGAGTGATTTGCAGTTTGTTTCTGAGTTTACAGTTTTAGGTATGTATATGTTTGGTTGTTTATAATTTGCTCCTAAGAAAATACAGCGCCTGCCAGTTGCTATACTGAGATAACTCACAAATAGCTGTAATCCTAAAAGCTGTAACACCAAATTTCAAATACTAAAGAGGTCAAACAGATACCAAAGGGGCCAAACAAGGTGGACAGGCTTAAGCAGAGCTTCCAGATGTAGATAGCAAGATAAGATTATCCAGAAACATTTGGAACAGTACATCAGCAGAGAACTGTCAGATGTGCAAGCTGTATTTAGAAGAGGCCATGGCACCAGGGACATTAGAGTCAATGTTAGATGGATCTTGACCAAAGTAAAGAGTACCAGAGGAATGTCTGTGTTTCATTGACTATATAAAAGCATTTGACTGTGTGAATCACAACAAATTTTGGCTAACCTTGAGAAGCGTGGGGATCCCAGAATTCGTAATTGTGTTCATGCAAAACCTGTACTTGCCCCAGGAAGCAATATTCAGAATAGAGGAGGGAAACACTGCATGGCTCAGGATCAGTAAAGGTGTGTGCCAGGAAGCATCCTCTCTCCATACCTTTTCAATCTGGATACACAATAGATCATTCGGGAGGCTGGACTTTATGAGGAGGACTGTGGCATCAGGATTGGAGGAAGACTCATCAACAACTTGCATTATGCAGATGACACAACTCTGCTTGCTGAAACTGAGAGAACAAGAAGAGTATGCTGCAGAAGGTCAAGAACTGCGTTCTTCCATATGGATTGAAAGACAACATTAAGAAAATGGAAATTCTCACCACTGGTCAACTGATAGCTTCCGGATAGAAATAGAAGAGATTGAGATTGTCATCAACTTCAGTTTGCTTGGTTCATTATAGACGCAGAAGAGACTGTGATTGTTAACAGCTTCAGTTTGCTTGGCTCCATAATCAACACTCTTGGTACCAGTTATGGAAAGCCAGATTTCATACTAAATATTTGTAATAAACCAAATGCTACTTCGGGTTATGAGGGAGGCTGATACAAGCTGGAATTCACCCAGAAGCAGTAAGGCAATCCTTAAATGTTTACAGAGGTAGACAGTAAGGCAATCCCTAAACATTTACAGGATTCTTGAATTGTATTTGCTAACCCCTCCCTCCTGAGTCAAGCAGAAAATTTTCAATAGAAAGAGCTTAGCTTCATTCGCATTGAATTCTCTTTGTGATTTGCTCCCTGGCAATTTTCAATAAAGACAAAGGGAAGCTAAGGTCCAATTCATTTCAGTTGTTTGAGAACTGTTTGCCTCCTGCTTGACCTCTGTTTTCTCCTACATTCTTGGTGTCCTGTCTCGTTATTAATACTGATAATAATAGTTTACCCTTGGTCTGCAACAATGAGCACTCAGGAAATCAAAAGATGAATTGCACTGGGAATGTCTGCTGTCACGGACCTCTCCAGAGAACTGGAAAGCAATAATGTCACTCTGTAGGCTAAGGTGCACCTGATACACGCCATGATCTTTGCAGTTACTTGCTATGCATGAGAGAGCTGGGCAATGGCTAAGGATGACAGAAGAAGAATCAGTGCCTTTGAGTTGTGGTGTTGGAGAAGAGTGTTGAACAAATCATAGACTGTCAGGAGAACAAACAGGTCCGTTCTAGAAAAGAAGAAACCAAGCTGCACCCTGGAGGCAAGGATTTTGAAGCTCCATCTCACATACTTTGGGCACACAGCCAGGAGGGACCACTCATTGGAGAAGAACATCATACTTGGAAGGGTGAGGGGACAGCACAGGAGAGACAAGCCTGGAAAGATGATTGACTCAGTGACTGGAGAAATGGGATTTGATCTGTCAGAGACAAATGAGATTGGCACAGGAAAGGGCAGCGTTCAAAGCCGTTGTATAATATAGGGTCGTTATGAGTTGCAGGAGGCTCAATGGAACATTAACAACAACAAAAGAACTAAAATACGATCTTGAGTCTATCCCGTTTGAATGAAAAAAATGTCAAAAATAGGTTTGAAGCATTGACCACCAATGATGAAAGACCAGATGAGCTGTGGAATGATAGCAAAGATGTCACCCACGACTTGTAGATGAATGTTTATTATTTCTGATGTTTTAAGATTATATGTGCATTAGTGCGTGTTTGTTGATTCTATTTTTAATGCTTTTCTCCATCTTTCCTTTTATTTCTATTATGCAGATCATCCCCTATTAAAGAACATCTTTTGCCTCATCATCTTAATATAGGTCTATTAGCTATTTACTGATTTTTACTCCCCTCCCTCCTTTTCCATTCCCATCCAATATTGACTTCTATCTGTAAATCTTTCTTTAGCTTTTTATAATGATGGACACACACACTACTCATCCTCAGTCTCTGTTGTTTAAGTCATGGGTGAACCAAGAGGAAAAAGTACCTGAGCATAATATGCAATATTCTATCTCAATCTAGATGCAAGACAAGTACTCCAGAAATAGCCTTGCTTGTTTGTTACTGGAAGATGACAGAGATTGGGAACCCAGTGAGGAAGACAGTATGAACAAACCCTGCTGGCAAATAAAGGCTCAACTATACCAGTTCCTTAGAAAGGTAGGTGAGTTGGCATGTAATCTACCCAACAGACGCTATGATCAGGGCACAGGGACTGTTTACCATCTATGTACTTTATTTTACAAATGACAAGCCCAATTACAATTTACTCTGGTCCATAGAAAGAGTGGGACAGCTCCAAAGGTAAGATCCTGGATGACTCCTAAACATTTTGGAGTTCATTCCCTAAGCCTCCTTATTGAATCTTTTTCTCTAACTATGTGGAAAGGAAGCCACAGATAAAACAAATCTTTAAGATCATTTAACAATAAAGAATGTTGTAATGATTTGGATTTTTTTTTTCATTCAGGAGATATGACATACCAAATAATGACGCTTTACATCCTTTACAAAATGTTTCTCTCTGGTGTTAAGTATCAACTTTTGTACGGATATTCACTGAGAAATTGGAGATTATGACATTTAATTTTCTGTATGATAGATTGGCAGCAAAAATCATTCTTTCTAGACACTGCTTAAATAGAACCTCTAGAGGAAACAATTGGTTAGCTAAGCATTTATTTAAAATGTTTTAAACTAATCTCATGGAGCTCTGGCAGCCTAGTGGCAAGAAGCTGCGCTGCAATCCCGAAGGCATGTGGTTCAAGGCCACCAGCTGCTCCACAGAAGGATGACACCCTCTTCCTGTATGATTAATTGCCTCTGAAAACCCACTGGAGGGTCAGCTATTGTTAAACTCCAACTCTACAACAAACTAATCTTGCTTTAAACAATGTGAATCATTTCTTCTTTCCATTTCCTCCTTTGTAAGTTGGAATTTAATAATATTTATCGTCTGCCTATCTTAAAAGCACATATAAACATACTCTGGAACTACAAAAGCGCTGTGCCGTCATATTCTGGGGCTCTTCCCTGGTACATGGAGGCTGGGTGTCATAGGCACGTCTGTGAGCCTACTGTGTGACTCTCAGGATCCACTCTGACATCATAACATTGTTGTTTAAGTGATTAAGCTTTATAATTCTGAGCAATATTCACAATAGATCTCAGGATTTGATTCTATTTCTGTAGGAAATGAAATCATACTCCCACCTGGGGGTGAGGGGGCGAGTCTGAAAAGCACATTTGGTCTGTGACTATTCTAAAAGTGTGGTCTATTTTGGGACACCTCACTCCTCACAGGTGGTCTCAAAAGCTCAAAATCCTTTGATCCTTGCTTCAAAGGACAATGTTCAGGGAATAAGGGTTAAGAAAAGCCTATGGCTCGGGAAAGGTCTGAAGACCTGAAGAATAGGACTCCAAGGAGAGTGAGACCACAGAGACAGGGCAGGTAACAGAGGTGAGAATCCCAGAATGTAGCACTTGGGCCAGCCAGGGAGCCACTGGCCTGTGGAGTAGGAAGAGAAGTAAATGACGAGGAGAGGTTTTACTTACCTCTTGCCCACTGTTTGCCTCTCCCAATCTCACATCTTGCCACCAACTAAAACAGAAGCTGAGACCCTTATCCCCTCTTTGTTTTGTTTGTTTCAAGGGAGGGCGTGGGTGGCTTGTTGTGGCATACCATCCTGTTAGAACTGACCCAGAGCTGACCCTCCGGCAGATTTCCAGAGGCAGGTACTTGCGTGGGAGGAGGTTTCCCATCCTACTCCAGCTGAGCAGCTGGTGGACTTGGACTTGTGACTTTGGGATTACAGCACAGCTTCTCGGTCACCGGAACTCCAGAATTGTGTTACCAGTGCAGAAGCATGCAGTTCGAATCCACCAGCTGCTCCATGGGAGAGGCATGGGCTGTGAGCTTACAAATCATGCTAGTGTTTCGACCACATGCATTTTGTTTTACAACACTGTAATTACAATTTCATTTGAACATGCATACATATTTAGTTATCAAAGTCTGGGGACGTTCAGGCTGATCAAATTTGGCAGGATGGCACCATTCTTGCTCTTTACTTCAAGGGCAGACTGTCAGAGACGTCATCCAAAAAAGAAAAACTTCCTCAACACAGAGGAAGTTCTATCTTGCCACCATGATTAGAAACAGCTTCCACACCACACACAACAGGACTCACTCTATCACACCAACACCCGACTCTTGAACAAGCTGAAGCTGCCTGTATTGATACCTGAATGAGCCTTGGTGATGTCCTGCATAATAATGAGATAATAACAGAGTTGATGGTTTGAGTCCACTAGCAATTCCATAGAAAAGATGGGCAGCCTCCTTCTGTACAGATTCATGGTCTTAG
The DNA here is from genome assembly GCF_000299155.1 of Elephantulus edwardii. Lineage (NCBI taxonomy): Eukaryota > Metazoa > Chordata > Mammalia > Macroscelidea > Macroscelididae > Elephantulus > Elephantulus edwardii. Next base: position 5,070,641 of record NW_006399838.1, read on the forward strand.
AAACTTGATGAAGGGTAGTTATGAGTCAGAACCACCTCGACAGCAGTGGATTTCGTTTGGATTTGTATTGATACCTTGTTTCAAAATGCCACCACTGATCACGGATCAATGGTGATTAATTTTATAAAATGTATGGGAATGATCGTATGAAACACAATGTGAATAGAGGAATGAATGAAACACAACGTATATAAATGAAACACAATGGATACAGATTTTGTTGTTTTTTGTTTTATTATTTTTTATTATTATTATCATCATCATCTGTGTGTGTGTGTGTGTGTGTGTGTGTGTGTGCGCGCGCGCGTGCCATCAAATTGGATCTGACTGGTACAGGAGGACTGTCCCTCCTCCAGCAGAGCATCTGGTCGATTCAAATCACGCATCTTGGGATTGCAGGGCAATTTCTTGCCACCAGTCCACCAGAGCTTGCCTGGGTACATATTTTGTATGCAAATAAATATGAACAAAAAAAATATTTAAAACAACAACAACAAAGGAAAAATAACTATTTTAAAAAAAAAAAATGTCACCGTTAAGACATCAGCAGGAAGTCTCATAGTTAGACCATGGTTGGTTTATATATCTATATATAATTTTTAGGTAAATTAACAACCTTTATTCAATACTGTTTGCAGATGGTTTTGAGAGTCTATGAGGAAACCAATCCTACAGGCCAAGGTATATATATTTTTGTTGTTATTTTCATCTTCTATTGTCAATTTTGTGATTGGATGGAAAGAAAATGGATGCAGTGTGGGAGTGATCGAGTCTGACTTCTACCCGCTTCAAAAAGAGAAACTGTCCCCATCAATAATATCAAATAAATAATTACATGGTCAGATATGCCATTTCCTGTGCTCCTGTTCCTATTTCTATGAATCACGGTTTCCCAATCATTGTATGCCCAAGGTTTGTTGCAATCTGACTCAAAGACTTGTTTGCAGTTGTGGGGTTTATTAGGGAAATAGGTTTGGTGTGGGGAGACAAAGAATGTCACATAGTGAAAGTCCAGGTTCAGTGAACAACAACTCCAAGCCAGTCTAACAGCAAGACACAATTTCTCATTTAGTTCAGACAGCTTCTCAGTCAACAAATGAAAATCTAGGTTCATTTCAGCAATGCAAGTAAACCTCTGGTTTCCTCAATCATCCAGCAGGCTTTGTCTCATAGCAGTTACAAATCATCTCTTCACTCAGTTATCCAGAAGCAAATCCTTTAACTGCAGTTCCATTGCCAGGGGTCCTGTGATTACACCTTGCCACATTCTCTTCACTGTCTGCCACAGTCTATCCACAGTCTCTCACAGTGTAGAAAGTGCTCTGTTATCTTGGTTCCACAGCTGTTGATGATTTACAAGACTAAGTATTTGCAGCTGAGGTACCTGCAAGTCATGCCCCCAGTGAGGTCTAACACAATGGATAGGAAAGCCAGTTTTGAAAGTTCTGACACCACAGACCACCGCCTGACTTTTCTAGCCATTATCTCTCATTATTGTAAGGATTAACTTTCCACTTAGCATCATCTATATTCATGGAAGACATAAGCCTGCTACTACCTCACTCCTTATGTCTTAATTCTCCCATTTTAGTCAATTTCTGATTTTCCCAGTCCTATCAAACCAGTACTCTGAGCAAACAAGCATGTCTTTTTCTTAAAAATCTCCTACTCTGTTGAACCTTTGAATATCCACATTTGTAAACAAAGGTCACGTCCAGAGCAAACCATCAGGTATCAGTAATCAAGTGGAGCTCACAGAATGAAACCTCTTCATCTGGTTGGGTTCTGGTCAGTGCATCCCCAGCCATCCATGGACAGGTCCAAATCGGCATCAGCTGCAAATTTAGAAGTCCACACTTCTTCCTGTGGTTCAGAGCAGTTGGGCCCCTCGCTCAATCTTAACCCCACCTGGACTATGTCAGTGTATCAAGGATCCTCAGTACTCCCTACTCCACAAACCAGCAACCTTTCTTTACATACCCATTCATCATGCCAGGTGGACAGTGCGGAAGGAACACGTCCAACTCAGCCTATCTCTTCATGACTGAATGTCTCTCACTTCCACTCATCAAGTAGGCCCAGGTGGTGACCACGAATTGAGTATATTTGCCAGCTTCCTTTAACATCAAGTTCTTCCCAACTTCTACTCATCAAGTTGACCAAGGTGATTACCACAAGTTAAGCACATTCATCAGCTTCCTTTAACGTCAAGCCCTAGAGAGGGGACTGTGATAGGCATCACCTTGACCTTGCGTCAGTTCATTGGCAAACTTTTTTTCTCTACTTTTCAAACTTCTTTTTTCAAATGTAACTCTCTTCAGAGCACAGAGGGGGGTTTAATCTTAGACTAAGCTCCACACTCTGTACCACATTCTAAAACATTGTTTTAGGGTAAAATTTCTCTTTTTTAATATCCAATTGGCTTTCATTTTCCCTCCAGATTACAATATGTCTCATAATTATAATACCAGGATTAATTAACATTGCTATGCAGAATACATCAATATCCATCATGTATAATATCATATTTTGAAACTAAGCCTCCAGTGCATGGCTTGATGAGAACTGTGGAATATCTATGCTATTACTGAACCTTACCAGACTTTTAGAGATCTTTTTCAACATCACTGTTACTGCTTTCAGGTTTTTCACTTGGAAGATCATGCAATTTCACCAGGACGTACATAGGTTTACTCAAAGAACTATTTCTGGTTGCATCTGTTGTGCAAGCAGCAAATAATTTTCGGCGTATGTTTAAAAAAGCAGCATGTTTCCCTCTAGGTCCTCTCGTATACTGTTGTCTCCATGTCTTGCAGACAATAAACTCAAAGACTTATAGAACTAACATAGATGTTTTGCAAACGTGCTGCAGAATGGTCTGTTGCATTGAGTGAAAACATACCACTTAAGTTCCGAGAAAGCCACTCAGAACACTTCAACAATCCCAAGAGCCAAAGGCCTGTGCTGTATGAATGCACGTCGCTGCGAATTTCTATGGTTCATGATAAATACACACACTATTTGCTGAGTTTTAAGGGTTTTTCTGAGGTCTTCAAAAGTAATGCCTGGAAACTAGGCAAATGTGAGTTTAAAAGGGGGTGAAGAGCTCAGCCCACCTCCAGAACTCCAGTCCTGCAACGGTGTTGTGGCTGCACCATGAGTGGACCTGGCCTTGGCCTGAGCTGGCACCGCCCTGGAGGCCCTGTGCCCTTCGGAGCGTGACTGTTGGCACCACTGAGCTCCATCTGGTGCAGGAGGGGGATGGCAGGTGAGGGGAAGCGAGGGCACAGACAGCTCTGATTTGCCTCCTTTTTCTAAAAAAAGCATGGTCCAAGTAGTTTATTGCAGACTTACAAACTTGAATGAACATGAAAAATTTTTTATTGGTTTGTATAAAATAATTCTTATATACTGTGTTTCATTCCTGCACATTGTATCTGTATAATCTTTCATTTACGTTGTTTCATAACAATCATTAATATACATTGTATTTTATAAATTACTGTTATCTCGGCCTATGTTAACCTGTCTTTTTGAGTCCCCACTGACTCTTACCTGTCCCTTCCCCACCCTCGCCCCCTTCCGCCCACTGTACTCTGCTGTCCTAGTGACGTTCATCTTTCCCTTTTTTTCCGCCCTCTTCTCCCTTTCCTTTTCTTCTTTTGGACATTTAAACTTATCTTACCAGTTATCCTTCCATTTTTACAATAGTGGTCTTATGGTGTATTAAAAAAACTCATTTAAAGTGCTTATGAGCATGGATATCAGTTTAAAGATTAAGGTGCACACTTGACCCAAGCCATAGTACTTTCTTTTTTTTTATTTTTTTAATGATTTATTTTATTTTATTATTTTTGTGTGCATGTACCGTCAAATCAGATCTGACTGGTACAGGAGGAGATTGTCCCTCCTTCCCCGGCAGAGCATCTGGTGGATTCGAACCGTGCACCTCTGGGATTGTAGTTGCAGCCCCTTACCACTAGGCCACCAGAGCTCCCCAGCCATAGTACTTTCAATTGCCTCCTATGTATCTGAGAATTGACAGTGAGTAAGGATGACTGCAGAAGACTCGGTATCTTTGAATTGTGGTATTGGAAAAGAGGATTGAGAATACCATAGACTGCCAAAAGAACAAACAAACCTATCTTTGGTCATGCTATCAGGAGGGGCCAGTTGTAAAATGACATCATGCTGCAAAGGTAAAATGTTGTCAAAAACAGGTTGTTGGAGCACTGGGGAGCACTTTGCTGGACTATCCCAAGTTCGTAGTTCTGTTGTGAAAGAGACTAAAGTCTTCACTTTGTTTATACACTGTTTGGACCTTATTTCTGAGATACTGATACAGCTACACTATAATCTACATGACTGCTTATTTTTATCATTTAAAAACATTAAACATAGATTGAAACAGGTTGGTTACCATACTAAAATGTAGACTGCTGTTTTGATTTGTTTTGTTTTTAAAACTCTATGGTACCAAATTTTTTAAGGCCATTGCATGTATAATAACTGTAAGCAACAATTTCTTCGAAAAGTATTTTTGATGATTCTTGGTCGTTTCTCTTTTAGAAAAGCTACAAGATTATCTAGGAAGTGAGAGAAGTTTATCAAGAGTAGCGGCTCACATAACCGGGCGCAGCCGGAGAACCAGCACACTGTTAACTCTAAGTAAGAGGAACAACAAATATAAACTTAAAAAAGACACTGAATTAATTTGTTCAAGCAATGTTTTTGGTGTTTTGTTGGGTTGTTTTGGTGTTTGCGGGGTGTGTTTTGTTTTTTAATTTTAACTGAATCTGAACCAAGAATATTACTACAGCAAAATGCCCAGTGGTCAACCAGGGTCACAGATTTATCAATCTAATACCTTGTTTTCAAAAGCCAAATTACAGATTCAATTCCTTTCAAGGCATGCCAGCCTCTGAAAAATTATGATGTGAACGAGCTTCATCTTTGAGGTTCTCGAGATCCACTTTTGCGTATCTTCATCTTCCTTAAAGTGGTTTTGTTTCTCCCAGCTATTTCCTTTGCACTCTTGTCAAATTGTCTTCCTCTTTAGAACCATTAAGTCATTGGTTTTCACTGTGTTAAAAGTGACAATGGTCACCCATGGTGGACAGCGTTTGGAGCTCCCCGATTAAAACAAGCTTGGAAGCAGGAGTGACATCCACTTCCGAAATAGCTTGCCTCTGGAAACTCTATGAACTTGGAGAAACGATGAAAGTTATACAAGCGTTCAGGTGTTTTGCTCATAGGGTCGCTATGAGACATCTACGAGTCGATGGCACCTAACAACAACATACCTCATTAGCTTAGTGGCATTTGTACTAAGCTGCACAAGAAGAAATGCCAATATTTGGCCATTTTCTCACTTGCAGACATAACAGTTTCTTATCAATTAAGCAAATACAGTAAGCTTAACTTTAACTTTATTGTATGTGTCAGGACAGTGCTATGGTTAAATGCTTGAGTGTGACTCTCTGACTATTCAAGCTGGAATTCCAGCTCCTTCACAGGAGGAGATGTGATAGATGAGAGACACACAGAAAATACATACAGAGAAAAATATATATGCTGTTGTTGTTGTTGTTGTGTACCATCGAGTCAACACTGACACACAGCTGAAGCTTCGGTGAGTTTTCAGGGTGGTTCATTGCACGAGAGGAGATTGCCCATCCTTCTCCCATAGCAAAGTTCGTGGAACCAAACTTAAGTTTCACATGCAAAATAGAGAACTTCTTTAATTCTAAAGTGTTGAAGATCAATAATAAGAAGTGCCAAGTGTCTGATCTATACATAGTAAGCCCTCAGTAAACAGTCCCTTTTATTATTGTGAAAGATTTTATTTCGAGTTAAAGAAACTTCAGATATCATTTATTACATGAAAGGAATTTTTTTTTTCCTTGGCTGTTGCTTCCCTGGTATTTCTAAACTCAAGTTTTAGAAGTAATTGACATAGTCTCAGATTAGGATCATATTACCTTGTTATTGACCGCTCATCAACAAATCAGATAGGTTTTTAAAAAACTTTTGAAAACCTAAATTTTGTACATATTATGCAGATGGACATAAAGTTTAAAATAATACCATTTTTTCATAGGACCCTTTGATAATGAAAGACTTAAGTTTTGGGGGGTTCGAGATGCAAACGTCTTTAAATCTTAGTATCCTCTGCCAAACTCTGTGCACGCTCTTCTTTTGACCTGCTGTTTGCTTTATTGGGGGCTTTGTCACTAGAAAGTTGAGAAAGACCAAGGACAGACCCCAGAGAACAGAAAGAAGCTCTAAGTTCTAGGCTTAAAGTAGTAGATAAGGTTTTTATGTTGCTGTTTACTTCTAGGTTGACCACTTGAGCTTCCCAGCACAGGAAGGGGGACAGGACTTGTAGAGGTTACTCCCAGGATGAGAATTTGCACAACTGAGTGACCCACCCTGTGTGCTGAGTAAGGCATAAGTGAACAGCAAGGGTCTCTTAACAGTGCACAGTGACACAGGAGCCATCAATAGAAAGTGACTGGACTTCCTAATCCACATAAAACTGAAGCAGCAGCAGCTTTCTGTTAGCTTAGCATTCTTTGCATGCATGTACACACACACACGCTGACCATAGTTGCTGAGAAACTCCCTACTTTGCTGCCAAACCTCTTCTGTTAGATATATAATACAGTTTTCTCCTTCTCTCTTACCACCATCTAGGTTCCAATAATGAGAAGGCTTTGGGTCAGAAAATAAAGACTTGGGAGTCATCCCGAAAAGGCCATTCCTTCCTGAAGAACTTGCACTTGAGGGATGGAGAGCTGGTCATCCACCAAACAGGGTTCTATTACATCTACTCGCAAACCTATTTTCGATTTCAGGAAGAAGACACGACATCAGTAGCAGAGAAAAGAAAGAAAAACAAACAAATGGTGCAATACATTTACAAATACACAAGCTATCCTGATCCGATATTACTGATGAAAAGTGCCAGAAATAGTTGCTGGTCTAAAAACTCAGAATACGGGCTGTACTCCATCTATCAGGGGGGCATATTTGAACTCATGGAGAATGACAGAGTTTTTGTATCTGTAACTAATGAACACTTAGTTGACATGGACCAAGAAGGAAGTTTTTTTGGGGCCTTTTTAATTAGCTAATCTTTTGTCATCAAAGGGGAGGTCTGGTGGCCTAGTCTGTAGGGATTTGATGGTTTAAATCCACAGACAGTTCCTTGGGAGAAATTTCATCTTATGAGAGAGAGAGAGGGAGGGAGGGAGAGAACCGAATTAGTTCCATTTCCAGTCTAGTGCATTAACCACTGATTAAGGCCAAAACTGTGTAAGGCAGGAGCCTGTAAGAAAAGAAAAACTTAAGAATATTTTCCACTAAAACAAAGGATAGAAAAATGGGAAGCCTGAACCTTGCCAAACTCAAAAGATTTGAGAAACTTAGAAAAAATAAGGTAGCCCCATTATGTTCCATGTCTCAATAGTTGACTGTATTTGAGTGTAATTTAGGGATTAAAAAAACCCCTTCTATATATATATTTTTTTTTCACATATTTTCTTTTCATACCAATCCAACAATTATTTTACATTGTGTTTCATTTTATATATATTGTTTTACACAATTTTTCATTTGCTTTGTTTCATACAACCATTCATAGAAATTGAATTTTATATAATTATCATTGATCTATGCCTATTATTATGTCAACTTTTCAAGTCCCTATTGAATCTTTCCAACCCCTTCACCTCCCCTTCCACCCACTAAAGTATGCTAGCTGAGTGATTTTTCACTCTTCCTCTTTTCCTACCCCTTCTCCCTTTTGGACATTTATACACATCTTACTAGTTATCCTTCTATTTTTACACTAATGGTCTAATGCAGTATTTAGACTCATCTATTCACCACTCAGCATAATGCTTTTGAGGCTCTCCCACATTATATAGTATTCAGGAAATAATAAAGTCTCGGCAAGAAAGCTGTTGGGTATAGTCAACCAATTCAACAAAATAGCAGAATACAAGATAAATACACAAAAACGGATTTGTTTTCTCTAGAGTAACAAAGAGAACTTAGAAAATGAAATAAGAAAAACAATCCCAATTAAATAGCTAACCAAAAGATTAGATACTTAGGAACAAATCTAACTAGAGACACATTCAGAGACCTGGTCAGTGAAAATTACAAAACCTTACTATGAGAATCAAAAAGAAACCTAGACAAATGGAAGAAGATACAATATTCAGAGGTAGAACACTCAATACTGTGAAAATGACAAGTCTACAAATTCTACGAGTTCAAAGCAATTCCATTCTTTAGAGAGACGGAAAAGGTTATCTGCAGGGTTTCCAAGGCTGTCAAGATTTAAGGAAGCTGACTGCCGTATCCTCCTCCCATCGAGCTACAAATCACATAGAGGACACTGCCCAACTTTCTCCCTTGGAGTCACTGGTGGATTCAAAACTCCAGAGAAGATCAACCTTTAGGTTAAGAGTGCCTCCCTCTAAGGACTATACCACCAGAGCTCAAATGGATACTTGTCTGTGAATTTAGAAGTTGCCTGACAAGTAGTTTATATGTTTAAACACATACTCACAGTCACACACACACAAACACTCTCTCTCTCTCTCTCTCACACACACACACACACACAGTCTCTCCTGGAGATGTTAATAGAATTGTATTGAGTGATTAATTGATTTGGGAGAATTTTTATATTTTAGATACTTAAACGTGATCAACCATATATATATTTTTTTACTTCCTTTAACCTACTAAATTGATCTTCAACAAAGTTGCGTTTATTTTTTTAGTATTAGAAATGATGTGTTGATGAATTTTGTGTGTCAATCCCGCCATGGATCGTCCCTATAATGTTACTATATGTTCTAAATTTTACTCTGTGATGTTAAATGAGTGTGGAGTTAAGGGTTTATTCAAAATTACTTTCCTCGCTGACTCTGCCACATGAATGGTCAATATGTGAACAGGGCATGTGAGCTTATCCACAAGGGGACTGGCTAGCCTCATCATTAAATTGAGCAGGTCCAGCAGCAGGGTGAGGGTCATCCCCACCAGGAAAACAGAAAGCAGGGTCTACATGGACAGTAGCCACAGCAGCACAGCAGAGAACCAGAGACCCGACATGAGACGAGTGAGATCTCGGGATTGCTCCACCAATGGAACCAGAGCTAAGAGGCTTTGTTCAAGTTTGTTGGACAACTCATGGAGGGGGAGGGGCAGGACTGAGGACCATTTACCTCCGGCCTAAAGCCATGAGGCTCAAGGCTGAGGTGTTTGTGAGCACATTTCAGAAGCTGTCCTGACTGTATTCTGCTACCAACCTGGATTATAGCCTTTTGAGTTTCCAATATGGTTCTGTCAGCTATTGCATCAGATTTTGGACCCAGTTAAACAGATCTGTGTTGAGATGAGTAGAAAGAGATGCGTGAGTATGTGGAACAGGTCTGACCTCGTGGGAATGGGTTTTGTTCTACTGATGCTTTTGATGGGGACAGTTCCCCTTTGTGAAGTTGAAAACAGTCAGATAAGGCCATGCTTATGTTGCTCTTGCTCTTTTTACAATGAGGTAGGATTAGAGGAAGTTCTGAAAATTCATAATCAACCTGAAATGATGAAGCAATCTCTTCAGGGACATGGCCTACATTGAATGTATGTTTGAACTCACTGGAAAAAACGAGGGAGATTTTGGTCTGACCCAACATCTGCCTATCTGACTCATGACCCCAGGATGTGAGTAGCTGACTGTACTTGACCTAGCAATATCCAACACCGGCAGTCTGCAAATCTATTCTTCAAGGATGAACTTTGCCTTTGTCAACCTCTCGAGCCAGCAGTATTCAAAGCTGAAAACGTGCTCTCTGACAGTGAACTTTGGATGGTTCTGCCTCTGAGACTGACAGCCCATGAAGCCAGCAGCCTGCAACTCTACTGCCTCCCAGTGACCTGGATGTATTCCTCCCCATTCAGCTGCTTTGTGCATTCCAAGCCATAAGCATGCGCTTAGGAGCCTGTGCAAGTACGTGGACCATTTCCTTGAAATATATCTCTCTATATGCATATATATCTGTATAAGCATCTTTGTTTTCCCTTATCTAGAGAACCCAGCCTAAGAAAAATGGGATCCATGCATAGGATGACGGGAAAAGCAAGATATAGTGAGAATTTAATGAGACTTTCTAATGAATGGCATCAATCTACAATAATTAAAATTATAAAACAAACATATAGGAATGATTGAAATGAAAAAAGACAAAAAAGGGGGAAAATTAAACAGAAAAAATTTAATGCAGAGAAAAGGAATTGATTTGGGATTTGGAGTTTTCCTTTTTTTATTTTATATTGGTTTGTATACAAAATTTTTAAAAATTGTATTTCTTTCATGTACATTGTGTTTCACACATTCCTCTATTCTCCTAATGTTCCCTATGCTCATTTCCATCTATTGAGTTTTATAAAATGAGTCACCATTGATCTATGCCCACTATAATTACCCTGTCTTTTCACATCCCCACTGAACCTTTCCTAATTCCTTCACCCTCTCCCTTCACCCATCACATTCTGTGACCCTGTGATTCTACCCTCGCTACCCTGAGGACCCTTGTCTCCTTCTCTCTCTCAGGCATTTATACACATCTTATTCGTTATCTTTCTGTTTTTACAGTAATGGTCTTATGCAGTATTTGTCCTAATGAGTTACTTCACGCCGTATAATGCTCTCCAGACTCTCATATGTTATATATTATTTTTCAAAGTTGTTGCTCTTGAGTGTACAGTATTCCATCATGTGAATGTACCACAAATAATCAATTTGTCTGTTGATTGATATTTGGGCTGTTTCCATAACACTTTCATGAACATCAGTATACAAATCTTCATTTGTTTTCTCAGTTTTGTTCTCCTCGGGGTATGGAAGGAATTGACATTGAAAGGTAGTGTACCACAGTGACTAATGGTGCTTGTTGTTGTTAAGTGCCATTAAGTCGTATGTGACTCATAGTGACCCTATGAATGAAAGAAAGCCCTGAACACCTGTATGACTTCCGTCGTTTCTCCAAGTTCATAGAGTTACCAGAGGCAAGCAATTTCAGAAGTGGATGCTGCTCCTGCTTTTAAGCTTGTTTTAACTGGGAAGCTCCACCAAACACCGTCCACCATGAGTAACCATTATCACATTTGACACATCAGTGTCACAGTGTTCAGCATCACAGCAACCATGAACTACCTCTGTACAGCAAATGCACAGACCACTTCTATACCACTTAGAAAAATGTTTGACATTCAGATAAATCCAGAGTTCAAACCCTGCTCTATCACTTACTTGGCAGGTAAGAACACTCTCTGTACCTCCATCTGCACCTGTGTAAAATAGTTACTTAGTTACTATATGGACATGTGGACTGACATGAGAATTAATAGAGTTTAAACATAAAGTTCTTGGCACAATGCCTACATGTGACAAGTGCTGTTGTTGTTAGGTGCTGTCATGTTATATTGTTGTTAGGTGCCGCTGATTAAAGTATGACTCACAGCGACCCTATAAACAAGAGATCTGAACCCACTCCTGTCCTGCGCCATCCTCACACTTCCTGACACACAAGAGCCCATTGCAGCAGTCACCGTGTCAATCCACCTGGTTGAGGGGCTTCCTTTCCCTTGCCGATCCTCCACTCTTCCCAGTATCATGTCCCTCTCCAAGGATTAGCACCTCCTTGCAATATGTCCAAAGTATGTGAGGCAAAACCTCCTCATTCTTGCCTCCAAAGAGCAGTCAGGCTGCACCCTCTGCAAGACATATCGGTTCAATCTCTAGGCCGTCCATGGGATGTTCAGTGCTCTCCTCCAACACCACAGCTCAAAGGCGTCAATACTTTTTCTATCATCCTTATTTATTGTCCAGCTCTCAGATGCATAGTTTGATGCATCTCGGCTTTGGAAAGACCATGGCCTGAATCAGACGCACTTTAGTCCTCAAATTGACATCTCTACTCCTCAAAAATTTGGAAAGGTTCCTAATTGCAGATTTCCCCATTGCAATGTGTCTCATTATTTCCTGACTGCTCATACCAAGGGTTTTCATTGGGGATCCAAGCAAGATGAAGCTGTTGACAGTTTCAATCTCCTCTCCACCCATCATGACACTGCCTATTGGTCCAGTGGTAAAAATATTCGTTTTGTTGATATTGAGACCAATCCATATTTACATCTGCATTCCTTGATTTTCTGCAACAAATGCTTCAAGTCTTCTTCACTTTCAGCACGCAAGGTTGTGTCATCTGCGTAACACAGGTTATTGATGAGTCTTCCTCCATACTGATGCTTCACTCCTCTTCATAGACTCCAGCTTTTCAGATAATTTGTTCAGCAGATAGATTAAACAGGCATGGAGAAAGAATACATCCCTGATGCACTCCCTTCCCAATTCCAAACGATGCCGTGTTCCCCCTGCTCCATTCATACAACAGCCTCCTGATCTAGGTATAGGTTTCTTATGAGCAAAATCAAGTGCTCTCAGATTCCCATTCTTCTTAATGTCAGCCACACTTTGTCATGATCCACACAGTCAAATGCTTTTGCATGTCAATAAAGCACAAATAGGCATTCTTCTGGTATTCCTTACTTTCAGCCAGGATCCATCTGACATCAGCAGTGATATCCTGGTGCCACGGCCTCTTCTAAATCCCACTTGAACTTCTGGAAATTCCCTATCTATGTACTTGTTCCAGCCAATTTTTTTTTTATGATCTTAAGCACTATTTTTCTTGCATGTGATATCAATGGTATTGTTCAAGAATTTCCACATTCAGTTGGATCACCCTTTTTGAGAACAGGAATGCATATAGACCTCTTCCAATCCACTGGCCAAACCGCTATCCTCTAAATTTCCTGGAATAGACCAGTGAGTGCATCCAAAGCTCCATCTGTTAATTGATACAAGTCAACTGGTATCCCATCGATTCCTGGGCCTTATTTTTTGCCAATGTCTGCAATGCAGCTTCCACTTTCTCTTTCATTACCATTACTGCCGGTTCATACGGTACTTCCGGACATTTTTCTGTGTCAATAATTTCTTTCCAGTTTGGAGAGTCTGGGTACTCCCTGTGTGTTCTCTGCTTTAGGTAAAATGCTCCTCGTCCTTTCATTTTACTGTAGGTCAATCCCAGTTACAACCTGGGAATGGCTTCCTCCTCTTCCATCGTCCTGCAGAGCAGAAGAGCCTCAGATAATATATGTTGTTGGGTAAAAGTTCTATATTCCAGTGTTCAAGGTTTTGAATGTGTTGGCTTATTTCCCTAAATTAAAAATGGTTCCAAAACAAACAAACAAACAAACAAACAAACAAAAAACCAAAACACAAACTGAAAACAACCAAACCCCAAACTAGATGGAAAAGTTTCCTTAAGCTTCAGGAAGGACAAAGGTGATGCCAAATAGCTGTTTGCTGCTGCCATCACATTGCCTGTGACTCAGTGACCTGTGTGCAACAGCTCTGAACCCTGCCTATCCTGAGCCGGTCTCACTGTCTCCAACACACCTACCCGGTAACCCCAGTCACTGAGTCAGTCCATCTCAAAAAGGATCTTCTTCTCTCGCGCTGTCCCTCCACCTTTCCGAGAATGATGTGCTTCTTTAATAAGGACTGGTCTCTCCTGGGTACATGCCCAAAGTATGTGAGATGGAGTTTCAAAATCCTTGTCTCTAAGGAGCAACGAGGTTTCACCCTCTCCAGGACAGACCTGTTTGTTCTCTTGGCAGTCCATAGTATGTTCAATACTCTTCTCCATCACCACATCTCAAAGGCATCAATTCTTCTTTTACTATCCTTAGTCATTGTCGAATTCTCTGATGCATAACAAGTGATTGTGAAGACCATGGCCTGAATCAGGCTTACCTTAGTCTCCAGATTGACATCATTACTCTTCAGTACTCTGGAGGGGTCCCTGACTGCACACTTCACCAGTTCAATATACCTCCTGATTCCCTAACTTCTGATATCAAGAATTCTGAATGTAGATCCAAGTAAGAAGTTGTTGAGAACTTCAATCTTTTCTCATTTCTGTCACCAAGTCCAAACTCTCTGAGTAGTATTCCTTCTTAATTGTTTCCAACTTTTACATTCTAGTGACCAATTATCAGATACATTATTGCCAAATATTTTTCCCAGTCTGTGGTATTCCTTTTTACCCAGTTGGAGAAGTTTTTGGTGTGCACAAAGATTTGTATATTTTTTTAGAAGGTCCCATCTATTTTACTTCTCATTGTAGGTTTTACGTCACGCTTGGAAGTCTGTGCCATAGATTTGGGTTTCTAGAATTGTTCCTAGTTTTTCTATGATGAACAGTTTAGTCTTTGGTTTTACTTCTACGTCCCTGATCCATCTTGTGTTGGTTTTGGATAGAGTGTGAAGTGTGGGTCTTGCTTCAGTTTTCTGCAGATGGTTTTCCAATTTTGCCAGCATTATTTTTTAATGAGGCTATTGTTTCCCCACTTAAATTATTTCCTCTCCTTACAAAAGATCAGTTAACCATACATAGATGTGTTGATTTTTAGATTCTTGATTCTAGTCCATTGATCCATGTGTCTATCAACTGAATTCTCTGACAGCACTTCCCAATGCAATATGTCTTTTAATTTTCTGGCTGCTGGTACCAAGAGTGTTGACAGTGGAGCCAAGCAAACTAAAGCTGTTTACAATCTCAATCTCCTCAACATCTGTCATGATGCTGCTAAATGGCCCAGTGGTGAGAATCTTTGTCTTCTTGATGTTGAGCTTCAATCCGTATTAAGGCTGCAGTCCTTGACCTTCTGCAGCAAGCACTGCACATCCTTCTCTGTTTCAGTCAAAAGGGTTATGTCATGTGCATAACACAGATTACTGATGAGTCTTCCTCCAATCCTGATGCCACATTTCTCCTCATAGATCCCTGTCTCCCGGATAATCTGTTCTGCATATAGACTGAGAAGGTATGGATATAGGACACATCCCTGGGGCACACCCTTCCCAACTTTGAACCATGCTGCTCCCAACCCTTCCCCCTCTTTGTAACCCCATAAACGTTTTACCAGTTATCCTATTGTTACAGTAATGTTCTTATGCAGTAGTTACCCTTATGATATTGAGTTACCATAATGCTCTCCAGCCTCTCCTGAGTTAATGTAGTATTTTTCTAAATTTTTGCTCCCGTGTGCTGTGCGGCATTCCATCATGTGAAGGTACCACAATTTCTCAATCTATTCAATTATGATTGGACATTTGAGCTGTTTGCAATTGTGAAAAAATGCTGCTATGAACATTGGTGTACACCCTTTGGATGGCCAGCAGACACATGAAGAAATGTTCAAAATCACTGACAATAAGAGAGATGCAAATCAAAACCACAAAGAGACACTCTCTCTCCCAAGTAGCAGTGGCAAAGTTTAGCAGGATAGCAAATAAGTAATTAATGTTGGAGAGGATGTGGAGAGATTGGAACTCTTATACAGTGCTGATGGGATTGTAAAATGGTACAACCATTCTGGAAGGTAGTTTGGTGTTTCCTCAAAGATCTGAACACAGAGATTTCATATGACCCAGCTATTCCACTGCCCGGAATATACCCCGAAGAAATTAGAACTAAGACACAAATAGAGATTTGTTTCTTAATAATTTTTACAGAAAACTTACAACATGTTTTATATATGTTTTCTTTTTATAGAAAACATAGAACATGTTCCAACAAAAAGGCAATATACAGGAATAAGTTGATGTAAACTACAGCTACCAAAACAAGGCAAAAAATAATCAGAAAAACACTGGGAAATCTTAGGAGAAAGAGAGAGAGAAATAAAAGAAAATCAGTGTGATTTTCAGACTCTGTTGTACTGCATTCAAAATCAGACAGAGTTGGCTTTAGCTCCAGAGGAAGAGGAAGGAGGCTGGGACAGAAATCAAACTATAGGCAATGAGTATTGACATCGTTCAGTCACCTGCAGGCTCATCCAACAAAAAGGAATCTTTTTTCCACTGGTCATTGTACACATTCAATCATTTCACATATAATTTCCATTTGTTCCCTTTGAATTGTTTTTTTTCCGAGTCAACAGCTTCCTAAATCACCCCGAGCTTGCATGCCTTATCTCTGCTAACAGGCGTTCCCCTTCCATCCTGTTGGCATCAACTGGACATCCTGTGTCCACTCCTTTCCTGCCCCTTTATCAAGTTCGCTGAGAGGTGCCACGGTCACTCTGAATAGTAACAAGACGTGTTTCAGGGTGGCTGGAAAAACCCCATGTGTCTGCCAGGCCTGGCTTTCGTGTGTCCTGAGTGGAGTGAGGTGACCCCCCATTTTAAAGAGAAGACAACTATCAAAATTTTGTAACTAAGTGATTATCACTGATAAGGTTATCTTACATTTTGTAACTGATTATGCTCCAAAAACTCTGTGTACGGAAAAAGACCCTGACAAGACGACAGTACAAACAGCTTCATGGTTCCGTTCTCCCACAGAAATCCTGGAAACAAGCTGGAACTTGCAGAAGCAACTTCACTGGAACTCTGGAAACCAGTCAAACAGCATTCACTTGACTGCAGAGTCAACAGGAAAACAACTGTAATGTAGTGGTCAATATTGGCATTTTCTAGTAGCCCACGCTTTACTCCCTTTCAGGCTTAATGGTGGTCTTAAGAGTTGTGGTGTCCCAATTTGCCAGAGAGAGGTCCTGGTCCCTGACCCATGAAAAGAGAGCAGTCTATACATGTGTATTATTTTGAGCACGTGGTGTAATGTGTCTGGAGACTACATGAACGGCTGATTAAGACACTGTTCTTTCATTTATCTCAGAGATCATGCAAGACAAAAAAAAGTGGAAGGCATTGCGCAAACACAGAAACCACCTATATAGCAGCCTGAAACCAAAGAGTAGGAGTAAGATAGACAATGAATGCCTGTACACTGGCAAAAGGCTCTAGGGGGATAGTTTCTTGGGAAAATTAGGGCATCCTGTGCATACAGAGGAATTTTACAGGTCATGGTCTTCGCAATCACTTGCTCTGAATCAGAGAGTTGGACAATGACTAGGGAGGATCGAAGGAGAATTGATGCCTTTGAGCTGTGGTGTACCAGTCATTTTTGGATAACCTTCAGCAGAATCGTGCTTACATGTGCTATCAAAGATATTATTCAATAATTTCTACACTCTGTCGGGTCACCTTTCCTTAGAATGCGAACAAATAGAAATCTCTTCCAGTCAGTTGGCCAGGTGGTTGTTCTCCAGATTTCTTGGTACAATTTGGTGAGCACATCCAGGGCAGTGTCTATCTGTCGAAAAATGTCAATTGTTATGCCATCAAGTCCTGGGGCCTTGGCTTTTGTCAATTCTTTTAGAGTAACCTTAACTTCTTCCTTCATCACCACAGGCTAGAGAGGGTGAGATCAGACTGCTCCTTGGAGGCAAGGATGCTGAAGTTTTATCTGACATATTTTGGACATGCTACAAGTCAGGAACAGTCCTTGGAGAGGGACATCATGCTTGGGAGGGTGGAGGGACAGTGCAAGAAAGGAAGACTCTCAATGAGATGGATTGATCAATGACTGGGGTAATCGGGGTAGGTGTGTCAGAGACAATAAGACAGGAACAGGACAGAGCAGGGTTTAGGGCTGTTGTATGTAGGGTCGCTATGAGTTGCAGGCAACTTGATGGCACATAACAACGACAACAATAGTAAAGGGTGTAATATATATAGTCTTACAACAACAATGAAGAAAACAGAATTTTTTTAGTAATTTCATATATATATATATGCCATTCAGTTGTGAAAGGAAATATGAGAGTACATATTTAAGCAGATATTGATGGGCCTTCATATACACTTGGTAAGTCTTACCAAGTAAGACTATTTTATATATACACACACACACACACACACACACACACAAATATATAGATATAGATTATAGAGCTAGAGCTAGATAGAGATAGAGATGATACAGAGACAGAGACAGAGACAGAGACAGAGACAGAGATAGAGATAGAGACAGAGAACAAGTACATAGGAGCATAGTATAGAAATTTTCTCAGCAGATCCATTGGCTTTAACTGTTTACGTTTTAGGGGACATTTAAGCCAACTGACATTCATAAAGATAATGTTCTTTATACTAGTTCAATATAAAGAGTAGTGTCAGGGGTCTTAAAAGTTTTAGAATGTATAACTAAGATACAACTTTTGCTTTTCTCCTGCTTAGAGCAAAGGAGCATATAGGAAACTAAAGACCCAATTACTCTTTGGAACTAATCTGTACTACAGTTTCTTCTAGTCTAAGATCAGAACAACTTCTGAGAAAAACCTTAACAGCAGTTCTTCCAGGACTGATTTGCTTGTTCATTTGGTCCGCTCAACTCATTTTCATCACGTGGGAACCAACTCATCGCTGACCTCCAGCAAGTTTTCCAAGGCTGTAAATCACACGGCCAGTCTCCTCTTGTGAGAGTTACTGACTCTGAAAACACGGGGGAAGGTCAGCTTTAAGTCAGTGTCAACAACAACAACAACAACAACAAATCACACAAGAGAAGAGCGCCGTCTTTCCCCCGCAGGGCAGCTGATGAATTACAACTGTCTGCCTTTGAAGTGACAACACAAGTCCTTAACCAGGAGGCCATCAGAGTCCTTCAGTTTGTTGTTATTGTTAGGTGCCCTCGGGTGGAGTATGACTTAGACAACCCTAGATGATAGATCTTAACCTTGTCCTATCCTGTGCCATCCTTGTCATCTCTAGGACACGTGAGCCCATTGCTGTGCTCACTCCGCTCCACCTCAGTGCCAGTCTTCCTCTCCTTCTTTCCAAGCATGATATCCGTTTCCAATGAACAGCCACGTCTAGCAACATATCTCAAGTATGAGAGTGAAGCTTCGGCATCCTTTCATTCAAGGAAAACTCTGGCTGGACCCTTTCCAAGACATATCTATTGCTCTTGGGGCCGTCCATGGACTAGTCAGCCCTCTTCTCCAACACCACAGTTCAAAGCTATCAATTCTTCCCCTGACATTCGTATTCACTGTCCACCTCTCAGATGGATAGGAAGTAACTGAAAAGACCATGATCTGATAGGAAGTAACTGAAAAGACCATGATCTGTATCAGGCACAATTTGTCCTCGAACTGACGTCACTGCTGTGCAGTATTTTTGAGAAATCTCTGACAAAAGACTTGCTCATAGCAGTATGTCTCCTGACCTCCAATTAGTGCAGAGGATGTTGACTGTGAATCCAAATAAGAATGATGGGCCATTCCAATCCTTTCTTCATCTATCATGACGTTGCCTATTGGTCCAGTGGTAACGACCTTTGCCTTCTTGAAGGTGAGATAGATGTACGCTTTGATCCTTCTTGAAGGCTGTAGGCTTTGATCCTTTCTAGCAAGCGCTTCTGTTTCTCCTCATTTTCAGCAAACATGATTGTGTCATCTGCATAGAGCAGGTTGTTGATGAATCATTCTCTGATCTTTAGTCCATAGTACATTCAGTATTTTGATGAAAAGATATCAATGTTCGTCACCTATGAAAAGATACAAATTTTTCTTTAACCTTCCTTACATATTGTCCAGCTTTTCCAAACACATGAGGGAATTTAAAATCAAATGGTTTGGATCAGGCATCCATTAACTCTCAAAGTCACATCTTTGCTCTTTAAAACTTTAGAGAAGTTTTTCTTGAGACTTGTCCAATTCAGTATGTGATTTACTATCCTGACTGTTGCTCAGAAGGATGTTGAAACTTAGTTTCTCTCTTCATCATGATATTGTGTATCAGTCCCTTCTGTAAGAATTTTTGTTTCCTTTAAGTTTAGGTGTAATGTCTGTTATATTAATTTTTAAAAACATGTCAAGGCAAGCTCTGGTGGCCTAGTGGCAAGAAGCTGCACTGCAATTCCAGAGGTGAGCAGTTCGAATCCACCAGATGCTCTGCGGGAGAAGGAGGGACAATCTCCTCCAGTACCAATCCGATCCGATTTGACCATACATGCACACGTACAATATAATAATAAAAATATTTATTTTAAAAAACACATTAAGAAGCTTGTTTTTTTAAAAAAAATAAGAGTAAACTTTTGACAACTTGCTCAATTTCTTTTATGATTACAGGTATACTAGTATTTTTCTACTTCTTTCTAGATCAATTTTGTTATAGTTTTTAGAAAAAAATTAAACCATCTATTTCAAATTTATTAGCATTAAACTGTGCATAATTCATGTATATCCTACAGAATAATTCTGCAGTTAGCCTATTTTGATGAAAAGTATCTTGGTTTTAAATTCAGGAACATTGTTAAACATAGTTAGGTCTCAATATGTTTTTCAAATGAATTTTTTTTAATTTTTTTCATCTTTTTTTAAAATTTCATTCTTTATTTCTTGTATACCCAATCATATCATTTTCCACATGGGTGGTAAATTTTATTATTTTGTGTGTGTGTATAGTCAAACTGGATCTGACTGGTACAGGAGGAAACTGTCCCTCCTTCTCCAGCAGAGCATCTGGTGGATTCAAACCGCATACCTCTGGGATTGCAGTACAGCTTTTTGCCACTAGGCCACCAGAGCACCATGAAGTTTATTTTTTTAAAAATCATAAATACAATGAATAAAATGTCTGAACCAGTAGTTATTTTGAAAAGTGCAATGAAGGTAAACAGATGAATTTTTTTTTAATTTTATTATTATTTTGTGTGTCTGTGTACCGTCAAATCAGATCTGACTAGTACAGGAGGAGATTGTCCCTCCTTTCCCGGCAGAGCATCTGGTGGATTCGAACCATGCACCTCTGGGATTGCAGTGCAGCTTCTTGCCACTAGGCCACCAGAGCTCCCCTGATTTTTTTTTAAATATTCTCCTTGGAGGTCCATAGCACTAGCAGAGGTTGCAAAGGTTCACACAATTGTGAGGAGGGAAAAAAAATCCAAATATTGACATCAACTGAAATTTCTGGCTTTGCAAAAACAAATAAAAATATGCTAAAGAGAGCTTGAAATTTCAGGGTGAAAAATGACAGCTACCAACCTTCCGTGCTGAATGTGTAATGCCAGGGTGAAGAAGGTACTAAATAATAGTTTCTCAAACAATTATATGTCACTGATTTACAAGACTTTATGGGCAAGACAGAGACAAAAAGATGAAAGTAATGAATATCCTTGGATGTGATGATAATATGACAAAATTTTTTACTAATTTCAAAATTATCAAATGCTTCATTTCAGTTTTTAAAAGCCAACACCATTAACCTTTATGACAATTTATCAGAGCTTTTTTATTCAGGAGATGATATAAAGTAATGAAGAAAATCACACAATGGAATATTATGCAGTTGTTATTGTTATGTGTCGTCGAGTAGCCTGTGACTCACAGCGACCCTATGTACAAGAGCCCCAAACCCTGCTCTATCCTGTGCCAATCTCACTGTCCTTGACACACCCACCCCGATTACTCCAGTCACTGAATCAATCCACCTCACAGAGGGTCTTCCCCTCTTGTACCGTCCCTCCACCCTCCCAAGCATGACATCTTTGTCCAAGGACTGGTCGCTCCTTGCAACATGTCTAAAGTATGTCAGACAAAGCTTCAAAATCCTTGCCTCCAAGGAGCAGCCTGGTCTCACCCTCTCTAGGATGAACATGTCCGTTTTCTTAGTGGTCCATGGTATATTCAATACTCTTCTCCAACACCATAGCTCAAAGGCATCAATTCTCCTTCTGTCCTCCATAGTCATTGTCCAGGTCTCTGAAGCACAGCAAGTGATTGCAATGACCATGGTCTGTATGGGGCGCACCTTAGTCTCCAAAGTGACACCACTGCTCTTCAGTACTTTGGAGAGGTCCCTAACAGCAGACTTTCCCATCACAATGTGCCTTTTAATTTCCTGGCTACTGGTACCAAGAGTGTTGACTGTGGAGCCAAGCAAACTAAAGCTATGAACAATCTCAATCTCTTCACCATCCATCCTGATGCTGCCAATTGGCCCAGTGATGAGAATCTTTGTCTTCTTGACATTGAGTCTCAATCCATATTGAAGGCTGCAGTCCTTGACCTTCTGCAGCAAGTTCTTCAGGTCCTCCTCAGTTTCAGCAAGCAGGGTTGTATCATCTGTATAACACAGGTTGTTGATGAATCTTCCTCCAATCCTGATGCCACATTCTCCTCATACAGTCCAGCCTAACGTCTTCATAAAACACTATTTAACTTGGAAGCCACCAGAGAGCATTATACTGAGTGAAATACCTCAGTGACGTAAGGACAGATATTGCACAAGGCCACTATTGTGATAAAAGGAGCATAAGTGAGCCAAGTATGTATAAATATTCAAAAGGGGAAGAAGTGGGGCAGGAAAAGGGGAGGCTGGGTAATCACTGGGATAGCAGATGTCAGTGGGTGGAGGGGAGGGTGAAGTCATGAGAAATGCTCAGCGAGTCTTGAAAAGATAGGGTGATAACAGGCAGAAGAACAACTGCAATTAATGATATAAAATATAATGTGTATGAATGACTATGTAAGGCCCAAGATTCATGTACAAAACGCAATGCCTATGAGTATGTGAAAACGTTCTAAAACATAGATGCACAAAATGATGAAGATTCTCTATGTGATCCTGAAACCGTCCTCCGCTGCCCAAACCCTGTGCACGATCACTTGTTACAACCCATGTTGATGTCTGGCACCAACATCCTCCTCTCTCTGTCTTTCCTCATCATCTATTAAGAAATTTAACTTTTTTGTTTTGCTTGCATATTTCATCCACATTTTGGATGTTTTATTTGCATATTTATTTGTCAACACTTTTTCACATTTTGCTTTCTTTAATTAATCCACATTTTTTCCAAACCAATTTACACTGAGGGTATTACCCCTGGTTGCCTCGTGGGTAAGGAGCTGCACTGCCAACCCAACCCTAAGGCAGGAGGTTCGAAGGCACCAGCTGCTCCGCAAAAGAAAGATGGGCGATCTCTTCCCCCGCGATTTACTGCCTCTGAAAACTTAGTGGAGGGTCTGCTGTGAGTGGACTCCAGTGTGACACCAATGAGTGAGGGAATGATTTGTTCAGACACATTAAAAGCACGATTTTATGTTCTGAGCTCTAAAATGTACATGTATATCAGCCACTGGTTGTTAAAAGCAGTGTTAATTGTTTTCTCATCTCTGCTTTTAGTGTATCTTAACTTAAAAAAAAATAATAATAACTAAGAAGCAAGTTTACCAACAGCATGAGGTCATTAAATGGATTATCTTTTTTTCCAATTCAACACTTTGTTAGTGTGCCCCCTGCTGGAAGCATTCTCCCTTCAAGCTGCAAAAAGCTTGTGTTTCTAAAACTTGAGTGAACATGGAAATTATTTGCAGAACTTGGGAAAACACATATTCTGGACCTGACTCAGTCTGGGATGCCTTTCTAATCATCTGTTTGTTGATGGGGAGGGCTCAGATTTTTACTTGGAATCGAATCCAGAAGATTCCACAATAACATATATACAATATGCATTTAAATTTTATCAAAGAATTAATGTTTACCAGTGTGGCAGGATGAACCCAGACGATGCCGTGTTTAAAGAGCTCAGAGGTTAAGGAAAAGGTCAAATCGAGGATCTGTTCTGTACGTGGCAGTCTGTTCACATAAAGATGGAAGCAGTGGAAATCAGATGTTGTTGGGTACTCTGAGTCAAATGCCGCTCATAGCAACTCTGTGAATAACGGATCTGAACACTGTCCTATCCTATGCCATTCTCACGATTTCTAGCACATTGCTGCTATGTACATCGTCACTATGTCAGCTCATCTCATTAAAGATCTTCCTCTCTAACGGACCCTCCACCTTTCCAAGAATGACACACCTCTCCAAAGAACAACCTCTCCTAACAACAGGCCCAGAGGATGTGAGATGGAGCTTTGCTATCCTTGGCTGTACTTTTTTGAAGGCATATCTGTTTGTTCTTTTGCAGTCCGTGGGATATTCAGTACTCCCCTCCACACCATAGCTCAAAGGCATCAATTCTTCTGTCATCTTTATTCATAATCTAATTTTTAGATGCATACCAAGTGATTGAAAAGACCCTGGCCTGAATCAGGCGCACCTTAGTCTTTAAACTGACATCATTGACCTTCAGTAATCGGGAAGGGTCCCTGACTGTGAACTTTCCCCAAAGCAATGTCTCCTGATCTCCTGATTTCTGGTACTTAAGGGTGTTGATTGTGGAACGAGGTACTTAGCTGGATGTATATCTATGAATTGACATTTAGAAATAACCAAACAGAGCCTATTTAGAACTATTTTTAAATGCTCAATTTGAAAAATCACATTAAGCCATTAAGAAAATGACCTGCCCAGATAATCAGTGGAATTCTCTTCTTCACTCTCTCTCATTGCCATCAAATGGGTTCCAACACACAGTGAACTTGTGGTGGGTTTCCAAGTATACACTAGATTTGAGAAATGGTGGCTAGGAAATGCACAGTCTGGAGAAAAAAAAAAATAGTCTGGAAAGGATAAGATTGATGAATGGGACTTTCTAAAGATTAAATCTCTGTTCTCATCAAAAACTTTTTCCAACAGGGTGAAAAGAAAACTTACTGATTGGGAACACACATTTAGAAATAGATTCTCAGATGAGTGTCTCATGACAAAATTTTACAGAATATGCGTGGGCCTCCACAAGAAAAAAGACTGATAATCCGATTCCAAAATGGGCAAAAGTCATGGAAAGATTTTCACAGAGGAAGACATGCAGATGACTAACAGACATGCGAAGAAATGCTCAAAACCACTGGCAATAAGAGAGATGTGAAACAAAACCACAGTGAGACACCATCTCACCCCAGTGGCAGTGGTGAAGTTTAGCACGGCAGCAAGGAATAAATGTTGGAGAGGATGTGGAGAGGTGGGAACTCTCATACACTGTTGGTGGGATTGAAAATGGTACAACCACTCCAGAAGGCAGTTTGACATTTCCTCAAAATGTTGAACATACATACTCCGTATGATCCAGCTATTCTACTACTAGAAATATACCTCAAGGACATTAGAACTGAGACACAAATGGAGATTTGTCCACCAATGTTCACAGCAGCGTTACTCACCATCCCAAGAACATGGAAACAGTTCAAATGTCCGACCACAACTGAATGGATTAAGAAGTTGTGGTACCTTCACACAATGCGATACTATGCAGCACTTAACAGCAAAATATACTGTATAACATGGGAGAGACTGGAGAGCATTTTGCTGAGTGAACTAACTGAGTCTCATAAGGACAAATACTGCATAAGATCATTATTGTAAAAATAGAAGGATAACTAGTAAAACATGTGGGAACTCAAAGGGGAGGCAGAGGAGTGAGGGCTGGTAGGGTCAAAACCACAGGGTTGCAAGTCTAGTGGATGAAGAGAGAGGAGAAGGAAATGAGAAGGACTTGGGTAAGAAGACAGGGTAATGACAGGCAAGGTCCACTGGTGATTGATTTTACGAAGCATAGTGCATGATAATGATTATGTGAAACCCCATATGAATGAAGAATAGTGTGAAACACAATGTATACAAACTTTATAAGCAAACCAATAAAAGGGGGGGAAGACACGGTGGACAGTAGATTTGAACTGCCAGAAAATCACAGCCTTTGGGTTCGCAGCTCAGTTCTCTATGGACTGTGCCATCAAAGCTCCCATCATTGTGATGAGACATTCAGCACTAAATTTGCACTCAACTTTGTAATTCCGTGGACTGTGTAAAATAGAAATCACCTGTGTGTTCCTTTCTCTTGTTATATGCCATCGAGTCACCTGCAACTCATAATGATTCTATGCACAACAGCTCTGAAACTTGCCCTGTCCTGAGGCAGTGTCGCTGACGCCAGTACACCTACCAGCAGTGCCCTATTTACTCTATCAGTCCATCTCATCTGAAGTCTTCTCCTGTGCTGTTACTCCACCCTTCAGAGCATGATGTCCTCCAAGGACCAATCTTTCCTAGCCATGTGCCCACAGTATGTGAGATGGAGCTTAAAGTCCTAGCCTCCAAGGAGAAATTTGGTTTCACCCTCTCCAACACAGATCTATTTGTTTTTTTTGAGGTCCATGGTATGTTCAAGAATCTGCTCCAGCATCACAACTCAAAGGCATCAATTCTTCTTCTATCATCCTTAGTCATTGTCCAGCTCTCTGATTGATGCATAGTAGCAAGTAATTGCAAAAACTATGGGCTGGATCAGGCACACCTTAGTCTCTAGACTGACATCATTGCTTTTCAGTACTCTGGAGAAGTCCTTGATGGACGATTTACCTAATATAATTTGCCTATTGATTTCCTGACTGCTGATACCAAGAGTCTTGATGATGGAGCCGAATAAGCTGTAACTGTTAACCAACTCAATCTCTTCTCCATATACCATGGTGCTGCCAATTGGCCCAGTGGTGAGAATCTTTGTTTTCTTGATGTTGAGCTTCAATCCATATTGAAAACTACAGTCCTTGACCTTCTTCAGCAAGCACTTCAGGTCTTCCTCAGTTTCAGCAAGCAGGGTTGTGTCATCCACATGACGTAGGTTGTTGATGAGTCTTTCTCCAATCCTGATCACTAAAACCCTCCTCATAAAGCCCAACATCCTGAATGATCCGTTCTTCGTATAGATTGAAAAGGTATGGACAGGCTGTATCTTGTCATTCTTCCTTCCTGATTTAGAACCATGCAGTGTTTCCCTGCTCCGTTTCGAGGACTGCTTCCTGGTCCAAGTATAGGTTTTCCATGAGCACAATCAAGTGTTCTGGGAATCCCATTCTCCTTAAGCTTAGCTAGTTTGTTGTGATCCACACAGCCAAATACGTTTGCATAGTCAAGAAAACACAGATATTCCTCTTTGCTTTCAGCCAAGATCCACCTGACATTAGCGACAATGTCTCTAGTGCCACAGCGTCTTCTAAACCTAGTTTATATTTCTGGTAGTTCTCTGTCAATGTACTGTTCCTGTCGTTTCTGGGTAATCTTCAGAAGGATTTTACTTGCAGGTGATATAAGTGTGGTTTGACCTAGAGTCTGTCCGACTTTAATTTAAAAAGCAACTCAGAAACAGATTTGAGGCCTTGAACACTAATGAACGAAGACCAGATGAGCTGTGGGAGGATATCAAGAGTAAGAGTATCATCCACAAAGAATGCAAAAGTTCATGACCGAGACAAAAGGAAGAAAAAAAAGACCAAAATGGACGTCAGAAGAGTCTCGGAATCTTGCACTAGAGCGCCAAGAAGACAAAGCAAAGAGAAGAAATCAAGAAGTTAAGGAGCTGAATAGAAGATTTCAAAGGGCAGCTCAGGAAGACAAGGCAAAATATTATAATGAAATGTGTAAAGAACTGGAGTCCGGAAATCAAAAGGGCCATACTAGCTCACCATTTCTTAAACTGAAGGAACTAAAGAACATTAAGGAGGTTATGGATAAAATATTGAATGATCCAGGCAATATTAAAAGAAGATGGGAAAAGGGTACAGAGTCCTTAACCAAAAGAAATTGGCTGACACAGAAGAATTAAAAAAAACCCCAAACACATATAATTAAGAGGCAACGCTGATGAATGAGGGAATTCAGGCTGTTCTGAAGGACTTGGCAAAAAAATAAAGCCTGAGGAATTGACAGCATACCAACTGACATATTTCAACAAACAGATGCTGCCCTCCATGTGCTCACCAGGTTGCACCAAGAAATCTGGAGGACAACTACCTGGCCGACTGACTGGAAGAGATCCATATTTATTCCCATTCCAGAAAAAGGTGACCCAACAGAGTGTGGAAATCATCACGCAATTTCACTCATATCACATGTCCTTTCTCTTAAGTTTACTTATTAGAAATAAAACTAAAATATGAGAGGTAACAATGGAGTGGATATTTTAGAATGTCAACTTTCTAAGCAACTGTGAAGTCTCTGTCGCTGTTGTTAGGTGCCATCAAGGTAAGTACGACTCCAACAAGCAACAATGTACGTGTGTGTGTGTGTATAAATATGTGTACATATTTTCTTTTTCATTTATTAAAAAATTTAAAAATAAATAAAAGCTGGAAGAATGAAGGCTCAGCTAAGCGATTACTTTTTCAAGCTCTTTCTGCTTTAAAAAGAAAAACCACATTAAAATTTAAAAAAGTGCAGTACGACTCATGGCAACCTTATCAATGATGAATGTGACCTCTGTCCTACCCTGTGTCTATCCTCATCCTCTGACAGAGTTGAGCGCATTGCTGCAGTCACTGTGTTAATCCATCTCTCCGAGGACCCTCCTTTCTTTTGCTGACCTCTCACCTTTCTAAGTATGACATTCTTCTCTGAGGAATGACCCCTCCTCACAACATGACCAAAATATGTGAAAGAAAGCTTCAGCACCCTGCCTCTAAGAAACACCCTTCCTGCACTTTCTCCAAGACTATCTATTTGGGGTTTTCTTCTGGCAAGTCCATGTGACTGTACTTCAGTCCTCTTTCCAACACTATAACCTAAAGGCAGCAACTTTTCTTCTGTCACCCTTATTAATTCTCCAGCTACCAGAAGTCCTTCTCTTTTTAAAATTAATTTTCATGAAAGTTTACAAGAGACTTGGGGTCGCCAGTCATTCATTGTTGCACTTTTCTCCCTGCTCAAATTCAATCATCTCCTTGAAAAGTAAAATAAAAACTCTTTCATTGTTATGCAATCCCTCCCCCAAGTCCACTCCACTGTGCAGCCTTCGTTCTGGACTCCTGTCATGACAATACCCAATCATATATCCCTTTTAAACAGTTCTCTCCCTCATCTGTTTCAATGCAGTATACATCATTCCTTCCCTCCTTCTCTGTGTTCCCTAAACCCCAATGTCCCATTTTACAACCATTTGCCCTATGCAGTATTTGTCCTTTTGCGACTGAGATATTTCACTCAGCATAATGTCCTCCAGGCTCACCCATTTTGTATAATATTTCATGAGTTCCTTGTTTTTCAATGCAGCATAGTATCCCATTGTGTGAATATACCACGGCTTCTCTATCCATCCGTTTGTTGATGGGCACTTTGGTTGTTTCCAGCTCTTTGCTATTGCAAACAAAGCCACAATAAACATGAGTGTGCATATACCTGCTTGGATGTTAGTTATGGTTTCTTTAGGGTAAATTCCCAGTAGTGGAATTGCTGGGTCAAATGGTGTTTCTATTTGCAACTCTTTGAGAAAGCACCATACAGCCTTCCAAAGTGGTTGCACCATTTTACACTCCCACCAACAGTGAATAAGGGTTCCAGTTTCTCCAAAACCTCACCAGCATTTGATGTTTGCTGTTCTGTTAAATTTTGCTATTCTTAGTGGGGTGAGATGCTATCTTAAAGTTGTTTTGATTTGCATCTCTCTTAGAGCTAAGGATTTTGAACATTTCTTCATGTGTTTGTTTGCCATCTGAATGTCTTCTTAGGTGAAGTGTCTGTTCAAATCCTGTGCCCATTTTTCAACTGGGTTATTTATCTTTATCTTACTGTGGTGTTCTAATATTTTATAAATTCTAGATATAAGTCCCTTTTCTGACATGTCATTACCAAATATTTTTTCTCCCAATCTATGGCTTCCTTTTTTACCCTCTTGGGAAAGTTTTTGGATGTGCATAGGGATTTGATTCTTAGAAGGTCCCATTCACTATTTTATCCCCTCCTGGTTGTAGAATTTCCAAGATGCTTGGAAGACTGTTTATGTTGTGCATCAGGACTTCCAGAGTTCTTCCAAGCCTTTCTTTAACGACGTTTATAGTCCTTGGTTATAGTTCTAGGTCCATGATCCACTTTGAGTTGTTTTTGAGTATGGAGTGAGGTGTGGATCTTGAGTTTTCTGCAGATAGTTTTCCAATTTTGCCAGCACCATTTGTTTAAAAAGGCTGTCATTTCCTCACTTAACTGATTTCATCTCCTTGTCAAAAATCAGATGACCATAGGTAGATGGGCTAATTTCTGGATTCTCAATTCTATTCCATTGATCTATGTGTCTGTCATTGTCCCAGTACCATACTGTCTTGACCACCACGGCAGTGTAGTAGGATTTGAAATCAGGGAGCGAGATGCCTCCTACCTTGTTTTTTCTTTTTAAGGAGTGCTGTGTTTATTCTGGACCTCTTTCCATTCCAAATGAAATTGGAGATTGCTTATGTATTCCTGTTTTTTAAGAGGGACTTCTTAAAAAGCAGGGACACATAAGATCAGGGGTTTTCTGGCCCTTGTTTGCTAGGATATGTTCCACCAGTCCTGCTCAATTAATGAAATACTGCTATTCCAGTTTTATTATCAACAGAACAACGGATTTTAAGACAATGACTCCAGGTGGGTGAGCTTAGCCCTCTCCCTCTGGTTGTCACACACTGTGATTGACCACCAGGTGGCGAAGTCTTCTTATTTTCCTCAAAGCCCCAAACAAGGTTCCACTCAACTCTCTGTGGTCCTGCCAGAGCTAATTCACTGCTGACTCTCCAACCAGGTTTTACAGGCTGCAGGTTGCAGGGAAGGAGACTGTCCTTTCTTCCACTCAGCCGCTGGTGGGTGTGAACCGCCAGAGACATCGCCAGCTTTGTTTTCTCTGTGCAACACCCTACACACTACGCATTTAGTCTCCTGCAGAAGGGTTGAAAGAGAACAAATGACTTTCAGTCACTATTTGTTTAAAGGAAAAATGAAGCGGGAAACATCTGAGCCATAAGTAACTAGATTCTCCACAGATGATAATGAAGCCTTGTGTAGAATATGCATCTGGACTGAACCAAGAAAGTGTGGGGCAACGGTGACTGGACAATATTGTCTTTCCAAGCCAGGAAGCAAGAGAATGGCTATGATCAAAGTTTGAGAGGCAGGAACAGAGAAGAAGAGCTACTATTTCTGGGACGAGGCATATGCTGCATGCAGCACAGCTCAAATATGGGGATTTTGTTTTGTGTTAAGGTACCTTCTGAAGTTACTGGAATGTTCTCATCACCCTTCCGGTTTTTTTTTCTTTTCACCTTTCCCCCTAATTTCATTTCATTTTCTATCCATAGACTTACTCTACAATGTGCTTCTAAATGTCATAGCAAAAAGTCACATTTATATATTGATTCATGAAAGCGCATATGGACTTGGCCCTACTCAGCATGTTTTAATTTTAAAACATGATACAAAGCAATAAATTGCATTCTGCTCTTGTTTTTTCAACTCACCACTTGTAGCTGAGATCCAGCCCTGCAGCTATTTAAAAATGGAGCCCATTACTTCTGCCTGGCGCACAGCAATTTATCAAATGCTTCATGCATCTTCATATCTCTTTCCACCAAGCGATGGATACAGTATAATTCTAAGTCCTCCCCTACGATAAACAATTCTATCTTAGATATCATCATCTGTGACTCTTTATAGATCTTTGTGAGAGGCTACTTATAGTGAGAATTCAAATTATGAGACCTACATAATCTTGAGGTCATTATCAACAGTCAAATTAATCTCCAAAATGATGCATCAGTTTATATTCCAAACAATGGATTTGAGAGGTCTCATTTCTGATGTCCTGGTCTTAAAGAAAATACATTAAAATCTCTCCATGGTGAAATTTTACAGCTTTTTTAAGTTAAGAAGTTTGCTTCCATTTCTAACATCTATATATTTATCAAGAGAATGAATTTAGAAAACTTTTTATGCTATTTGTTTTATTGTTACGCACCATCCAGTCACCTATGATTCATTGCAAATCTATGCAGAACAGCTCTGAAGCCTGCTCTGTCCTGAGCCAGTCTCACTGATTCCGACACATCTACTCCCATTGCCCTAGATGCTGTATCAATCCGTCTCATGCAGGGTCTTCCTCTCCTGTGCTGTCCCTCCACCCTTCAGAACATTATGTCCTTCTCCAGGGACCAGTCCTTTCTGGCCACGTGCTCAAAGTACGTGAGATGGAGCTTCAAAATCCTAGCCTCCAAGGAGAAACTTGGTTTCACTCTGTCCAAAACAGACCTATTCGTTTTTTTGGAGGTCCATGGTAGGTTCAAGACCACAGTCTCTGTTTTCTTGATGTTGAGCTTCAATCCATATTGAAGGCTACCGTCCTTGACTTTCCACAGCAAGTGCTTCAGGTCCTCCTCAGTTTCAGTAAGCAAAGTTCTATCATTGGCACAACGTAGACTGTTGATGAATCTTCCTCCAATCTTGATGCCACGTTCCTCCTCATAAGGCCCAGCCTCCCGAATGAACTGTTCTGAATATAGAACGCATCCCTGACACACTCCTTTCCTGAATTTGAGCCAGGCAGTGTTTCTTTGCTCTTTCTGAGGACTGCTTCCGGGTCTGAGTATGGATTTTGCATAAAGACAATCAAATGTGCTCTAATTACCATTCTTCTCAAAATTAGCCACAGTTTGCTGTGATCCACATAGTCAAATGCCTTTGCAAAGTCAATGAAACACAGATAGACGTTCTTCTGGTACTCTTCGCTTTCTGCCAAGATCCGTCTGACATTGGTGATAATGTCTCTAGCTCCAAGACCTCTTCTAAACCCAGCTTGTATTTCTGATTGTTCTCTATTTATGTACTATTCCAGTCATTTTTTAAATAACTTCAGCAGGATTTTACGTGCATGTGATATTAGTGATATTGTTTGATAATTTGTACACCCAACTGGGTCACCATCGTTTAGGATGGGAGTAAGTATGGATCTCTTCTAGTGAATTGGCCAGGTACTTGTTCTTCAGATTTCTTAGCACAACCTGGTGAGCATGGCCAGGTCAGCATCTGTTTGTTTTAAATATGCCAATTGGTATTCCATTAATTCTTGGGGCCTTATTTTTTGCCAAGTCCTTTAGAGCCCTGTACTTCCTCCTCCATCATCATTGCCTCTTAATCATACTCGGAATAATTACATATTGTTCTTAAAATTATTAATGTAATTTATATTTACAGATATTTTTAAACTTTTGAATCAAT
Source organism: Elephantulus edwardii (assembly GCF_000299155.1). NCBI lineage: Eukaryota > Metazoa > Chordata > Mammalia > Macroscelidea > Macroscelididae > Elephantulus > Elephantulus edwardii. The sequence continues at coordinate 5,103,594 of NW_006399838.1, forward strand.
TTTGTAATCCTGGATTAACCCAGCATTTGATCATGATTTTTAAAATTTATTTTTATTTACTAATAATCTTATTTTTTTAATCTATATGGAAAATTGAAATTGACTAATATCTGTTTTCTAAAATTGTACTTATCCATATGGACTATCAAGGAAATGCTAACTTCACAAATCAGTTTGGTAACGTTCCCACTTTTTAGAATTTTTATTCAATATCTGAACCTTTTTTCTGGGAAAAAAGTATGTTATTGTTGTTGTTGTTGTTGTTATGTGCCGTCGAGTCGCCTGCGACTCATAGCAACCCTATGTACAACAGCCCTAAACCCCGCTCTATCCTGTGCCAATCGCACTGTCTCTGACACTCCCATCCCAATTATCCCAGTCACTGAATCAATCCACCTCATAGAGGGCCTTCCTCTCCTGCGCCGTCCCTCCACCCTCCCAAGCATGATGCCCCTCTCCAAGGACCGGTCTCTCCTCACTACATGTCCAAAGTAAGTTAGACGGAGCCTCAGAATCCTTGCCTCCAAGGAGCCACCCGGTTTAACCCTCTCCAGGACAAATCTATTTGTTTTCCTAGCAGTCCATGGTATTCTCAATACTCTTCTCCAGCACCACAGCTCAAAGTCATCAGTTCTCCTTCTATCCTCCTTGGTCATTGTCCAACTCTCTGATGCATAACAGGTGATTGCGAAGACCATGGCCTGTATCAGACACACCTTAGTCTCCAGAGAGACACCACTGCTCTTCAGCACTTTGGAGAGGTTGAAAATTATTAGTTCATTCATAGTTTGGTAGATTTCACTGTAAAAATTTACCATTTCAAGGTATATTTGGAGAATAAGATGTCCAATAAACATTCCAAAAATTTTAAAAACTCGTTTTTAATCATCTATTTCATTGCCTTATTGTTTTATATATATTTTCCTCCTTTTTTTCTATTTTCTCCTCATAAATTGAAACTTAGTTCGCTGGTTTTATCTTATTTTTTCCTTAGGTAGATCAACTTGAATGTAATTTGTTAATATTATTTTGTTTGTATACATTTTTACATATAATACTTTTGCTATCATCAAAACCTAAATTTTACATATTTCCCTTTATTATTGAAACTAAAAGTTCTTTAAGAGATTTTTCTGTTATGAGAGAAAGAAACATTTTAAACTATTTTTTGTTTTGTTTTTAAAATTACACTGGAGTCAAAGTATTGTTTAAGACATTGGTTATTTCAAATTGGTTGATGTGTCTTATGTGCATTTGTATTAGGTTGAATTTTTGAATGTTCAAAGTGAACTTAAAAAAATGCTTGAGGCTCGAAGCAGTGAACTCCCTAACCCACACAAGTTATTGTGTTCACCTTCCCTGGGTCTGGAGAGAACTTCAAGCAGGACTAGTTGCCCTCTTCTCCCTTGGATCCACGAGTTCCCCATAAAAGGTGAATCTTCCCACCCAGCCCAGGACCAAAGAGAATCTCAGGCAGGGTGAAGTGCCCTTCCCTCGTTTGGTACAGTGAGTTCCTCCAGCCAAAGTGATTCCTTCTTCCCACCCTAGGACCAGAAAGGACTACAGGCAGGTTGAGTTGCCCTATTCAGAACAGAGAACTCCCCAGGCAAGTTTGCCAGACCTCCAACCAGAACCTGTGACAAACACAGGCAAAGAAAACACCTCTATCACAGCAATGACACAGAAGAAGCCGACTATCTCAAACCCCACAAAAAGCCAAACCAAAACATCACTCAAAAGAAAGTGATCAAAACACAGATGCAATGGATCTCCTGGAGTTGGAAAGTCTGATGGAACTTCCTGACACAGAATTCAAAAGAACAATGATCAAACATTTTACTATGTGAAGGAAAAAGTCAAAGACTTGCAGAAGTCTACATGTAAAACTCGAGGAATTTTTAAAAAGCTGTGCCAGACTCTTTCGGCTGAAACCAGCACCTTGTAATGACAATCACAAAGGAAGGAGGAAGGCACCTGGTGTGTGTTTTTTCAGCACTTTAGGAAACATGGAGTTGTTCCCTTGGCCACTTGTATGTCAATTTATAAGAGAGGAGGTATTCTAGATATCAATGGATGTTGTTCAAAAAGCAATGCCTTACAAACATTATTGTTGTTGTTGTTGTTAAGTGCCGTCGAGTCGCAGGCAACTCATAGTGACCCTATAAATGAAAGTCCTGGACACTTCCTGGATAACTTTCATCCTTTCTCCAGGTTCATAGGGTTTCCAGAGGCAAGCTACTGGGGAAGTGGATGTCACTCCTACTTCTAAGCTTGTTTTAATCGGGGAGCTTCACCAAGCACTGTCCACCATGGGTAACAGAATTCGGCTTCACAGTAACCACGAGCTACCTCTGTACAGAAAGTGGACATACCAGGGTTACACGACCTAGAAGAATGTTTCACCAAAAACAATTAAAGGCTGATAGGATTTGAAGCTAGGGCCCCCACCCTTAAGTACCCTTACTTTAGGGGTCCGGGCCACCCATCCATCTATGAAGGCCAAAAAGGACAGTAACACACAATGCAAACGACCCCAGAAACTTCCCTTGCCTGACAACCAAACATTACCAAGGCAAAATTGGAAGGGTCTGCAGTGTTACCCAGCATGCTATTGGCATTGTTGTAAATAAACAAGTTTAGGGTAAGATTTTTTGCTAGAGAATTACTCTGCACATTGAGCATATCAAGCACTCCAAGAGCAGAGAGAACTTCCTGAAGCACGTGAAAGAAAATTCTCAGAAAAAGAAGGAAATTGAGTAGAAAGACACTTTCCAGGTAAAGTATCAGCCTGCTCCCCCACACCCACCCCAGAGAGAGGGACACGTTTTGAGAACAAATAGGAAAGAGTTCAAGCTGCCAGAGCCTACTCCTTATGAATTTATGGCATAAAAGGAGTGAAGTAAATAGAGACTCCTGTTGTTGTTATGTGCCGTCGAGTCACCTGCGACTCATAGTGACCCTATGTACAACAGCCCTAAACCCTGCTCTATCCTGTGCCAATCGTACTGTCTATGACACACCTACTCCCATTACCCCAGTCATTGAATCAATCCATCTCATTGAGGATCTTCCCCTCCTGCGCTGTCCCTCCACCCTCCCAAGCATGACGTCCCTCTCCAAGGACTGGTCCCTCCTTACAACATGTCCAAAATATGTCAGACGAAGCTTCAGAATCCTTGCCTCCAAGAAGCAGCCTAGTTTACTAGTTTAACCCTCTCTAGGACAAATCTGTTCATTTTCTTAGCAGTCCATGGTTTCTCCAATACTCTTCCGCATCCCACACCCCACAGGTAAATGTGACCCAAAGGCCTGGCAGGTCAAGGCGGAGCCAGAAATTGTTGGGAATACAATCTATATACCAGAACTACAGGACACACTTGCTTGGGAAACATTACCCCTAAACTCAAGAGACTCTGGCTACAGCATAAGAAACTGTCAACAGCTGAAGTGTTCGGAATCACAGAAGCCCATAAAGCTTAAGACATAAGCTATCACATCAAGGGCTGGACAACAGGAGATAGGTGTTGAAGGGAGTGGGTGTGAGTGGAAGGGGATGCTGGTGGATGGTAGAGCAGGGAAATAGGTGGGTAAAGACACCTATGTTGTGTCAAGGCCGGGGACAACAATGAAACTAATGGTTAATTCTACAATTGGGGAAATATCTTTCATTTGATTTTTTCCTGTAAAATGCTTGTCTGTCAGATACTTCTCTAAATCTGAGCATTCAGATTAAGATAGACTAAGAAGAAGGATTGGCCATCCACTTCCGAAATAGCAGGTCTCTGAAAACCCTATGTACCTATGTGCAAAAGAGACTACTAACAACAACAAAAAATAGAATGAAAGAAAGAAAAATGCAATACAAGGGAAAGCCAATAAAAAATCTATGAAGCATTAGAAACTCAAAGAAAATAAGATAAAGCAATCCAAAATATTAAGACCAATGTCTGAGGAGCTGTAAACATGTTAGTTGGAGGGAAAGACTAGCAGAATTGAAGAGACGGGACACAGAATCAGTGAAACAGAAGATGAAGCAGTTAGCACTGATCTGCTAGAGCCAAAAAGCACAACCAAAAAGAAAAGAAAAGAAAGAAAGCCCAAGAATAATGTGGGACAACATCAAGAGACATAAAATACGTATAATTGGAATTTGAGAACAGGAAGAAGCAATAAAAGGCACTGAAAAAAAATTGTGGAAGAGTTATTAGAAGAAAATTTTCCTGGTATCATAAAAAAATGAGAAAATTTAAGAAAAATTAAACATTTAGCAATACCTCCTACAGCAAGAAGACAAGAGAAAGAAATAAGAAGCATTCAAATTGGCAAACAGATAAAATCTTCCATATATGGAAATAATAAGATAAGTACACTTGGAAAACCCCAAAGACTCAGAAAAAAACTGTTGGGCAGAGTTAAGCAATTCAGAAAAGTAGCCAGATAGAAGATCAACATTCAAAAAATAAGTCTGATTTCAGTAGCAAAGAGAACATTGAAAAAAAAATAAGAAAAACAAAAGCAATTGCAATAGCTAACCACAGAGGTCCACATTTGTTCCCATTCCCAATAAGGGTGATCTAAATGAATGTGGAAATTATCGAACAATATCATTGATATCACATGCAAGCAAAATACTGCTGAAGATCATTCAAAAATGGCTGTAACAATACACAGATAAGGAACTACTCGAAGTTCAAGCAGGATTTAGAAGAGGCCGTGGCACCAGAAATATCATTGCTGCTGTCAGATGAATCCTGGCTGAAAGTAAGGAATGACAGAAGAATGTCTATTTGTGTTTTATTGACTATTCAAAAGTGTTTGTGGGGTTCATTACAAGTTGTGGTTGACATTGAGAAGAATGGGAATCCCAGAGCACTTGACTGTGTTAATGTGGAACCTATCCCTGGACCAAGAGGCTGTTGTGTGAATAGAGCAGGGGAGCACTGCATGGTTTGGAATAGGGAAGGGAGTGCATCAGGGGTGTAGTCTACCTCCAAACCTGTTCATTCTATATGCTGAGCAAATTATTCAAGAAGCTGGGCTTTATGAAAAGGAGTGTGGCATCAGGATTGGAAGGAGACTAATCAATAACCTGCATTATACAGATGACACAACCTTGCTTGCTGAAAGTGAAGAAGACTTGAAGCACTTGTTGAAGATGTTCAAGGAATACAGCCTTCTGTATGGATTGTGTCTCAATACCAAGAAAACAAAGATTCTTACCACTGGACCAACAGACAGTGTCATGATGGATGGAGAGGAGATACAAACTGTCAACAGCTTCATCTTGCTTGGATGCACAATCAACACCCTTGGTACCAGCAGTGTTATGATGGCACAGGACAGAATAGGGTTCAGATCTTTTGTTCACAGGGTCGCTATGAGTCGTGCTCAACTTGATGGCACCTAACAACAACAACCACAGATTAAATACTTAGGAACAAATTTAACATGAGACACAAAAGAATATATGAAGTTAAAAATGCTATGAAAAGAAACAAAAAGAGACCTAGATAAATGGGAACTATACCATTCTTACGGATAGGAAGACTCAATATCATGAAAATGACAATTTTTTTCTATAAATTCCATGCAATCCCAATATGTATACTGACACCATTATTTAACAAGATAGAAAGGAAAATTCCCAATCTTATATGGATAGGAAAGAGCCTCCAATAAGCAAAGAACTATTGAAAAATCAAAACAAAGTAAGACCAAACATACTTGCTGATCTCAAAACGTACTACACCAGACATAGTCAAGACAATATGGTACTAATACAGTAACAGACACATAGATTAATGGAAATGAATCCAGAAATCAACCCATATCGTGAAGAGTCTTTGCATGTTGCTGCGCTTAACAGCTTAGAGACATATATGTTAGCTTGTCTATCGTGAGTACAGGGCTTGTCTGTCAGATGCTGTACCAGAAGGACTTCCCAAATGAAAACATACTAAGAAGTGTTTGTCATCCACTTCTGAAGCAGGAGGCCTTCAAAAATGCTATGAACAACAGAGCACACAGAGACCATTAGGTATAGCACTGGAGGCTGAACCCTTTCACAGAGAATCCAAAAATGAGGAGGAATGTTTGCAAATCCCACTAACAAGAGAAACATAGAATGCCTACTATTGCAACAGTAGGACAGAGACACTGGGGGTGGGGAGAAGATGACCAGGAAAAGAAGGGATAGAAAAGGAACACTGCACTGGTATGGATGAAAGGAAGAACAATCTGAAAGAAATGGGCAACTAGAGATTATGTGTATGACAATTAATCGCCTGGGACAGGACAAGCATTGCAAAGGGAATCGGAGAAAGGAAAAGGAGGAGAATATACACGCCTGAATGAAAGTCAATCTCTTTGTAAACCTTCAGCAAAAATGAAAAATGGCTTGTGAATTTCACTTGAACTTTTGGGTTTTTTAAAAAAATATTTTATTGGGTTTTTTTTATATGATAATTCCTTGACATTATATTTCATCTGTATACATTGTTTTTTACACAATCTTTCATTTACCTTGTGTTTCATACAATCATTCATACACCTATTTCACATTTTTTCTAAATTAAGTTACAAAGTTTACATACATTGTGTTGCACACTATTCTTCATTCACATTGTGTTTCATATAACCATTCTCATGCAGTTATTTATTATTAGCTATTAATTATAACTTTCTAATTTTATACTTTTTTTTATTTACAAAGTTTGAGTACACTGTTTTTCCTTCCTATTTCCTTCACCCTCCACCCAGTGAATTGTTAAATAGTGTAAGTACTCATTACATCTTACTAAAATATTGTTCCTTTAACTAGTATCTATCCTACTTATCTTCTATACTTTTGTTTGATAAGATCAATGCCTCAGATTTCACTTATTTTATATTTCTTGTTATATTTTCTTATTTTCAAGCTTTCTTCTTATTCCTGCTTTAAATCAGCTTTTCTTATATGTTGAAACTCTTTTCTTTTAAAAAAATTATTAATTTTCATGAAAATTTACAGACTTTGGATTTCCATTCATTGAATGCTGCACTTTTCTCCCTGCCCACCCCCTCTCGCAGTTCGCTCTTCTCTTTGAAAAGAGAAAGAAAAATTCTTTCATTGTTTTACAATCCCTCCCCCTAGGTCCACTCCACTGTGCAGTCTTCATTCTGGACTCCTGGCATGACAATAATACCTAATCATATATCCCTTTCAAACAGGTATCTCCCTCATCTGTTCCAATGCAGTATAAATTATTTATCCCATCTTTCTCAGTCTCCCCTCAACCCCAATGTCAGTCCTGTTTTACAGCAGTGGCACCATGCAGTATTTGTCCTTTTGTGACT
>NW_006399838.1:5111109-5117510 GCF_000299155.1 Elephantulus edwardii
ACTTACTTATATACTTTAATTTCTTAGTTTTCTTTTACAATGCATTTTTTAATCCTTTTTTTCCCATACTCTTACATTACCTTGTTACTATGTACCGTAGAGCCAGAACTGACCCATAGCTGATCCTTCAGCAGGTTTTCAGAGGCAGTTAATCACAGAGGAGGAGACCACCCATCCTTCAACTGCAGAGCAGCTGGTAGATTCGAACCTCATGAATTTCTGTATTGAGGCACAGCTTCTTGCCACTAGGCTACCAGTGCTCCCTTAACTTGGCTTAAACAGTTTGATTTCTTAACAGTTTTTAAATAATAAATTTATTTTTGTGTTTGATACCTCTAATTTATAAGGCCAAGAGTTATCTTTCTGTTCTCAGTCTAAGTTTAAATGTCATTAATCTCTGTATCTTGCACACTTACCACCAACAAGCTAAAAATTTTAACAAAATCTCTCATTTCACACTCTTCTTTTCCATGTTGGTTCCATCTGGCGTTTTAGCACAAAATTATACTTTGACGTGTCGGTTGTGTGGCTACACAATTGCTAATCTATTAAAAATATTTTTTACCTTGCCAATCAGAGCACTGTATTTCTCTACCAAGTCCTGCCCAAGTCCTGTGAACACTGCCGTGGGCTGACCTTGATGATTTCTTACTATGAAGTTGAGAGAAATCAAGTGGCCCTCAGAAAGAGCTCTCTGCCACTCATCCCCTTGTCTGTGGTCTCAGGACCTCTCCTGTTGCAGGTCACATTTCCTGCTGCTTTTTCACTACCTCAGAGCCCAGCCCCTTCTGTCCCTGTAGGTGTTTTTCAACTCCTAGGTTGACCACTGACTGATAGTCACAAACCTATCACTCTGTTAACACCACGAGTGTTGGGCTGTAGAGCAGTAGGTGAGGAGGGAGGGTCTGATCATCGAGAATAGTTTCTGTATTTTACTCAAAACTGGAAGTTGCAAAGAGGATCGATGCTCTTCTTAGGGTTATTGGTAGAATCAAAAGAGATATAAATGGTCACTGTATATTACTGGGGGATATTTTTCCTCTAGCGTTCTGAATAGGTAAGGAAGTTGGAGAGAAGAAAAGAGGAAACTAGCTAATGACAGCAATTTTACACTCTTGTCAGCTAATAGACTTTGAGGTGAGTAATATATTCATGACTGGCCTATTGGAAAAAGCCTTCTCACCTCCTTTCTTCCTTATTTAAATAAAACACAATGGACTAAAGAATATTAGGCTTGAGGGGATGGGGACCAGTGGAAGAGCCTAAAGTTAATGTGAGTTCATTTTCTCTACCACATTGCACTGACAATAAACTTCAAAGGGAAAATTAGTATGGATATTACTTGCAATTGAAAATGGATATTAGTTCATTAGGAAGATAACTAAGTCCTTCCTCCTATTATTATTCCGATTCTTTCCAGAAAAACTTTTCTTTAAAACTGAAAATACAGAGCAAGGGAGATATCAGCTTAGAAATAATTAACTATTCTATTTAACTTTAACAGTATATTTTCATGTCATTCTGTAGGGTATATCTTTAAAGAATTAAACCAAATAAATACAAGAACATTCTCTACTATCTTTATAATTTTCCATTAATTAAAATTTAAAGAAATATTGGCAATACATCATTCTTGGGAGTATTATGGAGAATAATAATTTTTATTCTTTATGTTGTTGGTGTATACCTTGGAGTCAGATCCGATCCATAGCTGACCCTCTGGTGGGTTTTCAGAGGCTGTTAACTGCATGGGAGGACAATGTCCACCCTCCTCCCAAGGAGTAGCTGGTGCATTCAAACCACACACCTTCAGGATTGCAGTGTAGCTTCTTGCCCCTAAGCCACCAGAGCTCCCTTTATGTTAGTGATTATTTGTATTCTTTGTAATACATAATTATAATCACCACATTTTAGTGACTAAATTGTCGTAAAACAAAAGTTTATTTCTTTATTGGTTGTTGTTATATGTGCCATCGAGTTGCACATTGCATTTCATTCATATACATGGTGGGGAGAGGTGTGTGTGTGTGTGTTTCACATTTTCCTTCACTGACATTATGCTTCATACAATCATTCCCATAAATTGTGTTTTATAAAATTAATCACCATTAAAAAATTAATCACCATTAGACTATGCCCACCATTACCCCACCTTTTCAGGTCCCCAGTAGATCTATCCCATTTTCTTTACCCCCTCCATCCACCCACCAAATTGTGTGACACACACCCCCCCCACCTAGCCTCACCCCTCTGCTCCCATTCTTTCCTCCTCCCTTGGACCCTCACACACATTTCACTAGTTGCTCCTCTACTTTTAAAGTAATGATCGTACGCAGTATTTGTCCCTTTGAGACTGAGTCTGTTCATTCAGCATAATGCTCTTCTTTCTCTCCCAAGTTATGTAGTGCTTTTTAAAAAATTGTTGCTTCTGAGTGCTGCATAGTATTCCATCATATGAATGCACTACAATTTCTCAATCCATTCACTTGCAGTTGGACATCTGGGCTGTTTCCATGTTCTTGCAATGGTGAATTATGCTGCTACGAACATTGGTATATAAGTCTCCATTTATATCTCAGTTCTAATCTTCTTGGACTATATTCCTAGCAGTGGAATAGCTGGATCATAAGTAGTTTCTATGTTTAGCTTTTTGAGGAAACATTAAATTGCTTTCCAGAATGGTTGTACCATTTTACAATCTCACCAATTGTATATAAGAATTCAAATTTCTCCACATCCTCTCCCACATATATTGCTTGCTGTCCTGTTAAACTTTGCCACTGCTACTAGGGTGAGAAGGTATCTCATTGGAGTTCTGATTTGCATCTTTCTTATTGACAGTGATTTGGGGCATTTCTTCATATATCTGTTGGCCATCCAGAATGTCTTCCTCTGTCTTTCCATATTTTTTGCTCATTTTTGTAATTGAGTTACTAGTATTTTTCTTGTGGAGGTCCTGTAGTAGTCTGTAAACTTCTGTTATGAGACCCTTGCCTGAGATTGTATTGCTAAATGTTTTTTTCTTGGGTGGTAGGTTTTCTTTTCTCCCTGCTGGAAAAAGTTTTTGATGCACACAGGGATTTAATCTGCGGAAGGTCCCACTCATCAATTTTATCCTTCCCTCCCTGTGTATTTCTGGCTCTATGATTTGGGGCTTTACTCCCAAGTCTCTGATTCACCTTGAGCTGATTATCGTGTCTGAAGTGAGGTGTGGGTCCTGCTTTGCCTATGTGTAGGTAGCAGTCCAGTTTTGCACCATTTGTTGAAGAGGTTATCATTTCTCTATTTCATAGGTTTTGTTTACTTGTCAAGTATCATTTGACCATCGAAAGATGGGCCTACTTGTGGGTTCTCGATTCTGTTCTATTAGTCTGTATGCCTTTCATTATACCAATACTGTGCTGTTTTGATGAGTACATCTGGGCAGGAGGTTTTGAGATCAGGGAGTGCTATGCCTCCCACTTCATTTTTGCTTTTCAGAAGTGCTTCGCTTATTTATTTTATTTGTGGCCTCTTTCCTCTCCAATGCAAAGACACACAGTTCAGGTCTAAAAGTTTTCCACAAAACTGTTAACTCGAGGTAAGCTGAATTTTGTCCTTGTCTCACTCAGATTTTTACATACTTTGTTTTTACTTAATTTCTCAAGTTAACAGTTTTTCTGAATTTATTAAAAGAGCTGATAATTTTAACGGATCTGATGGCTTATTACTGTTAAGAGTTGCACTACCAATGCACAGACACACAGTTCAGGTCTAAAAGCTCCTCCGCAGGAGAATTATGGGCAATCTTCTCCCTAGTGATTTACTGCTTCTGATTAGCTTCAGAGAGAACAACTGTTGGAGACATCTGCTAAACCGGATTTTTAATTTAATGGAATTTGTTGAACTCTGTCAGCAAAGTGCAATTGCTATGCACCATCTGTTGAGATTTTCAAACTACCTTACTTATATAGAACTGGATGCAACAATTGCATCCATTAAGATCATTGTCTTATATCTAGTGCCTCTCTAACAAATACTACAAGCGTATCGCTTTAACAAAGAGAAATTTATTCCTTGTTGTTGAGTACCACTGAGTCAGAAGTGACCCACAGCTAACCCTCCAGTGGGTTTTCAGGGGCAGCTCAGGAGGAAATTGTCCATCCTTCTCCCATGGAGCTGTGGGTGGATTCTAACCATGGACCTTTACCCATGTTTCCCCCGTGGAGCCTCCAGTGGATTCAAACTGTGTACCATAGGGATTACTGTGCAGCTTCTTGCCATCAGGCCACCAGAGCTCCTGTTAGAATTTAGAAGGCTAAGAGTTCAGATTCAAAGTACTAACTCCAGGAGAAGGTCGTCCTCTCCCTGCCAGCTCTCTAGGGAAAGGTCTTTGTTTCCTTTAAACATCTGTGGCCTCCTTGGAGCTTATTTGGAGATATCGCTGTGTGCCTTGCTTCAATCTACCCCTGAGTCTAGGAGTTTCTCAGCGCAGGTACCTGGATCCAGAGTTTGGCCTCTTCATTAGTGATAGTGAAGTCTGGTGGTCCGGTGTTAAGGACCTGCGCTGCAACCCCAAAGGCACATGGTTTGAATCTATCAGCTGCTCCTTGAGAGGAAGATGGGTACTCTCCTCCTGTGCAATTAACTACCTCTGAAAACTGGCTGGAGGGTCAGCTAGGGGTCAGTTCCAACTCAATGGTAAACAGTAACAGTGAAGCCTCTCTGATGTCTGCTCACTTGCTCACTCTATCTCTTACAAGAAATTGACTTGAATACAACCGAATCCTATAGATTGTGTCTTTTCCCACTAACATATATGCCTTCGCATAGTCAACGAAACATAGACGTTCCTCTAGTACTCCCTGCTTTCAGCCAAGATCCATCTAACATTAGCTGCAATATCTCTAGTACCATGGAATCTTCTAGACCTGGCCTGCACTTCTGACATTTCTCTGTTGATGTGCTGGTCCAGCCATTATTGGATAATTTTCAGCAGAACTTTGCTTGCATGTGATATTAATGATGTTATTCGATAATTTTTCACACTGTCGGATCACGTTTCTTTGGAATGGGAACAAATACAGATCTCTTCCAGTCAGTCTTCCAGATTTCTTGGCACAACTTGGTGAGCATATCCAGGGCAGTATCTGTTTGTTGAAATATATCAATTGGTATACCATGAATTCCGGGGGTATTGTTTTTTGTCAATTCTTTCGTAACAGCTTGAATGTCTTCCTTCATCACCACAGGCTCTTGCTGTCTGCCAATTCCTTTTGGTACAATGACTCTGTATAATCTTTCCATCTTCTTATAATACTTCCTGGATCTTTCAGTACTCTGCCCAAAGCATCCTTAAATATTGCAATGGGCTCCAGGAGGAGAAACATGACATCAGGATTGGAGGAAGACTCATCAACAATCTGCATTATGCAGATGACACAACCCTGCTTGCTGAAACTAACTTTTAGTTGGGTACAGTACACGGCATATACCCACAAGGTCAAGTTGGCCAATTGTCTAGCTTAGATCTTCTGCATCTTTGTTAAGTTTCATTCAAGTTGATCTATCCTTTGGTGAAAGTGGTGTATTAAAATCCCCTATAACTACAGTGGTTATATTTCTTTTTTAAAGTCGTTAGCTATTATGTATTTTGCAGGTCTATCATGTAGTGCATAGATGTTGGCCAAGGTATTATCTTTTTTATATATTTTGTCTTTAATCACTATATAGCCCCCTTCCTTATCTTTTATGGTGGTTTTCATGGTGAAGACTATTTTATCAGAGATTAGTACTGTTTCTCCTGAAGCCTTTCTATAACTATCATCATCTGTCAAAGTTCACAGAGTTTCCAGCCATGTTGTTTAGGAAGTAGATGTCGCTACTGCTTCCAAACTTGTCTTGTCAGGTTACCTCAGGACAGCATATTGATAGAAGAGTGCTGTACCAGTTAGAAGATTTTTCCTCCAAAATATAACAACCATTTTTTAAATACAAAGGCCCTCCACAACGTCTTGTTGACTCTAAACAAGAGGCTTATGTTAAAAATAAAACACACCAACAATATATTATGTTGTTATGTTGAGTGGCCTGTGACATATAGTGACCCTATGTCCAGCAGCTCTGAACCCTTCCTTGTCCTGAGCCAGTCTCACTAACTCCAACACACCAACCCTCATTACCCCAGATACTGTATCAATCCATCTCATCCGGGGTCTTCCTCTCCTGTGCTGTCCCTCCACCCTTCTGAGCATGATGTCCTTCTCCAAGGACTGGTCTCTCCTGGTCACATACCTAAAGTATGTAAGACAGAGCTTCAAAATCCTAACTTCCAAGGACAGACTTGCTTTCACCTTCTGCAAGACAGATCTATTTGTTTTCTTGGCAGTCTATGATATGTTCAAGACTCTTCTCCAGCAATT
>NW_006399838.1:5121020-5127248 GCF_000299155.1 Elephantulus edwardii
TGACATTTTTGCTCTTCAGCACTCTGGAGAGGTCCCTGACACAGATTTTCCTAATGCAATTCAGGTTTGTTTGTGGGTCTTTTGTTTTTTGCTTTGGGGTTTTGGGTTTTTTTGTTTGTTTGTTTGTTTGTTTGTTTTTAATTTCTTGGCTGCTAGTGCCAAGAGTGTTGATGGTGGAACCTAGTAACCTGAAATAGTTAACAACCTATTCTTCATCTATTAGGGTGCTGCCAATTGGACCCCAAGTGGTGAAAGTCTTTGTCTTCTTGATGTTGAGCTTCAATCTATATTACAAACTACAGTCCATGACCTTCTAAAGCAAATGTTTTAGGCCGTTCTCAGTTTCACCAAGCAAGGTTGTGGCATCTGCATAACCCAGGTTGTTGATGACTCCTGCTCCAATCCTGATATCACATTCCTCCTCATAAAGTCCAGCCTCCTGGATGATCTGTTCTGCATACAGATTGAAAAGGAAGGAGACAGGACACATCCTTGACACACTCCTTTCCTGATTTTAAACCATTCAGTATATTCTTGCTCTATTCTGACAACCGCCTCCTGGTCCAAGTATAGGACCACACTCAGATGTTCCTGGATTCTCATTCTTCTCAAGGTTAGCCACAATTTGCTGTGATCCACACAATCATATGCCTTTGTTAATTAGGTTCTCACTCTCTTATAACTTTATTATATACACATAATATTATGGATAAATCTATCATCATTCCATATTTTGGAAAAATTGGAAATTATAGTTCATTATCTGGAAGAACATAAATTTATAATCTGAGAAATAGCCTTGGAAGTCATGTGATCATCATTCACATTTCTCTAAGGTAGTCACAAATATGGAACCTTCCTCCATATTCCCTTTCTTTCGCTTTCCCCCTCAAATTTTTATCTTCCATGTAGGATTCCAGCTGTAGCCTATAGTATACCTCATGTGTTTAGAACTGGAAAATCAATCATTTTTTCCTTTGCCTTGGATTTGTGTAAGAGTTAGTTCAGCTAACAGTTGGAGACCGAATCCAGAATCAAATGGACTGGCATTTGAATACTTCTGGCAGTGAGAAAGACAAAGACACGTGGAGTAGATGTAGAGCTGAAGGAGAGAGGAAAAATTGTTGAGTTCTACCTGAAGAGTCTTGAGCACATTACAAGCAAGTGAGAAGTATCTGGAGACTATACATGAAATAGAAGGAGTAACTGATGAAAAGTGGTAATGGATAGGCCCCAAAGGTGAAGAAAATACAAGCGTTGGGTACATGTAGATAAATTTGGGTCTGAGGAGTTCTGAGTTTGTGTCCAGGCGCCTCTATTTTCTTAAACAGATTAAGTGTTCTGCTTAGGGAAAAGGAGATGAAGAGGGGTGTGGTTGGAAGTTTGAGACGTACGAAATATTTTAAAGCAGATGGCGAGAGTGACAGTAAATTGATTAGTAGACTACGGCAATATTTATAGGCAGTGTTGAAAGCCTAGTTCGTATCACTGATTCTTAGGTAGGAACTAATCTGTCATCTCCTGGGATATTCTCCAACATCCCTGTGATGTGTAGATATAGCATTTTACTAGATAAGTAAGAGGAAAAGATAGAGATGAGTAAGAGGAAATGACAGAGATGAGTAAGAGGAAAAGATAGAGGATCAGTAGATTTATGAGACTGAAGGCAGTGCTATTGAAACAGTGAAGCATGAAATCCAAGCTATAAAGGGTATGCATGATGTATGAAAAGGAAATTGTCACTAGAGAGGAAGTGCCAAATTTATCTTCAAAAGTTTAAAGTTAGAGACGGTGTACATCAAAATACTGAAACTTAAATTAAAAAAAACAAATGATGTAATAAAAAAAGGTATTTTAAAGGGTTGGAGCAATAGTGAAGTCATTTTTTAAAAAATAATGCTAACTGTTGAAGTTGGATGGGTGCTTGGGGTTAAATCAAATAGTAAAATAACTTGAAGGAAACAGAAAGTAGAGAGCAAAATCCAAATCCTCTGCTTCATAGTAAATAAAATAATAGCACAACAAGATGGTATTGCTACAGAGAAACAAAGACTATAGCCTTCAATACATCACCCACAAGAAAACAAAGGCCCCTACCATTAGGCCAATAGGCAACATCATGTTAGATGGAGAAAGGACTGAAACTGTCAAAAATTTCATCTTACTTGGATCCATAATCAACATCCTTGATATTAGCAGACAGGAGGTCGGCAGACACATTGCACTGGGCAAGTCCACTGTCAGGAACCTCTCTAAACACTGAAGAGCGACGATGTCGGTTTGAAGACTAAGGTGCGCTTGATTCAGTCTTTTCAGCTTTCTATGCATCTGAAAACTGGACAATACTAAAGGCTACAGAGAAAGATTTTATGCCTTTGAACTGTGGTGTTGGAGAAGAGTGATGAAGATTCCATGGGCCGCCAACAGAACAGACATATGTCTTGGAGAAGATGCAGCCAAATTTGGAGGCAATGATGATGAAGTATGTCTCACAAACCTTAGGCATGTTGTTAGGAGAGGAGTGATGGCAGAAGTCAGGGAGACCCTCGACCAGGTAAGCTGACGTGGTGAACTACAATAACGAGCTGAGTGTATCAAAGACTGTGAAGCTGACAGTGGATAGGATAGGACAGTGTTCAGATAAGTTGTTCATAGGGTCACTCTGAGTCATACTTGACCCGATAACACCTAACAACAACACAACAATGACCTGGACATGTCTCTAAATATTTCTAAAAAACCCAAACGCTGCCGACGAGTTGATTCTCACTCAGCAACCTGCACTGAGTTTCAAGGCAGTAAATCACACAGGAAGAGACCACTCATCTTTCTCCCAGAGAGTGACCGATGGATTCTCACCGCCAGAAAGGCACGGCCTTTGGATTTCTCTAAGATACACAACAACAACAACTTGCAGAGTTGGAACTGGCCCACAGCTGACTCTTCAGCACAGAGGGTTTTCAGAGGCAGTTAATCACCCGGGAGGAGACTGCCCATCCTTCTCCCGTGGAGCCGCTGGTGGCCTCGAACCACGTGCCTTTGAGACTGCAGCACAACTTCTTGCCACTAGATCAAGCTATCAGATCTCTAACTCTTAAAGAACTCCGATTCTCAGGGCCAGTGGATCTCCTCTTCACTCTAGATAACACATATTCCTCAAGTTATCAGAACTGGTGCTCTCATATTTGAAAATCTACCTACTGATTCGGTGGGGACATAGTCCACATAGAATTGCACTGCTAACTCCAAGGTTATGCCTCTCCGATTTTACTGAGCCTGAATGTCATACCACTATACCCAACGTCACCATCCACATAATTGCTCGTGTGCTCAAGACAGTACAGACACTGTGTCATTGCATGTTGTTGGGGTATTCCTCCCCCCACCCCCGATCCTCTACTTTACTTTACCAACCATATTATCATTTTCTAGTGGCTTGAGCCTCATGATAGAATGCTCCAAGTATGTGAGATGAAGTCTTGTCATCTTCTCTTTCAAGGAACATTTTAGCTAAATTTCTTCCAACACAAGTTTGTTCTCTTGTCATTCCATGGTAGATTCAATATTCCCCAACACTATGATTCAAAGATACCAGTTCTTATTTGGTTTTACTTATTCAGTACCCAACTTTCCCATGTATATCAAGCAATTGAAACCATAGTGTGAGGCAGGCGCATCTTAGTCCTTAAAGTGCTACCCTTGCTCCTCAGCCCTTTAAAGAAGTCATCTGCACATTTTTTAATGCAATATGTCATTTGATTCTGTGACCGCCACTTTTGTAGGTGCTGATTGTGCTCTAAGAAAACCCTTTGTTCATTTCAATCTTTTTTCCAGTCATCACGATGTTTATTGATCTAAGTGTGAGAATTAGCCTGCTGAGTTTGACTTCTAAAATAAAAAAATCATAAAGATTTTTTAAATGAATTTTTAACTGTATGGTAATTTAATTAACGTGATGATGATAATGTATCTAATTATACGATGTCTTTTTAAGTGCCTGGATGCTAAGTTAAATTTTTTTCCAGGAATATAATCTTTCTACTACTCTGATGATGTAAGTTGATACTGAATTTGGATTCTTAAAGCTTGTTGGTTTGAGAAAAGTGATGGGTATTTCTTACTATAAAAATGTACATGATTTTATTCAAATGAGGCTACATGATGTAGTAGAAAGAGTATGAGCAATGAAGTCAAATATATTAGCACATTGTGTACAAAGTCCAAGGGAACATTAAAATAAATGATGTCCTTTATTAGAAAAGCACAACACGCCACATTTACTTATGCACTTCCTTATGTATCTTATGCTTATATTTGTCACTGTAAATGAAATATAAATTTAATTAAGTGAATAAATGATTGCTTCATGTGGTATTCTATGTGCAAGAAACTGTATTATGCTTTCTGGGTTATTTAAAAAAATAAAATTTTGTTCTCAAATTGCTTTTAGTCTGACTGAAAAAACATGACGAAGCTAACTGGCTGAACCAAACCTACAACGCTGGAAGGGAACATATATTTTCTATCCTCCCTTGAAGATAGGGGTTGGCCAGTGTGATGTTAGGGAAAGTTTTGAATTGGAATTCTTGCAGTCCTTTTCTCTTAGTTCTCTGTTTCTCATCTAGAATTCATCTGTATAACTGGAAGTTCCACACTTAGATTGAACCATGAAGTGAAGGTAAGAGATTGGAAGGATTCTAGAGTGAAAAAATAGGGGGTATGAGTTTTTTATGACAGTATGCCAGAGAGAGAGAGACAGAGATATAGAGTTAGAGAGATAGAGAGAGAGAGAGATAGATACAGAGAGATAGAGATAGATATAGAGGATATATAGATATATAAAGATAGATCTCTTTCTCTATGTTTATGTCTATGTCTATCTCTATTTATGTATTTTTGTCAGATTTCTTTCAAAACAAAAACAGCCTATCCCTTTTTTATCTTGTTTCAGTCTATACTCTAGGTCTGAGATATGTCTACAAGTTTAATCTTTATAAGACCTAAGGAAGTGAAAATCTTAAGGATAATACAAACAAAAGTACTTCTTAATAAAATAAGCAATGGCAGTACACAATTCACTTTATGGCAAAACCAAGCACTGCTTGTGGAGATAAAGAGAAAAAGAAATAATATATAACTAAAGCATAGATTATTTTATCCTTTGATCCAACATCATCCTTTCTAGAACTGTAATTCATTGCAATACAGTGACTTAGTGGTAAGAGTTGTCCTGCCAACCCAAAAGCACATACGCAGTTTGAATCCACCAGCCGCTCTGCTGGAGAAAGATCCTCTCGCGTGATTTACTACCTCCGAAGACCCGCTGGAGGGTCAGCTATGAGATGCTTGTGTTTCAGTGACGACAACAGCAGTCCCCATAGAACTATAAAACTATAAATGTGACGTTACTCATAACAGTAAAAGTTTAATACAAACATATAACTACCAATTAAAACATTCTCAAGATTGAGTGCTACAAAATAGGACTATTGATAAGAAACCATTTCAGGATGTAACAGTAAGTGAAAAATAAAAATAGAGGAAAGTATACAAAGTACGCTGCTTTTTGTGTGGGTTTATATACATATTTGTAAAAAATAACACAGAGAGAACAGATAAATTAGTTATTAATTTTCTAAAGGCAGAGGCATCGTGGGTTCATTTTTATCACTCAGAAGTGTATTTTGTTTGGGTCAGGATTCTCAGGAGTTTGACAGTTATGAAAGGTTGTATTTTGCAGTGATGCCGTGCAGTAACCATTACCATGTTGGGATCTGATGTGAGAGGCTTCCTACAATGTAAAGGTGTTCCAATGGGATGCAGCACCCGTGATCCAATCACAGCACTGATTCAACGTGAGAGTTGTTCCTCTGAGGTGTGGCCTGCATCATCATTTATCTTACAAGACATCAAAAGAAAGAGAAGCCAGTTGAGAGAAGAAATCTCAGTATCCCTTAAACTGAAGAGGTAGAAGTAGAGTCCTGTCCAGATTAATTTTTTTAGACATTTTATCTGTCTGCTTAATCAATAAAAAGGCTGTCATCAGTTCCACATGCTGTTAGGGACCTCTCCAAAGTGCTGAAGAGCAGTGGTGTCTCTCTGGAGACTAAGGTGCATCTGACACAGGCCATGGTCTTTGCAATCACCTGTTATGCATCAGAGAGTTGGACAATGACCAAGGAGGATAGAAGGAGAACTGATGCCTTTGAGCTGTGGTGCTGGAGAAGA
>NW_006399838.1:5127348-5128273 GCF_000299155.1 Elephantulus edwardii
TTTTTTTTTTTAATTTGCTGACTGCTGGTGCCAAAAGTGTTAATTGTAGAGCTGAGCAAGCTGAAATTGTTAAGAACTTCAATCTCTTCTCCATCTATCACGGTACTGCCAATTAGTCCACTGGTGAGAATCTTTGTTTTCCTGGTGTCAAGCTTCAATCCATATTGAAGACTACAATTCTTGATCTTCTGCAAAAGGCTTCAGGTACTCCTCAATTTCAGCAAGATAAAATCCTCCTTATAAAGTCCAGACTCTTAAATGATATGTTCTGCACATATATTGAAAAAGTATGGTGATAGGACACATCCCTTATGCACTTCTTTGCTAATTTTGTGCTGTGCAGTGTTTCCTTACTCTGTTCTAATGACTGCCTCTTTTTCCAAATAAAAGTTTCACATGAGCATAACCAAGTGTTCTGGGATTCCCATTATTCTCAAAGTTAGCAAAAACATATTGTAATCTACAGAGTCAAATGCCTTTGCATAGTCAATGAAGCACAAATATACATTGCTCTGGTACTCTTTCAGGGAAGATCCATCTGACATTGGCAACAATGTCTTTAGTGCTTTGGCCTCTTCTAAATCCAGCCTGCATTTCTGATAGTCCTCTGTTAATGTACTGTTCCAGTCCCTTTTGGGGTGTAATCTTCAGCATGATTTTGTTAGTGTGTGATATTAGTGATAGCGACATTCGGTCAGATCACCTTTGTTTGGGATAGGAATACATATGGATCTCTTACAATGAGTTGACCAGGTACTTGTCCTCCACATTTCTTGCCACAACCTGGTGAGCACATCCAGGGCAGCATCTGATGAAATATGTCAATTGGTATGCAGTCAATCCCTGGGGCCTTGTCTTTTGCAAATTCCTTCAGAACAGCTTGAATGTCCTCCATCATTATTGCCTCTTGATCATATTTTTTTTT
>NW_006399838.1:5128373-5135174 GCF_000299155.1 Elephantulus edwardii
GCGATTGGCACAGGACAGAGCGGAGTTTAGGGCTGTTGTACATAGGGTCGCTATGAGTCGCAGGCGACTCGACGGCACATAACAACAACAACAACAATCCTAACAGAATTCTGGAGAAGTACCTTCCTTCTGTGGCTCTTCTCAGTGGGTTTTGAAATAATAAACCTCTTATGTCTAGTTACACACATGTAATTTCTCCCCTGAATAAGTGGAGTGTGAGCAGCATATACTCAGAATATATTTACTAAGAAAAAAATTAATCTTGGAGAGCTCTGGTGGCCTAGTGGCAAGAAGCTGTATTGCAATCCCAGAGGTGAGCAGTTCGAATCCACCAGACGCTCTGCTGGAGAAGGAGGGAAAAAAATCTCCTCCTGTAGCAGTCAGATCTGATTTGATGGTACACACACACACACACACACACACATAATAAAAATTTAAATAAAGAATAAAATGAATCTCTGTCATATACTTGTCAAGTTCAATAAAATTAACATTAATTCACTTCTAATAGCTAATAAATACTCTAAATGTGGGATGGATCTTGGTATCCATTTTTTGAATGAATTAGCAGACCCATATTTTCTTTATAGTAGCTTTTTCACCATTCATTCCAAGTTTAAATATATTTGATTGTGACAGAACATTTCATTTGAAGTATTTCCTCAATATTTCTTTGTCTTGATATTGTTGTTGTTATGTGCTGTAGAGTCAACTATGACTCATAGCAACCCTATGCAAAATAAATCTGAACCCCACTCTATCCTGAGCCAATCTCACTGTCTGACACACCAGCCCTCATCACCCCAGTTACTGTGTCAATCCATCTCATCCAAGGGCTTCCTCTCCTGTGCTGTCCCTCTGCCCTTCAGAGCATCCTTGTCTTATGTAATGAATTTTTGAGAATTTTCAAAATGTATTATTTCTCATTTAGACTTTCTCTGATGTTTCTTTGTAAGTAGGTTGCTGTTGTGCACTCCGAACTATCATACTATCTAAGTGACCTGTGCTTTGCTTTCCATTGTTACTGTTATGTGCCATTGAGTCAACTATGACTTACAGTGCCTCTAAATCATGCCCTACCTATCATGTGCCATCCTCACCACTGCAGATACACTTAAGTTCATTGTTAGTCACTGTGTTAACCCATCTAGTTAAAGGTCTTCCTCTCTTTCATTGACCCTCTTCGTCTTTAAGCAGGAGTCCTTCTCCAAGGACTGGTTTCTCTCACAACATGCTCAAAGAATGTGAGGCAAAGTCTTACAATCCTTATCTCCAAGGAACACTCTGGTTTCAAAGTCTCAGAATAGACCTATTTGTTCTCTCTTGGCAATCCATGGGACTGTCAATACTCTTCTCCAACACTCCAACTCAAAGACATCAATTCTTGTTCTGTCATCCTTACTTATTGTCCAACTTTAAGAGGCATAGCAAGTAACTGAAAAGACCATGGCTTGGATCAGGTGCACCTTAGTCTTTACACTGACACCCTTGCTCTCTGTTTGAGGACAGTGATCTGGCCAACTGACTGGAAGAGATTCTTATTCTCATTCCCTAAAACAAGGTGATCCTAGAGAATGTGGCAATTATCAGACAATACCATTAATACCACATGAAAATAAAATACTGCTGTTGATTATTTCAAATACCACTAGAACAGTACATAGACAGAGAACTGCCAAAATTTCAAGGCACATTTAGAAGAGGTCACAGCACCAGGACAGAAGGGATATCACTCCTTATGACAAATTAATCTTGGCTGCAAGTTAAGAATACCGGAAGGATGCCTATCTGTGTTTTATTGACTACACAAAGACATTTGACTATGTGCTTCAACAAGATGGAAAAAGTCATTTCCAGTTTTATTTGGAATGGAAAGAGACTCTGAGTAAGCAAAGTACTTCTTAAAAAAAGAAGGTAGGAGGCATCACACTCCCTAATTTCAAATCACATTACACAACTGTGTTCATTAAGACAGCATGGTACTGGTACAGTGTCAAACACAGAGATAAATGGAATAGAATTGAGAGCCTAGAAATGAGCTCATCTCTCTGTGCTCACTTGATCTTTGACAAGGAAATGAAATCAGTTAAGTGGGGAAATGACAGTCTTTTTAACAAATATCTGTAGAAAGCTCAAGCAAAACTCACACAACACAGCATATACAAAACCCAACTTAAGGTGGATCAAGGACCTAGAAATAAAACCAAAGGTCATTAAAGAAAAGCTTGCAAGAACTCTGGAAGCCCTAATCCACAGTATGAACAGTCTTCCAAGCATAATGAAAAACCTACAACCAAGGAAAGAAGAAAAAAAAAACAACTAGTTCCAACCGGATGATACACAGTAACCACCACAGTCATCTTCGTGGTTGGAAGAGGTCAGTCTTTGGGAAAGGACATCGTGCTTAGAAAGTTGAAAGAGAAAAAGACCCTCGACAAGATAATCTGATACAACTGGCTGGCACAATGGGTTCAAATACAGCAAGGGAGGCGAGAATGGCACAGGACACAGCACGGTTCAGGTCTGCTGTTCACAAGGTCCACTTGACGGCACCTAACGATAACAGCATGTGTGCTGGAGACGGTGCAGCTAGGCTGCTCCTTCGTGGGAAGGAGGCTGTCATTTCATCTCACTTACTTCGGGTAGGTTTTTAGGAGGTTCCAGTCTTTGGGAAAGAACACCATAATTGGAAAAAAGTTCAGCAAAGGAGGGGAGACCCTCACTGAGATGGGGTTGACACAGTGACTGAAGCGATGGGCTCAAGTGTGGCCGAGATGATGCGATGGGGGGGGGGGGCACAGGAAAGGGCAGGGCTCAGGTCCATCATTCATCAGGTCACTGTGAGTCATAACTGACTCTACCGCACCTCACAACCACAAACCTAAACTGCACAAAAAGAAATTGTCCATCTTTCTTTCACAGAGCTGCTATTAAGGTCAAATCACCAGAGAGACAGGATTTTTGGCTTAGCATCACAACTAACTAAAAATCACCATAAAAAGGTGATAATAATTTTATTAAATTAATAATTAAAATTAATCCCTAATGTGTGATGTTTATTAAAATAATGAAAAAAGTTAAAAACAACCTGCATTATTCGAATGACACAATCTTGCCTGCTGAAAGTGAGGAGGACTTGAAGCTCTTGCTGCAGAAAATCAATCTTCAAAATCTCACAAACAAAAATAACCACAAATTGATGTAAAGACATAAGAAAAAAGTAAATGTATTAACAATTTAAAAAAATAGACTACATCTCAACATCACAAAAAGAAAAAACCCTCACCACCACACCAACAGGCAACATCATGACAGAAGGAGAGAAGACTGAAGTTGTCATCTTCCTTGGATCCACAATAATCAACAGCCTTGGCAGTGGCCGTCAAGAAATCAAAAGTCGAACCGCATTGGAAAAACTGCTGGCAGAGACAGAATCCTAAACAGCAAGGATGTCAGTTTAAAGACAGCAGACCAAAATAAGGGGCACATAGCAAAGTGGACTGGAGGATGGGAAGAAGGGAGGAAATTATGCGACAATGGATGAATTTTTTTTAAGTGAACTGTGGAGGTAGGGAGGGAGGAAAATGTACAATAATGAATGAATGAAAATCCAATTTTTCTGTAAACTTTAGTTAAAATCACAATTAAAAAGGAAAGGAAAGAAAACAAAAAAAGCCCCCACCTAAAGTGCTTTCACTGGGAATGTTAGTTTGGATCACTGGCTCATTGTGTGTTTATTTACTGAAAAATATTAGCAACCTCATTTTAAAAAAACAAAAAACAAACCACACAAGTATCTTAGCTCTGTCCACTGAAAAGTCTACTCAATGGTGATGTGGGGGCCAGTAACTATCTCAACTGCCCAACTTTATTTCTAAATGTCATTTCCCCAACAAGGCAGCAGGAATTCTTAGATAAATGCTAGCTTTCCATTTTAGGGTAAAGAACGACACCAGATAGGATTTGTGTCCAAAGTGAGATGTATGTCACAAATCTAACTGAGTCATGCCAAAAGAACCCTTGGGCAACCTTGATAGAGATTCCATTGGCCTGAGATAAGGAAATCTGGGCATAAGAAGAAAACTATTGGTCCACAGCATTGACTATATAAAAATACAGGAGTCCTTAATGACATTCTCCGTATCATTCATAGCACAGGACAAAAGAACTCTGAAAAGTGAAAAAGTAGATTCTTTCATTCTGTTTGCTTTCATGTTCCTTTCTCTGTACAGTGCTCCTTCATCTGATGAATTCAACTTTCAAGATCCAGATTGTATGCCAATTCTTTTAAAAAATCTTTCTTAAAGCTTCTGTGGAGTTCATCGTTCCTTCCTCTTTATCTTGTAGGACGCGTATGTTCCTCTTCAAATGCACTTACCACACTGTCCTGAAAGTGTTTAGCTGTATTTGCTCTCTAGACAGTTGGTTAGCTTACAAATACAGGAACTCTCTGGGTCTGTTTTCCTATCCTTAGTATCTAACACAAACTCTGTGCTTCAAGAGACAATTTCACACATCAAGTGGCATTATTTCATGTTGTGAATTAAAGAATCCATTTCCAAGGGTACCTCCATTTCTTCTTCATAACACAATGTAATTTTTCTATATTTTAGAAAGTTAAGACAATAAACTAGCTCTATGTTTTAGCCAACGTGTCAAGATTTTATCACTGATAATTTTTTTAAAGATTTTATCACTTTCAACCCTAGACTAGGACTATGCCCCATGCATTTTCCTGTTTCTTATTTTTAGACATTCAGTGATTTCAGTATTTTGCTTCACACAAGACTATTTTCTCTTAAGGTTTTATTTAGACATATAAACATACTGATAATATAGAATGGAAGTGTTAAGTGAAGTAACTGATTGGAACAAAACACACCCCATTTTGTTAGTAATTGGTAGTTCCACATAGTTTCATATTATTAAAAAGTAATCTGAAAAACATCTTTAAGCAAATGTGGGTCCTCAAACAGTTAAACACACAACTACCATATGATTCAAGTATATACTTAAAAGCTTCAAAAACAGGACCACAAATAGAAATAAATTATGATTCATAATAGCCAAATCATGAAAACAACCTGAAAGCTCTGTTGGCCTAGTGGTAAGAAGCTGCGCTGCAATCCCGAAGGCACGCAGTTTGAGGCCACCGGGGCTGCTCTGTGGGAGAAGGATGGGCCATCTCCTCCCAAGCGATTAACCGATTAACCGCCTCTGAAAACTCGCTGGAGGGTCAGCTATGGATCGGGTCGACTCAACAGTACATCACCACCACCACCACAAAAGCCCAACAACAGAAGAATGAATAAACAAAATGTGGTGTGTTTACAGAAAGGCCTATTGTACAAAGAGAGATGAAGTTCTGATGCGTGCTAGCAACATGAACCTTGAAATTATTATGCTAAGTGAAATAAGTCCGTCATACAAGGATCAATATTGCAATCAGCTCACTTCTATGAAACAGGCAACCAAATAAGAAGTGAGTTTATCAGTGGTCGTGAACCAGAGGGGGGGCAGAGGGGAGGTCATCACAGAAGGTCAAGTTGAGTATCTGTTAACGGAGGTAAAGGCATCTGGGAAAAGTGATGACTAAATAAAGAACATAATCCATGACACGGAGTTGAACACGTAAAATTGTGGCGCTGTCAAATGATTTTATTAAGCCAGGAAGGTGCAGTCAGGGCAGCGACTTAACCTCCCCAGATCCCCAGAGCAGCCAACAGCGGCTTCTGAGGCTGGTCCAAGCGCACCCGGGTCTGTTCCTGGCTCTGAGAGGCGCTGGCCAGGGTGCTGAATCCCCGGGTCCTTCAAGAAGGCGCGTGAGGGTTTTTAAGAGAGCAAGGAAACCTTTAGCGAATCCCAGGTGTCAGGGCGGGAGGGTTCACAAGCCCAGGCCAGAGGGGTCACCTCAAGAGAGGAGGGGTCGCTTCTCAACAGCCACCACCTAACAGTAAAGGAGCTGATACAGAGGGAGTGCCCACTGTCTCCCACAACTGACTTCCACTGCTGGGGTCCTCATGCCATCCTTCAAGGCAGAAGATGTGAAATCAGCTACTATTTAAATGGACTCTTTCTCTCAATCAGTTCTCAGAAATCGTTATTATCTGCGTGCCACTGCCCCTCTCTCATCCTTCTTTCCTTCTGAACCTCAGCGCACACTCTGGTCCCCTGCAAGATCTGCGTCAGGTATCCCCACCACCAACGGCTTGAGAGAATGCGGGCTAGGACAGGGTTCCTGTACAAGTTAGTATCTTGCTATCTCTGCCAGCCGGATCCCGAGTAATCAGGAGCAGGAAAGTTGGGGGGAGGGGTGACCTTGAACAAGAGGCCCTCCAGAATCCCAATTTCTCAAGCGCATAGATTGGGAGACTCTAGAACTGCCTGGAGCTCTTCCCAGGCGCTCACAGGTCCTCTCACCGTCCCCAAACCAAACACAAGATCCTTCTCTGTTTCTCCCTTCTCACTTTCACACCTGCTGCTGCATGTAGTCAAATTAGCAGTCACCGCTTTTCCAGGTCACCTTAGCCCACCGGCACCCAAGACTCAGACCCCCACAAGTCTCAGCTACCAAGCACTGGCTCTCTCCTGTGCTCCATTCCCGACTCTTTGGGAACCCCGAGATGGTGCCTCAGTGAGAGAGAGTGTGTTAGAGTGAGAGAGAGAAAGTGTGTTAGAGAGAGAGAGAGAGAGAGAGAGAGAGAGAGAGTGTGTGTGTGTCTGTGTGTGAGTGAGAGAGAGAGAGAGAGTAAGTGTGTGTGTGTTTCTTTCTCTGTGTGTGTCTGCGCGCTAGATGATGTT
>NW_006399838.1:5135274-5144769 GCF_000299155.1 Elephantulus edwardii
GAGAGTGTGTGTGTTTCTTTTCTCTGTGTGTGTCTGCGCGCTAGATGATGTTACATTGGGAGAAAAGCACTTTCGCGTAGAGGCGGGGGCGAGGGGAGGTGCCAGGGATGATGGCAAGCTGACACTCCCTCTTTCTCCCTCCCCGTTACACTCTCTCTCTCTCCACCTTACCTCTTTCTGCTTCTGTCCCTCGCGTCTCTGTTTCCTCTCCACGCATCCTCTCCGCGTGCGCGCCCGTCTGCCTGCTCCTCTCGGGGACTCTCCCGCGTGTCCAGGGACCTTCCCGGGGACCAGCCGGGTTCAGCCTCCCAGCGCAGCCGCCTCCCGGAGCCCCGGGCCCAGAAAGCCGAGGGGGCAGCATGTGGAACACGACACCGAGCGAGCGGCCGGGCGCCAACCTCACGCGGGCCGCCCTGGACTGGGACGCGCTCCCCAGCAACGGCTCGCTGGCCGACGAGCTGGCGCAGCTCTTCCCCGCGCCCCTGCTGGCCGGGGTCACAGCCACCTGCGTGGCGCTCTTCGCGGTGGGCGTCGCGGGCAACGTGCTCACCATGCTGGTGGTGTCGCGCTTCCGGGAGCTGCGCACCACCACCAACCTCTACCTGTCCAGCATGGCCTTCTCCGACCTGCTCATCTTCCTGTGTATGCCGCTCGACCTCGTGCGCCTCTGGCAGTACCGGCCCTGGAACTTCGGCGACCTGCTCTGCAAACTCTTCCAGTTCGTCAGCGAGAGCTGCACCTACGCCACGGTGCTCACCATCACGGCGCTCAGCGTCGAGCGCTACTTCGCCATCTGCTTCCCGCTGCGCGCCAAGGTGGCGGTCACCAAGGGCCGCGTGAAGCTGCTGCTCCTGCTCATCTGGGCCGTGGCCTTCGGCAGCGCTGGCCCCATCTTCGTGCTGGTCGGCGTGGAGCACGAGAACGGCACCGACCCGCGCGCCACCAACGAGTGCCGCCCCACCGAGTTCGCCGTGCGCTCGGGGCTGCTCACCGTCATGGTGTGGGTGTCCAGCGTCTTCTTCTTCCTGCCCGTCTTCTGCCTCACGGTGCTCTACAGCCTCATCGGCAGGAAGCTGTGGCGGCGGCGGAGCGGCGAGGCGCCGGTGCGCGCCTCGCTCCGGGACCGGAACCACAAGCAAACCGTGAAGATGCTGGGTGAGCGCGCGCCGGCCCCGGGCCCCGGGCCTCCTCCCCTCCTCCCCTCCTCCCCTGCGCCTCCTGCCTCGCTCTCGGCCTCTCGCTTTCTCGATTTCACCGTCTGCACGTGTTGGTGTGAGTGAGGGGTGTGTCCAGTTTCTTCCTTGTTTGCGCTCTGGTGTGCGCTCCGGTTCCCTTCTGCGCCCGCGCCCTCGTCCTTCCCGCCTTCCCTGCCTGCACTTCCTGCCTTGCCTCTCTCATTCCTTCTACTCTCAGGGTCTTCCTCACTCCTTCAACTCTCACGGAGGGTCTTTATCAATCCTTATACTCTCGGGGTCTCTGCTTTCCTTCATGTCCACAGCCTTGTCTCTTTGATGTCTAACTCTTTGAATCTCTTTCTTCCTGTCTCTTAATTATGCCTGTCCGGTCCGGTCCGTGAGTTCTCCTAAAATAAATTTTTAATCATTCCCTAATATTGGCTTCAAAAATGAACTAGCCCACAAAAAAAAAGTTTGCCCTCTTTAAGCGTTTAAGGGGAGGTAAACTTCCAGCCTCATGGAGATTTTGTGCATCCGTGAGTTACAATGAGAAAAGCAATTAGGAATCCGGAAAGTATTCAGGGGTAAATTTAACCAAAGACACGATCGATTTGGGTAATTGGTCAGAGATGATTCATTTTTCTTTGGTTCTTGGGATCTGTCTTCTGCCTTGCATTTTTTTTTCACAGAAAATTGCATCAGTTCTGTTTATGCTGCTTCTATTTATACATCTTTGGAAAGAAGTAATTGACATATCAGTGAGCGAATCTGTTTCTTTTTGAGATTACCTGTCTTTGCAGGTAGGATTGGATGAGCTAGATAGCAAGGCTTTCATCAAGAGGAAAAACTCTTTGCGGAAATCAACGGTATTTAGAGCTCTAAGGTATCAACTAAGATGTGCTGATATTTATTGCCTGAATTCATATTCTCGAAATATATAATATATGTGTTTGCTTCAGGTGAATAAAGAACTGTCTTATTCAGGCAAAGTATTCTTTCTATGTGATGATTCAAAACTAGGCTTTCTACATTTTATCACTGGAACAGGAGAGGTCAACATTTTGTACTTATGTGTGCATTTAATGCTTCTCAGAAGCTATTTCAGAATGATCGCATCTTTGCAATTCCATACATCTGGTGACCTCGTTTGTAGGGAGTTGAATTGCCAGTCCAGGTGCAGGTGGTTTGACTCAATTGCTTTTTAGAGTTGAAAGACACTCATTCTTCTCACGTGCCATTTATTGCCTCCAAGAACCCATTGGAGGGTCCCATATGAGTCAGTTTCAACTTGATGGCACATAACAACCACCACAGAAGCTTAGGGATGAAATGAGTAGAGTTTTTGAGGAATAGGAAAGGTTTACGTTTTCAAGGCCAGTGATTTTCCTGACCTGACTCATGGTAGAGACTGTGAACTTAACTGGTTGCCTCAAGGGAACTCTACCTTCTGAGATTCATGTGCTACTTGCTGTTAAGCAACTTAGCTTCCAGGAGGCTTGATCATTTTCTCCAATTTAGTATTAGGTGCGGCCAAGTCGAGTGTGAATCCTAGTGACCCTACAAACAAGGAGCTGCACCTTGTCTGACCTCACGCTGTCCTTATCTCCTCTTTGATATCTCAATAGCAGTGTTAGTTTCTTTTCCCTCTGACAACTCAAAGAGAATCACTGAAGTGGTGCAAGAATGAAATAGGTGGGGTTTTTTTGTTTGTTTTTTTTTTTCACAATGAAGCAGGTCGGCCATAGGCCCTTTAATGAGGCAGGTGGGTGACAGAAAATAGGTGTTTGTGTTACTTCTCTATGATTTCTGAGTTTTAGAAGTTGAATCTAGAAATCGTAATAATGTGAAGGGAAGGCTTGGGTGGACGATAACTAACATCAGTTGGTTTTACTTCATTTTATAAGGAGCCGAGACTCATTCACCTCAGTGGTTCTCAATCCTGGCTGTACTTTCAGTCCTCTGTGAAATGCTAAAAAGGAAGGAAGGAGGAAACAAAAGACAGTAACCTAATCTTCTTCCTAGGGATATACGTTTAGAGAGCTGAATTCGACCCTTCAATAAAATGGATTGTGCAAGCAGGTTGGAGGTCTGAGGGTGGCGCAGGGTAGGGCACGCTGGCACTCTGTTGACATAAGGTTGTTATGAGTCACGGTTGACTCAATGGCACATAACAACATCAAATATTATACCAGAAGAATCTGCATTTTTACAGAAAGTGCCCCAGGAGAGTCTGATCTAGAGGGATGGATTTTACCTCACATACATTTGCTTGCGTCTAACATATATAAAATGGTGAAATGTTCAGAATAGTTCAACCCACTGAGCTGAGCAACATCCCAACTAAAATCAGTCAAATCACACAAACTACTTCTCAGCCAGAAATCACTAAAAAGCTCACTTAAAACGGTTGAACGGCTATTGATCCAGGTAGAATCAATCTTGATTCCTGCGAATGAATGGTGTGTCCCTCAGTCAATATTCAAAACGAAGCTATTTCTTAAAAAGAAAACATTACTATGACATTTCTTGACCGATTCTCTCTCTTTGTAGCTGTCGTGGTGTTCGCCTTCATCCTCTGCTGGTTGCCCTTCCACGTGGGAAGATACTTATTTTCCAAGTCCTTTGATCCCGGCTCCCTGGAGATTGCCCAGATAAGCCAATACTGCAACTTGGTGTCCTTTGTCCTCTTCTACCTCAGCGCGGCCATCAACCCCATTCTTTACAATATCATGTCCAAGAAATACCGGGTTGCGGTGTTGAGACTCCTGGGCCTTGAACCCTTCTCCCAGAGGAAACTCTCCACTCTGAAGGATGAAAGTTCTCGGGCCTGGACGGAATCTAGTATTAACACATGACACAGCAGAAATAATCTTAGCAAAGTCATCGCTTGTCATTCTAAACTGGAAGCCATACACAGCAGAATTTGGGAGAACGGAGAAGGTTGGCTTTGGAATTAAGGACACACAGCTCTGGGATCAGCTGGTGGGGAAGAAATGCTATGATGTGTAGAGAGTGAGCAGTTTGATTTGACTGTCGACTCATCAGTGCTCCCTCACCACTTCTGCATATTCACTGCCTATGATTTTGCATTCTGGTGTTGGTGTTGGTAAGGGTTTTGCAATGCAGAGTGCAAAACTTGGATGGAGTTGTTAAGGCAGGTTGTTAGTGGGTAAGCACACAATCTGATTTACTTTAATTGAATGATAAAATGACGTGATTGAAAACACAGACAATAAGATAAATACTTTAAATAACTTAAAATGTAACAGTATTTCACATCACTCTAAAGCAGTGCTGGCCAGGAAAAAAAAATGTAATTTAATTTGTAGAAAATTTGTTAATGAGACAGTTTGCTTTGTTCAGACTAAGTCTTTAGAATCTGATGTATTTTCTTATACTTACAACGCATCTCAATGTGGATATTAAATCTTTATCAATACTACCCAATATATTTAAAATTCATACAATTTCAAGAAGAAATATGTTTATAAGCCCATATTGTTCAAAAAAACATCATTGCTATCAAGTTGATTCCAATTCACCGGGACCCTATAGGACAGAGTAGAACAGCCCCATAAAGTTTCCAAGGCATTAAAACTCCATGGATCGGATAGTTGCCTCTCTCCCACTAGGGGAGGTTGGTGGATTTGAACTGCTGAGTTTTACTTAACCACCTGAGCGCCCTGCATGGTCTAAACACATTTATAGGTTTTCCAATAAATAAAATTAACAATTTAAAAATCAGTTCCTTGGTTACAATAACCACATTTCAAGCATTCAGTAGCTAACTATGGCTAGTAGCTATCTATTTGAACACCATAGCTCTAGAGAATATGCAAAATTATTATTTAAACTTATCTAAGATACTTTAAAATATAGCCACTTTCCCAGAAATGTTTCAGTAAGTGAAATTAGCTTAGTGCTGTATGACAAGAGAAGAACCCTAAAATAATTCATAAATGCCTTATTTTTCATTATTCTGGTAGAAAATGGATATGAAATATGAGAAATAGTTTAAAATTAAGTGTCATTGCAGGTATTAATGTTCAGGAAATGAAAGGTTAATAAAAATTATAGGTAATCACAAACTGCCTTAGTTGGTTTAATAGAAATACTGTGACAACTGCAAAGTTTTGCTTTGTGAATAAGAAAGTGCCTGGGTATTATTTATTGCTCACTCTGGAAAGCTCACAAAATTTTATAAAGAAAAAAACTTTTTCAAATTGATCGAGTCATTATCACGTAAAAAATTAAGAATTCTTTAAATTTAATTTAAATTCTTTATTGATATTAAACATTTTAAATTCTTTATTGATATTAAACATTTTTTTCAAAAATTTCCAGTCAGTCACCTGTTTCAGAAGGTCTTTTCCTGTCTTTAAATACTTCTATTAACACGTCACTGCTTATCTGACAGATATGTTTACATAGATTTTTCCAGTCTTGCTTTTAATCATAATTATGAATTAAGATTAGACACCTTCAACTAAATAAATATTGGACTTTTTGGTTCCAAATCTCAAATTTTCATAAATATTGGCATTGCTCTCTATATAGTCAATCCTTGATATATTAAATATGTTATTACAAAAATGATTTCTTTTTAACCCTGCACATTAATAATTCTTAGAAGGAATTTCTACTTGATGGTTTTGGTTCAGTTACGGAGCTGATGCTGTCACTCTCGTGGCATAAAAAGTTGCATACCCCAAGTCTGCATGACTCTCTGGGTTCTAATCCACCATCGGTTCCCAAGGAGAAAGACGGACAGCCTTCTCAAATTATGCTTGAAAGTCTCAGAAACCCAGTGGAGGGTCAAGATAGGTTTACACTGACCAGCTGACAGTGAGGTTTTTTGGTATTTTGGTTTTGTTTTCATTTATGGGATTGACTAAGGAAGATTACCATCAAATTATCAATTTTTCTTTACCAAAGGGAAAGATCACTGAGCTGAAATAATTGACACAAAAACAATTCTTCTCCTTTCTCTAGGAAAAATATTTTAAATCCATTTGACACTAAAGCTTCACCAGGATTTTTTTTCTAAGTGCAGAAATTTAGCAAATAGAATATTTGGCTACTTCTTGCTACAATATTCCAACACTTTAAAACAAACAACACAACATTGACTCATTTCAGCCTGTTGTTGTTGTTGTTGATTGCCTTCCTTCGAGTCAAGCACGACTCATAGTGACCCTATGAACAAAAGGCCTGAACCCCCTCTACAAGTATCAACATTTATCAAAGTTCACAGGGTTTAGAGAAGACTAGTTAAGCTTTTTGACATAATGTTATAAATAGGGTTCAGCAAATCTCAAATACATAATTCACCTTCCTCAGATTTCTGGTGGCCTGCTAGCAAGAAACTATGCTGCAATCCTGAAGGCACACAGTCCCTAAGTAAGAATCCACCAGCTTCTCCCCAGAAGGATGGGCCATCTCCTCCCATGCAATTAACCGCCCCTGAAAACCCACTGGAGGGTCAGCTATGGGTCAGTTCCCACTCAACAGAACATCACAACAGCAAAGTCTTAGAAGGAACTCTGATGGTCTAGTGGGTGATGATTTGCACTGCCAATCCCAAAGCAGGCGGTTTGAATCCAGTGCCCAGGATCTGGCCAATCTTCTAAGGTGCTGTTTACAGACTCTGAAAACACCTACAGGACAGTCAGCCATGACTTGGTTCTGAATAGAAGGCAAGGTGTTGAGGATGTAGGAAGTTTTAGTTAGGACTTTTGTCTGCAAATCCATCTAACCTGAAAGGAAACATGTTACAAAAATGTGGCCTCCATCCATCGACTGCTTTGGATAAAACCAAGCCACAGCGGGAGTGGCATCCACTTCCAGAATAGCTTGCCTCCAGAAACTCTATGAACTTGGAGAAATTGTGAAAGTTACACAGTTGTTCAGGTCTTTCGTTCATAAGGTCGTTATGAGTTGTCTACTACTCGATGACACTTAACAACAACAACAACTTCTACTCCGTTTCCTCACCTATTCACTGATCCTATTTCTCTCACGGGTCCATAGCCTTGACTTTACTCATTTCTAGGGAGCAGTTTATATGCCTAGATCAGTCACTGTCCCTACTCTTGCTAATATGTGGTATCAGAGCATATGTTTTGAAAATCATACCACTGTCTTTTTGTAACTTTATTTATAACCTTATACTCCATAAATTATTTAAGACCTGGAGTATAGAGGAACATACACTGAGGAAACTATTTCTAAAGGTTCATGACTTCAGAAACATTCATCATGTTCCCGGCTTGTGCTAAACACGAGGGATTAATAAACCAAAGATTCTGTCCTTACCAAGCATGTGGTTACTTGTGTGTGTGTTATGTTACAGTGGATAACCAATAAATATCTATAAGTCTTTGAAGTAAATATCGCAAGTTGTCATCACTTAAAATTGCTCCCCAGAATTTCAATGAACTGATACTCTTAAATGATTTCAAAATGGGCTACTCTTGTACAAACCAGTCAAACTTACAGACATACCTAATGTGCTTGTTAGTGGTGATTACACGTAACAGCACTCTTCATTAATGTGGGAAAGTAAAGGCATTGTTCCTTTTAAATATGCATTTGCATTTTTACTGATGACCCAGCAATGAGATTTCTGTCACCGTAGCCTACATGCTGTCATAAAAACAATTTTGGGTCATTTTCATTGTAAAATGTGACTGTTACACGGGCAAGGACTTTTGGATAATTGTTTTTAAGAAAGTATCCATTGTCCTCAGCTGTTTGCTCTTGTTTTTGTTCGGTGCCAGAGAGTGGACTCCGACTCACAGTGACCGTGTGTACAGCAAATGAAACCCTGACCTTATAATTGCTGCTATGCTCAAGCCTCTCGTTGTCAATAAAGTTTGTTGTATATCTTCCTCGTTCTTGTTCATGAGAATGGTGTCTTCCATGAGGGACTGATGGTCTCCTCATAACATGTGAAACACAATCTCCCCTCCTCACTCCCAAAGAGCATTCTGGACTGTGCTTTTTCCAAGATAGATTTGTTTGTGCCTTTGGCAGAACATGGTATATTGAAAATTCTTCAGCAACAAAATTAAAAAATATCAAGTCTTCTTGAGTTTTCACTGGAAATTTTGTAGTAATAAGATAAAGAAATAGTTCCAGGTCTTGAAAGCTGTTTCTTTCTTAGAGTCTTTTCCTTAGAGTTTTTTTTTTTTTACAACATGAATTATTATGATGGGATTTGATCTGAAATTTCAGCCTTTCATGCTAATGCTTTTGAGAACCTGAAATTATTGCAGTATATTTACAAATTTTAGTTCAATGTTGACAATTTTCACTATTATTATATTTTGCTGCTTTCATCTGTTTGCTGAAAACAGAGGCTGAAAATTGCTTGGGAAGAAATTACCAATCTTTCTCCCTCAAATCACCAGAGTTGTCAGTGCAGCTCCCTATCGACTTTGCCACAGGAACCATTTGACAACCAGACAAGTTACATATAGTTTATATATGATATGCGAATGACTTTATTTATGCCAGGTACAGCTCTATTCAATTCACTTGTAGACTGTGACAAGAAACTTCATGCACTTAAATATATATTTCAAATTTTAAGCATAGATAGACTAACTTTTATTATATATAGTCAGGAAACCCTATTAACTTCAATAAATTTATGTCTTTTGTTCATGAGATTGCCATTCGTCGTGCTTGACTCGGAGGCAATCCCCAACAACAACAACAACAACATAAGGTCTCACAGTTGTGTGTGTATTTTTTAATGTTAATGAAGGTTTATGGGCCGATGAAAACAGTAAAATATAGTAAGAGCCAAAATGTTGCACTAAAAATTATAAATATTTTGCAATGGCTTCAGTTTCTTGACAAAAGCATTAGAGGGAGAATCTGACATTTAAGGTCAAATTCCATCATAGTAACTCACATTGCAAGAAAAATGAAAAAGTGACTCTAAAGAAATGGATTTTTTAAAAAGTGAAAAGCGCAGAGTCAGTGAAGGAAGGGAAGAGCTCAACAAGATGCATCGAAACAGCAACTGTAACAGTGGGTTTGAATACAGCACAGATGATGAGGGTGGCACAGAATAAGGCCGGGTTCAGACCCGTTGTTCATCGGGTATGTACGACTCAAAATTGACTTGATCGTATATAACAACAACAGCCCACCGGAGGGTCTGACTCTACGGCAATGAGTTGACTTGCTGAATTAGCAACTGATGTTAATTCAGTACTTGATAACACCATTTATTTTTAGACAGAATGAGCTGCAAGTCTTCAGAAGGCAATGTGTTAGTGACACCCTAGATCTATTAAGCTACTATCAC
>NW_006399838.1:5145510-5165552 GCF_000299155.1 Elephantulus edwardii
TACTCTTCTCCAGCACCACAGCTCAAAGGCATCAATTCTCCTTCTGTCCTCCCTAGTCATTGTCCAACTCTCTGATGCATAACAAGTGATTGCAAAGACCGTGGCCTGTATCAGACACACCTTAGTCTCCAGAGAGACACCGTTGCTCTTAAGTACTTTAGCTGCCATGTTATATGTCCCTCCCAGCTGTTAGAATATTTGCTAGAATTCCAATGAATATTTTGTACTGTGACCTTTTATTCAAAGAACTTTGAATGATGACTACATACTACCCTCAAGACTGGCAAACAGGAAAGCCTTCCCTAAGCACACTTACATGAGTTCTCATAAATATCTGCCAAGATATTTACAAGTGTTCTTCCTAGAGGAATAATTTTCCTGGTTCCTCAGGAGCAGGCACTGGGAGGAATTGTTTAAAAGCTATTTCTGGTTTTTATCATCTCAAATCCAAAATATTCATCTGACTCAAGCAACAAGATTGCTTAAATCTATTTATTCCTTTTAACACTACTGTTGTTAGCTACCATCGTGTTGAAACTGGTCCACAGCTGACCCTCCAGCAGATTTTCAGAGGCAGTAAATCACACAGCAGGAGCAGCTGGCCGATTAAAACCGAGGGCCCTTGGTTGACAGTGAAACTCCTTAACACTAATCACCAAAGTTCACTTCACCATCAACACGCTTGGCACCAGAGTCAGGAAATAAAAAAATGAATTACATTAGGTAAACATGCTCTCAGCAATCTCTCTAGCATGCTGAAGAGCAATGATGTAGGTCTAGAGAATACGGTGCTCTCGGTCCAGACCATGGTCTTCACGATTACTTGCTATACATCAAAGAGCTGGACAGTAACTAAAGATAATAGAAGAAGAATCAATGCCTTCGAGTTGTGGTGCTGGAGAGGAGTATTGGATACACCATGGACTGCCAAGAGAGCTAACAAGTCTGTCCTAAAGAGGGTGAAGCCAAGTTTCTCCTTGGAGGCAAGGATTTTGAAGCTCTATTTTACATACTTTGGGCATGTTGCCTGAAGGGAACTTGGAGAAGTACATCAGAAGAGTAAGATCCTGAATAATATGGATTGACACAGTGACTGGGGTAATGTAGTTGGTGTGTCGGACACAGAAGGCTCAGGACAGGGCAGGGTTCGGAGCTGTTGTGCATAGGTTGCTATGAGTTGCAGGTGAATCGATGGCACAAAACAACAAAAGCAACATTTTACTCACTCACTCACGTCACTGAGTCGTAACTCAGTCATAGCTGACCCACCAACAGGCTTTCAGAACCTGGTGAATATCATGAGAAGACATTTCCCATCTTCCAGGCAGAGCAGCTGGTGTATTCAAAACAACTGCCTTTGAATTGGCAGCACAGCTTGTTCGCCAGGCCTCCACAGTTCCCTGTGCCGCTCAGATAACCAAATCTAAACTGCACAGTCTCCTGTTTCACGCATACAAAATGTATACTTAGTCTATAGGGATTTAATATTTGGTGTCATAATGCATACATATTGCTTGTAATATTTTGTCTCGTGATTCTTCTCATTTAAGGTTTATGTGAATGCAAAAGAGGAGCTCATGGTGATTTTCATGTACATGTCTTATGAAATCAGACATGTTCTTAGCCAAGCAACTGTTTAGTAAATATCTTTTAAAAGCATATAATTTGTTCCATCCATTGGCTATTAGGAAACTTTGTGTCTGATACTGTATGTATTATAATTCTGTCCAAAATTCATTTCCGTTCTATCCTTTCCATTTCTGAAAAAATGTATTTTGCAGCTTCTTTGCGCATCCCCTCCCCGCACATTCCTGTTGCTGAATATTCGAGTTGTTTCTCATTTTCGACCTCTTACAAGCGAGGCTGCTGTGGCTATTTGTATATAAGTCTTTGAACAGACATGTGCTTCCGTTTCTAGAAGAAGGACTGGGTTGTATGAATATATATTTCACTTAAGACACTTCCAAACTATTCCAAAGTTACATTCTGTATCCCATTAGCAGGATGCAAGAGTTCTAGTTGTTTCGTACCTTTGCCTAATTTCATGTAATCATGAAGATGGAATATAAGACCAAGGGGGGAACCAGGGAGGAAACTGGGGCTCAGAGACATAAAATTACTTCATATTAAACAGCTAATCATGGTAACACCCATGAATATAGGTTTGCCCAAATCCAAACCAAGGCTCATAAACCCCATCTGTGCACAATGACCATCTTTCTAGAATACGATGCACTAAGTGAAGGTTCAAGTCCGCAAAGCCCCTTTTCTCAGTGTGGTACTTTCTCACGTGAGTCAACGTTAAAGAAATATTCATATCCTGTTTTCTAGCTCTTCCTGGAGAGAGCAAAACGTCACGGCTGCATTGTTCATCTCTGTACTAACAGAATTCACTCCCAGGTTCGTGAGTCACTAAATCCATCCTTTGGTCCCATTATCTCCAATCACTTGAGGTAAAATTGCTCCCATGCAGCTGGCCAGTGGGCTCCAATCCCGGAGAGCAAGCCCAGAGTGAAAGGGCCTCGCTCAGTGGGCCTTTTTGGGAGAAAGGGACTCCCGTCTAGTAGGAAGTGTCCTCAGAAGCAGTTATTCTGGAAATAATAGAGGCTTTTAGTCTTGTACTTTCCAGTCAGGAAAGAGGGGAGAAAAAAGAGGAGTTCCTTTCTCTTCTTTCTTTTTTTTAAAAGCATGCACCCTGTTTGCTCCTATTCTTGAAACAATTTTCGCAGCAAGAGTTCCTCTATAACAAGTCAGTGATAAAGTAAGAGAGATAGACTTTGATTGTTATTCTTTATTCTGCGACTCTATTGATTACTAATTTATAAAGAAGAAAGAACATTCAAAAGTAGGAAAATCTGCATATTACATGCTTACAGGAGGCTTACAAATATGCAGGATATTTTCTTAAGGAAACAGTTTCAAACTTTTCAATACAACAAAAAGATGGTTATACATAAACCCTTTTAAAAAAGGCATCTTTTATAGTCTCTGTCTGTTAATACCATGAGCTGAGGAGGAAATCTCACGAAAGGCTCTTAAAACTCTGACCTAGGCAGCAGTCATTTTTATAGTAGGCGCTCTGTTCCTTTCAGGTACAAAAGGTTGACCCAAGGATAACGACCAAATCCAAGAGTGATTAAGTCACGGGTAGGAGTTTGTTGCTGATATCTCACCCTCCAGAGGCTTTTCCGAGGCAGTAAATTGCACAGGAGGAGACTGCCCATCCTTTGCCTGTGGAGCAGCTGGTGGATTCGAACCATGAACCATAGGGATTGCAGTGCAGCTTCTTCCCACTTCTTATCAGAGCTCTCCTAGTTAGGAGGAGGAAGAGGAAAGAGAGAGAAGGAAGAAGGAAGGAGAGGGGGAGGAAGAAAATGGGGAAGAAATGAAAGAGAGAGATGAGAGGAAGAAGGAAACCTGAGAGTTGTCTTGACCGATTCTGCTTCCGTAACTGTGGTGGCACAGTCCACAGGGAGGTGCAGTACCAACTCAGAGGTGACACCTCTCGGGTTGTTTGAATCCAACAGCGGCTCCATGGGAGAAAGGTGGGCAATCTCTTGTGAGCTTTATAGCCTCCAAACCTTGCCGGAGGGCCAACTATGAGTTGGTTCCAACTAATGGCAATGGGTTTTTTTTTCAGCTTTTAAATTTTATGTGAGGCATGACTTTAGTGAAGTTCTTCTGTCCATGGACTGCATTATTGCATCTTTATTATTAATCTTAATTGAGAATATGTTTTATTCTAAAAGCCAATAAACATTGACAGTTTGTACTTTTCCTCTATGACTTCTTCTTTTTTTAATAATGAAATGGTTTATTAAAAAATAGTGCTGCAGGCAAATGGAGTACCAACAAATGAGGTCACTGAAGGTTTGAGCAGAAGCCTTCCTAGAACTACAGTCCTTTCCTCCCCAGGGGCCGCCTCTCCTCGTCCCTGTGCTCCTCTATGACTTCTAACGTGAACTTTATTTCTGTCTGAGCACTCTAATCCTTTTGTATGCTTTAGGAGAAAAAATAAAGCAATCCTAGAGGAAAGTATTATTCTTTCTTTAGAAGATTTATAGGATCCGGATGTGTTTTGTGAAAAAGTACTGAGTTCTAGTTAATTTCTGTGGCTCCCTTGGTGTCTAGTAAGATGCTTTACACAAAGTCCACTGAGCAAAAATATCTTGAATGGAGTGGAATAGCAATGACTGTGACAGGTCTTTATTAGCAGCATAAAGTAGCCCTCAGAGAGCATGATTAGAAACCCAGTTCAGGGAGGGAGAAAAGTGCAACAATGAATGAATGGAAATCCAAAGTCTCTGTAAATGTTCATTGAAATTAATAATAATTAAAAAATTTAAAGAAAAAAAGACAAATTCAAATGGAAACAATAAAGCATTTTAAAATGAAAAAAAAAATCCAGTTCCATTCTTCTTCAAAGAACATGCAAATATAAAAGTCCTTTGTGTAGTTTGTTTAGAACATCTTTTCCAGAGAACTAGGAGTAGTCAACAGAATGTGGGACAGTATCTGACTCTCACTTCTTTGGTGTTATTTCAATGACTGTAAAGGAAAAATCTCACCTGCAGGGCTCCATCTAAAGTATAACCAGGTAAGGTTTCCACCCCCCAGGCTTCCCACCCCTGCAGGAATTGTGTATGTTCCTAAAAGAGGTAAATGCAACCCTCTACGACCCAAGGGTCCCTGAGTCAATTATTTTGCTTTGTTTTCTTCTATCCTTTGTGTCGTACTTGGTATCCTCCAATGTGAACACTGGTGGGAGCTGTGGTGGCTTGTTGGGGAATGTTGGGGAAGGGGAGGTGGGTGGTTCTGGCCAGGGCAGACGGCCAAGCTCCGGATAAGTGCAAACCCATCTAACCCAACAGCCATTAATACAGGGTAGAGAAAGCTCTCCAGTGTTTGGCTGTGCGCGCTTGAGAAAGCTCGCTGAGCGCGAAGACGGGCTGCGCATCTGTTGAGCTGGGAGTGGTCTGCACTGAGCTGAGGTCCTCCTGTCCAATCTGCGTGCCCCACACCTACAGGCCCACCCTATCCTGCCTTCCTGTTTACTCAACTGTATAGAAATGCACTGTAACCCCCAGTAGAGTTGCAGTTGGCTCTCTGAAGTGCTCCTGGAGTGGTGTGTCTTAACTCCCATTAGGGTGTCTCTGCTCCTCGCCGGCAAACGGACAGCAACAGTGGCTTGTTGTCGTTGTTATGTGCCATCAAGTCGCTTATGACGCCAAGCGACCCTGTGTACAAGAGCTCTTATCCCTGTTCTATCCTGTGCCAACGTCACTGTCTCCAACACACTGACTCCCATTACCTCAACCACTGAATCGATCCATCTCATCGAGGGTCTTCCTCTCCTGCACTGTCCTTCCACCCTCCCAAGCATGACGTTCGTCTTCAAGGACTGGTCCCTCCTTGCAACATGTCCAAGGTATGTCAGATGAAGCTTCAGAATCCTTGCCTCCAAGGAGCAGCCTGGTTAACCCTCTCCAGGATGAAACTGTTCATTTTCTTAGCAGTCCATGGTACATTCAAAACTCTTCTCCAGCACCACAGCTCAAAGACACTGATTTTCTTTCTATCCAGCTCTCTGACGGTGGTGGCTTAGTGGTAAGGAATTGTGCTGCCAATGTAAAAAATAAAAGAATGCTGGTGACTCTAGTCCTCACTTCTTTGCTGGATTCACCTCTCCTTCCAGAAACTCCAACACCAAGTGGAACGTGATATGCTTTTTTTATTTCTCCTTTCATTAGCTGTCCAGTTATTACTTGAGCATCTTTCAAGTATTGCTTCCTAATCATCAGTACACAAATCACCTCTCCAAATCTAGTGCAAGATTCCTTCTCTAGGTTACTACAGTATAAAAACCCTTACGACTCTTATCATTGTATTTATCACATGGAGGATTCAAGGTCTGAATCCACAAGTGGAGCTTAAACACACAGGATCAGGAGTTTTGCCTCTGTAATTAGAACAGTACATGACACAGTGCTCCCATATTTACTTGTGGAATGATGGGAATAACACAAAAGAAACTATGACTTTTGTCTTGTGCAATAGTGGTACCGCGTGTCCTCACTGAGGTGCTTGTGAAGGCTTGTCATGACTATTTTTCTTTAAATCTCATAGAGGACCGAGTCTCTAATTTGACTTTTTAATTGAAAACCTGCCACCTACGTCATTCTTTTCACGATGCTTTACCCCTTTCTCATCAGCCCCACACAATGACCTCATGGAACTCATGTGATTTGCTGAGGGTTGAACCTCTTGGTTACAGAGGGAATGAGGCTCAGTATCCAGGATTAGAGCACAATTGTCAGGTAACATGCTTATCATCATCTATGGACCAGTTCTACTTGCTTTGAAGGCGAAGCAGGGTCCTCAAGGGGGAATTGAAAAGTCCGAGTCCTACCCTGCACATGCTGAATCCCAGGGAAAAGAACAACAGGCAAGTAAGGAGGTGATGCCACATCAAATCCTTTTCTCCCGATTTCCCGCAACCTTTCGGCTTTCCACCTGGAATTAATGCAAAGATGCTTCAA
This sequence comes from Elephantulus edwardii, assembly GCF_000299155.1. NCBI lineage: Eukaryota > Metazoa > Chordata > Mammalia > Macroscelidea > Macroscelididae > Elephantulus > Elephantulus edwardii. The sequence goes on from NW_006399838.1 coordinate 5,152,050, forward strand.
TTATGCTGAGATCGGGGATTGTGGGTTTTTGTGGTGGCTTGGGTTTTTTTTTCCCCCAGCCAAATATATATTCAAATTCACAAATGCTGAGAGATATCTCAATTCCAAGCCCTAAGTTAAGGGTTGCAAGGAACAAAATGATGAATAAGGCATGATCTGTCTTCCAGGTTCTCAATGTTTACTGGAGGTAGAGACCATGAGATTCACTCAACTCCAAAGCATTGCTTTCAAATTGGAACTGACTGAGAGCTTACCCTCTACTGGGTTGCTGAGGCTGAAAATTGTATAGAACAGAATTGCCCATCTTTCTCCCTAATAGTTTGATGGTGGGCTAAGACTTCCAGAGAGGCCGACTCTTGGGCTTAGCATTGCAATGCCTTATAGACTAGCCATGTTGTTGTTGTGGATTGCCGTTGAATTGAGGTCAACTCACAGCGATTCTATGAACGAAAGGCCTAATGCCTTCCCATAGCTATCGTTGTTTCTCCAAGTTCAGAGAGTTTTCAGAGGCATGTGGTTTAGGAAGTGGATGCCTCTCCTGCTTCCCAACCTGTTTTACAGCTGGGAGCTCCACCAAACACTGTTCACAATGGGAAACCATTCTGGTATTTGATATCCCCATGGCACAAGGCTCAGCATCATAGAAACCCAGGTTACTTCATACAGCACATTGACAAAGAGTGATGTGCAAAGTGGAAGAACCTTCCTCCAGATATAACAGCACTAGTCTCATTCAGCAGTGGGTAAGAGTTGAGTAGAATATGACTCAGAGTAAGCTTTGCACAAGACTTGAACTCTTTTCTATGATTAACATAGTTTCTGTACATTTATAAAAGACGTTGAAGAGTTTCCAGAGGCACCTAATATAGGAAGTGGATGCCACTCCTACTTCCCAACATGAATCAGTCTGGAAGCTCATCCAACCATTGTACATAATGGGGAACCATTAGGGTATTTGACACGACTGTGGGATAGTGGTCAGTATCACAGCAACTCCAAGTTGTTCAGTACAGCGAATAGACAAATGATTGCTGTGTCTTTTAAAGAATATTCTAAAATTAATAAACTGGCCCAAGGGCCCTACAGGATTTTATTCCACACCCTTCGACAACTTCCAGAGTGGAGGGAGACTCCAAGGTCCCAAGCCCCAGGCCAGCCCACAGACCCATCTCCTATTCAACGATTTTAAGTCCATGTCCTTGAGCAGGGCTCTACCCTTACCCTTAGTCTAAGACTCAAGGGCCACCCACTTTTGAGGGGGGAAAAGAATGGTAACACACCACAAAAAGGATGCCAGAGACTTCCCTTGCCTGACCGCCATCAAGACGAAACCCAAATTGAGACGACGGCCAGCCAACCAGCCAACTTCCATAGTAGAGCACACACCTTGGACATTTATACATATCTTACTAGTTATCCTTCTATTTTTATAATAATGGTCTTATGCAGTACTTGTCCTTCTAAGACTGAGCTAGATCATTTGGCATAATGCTCCCTAGACTCTTGTCATGTATTTTATAAAATCATTGTTCCTTGGTGCAGCATAGTATTCCCTTGTGTGAATGGACCAAATTTCTCAATCCATCTGTTTGTTGATGGACATTTGAGCTGTTCTCACTTTCTTGCTATTGGGCATAACCCTGCTGTGAGCACAGGTGTACAAATGTATTATTCTATGCAAACCAGTTTTTTTTTCATGGGCGAGTCTTTTAATAGTATAAAAAAATACAACAAAACACCAAAAACACGTGCAGTAGCAACACAACCTCACAACAAACCAGTTTTTTTAAAAAAACATTAATTTATCATATGACTCTGACATCTCATTTCTAGGTATTTAAGATAAATAAAAATATACAGGAAGGTATTTCCCCCCCCCCACTATTATAATACAAAAATGTATTGAGCACATTTATGAAACATTGTTGTTGACTGCCTTTGAGTCGAGTACGACTCATAGTGTACAGGAAGGTATTTCCCCCCCCACTATTATAATGCAAAAATGTATTGAGCACATTTATGAAACATTGTTGTTGACTGCCTTTGAGTCGAGTACGACTCATAGTGACCCTATGAATAAAAGGGCTGGAGCCCCTCAAAACTATCTGCATTTATTAAAGTTAGTAGAGTTTCCGGAGGCATGTTATTTAGGAAGGGTGCAAGTCTTGCTTCCAAATTATGAAATATAGTAAAAATATTAGAAATTCCACACGTTTGCCAACCAGTGAAAGGACAAATTGGGATAAGACTACAATACGGCATCAACAAGGAATGGACCTGGGACTTCTGCTCGTTCGATGTGCCTTCCTTCTATTGACGAAGCTAGAGTAACAGGGACATAACTTTCTTTCTCATTTGAAACAAATACATTTCAACAACCATAACAATGGTCTTCAAGACATAGGACATCAAGGACTCAAGGATGATGATTTCTGAGAGATAGGAAACGGATGTGAAGAGCCCTAGAATGGTTTTAGCTTACTGTCTTGAGAGAGTTTCCCGACTGAATTGAAAAGATGATGATAGTCCAGGAAACAAATGTTATAGTTCACAAGGCACAGTACTGGCGAGCAGATAAAGAGAATGCTGTAGGTTTTCAGTCTTCCACGCAAGTAGTCTTCTTGTACGCTCTGAAAGAAAACTCAGGTTAAGTGAGTACGTTACATAACCAGCCCCAGTGACAGCCAGTCACTGCAGAGTAGGATCCAAACTTCAGAGTATGACTCATCTTTGCTCTTAATCACGATCTCATTTCCTAAAACCCTAGAATTCTGAAAAGAAAATGGAAAACAAAACAAAACCCAAAATTCTGGAAATAGGAAGCCTGATGATATCCAGGACTCAAGGGCAAAACCAGACTGATTTTGTCATGAGTAAAATAAATTAAAACTAACCTACAGAATTCACGTTGCTCATGATATTTTGTCCTCAAATACTCAACTGGTGAAGTTGTTGTGTTGTTGTGTGTACCATAGAGTCAGAACCGAGCCATAGCCGTCCCTCCTGTGGGTTTTCAGAGGCAGGTAATTGCATGGAGGAGATTGCCCGTCCTTCGCCCGCACTGATAAACATCAAGTAATGAAATGTGAGAACTAGAACTGTGCATGACTATGAATAGGCCCAACACTTAGACTCCTCCGGACGGTCAAAGGCTGTATGTCAACTATCTCACAGCAGTGTGTAGCACTCAGAAGCCCATCTGTCAGTGTGTTATGGGGCGCTGGGGAAACTCAAGCCCATTGCCATCAAATTGGACCCGACTGATAGCTGACCCTCCAGTGGGTTTTCACAGGTTCTAAATCACATCGGAAGAGACTTTTTTTCTCACGCAGTGGGGTTGCTGGCCGACCTGAATTGGTAGGAAGGTGTAGACTTGGGATAGCAGCACAAGGCTGCACAGATGACACTCCCAGAACTCCAGAAATTGAAGAAGGAATGAAGAGAAGGAGTAGGGTTTGGGAATGAGGTAAAGAGGGTGAGATGCTGCTGCCCACCCTGGAATGCTTGGCATTGGATGGCTCTCTAAGGCCCTTCAACTGTTCTGAATAACTCTGTCTGTGACAGAAAGTTCAGCAAGACTCATCAGACGCCCACAGAAAGCAGCCTCTTTGGATGATGGCACAAAAGGCGTCTTTTATGAAAAGAATGCCATTTCCTCATGTCAAGAGTAGAAGCAGAGCTCATCAGTGTTCTTGTCGTTAGTTGCCATCGAGTTGAGTATGACCTACAGCGACCCTATGGACAACAGATCAGAACTCTGTCCTATCCTGTGTCATCCGCACACTTCTTGGCACACGACAGCCTGGTGTGGGTAGTCACTGTGTCAATCCACCTGCTCGAGGGGCTTCCTCTCCTTCACTAACCCTCTGCCTTTCTGAGCATCAGGTCCCCCTCCAAGAAGAGGCTCCTCCTAGCAGCTTGCCTGAAGAGGAAATCTAGCAATGAAATAATGAATTGAACAGAGTGTTTGAGCCTCACTCAAAAGCCTTGCTCTTTCCCCTGTAAGCCTAGTTAAAAGAAAGTAACAACAGCAAGAGAGCCAGGTACTAAGTGCTACTTCAAATGACTTCTTGACTCCAGGGTAAGCTTGCGTTCTTAGTTCAGCAGCGGCTCAGATCTGTAGGGTGCAGAAGAGAAAGAGAAATGTGTTCGGGCTGCTTGATCTTGGCGTGGCTTAGATTTCAATTCAGACAGGCTCTGTGACTTCACTGAATGGTGCTAATGAAACACAGGGCACACTGACTCATTTCTGCTTGACATTTGTTTCTTAGTATGGTCTGTTGTCTGCGGGTGCAATTGTTTTCAAGATAGATTGTTCAAGAGGTTGCTTTGTTGTTTCAAAGAGAGAGTATACTGAAAAGAAAGCATTTAAAGGCACTAAAATGTTTAAGAGAGAGCTTTTATACAATACCCAAACTTTCAACTTTCTTTTCTTCATTATTCTGTTAATCATGGTCTAAGTATTTATTTGCCTTTGGTCTCCTGAAGTTTAATATATGGCTGACAAAAAACAAGAGGGATATGTTGATTCATGTAATCTATAGTTAATAGGAAGTAAAAGGAGGATACTTTTTAAAATTTGTAATATGTAACACATATATAAAAATTATGTATTATAAAGAATAGTTAAGTTGCTGTTATGTGCCATTGAGTTGCCTGCTACCCATAGTAAATGATCCATTATGGTTAACATGAACAAGACACAATATTTTTCTTCAGACTAGAAACAGGGAGTGCTTTTTCCTTTCCAAGGTAAGTAAATGTAAAAGGTAGTAAATTCTATTAAGTAAATGCTTTTGGTTTTATGAGCCAGGGGTTTAGCTAGAAATTTTCTCTCATGAACGTCTCTCAAGAGACTTGAAGGCTGCAGTTAGATGTTGGTTGAGCTTTCAGACATCTAGAGACTCAAGGAGGTTGGTTCAGATACCTATCCAAGACAGCCCACTCACAGCGACATGGTGGCTGGCAGCGGCCGTGGGCGGGGAGCTCAGCCACGTTCAGGTAACGCTCTCGAATGTGAAAGTTCTGATTATCTTCTGCTGAAGCTGGGGTCCCCGACGACCAGGAGGTGGGTGCATGTCCTTTTGTAATCTGCTCTTTGTAGCACTGGACGACATAATCATTCCAGCAGTCACAAAGTCACCCAGACTTGAGGAATTAGAATTTACTCTGATTGGGGACTGCCAAAGGTATCTTATAGGTATGGTTTGTAGCCATGTCTGGAAAGTAAAACCTATTACAAATGTCTTGGATATTATTATTATTATTATTATTATTATTATTATTATTATTATTATTATTATTATTAGTGTGTGTACCGTCAAATCGGATCTGACTGGTACAATTGCCCCTCCTTCTCCAGCAAAGCATCTGGTAGATTTGAACTGCGTACCTCTAGGATTGCAGTGCAACTTCTTGCCACTAGACCACCAGAGCTCCCTAATGATTTGTTATGGATGGAACTACATCACCCAAAACAGGAACTGAAATCCTGCTCCCTTTCCACTATGAAAGGAAGATGGGTAATCTTTTCCCATGCGATTTAAAGCCCCGGATCTCAGTGGAACGAATCTACTATCAATTTGTTCTGTCTAGACAGCAATGAGCTCTTGAGTGCACAGGTGGATAGAATTCTACTTGAAAGCAGTGTTTTGTTACATTAGGCCACAGCAGTGAAAGGTGTGTTCTAAATTTAAATCACATCTGAGTTTGAAAAGGGCAGATCACATGTACATGGGGTGGGGAGGGGGGAGAGAAGTGGAGGGGGAGAGGGAGAGGGGAGGGAAAAAGGAGGGGGGGAGGGAGAGTCAATTGAGTTCCATTTAAGTTTTGCTTGACTTCTGTGATGTGCTAGGTACTTAATCAAGGCAAGGAGGGTGAAACTTCGTCTCATATACTTAGGGCACGTTGTCAGAAGCAATCAGTCCTTGGAAGATCCTCAAAAAGAGAACTGTTTAAAAGGGATATATGGTTGGGTATTATTGTCATGACAGGAGTCCAGAATGAAGGCTGCACGGTGGAGTGGACTTGGGGGGAGGGATTGTGTAACAATGAAAGAGTTTTACTTTTCAAAGAGAAGAGTGAATTGGGGGGAGGGTGATGGGCAGGGAGAAAAGTGCAGCAATGAATGATTGGAAACCCTAAGTCTCTGTGAACTTTCATTAAAATGAATAATAATAAAAAAATCATGGTCTGATGGAGTGGGCTCAAGCATGTTGAAGGCCACAAGGATGGTCAGCGTAAGGAAAGGTGCAGATGGGTTGTTCGTAGGGTCACTGTGAGTCATTTCAAGGTCCCTAACACCGCCGTGCTACGTCCTGCAGAGCTGAACAAGTCTTCGTGCCACTGTCAAAGTTCCCTCTCTGACTTGCCAGCTTGGGAGGCATTTACGGTCGGCCAATGACAGTGCGATTTTTCTTCTAAGTCTGGTACGAGCACTCTGAGTAAAGGGTAACATGCACACAGATTTAATTGCTAGGTCTACCACGTCCAAGGCATTGAGAGGTTTGTTTAGAACTCATGTGCACGTGTGTGTTTATATACACAGGATAGTTGGAGGTGGAGGGGTAATGAGTAAGAAAGACAAAGTGGCAGAAATACTTTTGGCGAAGTCAGAGAGCCAACTTTTGTCACTGTTTGGTTTTACTGCTGGTTTACAGCCCATGGGGTTCTGGGATGTAGACTTGATCAAAGGAGATTTCCAGGTTTTCTCCTGTGGTGCTGCTGGGTGGATTCAAACTGCCAACTCTTTGGTTACAAGCTGAACATCCAGCTTTGTACCACTCATAAACCTTAAGACAACCAGTTACTTTTCTGCATGAAAAGTATAGAAGGCAGAAGTTCATGGTCGCTTCATTCTTGGGGATTTATGGGATAAATTATGTATATTTCATTGAAACAGATGAGGGAGAGAACTGTTTAAAACGGATATATGATTAGGTATTATTGTCACGACAGGAGTCCGGAACGAAGGCTGCACAGTGGAGTGGACTTGGGAGGAGGGATTGTATAACAATGAAAGAATTTTTCTTTTAATTTTCAAAGAGAAGAATGAACTGGGGAGGGGGAAGGGTAGGCAGGGAGAAAAGTGCAATAATAAATGAATGGAAATCCAAAGTCTCTGTAAACTTTCATGAAAATTATTATCATTAATAATCATAAAAGGATTCAATGAACAGCTTCCTGAGAAAACATGCCAGGGAGCAAACTCTTTGCTATGCTGCATTTCTGGCAGTATCAGGATATCCTGACACTTGAAAACAGAATGTAGCAAATTTTTTGCTTTCAAAATCTTGAGATAATCGCAGTACTGACTTTTAGCTTCCAATATTCCTGTTGAGATGCCTTAAATGCCACTTTGAGTCTTAATCTTTCATGTGACCAGGACTTAAGAGATTTTTGTGCGCTCCTCCTGAACAAATTCTTGGATGATCCTACTTTTGTCTAATTTCAAGATGGCAGGACTTGGTCTAAACCAGATGCAGAGCCGTCAAATCCATCTGGACTCCTCACGACCCTGAAGAGCACAGAGAAGCCAAGTCCACAGGGTTTGCAGGGCTGTGAGGTCTTGATGAACGCAGACTGCCGCATCTTTCTCCCACGGACAAACAAACACTCATCTCTCAGTTAGAAGCCTTCTCCTTAACCTTGGCATCAACAGGGATATGGGCCCACCCCAGTGGAGGTCCCATTTCCAGTTGGTATGTTGAGCCTTTCATTCTAGAAACTCTGATCTGGAGTTAGTATTTGTGTATTAGGAATCCCAGATTCATTCTGATCTTTTTTTGTCCTAGGCTCTGTTTTTGTGGTTATTTGCTCAATTTCAGCTTCTAATCCTTTCGTTGCTGTTACTGTTATGTGCTGTCAAGTTACTTCGGACTCATAATGATCCTACGTACAACAGTTCCGAACCTTGTTTTATCTTCAAACCGTCTCTGACACCCCTGTCCCCAGTACCCCAGTCATTGGGTCATCCAGTCTTCCTCTCTTGCGCTGTCCTCTCCACCCTTCCAAGCATGATGTCCTTCACCAAAGGATGCTCCCTTCTGGCAACGTGCCCAAAGTGTATGAGATGGAGTGTCAAATCCTTGTCTTGAAGGAGCACCCTGGTCTCACCCTCTCCGGGACAGGGAGGGTCCATCGTATGTTCAACACTCTTCTCCAGCATCACAACTCACAGGCATTGATTCTTCTATCATCCTTAATCACTGTCCAGCTCGCTGATGCATAGCAAGTGACTGTGAAGATCATGGCTTGGATCAGGTGCACCTTAGTTTCCAGGCTGACAGTGCTGCTCTTCAGGACTCTAGAGGCCCCTTGACACCAATTTTTTCAAATGCAATTCATCTTTTGATTTCCTGGCAGATGGTACCAAAAGTGATTGTGGAGTTAACAATCTCAATCTTTTCTCTATTATGATGTTGCCATTGGCCCAGTGGTGAGAATCTTTGTTTTCTTGATGTTGAGCTTCAATCTATTTTGAAGGCTGCAGTCCTTGATTATCTTCAGTAAATGCTTCATGTCCTCCAGTTTCAACAAGCAGGGTTGTGCCATCTGCGTAACACAGGTTGTTGATGAGTCCTCCTTCAATCCTGATGCCACATCCCTCCTCATAAAGCCCAGCCTCCTGGATGATCTGTTCCGCATATAGATTGAAAAGGTGTGGAGACAGAATGTATCCCTGGCATACACTTTTCCTGACTTTGAAGCATGCAGTGTTTCCTTGCTCTATTCTAATGACTGTTTTCTGGTCCAAGTATAGGTTTCCTATTTACTGGATATTAATTCCCAAGAATATTGCCTTTTCAAGTCTTCTTTTATAATAGCATTCTATCTTTATAGTTTGCTTTATCTTTTATGTCATCTTTCTGGAGATTGGTAATTTTTTTTGAAGTTTCTTCTCTCTGCAAGTTCTCATTCTTCTAAGTTGCTTGCTTTGTCTCTTCAGTCATGTTGGTGGCTTTCACCAGATGGCAGGTTAACTGAGACGGCAGACTGAAAAAGTGAGATGGGATTGATGACCCGTAGGTTCACTTTGTGGTTGTTGTTAGGTGTCATCAATGTGAGTATGACTCAGAGTGACCCTATGGACAACATATATGAACTGTGCCCTACCCACTATTATCCTCAATTGCTGACACACGTGGGCCCATTGCGGCAGTCACTGTGCCAATCCATCTGGTTGGGAGTCTTCCTCTCTTGCCATCCTTCTGCCTTTCCAAGCATGGTGTCTTTCTCCACATGCCCACAGTAGGTGAAACAAAACTTTATCATTTTTGCCTCCAAGGAATACTTTGGCTGCACTTTCTCCAAGGGATATTTTGTTTGTTTTGACAGTCCATGGGATATTCAGTACTCTTGTCCTACATCAATTTTTCTTATGTCACCCTTATCCGATATCTAGCTCACAGATGCCTAGCAAGTGATTGAAGACCATAGGCTGAATCAGGTTCACCTTAGTCCTTAAACTGACATCACTGGTCCTCAATAATTTGGAGAGATTCCTGACTGCAGAAATTCCTTTTGCAGTACTTGCTGCAGAAGGTCAAAGAACACAGCCTTCAATTTTGATTGCATTTTAAGATCAAGAAAATTAAAACTCTCATCATTAGACTGGTAGGCAACATCTTGCTAGATGAAGAAAAGACAATCAACAATCAACACCCTTGATATAAGTAGTCAGATTATTAGGAGATGGATTGCCCAGGGAAAGTGTGAAGTTAGGGAGAGTTTCACTTTTGCGCATTGGAGCTCAATTTTGGCTATAGTCTGGGAGCTTTAAAAACAATGATAGCCCAAAAATATTCACTTAATTGGTATAGGGTATGGCCTGAGTAAGGAGAATTTAAAAAGTTTCCCCAGTGATACCAATGTGCTGCCAATGCTGAGAAGAACCACTAAAACAAGACCTGGTGGAAGTATCCACTTTACTGGCTAATATTTTCTTTTTAAATTGTGATTTTAATGAAAGTTTATAGGGAACTTGGATTTCCATTCATTCATTGTTGCACATTTCCCTCCTTGCCCCTTCCCCGCCCCTCCTCCCACCCAGTTTGCTTTTTTCTTTGGAAAAGAAATTCTCCCCTTCAGCCCACTTTACAATGCAGCTCTTTTTCTGGATTCTTGTCATGCCAATAATACCTAATCATATATTCCTTTTATACAGTTCTCTCCCTCATCTGTTCCAATGTCATGTACATTATTTATCCCCTCTTTTTTTGTTTACCCCCAACCCCCATGTCAGTCCTGTTTTACAACAGTGGCATTATGATGTATTTGTCTTTTTGTGGCTGAGATACTTCACTCAGTATAAAGTCCTCCATGGTCACCCATTTTGCATAATATTTCATAAGTTGTTTTTCAGTGCTGCATAATATTCCATTATGTGAATACACCACAGCTTCTTTAGCCATTCATTTGTTGAAGGGCACTTGGGTTGTTTCCAACTCCTTGCTATTGTGAACAAAGCCTCAATAAACATGGGTGTGCATATATCTGCTTGGGTGGCAGTTCTGGTTTCTTTAGGGTATATTCCCAATAGGGAAATTGCTGGGTCAAATGTTATTTCTATCTCCAACCTTCTGAGAAAGCGACATACTGCTTTCCATAATGGTTGCACCATTTTACACTGCCACCAACAGTGAATAAGGGTTCCAGTTTCTCCACAACCTCGCCAGCAGTTGTTGTTTGCTGCTCTGTTGAAATTTGCTCTTGTTACTGTGGTGAGATGACATCTCATATTTGCTTTGATTTGCATTTCTTAGAGCTAGGGATTTTGAACACTTCTTCATGTCTTTGTTTGCCATCTGAATGTCTTCTTTGACAAAGTGTCTGTTTATATCCTGTGCCCATTTTGCAACTGGGTTGTTTACCTTTATCTTGTTGTGGCGTATTGGCTATTTTTTAAGTGTTTCTTTTCAGTCCCATGAAATTCTTCACATATCTGAGTATCTTGAATGTCTCTGCTTATTATTCCTGATTTTGACATGGTACCTTCTCTCTCAACTGAGGTGACTGCCTCTCAGACTTGTGAGCTTCTATTGTTTCTGAGGGGAAACTTGCAGGCGTCCTTCTGCAAGTGTGACAGAGGTGACGTTGTCCAGCTTGAGACGTGACAAGCAGCTCTGATATTCTAACTGCCTCTTCCAGTCAGCTAGCAGAGCTCTTTTTGAGAGTTTGAGAACCGCATCTTAATGAGTTCTTAACAAACCCTATTTTAAACCTTCTCAATACCCCCTGAAAGGGAGATGGTACAAACTATTGAGCCTCTGGGTAGTCTACATGGAAGTGGCCTCCGTTCTCCATTCTACCTTTCCTGCTTAGAAGGCCATCTTTTGGTCAGGTCACCAAAACGGATGCTAACAACTTCCTTTCCATTTATGCCAACTTGAGGGGAACTGTGACTTAGAAATCCTTTGACCATGCACAACCTGACATGCTCAATGTGTTAGCTTTATTGATAAGAAGAACTACCATTCTTTGTTATGTCAACTTGGAGTTATAAACAATATTTTCCTCAGTCCACAAATAAACAAACAAAAAAACACCTTAAGGTAAAAGTGATTCCTAGCAGAAAAATACCAGACCTAATTATCAAACAATATCATTAATATCACATAGACGCAAGATTCTGCTGGAAATTAAAAATTACTGGAGCAGCACATCAACAGAGAACTGCCAGATGTACAGGCTGAGTTTAGAAGAGGCCGTGGTACTAGGGATAATATAGTTACTGTTAGATGGACCTTGGCTGAAAACAGAGTACTAGAAGAATGTCTATCTGTGCTTCACTGACTATGCAAAGGCTTTTGATTGTGTGGATCACAATAAGCTGTGGCTGACTCTGAGAAGAATGGAAATCCCAGAACATTTGATTATGCTTATGAGAAACCTATGCTTGGACCAGGAGGCAGCTGTCAGAACAGAGCAAGGAAACACTGCATGGTTCATAAGTGGGAAGGGCATATGCCAGGGATGTATTCCGTCTCCATACCTTTTCAATCTATATGCAGAACAGAACATCCGGGAGGCTGGGCTGTATGAGAAGGGATGTGGCCTCAGGATTAGTGTAAGATTCATCAACAACCTGCGTTATGCAGATGACACAACCCTGAAACTGAGGAGGACCTGAAGTGCTTGCTGCAGAAGTTCAGACACAATAGGGATTAAGGCTCAACATCAAGAAAACAAAGATTCTCACCACTGGACCAATTGGCAGCATCATGATGGATGGTGAAGAGATTGAGATTGTTCACATCATTAGTTTGCTTGACTCCACAGTCAACACTCTTCATACTAACAGCCAAGAACCTCTCCAGTGTACTGAAGAGCAACAATGTCAGTTTGGAGACTAAGGTGTGTCTGATCTAGGCCATAGTCTTCACAATTGCTTGCTGTGCATCAGAAAGCTGGACTGTGACTGGGGATGACAGAAAGAGAACTGATGCCTTTGAGCTGTGGTGCTGGAGAAGAGTACTGCATACACCATGGACTGTCAGGAGAACAAACAGGTTCATCCTAAAGAGGGTGAAGGCAGCCTGCTCCTTGGAGGCAGAGATTTTGAGGCTTTGTCTGACATAGATTGTCCACGTTTCAAGGAGGGACCAGTCCTTGGAGAAAGACGTCATACTTGGGAGGGTGGAGGAACAGAGAAAGAGAGGGAGACCATCGATGAGATGGATTGATTCAGTGACTGGTGTAATGAGAGTAGGTGTGTCTGAGACAGTATAGTTGGCACAGGACAGAGCAGGTTTCAGGGCTGTTGTACATAAGGTCACTATGAGTCGCGAATGACTCAACAACACCTAACAACAACAAACAAGATAAACTATGGCTCTAAGTAGAAATATTATGCTTACTGCTGTTGAATGAGACCAAATGAGTGGGCACCCAGTGCACTAGGTGGACTGTGGGGGTGGACACCTGAGTTCTGTTATATCAATGAAATGTTAGGCAAAGCAGTAGGCTCTCCACACACATTCTCTCTGAAAGGTACTAAACTGGCAGCCAATGGGCCTATGTAGTCACATTATAGTTGATTCACAGAGTTTTCAAAAAAAATTTAGACAAACAGGAGATTTTTACATAAAAAGTTGGATTTTAAGCTTCTTTTGAAGTACTAGCACGTAGGGCTGCACCAGGGAATTCATTACAGACTTACAGAGGAACCAGGCTGTGGCCGCCCCTTTACATGGCATCACACAAACACCATGCAAAGAATTAATGTACAACATCACATTCACAACTCTTGGAATGCAGTTAAGATTTTAAAAAGTTGCAACAATGAAGGACTGGAAATCCCAAGTCTCTGTAAGCTTTCATTAACTAAAAAAAAAAAGTGATTACCAAAAGTTTAAAAAAAAGTGACATCATCATCAATCCTATTAATGGCAGAAAAACCCTACATAAGTCAGAAAGAATTAAAACATTTATTGGGCATAAATATATTACATATACACTACAGGTACAGTTAGGTATTACATATAGCATAGTATTTGCAAAATC
>NW_006399838.1:5165717-5295143 GCF_000299155.1 Elephantulus edwardii
TTTTGACATGAATACTGAATTACTGTAGCCAACAGAACAAGGTTAGAAAATGCCAACGTTTCAAGTTGATAAGAACAAGGTACATAATTAGAAAAAAATATTTTTAACCAATTTCCTTTTCAACCCATTTTCCTTGAGGAGGAAGGCCATTTGCTTCGTGTGACTGGAATCCTTGGGAACAGAGATGAGTCTGACACAGAGAAGAGTCAGCTATCAGAAAGCCGCCCGTTTCACTCATTCCTCCTTACTATAAAAGGGCAGAGAATATGGTTCCTAGAAAACACTTTATTTTATTGTTCACGTGTAATGGCAATATATATATAGGTAAATGTCAATAGCACATATACATACTTGTGATAGAACACAGTGCCATACAAAGGAATCACGTCTGACTGAATAGATTAGGAAGAATACCAAACCATGGAGAGCAGTAAAATAAAGTGCCGTCAGCTTCTCTTTCACACACTTCAGCTTTCTGGTGGTTAAACAGACAGAAGGAAATCTCAAAAAGATCAAACATTCATAGCAACTTTGGCCTAATTTCATTGTTTAAAAAAAAACAAACAAACCAAACGTAACCAATTCAGAGGATCTCTTCATAGCAGCAGTTCTGAAGTGTCATAAAAAAGGGATGTGTTTCTTTGCAAAGAGTAGGGTTTTTATACTCAGCTGAATCTTCCTTGCTTAAAAAATGCCTTCTTCCTGAAAACACCCATGAGGCGTCGTCTCAGAAAGTACAGATGTGATGTCAGAGTGGATGGTATCACACATTTACATAACTAGAGGGATATGTTGTGGAAGGCCAGGACTTTGGCAAAAATATATTTACCTTGATGCCCTTAGTTAGGAAGGCTAATTAAACGGATTATTATAGTCAAGAACAAAATACAGAACTCTCTAATAGTTACTATTTCAATATAGGCACACAGAATAACTCATTCATCTTACCACTTTTTTGTTTCAAGAGATGATTATGATTTTTGGGGGGGTACATGTAAACGTTTCAATCACTGATAATGGATTTTTTTTTCTTTTTTTTTTGGCATTTAATGCACTAGATGCTCTTATCCTTAAAAATAAAAAAAAGTCAGAGGATTAATAATACTACAGATGTCGCCAAGAACAAGAGTGACCTAGAATTACAAAAGTATAAAACACACACGCACAAAAGTAACATGCTACATGGGAAAATTAGTACATAAGTACATCTTAAAATTTTTACAATAAATAAAGATTGCACTGTAATTGGCATTTAAAGTACTGTATGCAGAATATAGTATAAATAAACCAAAAACAAAATAATGTTGGTTTCCCCATGACTTTGGTATGGGAATATCATAAGCGAGTACAGGATACTGCATCTTAGACAACGGAGACCAAGCACAAAGTCGCTATGATCGAGAAAAACCAAGGAGCAAAAATATACAGAAACAGAAGCAGGGGATACACTGTGTCTGCTGCACCCTTTTGGAATATATTTGCACCTCCAACTCTTAAATGTCCCTGAGGTACTCGAACATTGTGGACTTCATATAAATAATCCAATGACTTTGGGTTAGAATTGATTATCTCATGACTCAAACACGCGAGAGAAACAGTTTGCACTCCGATAGCACCTGTTGACCGAGGATGTCGAAGCACTTCCCAAACATTAGAATCCCCATTTATTT
The DNA here is from genome assembly GCF_000299155.1 of Elephantulus edwardii. NCBI lineage: Eukaryota > Metazoa > Chordata > Mammalia > Macroscelidea > Macroscelididae > Elephantulus > Elephantulus edwardii. The sequence goes on from NW_006399838.1 coordinate 5,167,388, forward strand.
TCTTTTTAATGCATGGGAAAACTGAGGCACAGAGGTAAAGTGACGTGACAGATCCAGGGAGAGAGATGAGGCTTCTTGACCCCAAATACCACCCCCTCCACACGCTGGCCAGGTCAACCCCACAAAAAAAAAAAAAAAAGGAACTACAAATGCAGATGATTCTCTTTTGGGTTTCATCAGTTTTTATCGGCTGTCATTGGTTAGTTTGATGGGCACTCATTTAAGGTACTGAAATTCAATCACTTCATTGATACCTCAAAGAACAATCTAAAGGCAAATCTTTCACAAAGAATGAGTCGGGAACAAGAAGACAGCTCCCAACTAGTGTAAATCATGGACAACGGGCAGAGGCACTAGACTGTCACCAGTTCTCGTAATTCTTGCTGAACATAACAGGATATAATAACTCTAGTGATTGAATTAGAAGTAGTTATATACAAAGACACACGAACAAGTTAAAGCAGCTTTGAAAATAGCTGAGTAAGGAAACAACTAACTATTGCACAATGCCCTCTTAAAGTTACTGCTATAAATCGACATGGTAAAAATCTACAATGCTCCATCATTCAGAGGTGCACTTTTGCTTACTTGATTTTGTATACAGGCAGCTCATAGTGTTAAAATCATAACAAATACAGATTATTAAAACATTTTAGGCTGAAGTACATATTATCATTTAAATGAGCTAAACACAGGTGAGGAACTGAGTGACACAGGGCACCTGCTTCGGGGGCCTTCTCTTACCGTGAACACAATTCTGGATAGTGTTGTTTGTTGTGTGGCAGGCAGCGTGGCGACAACACCGAAATCCCAGCCCTTTAACTACACACACTGTGATTCATGTTTACAAGTATCGATGTTCAAGACCTAAGAACTGACTGGTGAATATAAATTATTAAACTGTAACAATGGGAAAAAAATAAAAAGGCTTGCAAAAGACATCAGTGAGCACAGAGGAAAGACAAAGCAAGTCTGAAAATGTGAAAGAAAACAGGAGAAAGCAAGCTTTTGGTATCTGGTTTTCTTGTCTTGTTTTGTTGTTTGAAATCCAGTTTAACCTCTTCCTAGTTTCAAAAAGGTGCACCAAAACACTGATATTTTTTTTTTCCTAGCTAAATCTGTAAAACAAGAAGGCTATAAATCAAAGAACAAAAAAGACTGACAGAAGTATCTGAATAAATGTGTGTATTAAAATGTGTAGCATTAATCAAATCCATATCTAGTTTTGCTGAGTGTGTTTACTTCATTAAGAAGTACTGTAGTATAAAGGCAAATAAAATCGACAGAGTCGCAAAGCCAGCCACAATGAGGGCTGCAAACTGTTCATCAGTAGGCATCATGCTCTTCATTTTGGGGTCGTCTAAGCTCCCCAGGTCCCCTGTGAGCATGACCTCATTTCGTTGTAGGACAAAAGCTGCAGAGGGGCTGAAAGCTCCGCTTAGCTCCTGGGGGGTGTCGAGACAGCGACGACACGCGCACACTCGGAACCTGTAGTCCGTGTTTGTCTGGAGGCCTGAGATTTGGAATGTGGCTTCTTCTCCCTTGTACACCTTCAGGAGAAGAAAAGGAGCTGGTCAGTTCATTTATAACAGTAAATTACCCTACAGGAATCACCACACCACATCACCATCACTACAGTAACACTGGGACACTGACTGGCTGGATAAAACCTTTCCGATCAACTCTGAATAAAATCTGATTCAAAACTCTGGGACTGACAGCAAGAAACTACTGGCCAGCAACGTATCTGGCCTCTGAAGGAATAAATGTGCTATTTGTCCTAAGTGCTTAGGGAATCAAATGAGAAGATGATTCAATACCACCACACAACTCGGTTCTAGGAACCTAGAATAATAAACATTTAAAAAAATACAGTGAGAGAGAGGAGAAGCTCCAACGAGCTGGACGGACAGAGTAAACGCAGCAGTGGACTCAGGTGTGTCCTGAGAATGAGGACCGAGTAGGATGGGCTGGGGTTCAGGTCTCCTGTTCACGGGGTCACTGTGAGACGTCTTTGACTTGAAGGCACCTAACAACGATGACAACAACAACAACCAACAACAACAACCAACAACATTTTAGATATAATCAATCATAGTTGGCTCTGAACATGGGCCTTTCAGATTCTGTGCTAAACCAAAGTTAACCAGCATCCCACTTGCTGGGGGTTTTGGCCCCGAAAGCTGGAGGACAATTTGTTTATTTAAATAATCACAGCAATGGCATCGAGGGCATATTTTGTATTACTCTATTTCTTATTACACTGTTTCTGAGTCTGAAAAGATCATGTTTTAAATTGTACTATTAAAAAATGAGGCCTAAAACAGCTAAAGACATTCTAAGAAAGAAAGAGAACTCTGAGTTGGGGAAAGAAGGGAAGAGACTCGCATTATAGATTTCAAGACATGGGGAAATGGAACTATTTGGGACAGTGAGGCAGGCATTGGCTCAGAGAAGGAAGAAATGATCCAGGGCCAGGATGTAGCCAAGCGGCAGCCCAGCCTCTAGGGCAGATGAAGGGGCACGAGTTCTGACGATCTGGGCAAGTCACCGACATGGAATCAGAAGCGATTCCTAGTTGACTGACCCTGCAGCCAATTTTCAGAAGCTGTAAATCAAGGGAGAAGATGGTGTCTCTTCCTGCCTTGGCACCACCTGTTGATTCAGACCATCAGAGAGGAGTGCTTCCAGCCACCAGATGTCCCGCTACTCTGGGGGCGAGGGAACCCTCCGGCAGCGAAGGGATGATAGTGGACTGGATTTGAGGTCTGCTGGTTCTTGCTTTGAATTCCAGCTTAACCACTTACCAGCTGCGAGAGCGTGAGAGAGTCTCATGCTTCATTAATAAAATGGTATGAAAACCGAAACTCTGAAAGAGTGCAGACAGGGTCCACACAGCCTGCTAGGGGCCCTGGGAGGAGAGCGTCGAGGAGCTTCACAGGAATTTCTAGGCTACAATATTTCCAGGGGCAGATTTCTACATCTTTTCCCCCATGAAGCCATCTGGTACATTTGCTCTACCAACCTTTCAGTTGGCGGCCAGGTGCTAACCACTGTACCACCAGGTTTCTTGACTGGAGGAATAAAAGTTCAGGGAATGCTGGGACACGGTGTGGCCCATTACAGGAAGCTGGTCTGTGTTCTTTCTCCGGCCATTAAAGATTACTTTACTAATTAATCACACTGTGTCTTTTACTTAAATCACTAAAGCCATTTAAGTTTTATTTCTATTTTTGTTGTGGAAAAAAATCCTACAAGAAATCTCTTCATGTTAACAGTTTAAAGTGTTTTTAAATAGGCCTCAAAGTTTTTAAAGTTAAATGGTTGATTACAGAGTAAGTTAATGTAGGAAGATTAAAGTAAATTGAGTCACTACAGTGTTCAGCCTACACTAATTAGTGATGAACTGGAAGATACATAAAATAACGACATGAGATTCAAAAGCTCCACGATCACACTAAGAAGCCCAAAGGCGGCTTGACAGCATGGACAGCAGCAACTGCTTAAAGCTGTTACACATCCATCGAAAAGCAACGCACTGCGCCTACAAATGAAAAGAACACGGAGCCTCACAGGACGAGGAGATGAAAGAGCAACACAGAAGAGGCTCCTACAACAGGGCTTAGTCGGCTGCAGGCGTTGAGAACAGGTAGAGCAAGCAACAAGCCTTAAGGAAAGTGTGTGCTTCTGTTCCTTGCTCAGACTTTGCCCAGGGTCCTTCCATGCAGGGACCATGTGAAGTCGGGGCCCGAAGCTGGGCACAGCGTGTCCGTGCAAGCACGGGACTGCCCAGGAGTGCTGAGGAGCCCCTGCTGCGAAGGTCACCAGGCCTGTTGCCAGCTGCCCCTCGACTCAGATGACCTCTTCTGGGAAGAATGGCTCTCCACACCAGGGCAGCAGGCCTGCCCAGCCCCTGTTCTCATTCCATTCCCTTCATTGTGGTTTCTCCTTCTTCCTCAATGCAATTTAAAAGGCATAGCAACTCCACTAGAGATTTTCTTTATTGAAGTAACCAATCATAATATCCCAGGAAGTATATAAGCAGTATTATTTTCACAAAGACTATTTCTGTTTCTTATTTGATGAACAATATATCTTAAAAGTAACTCTGACATGTTTATTCCAGAATGGTAGGATATAAAATAATACCCAGATGACTGAAATAAGAAGTCCGTGACCCTTTTATTAAAAAAATTTAAAAAATTCAGAATAACATTCTGTACAGTGTAATCTTTTGAATAACATCTTGCAGCTACATGAATGCTGGGCTTCTGAAGAGCTGATACCCGGGTCAACACCAACGCCTCCTGACTAAAGTTGCTCTCCCTCAGGAACCAGAGAACGAGACAATATGAACAGCACAGAATCGCTGTTTACAAAGCAGCTTCTCAGAGGGGTCTGAGGCCCACCGTCACCCTCTGAGAGAGATTATCCCCACCTACTCTCACAACAAGAGAGTCCGGGCTCTGGACGACGGTACATGAAGTCCTGCAATAGCACGGCAGTGGGTGGCAGGCACTCTGCTGGGTGGTAGATAAGAGCTTGATTGCTTCCAGAGAGGCAAGTGGTCTGCATTCACTCTTACATGGGAGAAATATGTGACGGTGTGCTTCTGAAAGGATTACAAGGTAGGAAAACCTATGGAGAAATTTTAATCATCCTACAGTGTCATTACGAACGGTCACTGACAATGATGGCATGGAAGGTGGAGCTGGCTCTCCCCAGGAGCCCTCCTGCTGGGCAGGCATCCTTACACCTGAGCAGCACAAGACAGGGAAGAGCATGGGTACAAACGACTTTCTGCACAGTACCAAGGAGGCTCCTCGGAGTGTAACACTTTCTCAATACACTAGGGTGCCACCAGGAAACATTCTGCTTTTGTTTTTAAATAAATTAAAATATTAAAAAATACTAAAATATACACAAAAGCAAAAAAATAGTAGCTTCTCTGAAGTAGAAGCTTTATTTAAGTAAATACAGCACAGCACCACTGTGAATAAACATTTCTATAAAAATTAGGGAACTACAGGTGGGAAGGAGCCTAGAAGTACGGTGGTTAGACACTCAGTAGCTCATCCAACTGCTGGCAGTTTGAACTTATCACCTGCTCTGTGACCGAGAGAAGTGTGGTCGGCTTTCAGGAAGAGTTACAGCCTTGGAAACACTACGGGGTTGTTCTATTTGTTCTACAGGGTCCCTAGGAGTTGGATTTGACTCAAGGAAGTGGGTTTGATTTGGCATTGATGATCAATTTTCTGGGGCTACTATCTTCATCATATACTTAGAGGGCCCTGTGAACCTAGAAAATGAAGAATCAGTAAACTAAGCGATGGCTTTTCAACATCTCTCTCCTGCTCTATTACCCTTTGAGTCTGACCTTCCATTAAAAAATGTTAAACTGTGCAACGGGCCAGTGACAGCTTCACGCCACATCAGGAAAAGAGTGAACAGTCATTAAAACATTATAAAGGCTCAAAAAAAAAATTATAAAGGCTCAAAAAAATTATAAAGGCTCTACAACTTCGAGCCCTTACAACAGTTCTGTCAACAAAAAATCCTTTCTCCTAGCATTTTCTGTGACCTCATGAAGAAACAAGACACAGATTCCAAATCACATGTCTTTAAAAAAAATGATATATTATGCATACATTCTAAAAAGGAGACCACATACAGGAATGTTAATAAAAATCTGGTTCACTAAGGTTCAGCCCAACCCTATTCACAATAGTCTAGAGGTGGAAACAAACTAAATGCTTACCAGTGGATGAATGGGTAACAGACGTGGGAGATACATAAAAGATTCTTATTAAGCTTAAAGACAAATAAAGTCCTGATAAATGATACAAAACTGGCTGAACCTCAAAGATATCATGCTCCATGAAATAAGGAAAGATACCTTATCAGTGGGTGCCAGGGGAAGGGGGAATTTTTGCTTATGGACAATGAGTTTATGTTAAGGCTGTAGAATAATTAGGAAAAAGATAAGAATTGCACAAAATGAATATCCTCAATTCCAGTAAATTGTGCTTACTGAACTTGCTGAAATGGTGTTTTCCTGTATGTATGTGCATCACAATAAAATGACAGAATACAGTCATCTCTTTACAGAGCGAGGACAATGGGTCACATCTATTACTCTAGAGATGCCTCAAATGTTTTCTTTTGAAAGCAATAAAGCTGGTCACTAAAACAACATTTAGTTAATTGTGACAAATGTTAAACATTTTCAACGGCTAACAAGTAACAATTTTTTAAAATTTGTTGCTCCCTTTTAAATCTTCAATTTCCTTTATAGTAAAAATTAAATGCTCTCTGAACAGGGCTATGAATCATTTCACTTTATCTTCTTTTTATGCATATATTAAACTGTCTTCACGTTAAAGCTTGTGTACAAATATCAATCTTAAACATATAGACCCAATGTCCCCCCGTTTTCATCAAAGTCTCCTAATCCACCCGTCTCAGGAACAGAGCTTGTTACTGTTCGCCTAAGTGCTGTAATTGAGGTCTATCCGGAGCCACGAGCTCTGCTGCAGTAGGTGCATAAAACACGACTATTCCTCATTTTCTTTCACTTTGCCTCTAAGAATTCACTGCCCTCTGCCTGTTATTCCTGGACTATAATTATTTTAACCATTACTCTGCACACATAATATAAATAGGCTTCATTTGCTATGTTGTGGCCAGAATAAGTGAATGAAGAACTCAAAACATCATTCTGAAGTTAATGCTCAGTGAACAGAGAGAAACAAAAACCCCAGGACAAACTGTCCCTGACTCCACTGCAGCTTTTCATGTGCCACTACTCGCTTTAATCATTTCTTGGTAAATGCAGGAAATAAATGGTCATGTGAAGAACACTAGTCCTCATCTATAGAGCTGAGTACCGTTCTATTTTCCTACCAGGAAACAGTTGCTTACAAGTGTTTACAACAATAACATGAAGGCAGATAGATGATTAAAAAAATTATATTAGTGTTTGTTTCTATGTCCACAGATCTAAATACATAACATTAAACAGCAAATTAAAACAAATTCTACCCACCAACAAAAATCCAAATTGTCGAATAGATTAATTCACCTATAGTCTGACAATGCTTGACATGTAAAGATAGTGAGCAAATAATATGGATGTTTTCATATCCACTGTGCTTTCAGAAGAGCAACGTTTTTCCAAGAGAGGGAGAAAAATGTCAGGTACAAGAAAGAAAAAGTGTTTAAAAAATACAATGATGAATGTGCAATGAATGTACTATCAGAAAATGAATTATTGTAAGTCTCATATGCTGTGATATTTCCTAACACCGCATCTTTTAATCATTTTTACATTGCTGAGGAACAGGACGAATGCTACCAGTGCAAAGGTGACGAAATCTAGCGGGGGAAAGTAAAACTCTAGTAATCCAGCACATCTTTCTGGGCGTATGAAACAGTCACGCACGTCAAGTTATTTACTCTACAGCAGAAGCTACAGAGGAGATTGTACAAGGAAAAGAAATGCAAAATGCACTAATATTCACTTGCTTTTTAAGTGTTCTTACTCACAGGTATTTTTACCATCATTTAATCGTTAGTGTATTTAATAAAAACAAACCGAGTTACTGTCTATTTGTCTAGATACTCAGAGCTTCAACAGCAGAATGAAGCTTGACCATACGCATTACCTCCTTAGGGAGCAGGTAGCGTTTCTCGTCACCCTCCGAGCTCGACATCATGTGTGCCTCCACTAAGGGTGTTAGGAGTGCTGACGTTTCAGTTCTTCAAGCATTTTCTTGCTAACAACAAAGCTGGTGGTTCAAATTCACCAGGGAATGGAGGCAGCGGGTATCTGCCACAAGGATTAAAGCCTTGGAAAAGCAACAGCTCCTCCGTCCTACAGGGCAGCTGACAACACGCGGGGCTACAAGTTTGCTTTTTGACTTCAGTTTCTGATCAGGAATGGGGCTTGGAGATGCCGCTCGAGTAACAGTTTTTTTTTTCTTCTAAATTTTTTTTTTATTTTATTATTTTTGTGTGAGTGTACCGTCAAATCAGATCTGACTGGTACAGGAGGAGATTGTCCCTCCTTCCCCGGCAGAGCATCTGGTGGATTTGAACTGTGTGCCTCTGGGATTGTAGTTGCAGCTCCTTACCACTAGGCCACCAGAGCTCCCCTCGAGTAACAGTTCTATACACTGATTTTACCATAAACAATTGTTCAGATTCAGAAAACAGCACCCAGATCCTTCACAGCAAGTCCCAGGATAATGGTCTACAAAGGATTAAAGCATGATGGGTATACAAAATAATTGTGTTATAAGACTAGACTCTAGTTCCTTGCATGAATTTTTCATGTGACCTATATAGTATTGCTGCTCAAATTCTGGTCCGTGGACTTGAAGCACATGCATGTGTTAGGAGCCTATTAGAAATATGGGATCTACCGAGTCAGAATTTGCAGTGGACCAGGACACTAGGTGACTCAGAAGCACAGTAAAAGGCGACAAGCAGTTCCTTCGAGCTTCTGAAGCATGGTCTTCAAGAGCTTATGGGATCAGTGGTATTGAACCAATTGATGGGTGACCCTCTAAGGGGTTTCCAAGGCTGGAGACCCCTATCTCTCTCCCATGGAGTTGCTGTTGGACTTGAACTGTTGGAGAGGCATGGCGTTTAGGTTAGCAGAACAACTTCCTAAAGATGATGTTACAGACTCAGCCTTGACCCTACCCTTCTATCAGCGCCTCTGTGAGGAAGGCAGCACGACAGAATCTCAACTCTAACTGTTGAGGCTTTTCCCTGTTACAAACCACCAGTATTTTAGTTTTCAATTACATACAGAATGTGATGCTCTTACCTGTTTGTATTCAGATTCTCTTCCAACCAACACCTGCAGAACATAGCTGATAGGATCGCCTTTCATTGGTGGAACTGTCTCCCAGAGAATTTCACATGAATTCCCTTCTAACTGTGTCACTCGTGGGGCTGAAACACAAATACACACATGCAAGCTCAAATTTCAAAGTTATCATATTAACAATAAATTTAAATAATACTAACTGCATCAAGGACTCTCCTTCATAGGGTCGCTATGAGTCGCCTGCAACTCGACGGCACTTAACAACAACAACAACAATACTAACTGAGGCCAAGGGCACGCTGGTCTTTGGAGTTTACTTGCTGGGGCTCCCAGAGAACCCTAGGTGCCTCATTCAGACAGAGAGACGATATTCCATGACTACGAGGCCACAGATGGAAACTCCAGTGCTCCAGCTTATTAATAAAAAACTGCACCACCTTCTGTTACTATTTCTTTGGCAACTGAGTACTTTTATTTTATTCTCCAGTTGCATTGGAGAAAGAAGACCACAACAAGATAGCTCTTGTTTCATGGGATTTAAAATTCGGAGGAGGACAAGATATGAGGAAAGTCCAGAGAAGATATCCGAAGCAAGGAAGATTAAAATGAGAAGTGGAACCAAAACGTTAGGGGGCTCGGGAGAGGGAAAGACCACATCTCCTGAGTCTGAGAAATGTCTGAGGAACAGGTGATGTCAGAGAGAAGCGCCACAGAATGGGCTGCATTGAAAAACATTTTAACATAGAAGTATCTTACAGTTGCATTTCTCAGTTTATTAGAACTTCTAGTTATTCTGTAAGTAAATCTAAGTAAATTCTACAGAGATAGTTGTTTTCATCATTGTAATTCTCTGTAGCATTATTATTTTAGAAAATATATTTTTCTTCTTTTTTAAAGAAAATATGTTGGTTAGAATTACTAGGCCGAAACACCAAACAATTTCTAGAAAAACCGATCTCTTCAGAATAAACAGGACTCAAGGAGCCAAGACAATAATTTCCTGAAGAAAAGACTAAGGGGAAGATGCCCAGAGTATGAGGTAGTGTGAGGACACTCTGCTTTTGAAACAAAAGAACCAATGGAATTGCTATCAATCCACTCTCAAGTTACCATAAAACGAATCCACACCAAAACTCACGTGGAGACAAAAGCAGTGCTGGTCAACACCAGAAACACCCTGGAAATCGATTAACTGGCAAATACAGCCCACTTTTCTTTCCCCAACACATCAAGCAGCCTTGCCGTATTCTGACAGAGCAGAAACCCAGAGATGTAGCCAAGAGTCTGGTATTTTCTGCCAAAGTGGCCCCGTTGGCCGTGTGTGTGCACATGGATCTGCACTGGCTTCTCAGTCACGGAGGAAGGGACAGCCTAACGACGCTGGCCACATTCCAGTTCCGTTTCTCTTGCTCAACTTATCCTTTATCTGTATCACCTTGTTGTTCTAATTACAAACCGTGAGCTTCCAACATCAGCATCATCTGGCAGCCTGTTGAAAAAGCAACTGGATCTGATCTGAGGGGCAGGGAAGGAAGAAGGAATTTACCATAGAACAGCTCTAGCTGAAGTGTCAGGAAACCGTCACAGGAACCGGGCTGGACCTGACTCAGGTCCCGACTTGGGTCCCAAGGCTCCTCACCCTCTGAACCAGCTCTGCTGTCTCAGGGACAGTGGGTTCAGGTCCTCCAGGGGGGAGCAGGCAGTCAGCGGGCCTTGTTCCTGGGGCCCAGCACATTTAGAACCTTCTCGTAACTTCCAGAGATCACAGAGCAGAGATGTAGCTTGGGGACCACGAGGGGCGGGCTCAGGCCTAAAGGTGGGTGGGCACCGGAGGAAAGCCGTGCTTCTCCACAGACAGGAAAAGCAGCTTCCGTTCATTCCCTCAGACGTTCCGGAAAAGCAGTGCACTGCTGTGCCTTCTACTCCTCTCCAGTCCACGAAGGAGGCCGAGCAGTACGCTGCCACTCGGACACCTCCCAGCAGTTACATCTCCACAGGGGGGAAGGCTACTGAAATTGCCTGCCTTAATCGCCCGTGTTTCTAGGCATCAAACTCCTCAAATGGTGAACGACAGCCTCTGCTCATCTGAGTCGTCTTTCAGAAAGAAGATTCTCAGATCTTAGTTGACTAATGTGTGTGCCTAATCCCAGGAATTTATCCCTATTTCACTAGCAACGCTGACATTCAAGTCTATCACCTTGACCGTCTATCTGCCAATGATATCATCTGTAACAAGCACTGATATGCACTTGAACTAAGACCCAGAGGTCTTCTCCTTTAAGGCCCCTTATTTCCCCAGAAGACTCATTTTTAGCCCTCTTTTGAAAACGTTCTTCTCTCTTTTGCAGACATTATAAACACGAAAGGAGGCAATTTAGGGCTAGATCTGAGCCTCGTACGCTTGCAGAAACTCCACCCCCCCCCATAGGAAAGCTCGCTGACCACACACCTTTGATGGCAGGGGGCACACTCTTGGATGTGCTGAAGGTGTAGGTTTCTGAGAAGGGCCCTTCGCCGGCCTCGCTGGCTGCCTGGATTCTGAAGGAGTAGCACGTGAACTCAGTCAGCCTCTGGACCTTGTAGGTGTGGCTGGGTCCTCTGTAGATGGAAATGAACCTAGAGGAAGAACGGACCCCATTAGCCATTTGCACTTTCCACGATGACAAGGAATTCTTTCTGATGAAAACCTGTGGTGTCGATTAGGCCACTTGGTCAACACTTGTCCCGGGGGAGGGACGGGACTGGGCAGCTGCTGGGTTAGGGTTAAGGTCCGGTGCATGTTCACACAGATGGAAAATACAAACGGAAACACACAGCAACGCAGAGTGTGAGTCCTTTCATTGTGGCCTCGGTGCGAGGACCATCAGTTGTTCATGTTTTAATGTAATAAAAAAAACAACTCTGAGCAACCTGACAGTGTTAACCTACCTGCTGCTGTGTGTCAGGCGGTGAAGTTAGTCAATTATGCACCTCAGAAACGAAGCGTTTACCCAAACTCTGTGTATCATTTAACAGGAAGTTCTTTTCAGAAAATTTTAACCCTTATCCATCTTCCCAAGGGATTAAAGAGGCCAAGATTTCAGAGCTCTTAAGATATATCTGTTATTATAGATCTTAAAATATGTGAAAGGAAATAAAATATAGTCCTGTGTTCAGAATCAACAATTTGGTTAATCGGAACAGAAAATGGCAGTGGGGACGGGAAGCCCCTAGTCTTCCAGGTGATACCAGCTGCATTTGCACACGTCTCTGCCTAGTATTTCTGTAGGATGTAGGCTAGGAAGCATCAGGTTAGAAAAAGAAAATAAGCCCTTCTGTTTCCTCGGGTCTTGAGAAAGTCAACATTTTCATAGTGAAACTCAATTATTCGTTGTCTTCTGTTAACTGTAACACCTCATAAGTAACTTCCTGTAAGTTTTCCAGGATCTGCAGTAGATTTAGAATTTCAGTCTTGCTGGTGCAGCGACCCCTCGAGAATCCCTAGATTACTTCATCTAACTGTGCTGCCTTGTTCCCACACAGGCCAGTTCTCCCCGTTTTCAGGGCTTGGTTACAACAGCTGAGGACAATCGATTCTCTTCAGTTAATTGGAATTTGGCCACTGAAGGAATCACAACCGAAAAAATGTCTGATTCTTAGGCCAGTTTGGCCTAAAGGGAAAGCAGAATTTATGCATTCATTTAGCAAACGTTCACTGAACATCTGCTATGTGCTTGGCACTGTAGATTCAAAGATTATCAAGCCTGGGAGATAGCTGGTCCTTCTCGTGCCCAGGGCATTCTGAAGCAGAATGGCAACGTTGCCAAGTACTACAGAACAGTCCCTCTGGAAATGCATGGCGCTCTTGTGTCCACTGCCTAACCAAAGGCTGGTAATTCAAACCCAGAAGTTACTCCACCTGAGAATGATATGCAATCTCTTCTGGTGTGATTCACAACCTCTGAAAACCTTCAGGAGTGACAGTTCTAACTCCATTCTGCTTCAGTAATACATAACAGTTAACACCACCCCAGTTCTCTTCCCTGCTCAGGTCAGCTGGTGACCCCCTTTCTGATTCTGCCTCTGAACCACTGTTGTCTGTCTGCTCTGGAACCTAATCACGTTAATGCTCTCCCCAGTGGCTTCCTGGGAGAGGAGGGAAAAGCAAACGGAAAGAAATACCCTTCTGTAAATCTCGTGTCAGTATTTCTCACCCATCCTGCCACACAATCAAAATACTTATCTAAAATATCCATTTGTACACCAGCATTCACTACGGAGTTCCTCAGCCTAATCATGCCACCCACTTAATGTTCCTTCTGCTTTTCTGTGGAAGGAAATGTTTTGGTTTTTTTTTTTTTTCTGAAGGCTGAACATTATTAATTTCATGGAAAACCAGAGTCCAGGTTGAAACCCACAAATGCCATGGCAACCGACTGAGTGCGCTTGACACATAACACCTTAATGAAGATGCCCTCACTAATGTCAGAGGCAAACAGCTATTTATTAACCCAGCTTCACCTGGTCCGGAATCTCTAACAGGAGTAAGTGCCCTTAATTATATCACCAAATGGAAGTTCTGGTTTAAGAAGTAAATGTGTTACATCTTGATTAGAAAGTTACAATGAAGCTCAGTCTTTCAAGGGGCTTGGACTAGACCTACTTTCTGGCCCTGCGACCCTTTCAGCAGACTATTTCCTTTGAAAATAAGCTGAATACACAGTGTGCCTTGATTTAATTACATGCGTGGCAGCAATACTCAAAAAGAAATGTACTGAAGCAGACTCTGCATCCTAATGTGGGGTGCAATCTAAGCCAGTAAACAGCCCAAATTATCAAACAGGTCAAAATAGATCCCTCTGGCCCAGTTACTCTGTGCTTACTTTAACTTCCTGTTTTGCTCTTTTATCGCAGGGTTTCACTAGTCTCTTAAAGTGGAATTTCTCTTTTTATTTTAAAAAACACAATCAAGCTGGAAGTCAGAAGAAAATGAGGTCACAGAGTGGTGGGTGGAGAAGGGGTGTTGAGACGGAATCAGGAAGCTCCAGTGGGGCCCTGAAAAGGTAGGGTAGTAGTGGGCAGGGGTCAGTGGTCATCAATTTTCTAATACACAATGTACTGGAATGATGGGAAGACACACAAAGTGAGTGAAGGAATCTGTGAAACATAATGTATACGAATGAAACATAATGTATACGAATTTTGTATGCTTATCAATACAAAATATTGTACTGGAAGCAGGAGCGGCATCCACTTCTGAAATGGCTTGCCTCCGGAAACTCTATGTACGAACAGTGCTCAGGCTGTTTGTTCATAGGGTCGCTATGAGTCGTCTAGGACTCGACGGCATCAAACAACAACAATCAATACAAAATAAAAAGAAGGAAGGACTTTGCCACTGGACCATTTGTACCCACTCCTGCACGGTGTTACTGAGATCTATATGAAAGGATGCATTTGCTTTTAAGAAGAGTGGCTCTCAGGGTTCGGAAAGAGGCCTTCACGGAAGATTGCAGGCAGAGGCTGCAGGCAGCCAGGAAGCTGCGGCTGGCAGGAAGTTAAGAAGGCAATGCAGGGGGCTCCATGGGGAAGGGAGTGGGTAAGGAGAGAGGGAGCAGCTTCTTCCTCCAGCCTCTCCAGAGCCAGCGTGGGGACAGTCCTTCAGTCCAAGCCGATCACAAACCATCAGTTACCTTCTGCTCTGATGGAAGTCCTCACTCTTCTGTAGGACTGGCCTCTCCCTCCGGAAAAGGCACAGCAAGAACTGTGGGTGTGTGTGTGCAGTGTCCAAGAGAACGACTGACGGATGGTAACTAATTCCCGTGTCAAGGGCTTCTGAATCCCCAGCCCTCAGTAATGGGAGGGAGAACGCACAGGGTCACACGCTCTGGGTTTTCTGGTGGAGCAGCCTTGGAGTGGGGAGAATGAGATGATCACAAAGCTTGCGTTTTCATCTTATTATAATAAAACTTTAACAATGCCAAACTCTTGCCAAATGATCACGTAAAGCAGTCAATCTCCTCTGCTCTTGGGGTCAGTGCCCCCAGGCAGACACACAGGTCCAAGTTCAGAAGGGCTGTGGGGGCACTCCCCGTCACAGCGACGTGACTGTGGGTCACAGGGAGTGCTGACAGACAGGGCGTCAGGGCACCATTAAAAAGTTGGCACATCTCTCACATTAAAGGTCTTTTCTGAAGGAATTTAACAGGAGTTAAGAGTAGAAAAGAACTGCCAATTTTACATTATGGGAAATGGGAAGGATTCAAAAGCACGGAAATCAATATATCATAGTTTCAATTGCATGTCATTATACTTTCTTCAACTCTCTGCTCCCTTCTCTGCTGGGCGGAAAGCCGGTGTTGAGACGAGGCCCGTCCTGGGACCAGCCCCCCGCCCCGGTGCTGTCAGAAGCTGTTCTATGACCTCTCACACCGTGCCCTCATGGCACTGGGGTAGGGAACAAGCTGGGTGACGCATATGAAAGATGAAGTCTCAAGGTAAGTGTCTCCATCCTCATCTCCTTCTGGTAGGCCATGGCACAAAACACCACACACCAACACTAACTTCTGTTACTCTCTGCTTACTCACTGACACAAAGACTAATCAAAGCAAAGCAAAAAGCACATAAGCCAATATAAAAAGAAATAGCCTCCTTTTTTTACCCCAACCCTCCAAT
This sequence comes from Elephantulus edwardii, assembly GCF_000299155.1. Lineage (NCBI taxonomy): Eukaryota > Metazoa > Chordata > Mammalia > Macroscelidea > Macroscelididae > Elephantulus > Elephantulus edwardii. Next base: position 5,182,879 of record NW_006399838.1, read on the forward strand.
TATTGCCCATTATTTCAAGAAGCAGAAGACATCTTTTTTCAGAGCCACCCGGTGGCCTCTCGAGAGGCGTCTGGAGGCCAATACTCCCCGTGGCTAGAACGGCTCTGTGAGAGTAAACATACTTATCAAATCTTGTTTTACAGAGATTTTTGTTTTAAATCTTTTTGTCAGAAGACTATCAAAATGTCAGAATTTATTAATAAGTAAACCAGAGCCTTTTGGGATAGAATTAGCACAAGGCTGGCTGCCCCAGAGTCGATTCTGAATCACAGTGGCCTCTGGACAGAAGTGCCAACACAGGGCCTCCAAGAGGGTAATCGTTAGGGATGCAGCCTGCCTTGTCCTTCTCCTACAGAGAGGCTGGTGGTTTCAAACTACCAACCTTTGGGTTAGCAGCTGAGTGTTTAAGCACTGTATCACCCAGGTTCACTGGCAGCTGATTTAAAAGCCAACCTCTGTCAGCAAGTAGGTTTTCACTTACAGTAACCCTCCACTGATTTTTTACAAACAGGTAGCAATGTGATATTTAATACTGTCAAATATAGATAGCATAACTCTTGCCAATTCTAATTTTTCACTCGTACAATTCATTGACAGCAATTATGTTATAACCAATACCTGTTGACAAATGCTCTATCACCATAAACAGAAACTGTTTCTAACAGTGACTTTCCTGTTTTCCCCCTCGCCCACACCTTTGATAACTAGTAAACTCTTAATCTCTATATATTTGACTATTCTAAGAATTTTTTATTTGTAATAACACTTGTTCTTACTTCAGTCATACTTTCAATGTTCACTAGGATGTGACCTTTATCAGAACCTCAATTCTCTTAATGGCTAAGCCACACTCCACTGTTCCATGGGGTTCTGAGGATATAAGTTGTTTCAAGAGACTGTTTCAAGTTCCCATGGAACTGCTGACAGCTTTGGACCACCGATCTTTCAGTTAGCAGCGCAACATGGAACACAGAACCCCACAAAACCACTTGTCCCAGGCAGACAGCAGTTCGTGAATATTAGCAGTTTACAATGATCTAACCTGCTGACCTGAAATGGCTTAAGATCTACTAAAGACCCACAAATGCCATCTTTCAAAACACATTTCATAATGTCACAAATCAACAGGCACTAATAAATTCAGGATGACTATATTCATTAACAATGACAGGCCATTGCTTTTTACATTTTTTCCCCTCAATTTCCTTGCACTCCATGAGAGGCGAGAGTGAGTGTGTGTGTGTGTGTGTGTGTGTGCATGAGAAAGAGAGAGACAGAAACAGAGAGATGCAGTCCCCCTTCTGCAGAAGTGGTGCTGAGAACGGGCATGCTGAAACAGGAGCGTACGGGATACTCTCATTCCACGGCGAACCTAAGAGTCCTGTCATTTTTGTAACAGCAGATGGAAGCAGAAGGCATTATGTGGAAGATCTCTAACACAGGGAAAGTGCATTTCCTAAGGGACTACCACGCTGGGGACAGAGGCCATGCTTACAGATAGGGCATGAAAGAGCTTTGTAAAATAAAAAATGACTAACACTTAACAGGTTAAGTCCCTACTCCTGTATCCCCAGCTCAGAATGGATCTTGAAACAGTTTTTGCTTCATATTGAGTTTTTAGGCTTTTTAAATGAAATGTCAACAGCTGTGGAAAGGTAGAAATGATCTAGAAAAAAGTAAAAAAGTCCTTTTCATTTAAATTGTACTCTGGATGTATAGAGAGAGATAGATAAACACATCTCAAAAACAAAACAAAGAACCTGACGACCATGTAGTGAAAAGCACGTGGGAGCTGACGCGGTGGGTTCCCGAGGCTGTGAAATGCACGGGAGGACACGGCCCGTCCGTCGCCCTCAGAGCGGCTGCGGGATTTGAGACGTGGCCTTTGGATTAGCCACCCAACTCTTACGGACTACGCCCCACAGCTGCCTTTATATATTAAAACAAACTACGAAACATTTCGAAAAGAACATTTATGTTTTCAGGGAACGTTTACACAGTAACCTTGGCTCCCCTTTAACAATTACTGCACAAGCTGCTCGGTGAAACTAGTTACACCTTTCACAGGGGTCAACCCTTTTAACTCTGATAGATGGTCCTTTAATCCAATTTCCCTGTCCCTTTACTCTCTGGGGACACCTAGTGGTACAGTGGTTAACTGCTCACTTGCTAATGAAAACGTTGGCAGTTCGAGCCCTCCTCCCACCCCCCATAGGAGAAATAAGTGGTGGTTTGCTTCCATAAAGATCTGTACTCCTGGAGACCTTATGGGTAGCTCTCCCCTGTCTTATAAGGTCTCTAGAAAGGATAATCAATTCAACTACTCTGGCTTTTCTCATACTCTGACTTCTGCTGTAGAACAATTGCTGGTAATTTGTTTCATTCAGATACTTTTTTAAAAAAGGCATATAAGTGTGTACTGGTGATAACTATTTTATGAGCCCATCAGTATTTAGCCAAATGATCCGTCATTGCTGTATTTAAGGTGTTTATATTCTAAGAAAGGGATGAGTAAACATTCTGCCATTCTTACAGGCAGACCTCAGAGACAGGCGGTGGGTTGTGCTGCGGACAACGCTGGACATATTGTCACGAGGGGCCAGTCTTTGGGAAAAGACATCTTACTGGGAAAGGTGAAGGGTTACAGAAAGTGAGGAAGGCCCTCTACACATCAGCGTGACACGCTGGCCTCAGCGTGACACGGTGGGCGTCACAGAGAGCGGGTGTGGGGAAGCCTGTGAGGACAGAGCAGGACAGGGCGGGACTCACAGGGCCCTGTGTCTGAAGGGGCGGCACCCAAAAGCTCCAAGCTTAGGACTACTCCATTTGGGAAGAGGGTGTCTTTCTCACGTTAATGAGGTCATAATTGTATAAACTGTATTTTAAAAGCTATCACTTTTGAAAAATAGGTAAGAGCAGATGAGGCACAGAGAGAAAGACTTATGTCAGGCCATACAAATATCACTTAGAGATTCAGGAAGAGAAGCTAGAAGTGGCCTTGCCCCAGAGCTGAAAAGGAAAGTCTTCATCTAGCACTGGCCCCTGAAATCAGACTTCTAGATAAGGCAAGGGATGTGCCTTTAATCACCTAGAAACTGGAAAACAGATCTTGGATCACAAGAGTTGGTAACTCCATCAAGAATTGCAATCACAATCCAGTGGGTGAACAGATCAATGCAGGCACCCAAAAGGGATGCTGTGAGTCAGGGGCTGGTTCAGAGAATGAAGGGAAACCAATACTGAGAGTCTCTTCTGGTGCTGAACCTGAATTTGCCCCCATTTATCTATTTAGTTTCATTTAATTCAGTAATATTCAATTCAGAGTTTACAGTGGGTTTATAGTGAGAAAATTCACTTTCCCCCTCAACAGTAACAAAACTCAACTCACTGCTGTCAGGCTGGGACCGACTCATAGCTGCCCCCTTAGTGGGTCTTCAGAGGTCGTAAGATGAACGGGAGGAGTGTGCCACCTCCCTCCCATGCAGCAGCTAGTGGATTCAAACCACCTGCCTTTGGGTTGGCAGCACAACTCCTTACACAAGCCCACAGTGTGCCATACTTCTCTTCCCTAATGCCCATGTATTTTAAAATCTTTAAAAAACATTGTTGAAAACAAAACTCTTTACCTAAAACTTTTGTCAATCCCACAGCAATCAGTTTCTTTTTCTGGTGTGTATTCTTTCAGTATTTCTCTACACAGACTGTTTTTAGCCTTCCTTTCCCAGAGCAAACAGGCTATCACGCTGCAATCATCATAAAGTCCCTTTTTATTTTGGCTGAAGTGAAAGTGTCACAGCACAAGGGCAGAGTTAATGGAGAGCAAGTGGTAACTGCCCCACTCTAGTATAGTCTTCTCCCCAAGCCCAATTCTCCCAGAGCCTTGCTTTAAAAAACACGGGCAGAACCTCAACAACAGATTAACCATAACTGCGTTCCTGGAACCGTAACTGCTGCCCTTGCCTCAGTGCCGTATGCAATTATCGGGGAACATGGACCCATTAAGGTCATGACGAGAATTAGCATCAACTCAAATTCTGTTAGGGCAGCATAACATTTCAGTTCAATAGCACAGACAAATGCATCTTCCAAATTGTTAGTGCGGAGTTACGATCCTAAAACTCATAAGCTGCTCTTGTTTTTCTGATCCCTGTATTAGGTTAATGCAGCATTAGGTGAATGTTTACTCTGGGCACATAATTTTCTTGCAAACACGGGAATCAAAGACATTCAGATTTTCTGGTGCGAGATCTGTTAAAAACAACAGACTTAATTACTTTAAGGCCAAACGAACCTAAATTTTGTTTTCTGTTAAAATGAAACAAAATTTAATGTCATGCCCATTTGCTGTTTCATGTCAGTCCATCCAACTTCAGAAAAACCAGTTCTTACAGTAGGCTGCCTGGCTCACAAGAGCTAGCACATGGTGCAAACTGCTAATTGAATGATTACAATCTGACTACTAGGGATAAATGTATTACTCTGAATACGGAGTACTCTGATCCTCTACTAAATATATAAACAGGACCTTTAGGTTGGGACACGTTTGAGTTGAAAGTCTGAATACAAGGGAAATGAGTATCACCGTAGAAAAAGAGTAATTTTCCTAATAATTGTAGGTGATTTGGATGAATTCCAAGGCGACTGACCTTGAGGCAAGATATTCATGTTATGATGTCCTTTGGGAATCTCTTCTATTTACATGAAGGACTCAAACCTCACACATGAAGTGAGATTAGCAAGTGGCATTTACTGGCAGGCAGACCCAACACACTATTCCTCTCACTAACCCGTAGTCAAAAGCTCATCTACCCGGTCTGGAAGACTGGAGTCTTCTAACGAATCACCCTGTTAATTGGAAAGCTTTAAGCGTTTCATAGAATTTTGCTGCCTCAATGAACATAATCCGCCCAGACCAAATCCACTGCTGATGAGCTGCCTCCAGCTCTCAGCCACTTTGGAAGGAGTAGAAAAGCTCCTGGAGGGTCTCTTTAGCCTTGAGAAGCAGACTGCCGCACTTTTCTTCTGTGGAGCAGCTGCTGGGTTCGAACCACCAATCTTTTAGGTCAGGGAATGGATGATTTAACCACTGTGCTACCAGAGGTCCTTCAATGAATGTTAAGTAGAAATCTATTTAACTTATTAAGAAAGCGTCCTCTCTCCTCTGGAGCTTTCCTTTCGGCAGAGCACGGGAGCCGAAATCACAGATGTCTCAAGTGCGCTCACACTGAGCTGAAAGTCCATCGAGAGAGGATTTCTCCATCATCTTTAGACGATCCTGATGCCCACACTGATACTCATGGCATGAAAACCTCAGCCCAATGCTGAGAATTCCCTTATTTTCTACTTTGCTGTCACTCTCTTGGTCCTTGAACAGTATGGAGTAAGAGGGAGGGGGAGCGGAGTGAAGACCTGGCTGCCTGTAAGCCTTTGGAGAATCCTTCTAGGTCATGGTCTCCTGAACAAGAACTGCTGCTCGAACATACTGCAACATAATGCAAGATTCTTACATTCAAAAGGTCCTTTCTCCCCCTTCAGACTCTCGCTTTTTCTATGAGAAGTTACAGTCAACCTGACACAGAAATTTCAGGATGGTACAGAGACTTCTAGAACTTTCTGTGTGGATCCTCAAGGAATTGGAATTTTCCAAATCAGGTTTTAGTAAGAGGCACATGCCCTAGTTTAGTATCTCTTAACAGGACAGTGGGCTCAACTTCACGTTTCAGGAAATAGGGTGGAGAATCTAATTCAAACATTAAACAGTAACTCTTAAGTGAGGATGGTATAATTCTTCCAAATTTATGACTTGTCATAAGCAAATGCTAAAATATGATGAAAAAAAGAGATGACGCGTCCTAATCATTTACAAGAGACATCTTTCAGTAAAGGATTTAACTTGACTCTAAAATCTCACTGCTTGAAGTGCAAAGGGAAGGAGAAATGGGAGGAACACCAGAAATTACCTTCATGTTTAATTTCTTTATTTTATAGGTGAGGAAAAAGAACAATTCAGTGACCATAATGCACTCGACTCTTTAACCTGACAATTATGCAGCTCAGACTCATTCATTTTCATTGCGCTTCTGCTACAGAGGATTTAAGGGCTGAGATTACTCACACGGCAGGTGAGGAGAGCCATTCAACCTAGACGTGTGCAGCCCTCCTTTCAAATACCCACAGCCACGCATTAGTGAAGTGTTTGCGGCAAAAGAAGGATTTTTAGAGCTGATGATGAAGAAAGGTAGTTCAAACCATATTCACAAACCACAACTATACTTTTCCTCGGTTCTCCCCTTGGCTACAAGGAGAAGAAATAATTTCTTTATGACACATGTGCAGTAAGAACTTTTTAGGGAGCGATGAAATGAATGTATATGCTATAAAACAAGTGTGTTTTTGCCAAGAGCCACAGTTAGAAACCACTAAAGCAATACACAGGTAGCAAAGGTATCAATTTAAAGACTAAGGTGTGCTCGATCCAAGCTATGGTATTTTGAACTGCTTCACGATTCTCCAAGTTGGACAAAAATTGACGGAAGAAGAATGGACACCTCTGAATCATGGCGTTGGAAAATAGTACTGACTAACCCATGGATTGCCGAAAGAACAAGTGAGCCTGCTTGGAGCAAGTGCACCTGGGGTGCTCAGACCCAAGGGTGATGGAATTTTGTTGTACATACTTTTGGGCATGTTGTCGGAAGGGCTATTTTCTGGAAAAAGGTGTCATGCTGGGAAAGGTCGATGCTCACTGAAGAGAAAGATGCTCAACAAGACAGCCCGACACAGCCTGTCACGAGACAGCACATGACAAACCATGAGGGCCGTGCAGGCCAGGGCCGCTACGAGGCACAGTGAACCAGACGGCAACAGCTGCAACGACACAGCTACAGTGGCAATGAGGCAGTGAGGGGGGTTAGTCTATGGTGTGTGTCGCTGCTGACCAAAACCTCGCATGACATTGAAAGTTAGGACCCGCTAGCCAGTCCTGAGGAGAAAACGGGCAATCTCCTCACTAAGGTTCACAGCCTCAGAAGCTGATGGAAGGCCACTGCTGACTCGTTAGGGTGTGAGTTTCTTAATAACAATATAAATTCAACTTCAGACAGCTAGCTGCCGATCTGAACTAAGACATGTTCCCCATTTTGAGAGTCCAGGACCAAAACTTGATAAAAACTTGAGGGGAGCAGAACTGACAACCACTAACGCAGTAACGAGTATTATGGTAAGACTAAGCCAAGTTGCTCTCCCTTGCTCCTCAGTCAAGATCCAAAGTTGACAGCTGAACAGAATCGATCACTCACGACAAGAGTTCAGTTCAAGACCTTAAGGAAGGTCATCTTCCAACTAAAATTAGGCTGCAACTTCATCCTTTTAAATCCTGAGAAAATTATTTTACAAATAGAATGAGAATTTATTATGCTCTATTTTCCCATTACTTTAATAACTTTCTCAGAGCAAGGACAAATCTAATTTACAAAAAAGATAAATTTAGATTCTAGCTCATAAGATTAAGAAAAATATCGTTCCTAATGGTAAGTTTTCTTAAATTGCCATTTAAAATTCAGGCCGGCCACTGATGTGATTAACAAGGTGGACCTTGGGTGTTTCTTTGGAGAGCAGCGTGCACTGGTTACGAGACCTCCCACTGCTTTCTCTCTGGCCTGTTGGAATGTCTCATGATAACATGCTCATGCGACCAAGTGCCCTGGGGTGTTCTGCACCCAGGAACGGCTCTGGAGCTTGTAACTGGATCAGACCACACCACTGTCTGAAACCCTGTCCATCCACTGCGCCTCCCACGGGGGGGGCACAAACCCTGTCCATGCACTGTGCCTCCCACGGGGGGGGGTGCACAGACCCCGTCCATCCACTGTGCCTCCCACGGGGTGGGGTGGGGGGGTGCACAGACCCCGTCTATCCACTGTGCCTCCCACGGGGTGGGGTGGGGGGTACACACCCTGTCCATGCACTGCGCCTCCCATGGGGAGGGCACAGACCCTGTCCATGCACTGCCCCTCCCACGGGGGGGGGGGACAGACCCTGTCCATCCACTGCGCCTCCCATGCGGGGAGCACAGCAAGACAGGCCGGGCATGTCTGGAGGCGTCTGCTCTCCCCACTGTGAGGCAGCCGCCGGGCACCGTAAGGCAGTACTGACAAGATGGTGTTCTCTAAAGCACTCTCTCCACCAGCAAAAGCGGAGAGCCCAGGAGAACAGGCAGAAGATGGTCTACGGAGCTGTTAGTCTACAACTGCCTGTTCTTTCCAGTTGTTTTCTCCAAATGAGAAATTCCCCGTCAGTTAGACAAGAGACCTGTGAAATCTGACCAAAAGACACACAGCACAGTAACCTCAATAATCTGGGGATGTTGTCGTTGTTGATTGCCTTCGAGTTGAGCACGACGCATAGTGACCCTATGAACAAAAGGCCTGAGGCCCCTCTACAACTCTCGACACTTATCAACGTTCACAGAGTTTCCAGAGACAGGTTGTTTAGAAGTAGATGCCACTCCTGCTTCCAAAGCCGGGGATGAGTAAAAATAGGAATTAAACTCAAATTTGTTCCCAATTCAACTATAGTGGTGTTTTTTTTTCTCTCCATCAGTCAAATCACTGCAGTTAAAGTCAAGTCCAAATACCCTTCAACAAAGTCTTTCCTGAACTTTGCCACTAGATGGGTGATGTCTCCTCCTTAAAACCACTGCACCACGTTCTCCTGGGGCTGAATGTCCCCGTGACGTGTAAGGTGCTATGTTCCCAGGGGCAAAGGTCTGTTCTTTTTTTTTCTTAATTTTGGTCTGCCCTGAAGGCCACCTCCCACACAACAGGACACCCCCTGCAGGACACGGATCAAAGCACGAGCGTGAGGGTGGACGATGGGTTGGGTCTGTGCGTAACTAGACCTGGCTGCCTTGGAAAGGAACAGAAGGACCATGATGGGAGGCAGACACACTTTAAGCCTGCAGTAGGACCCACAGGTAGAGGCGACAGGTGGTCCCATCAGGCGTGCTGGGCTTTACGGCCTGCCCCGCCCCCTTCCACCAATTCTCCCACTTGAACTTTGGGGAACAGGACATTCTGTCACTAGCAAAGGGCTCTGCATCTAAATTATTGCTAAACACAGTTCAGCGGCTGTCCTCTGATAGGCCATCTTCAAAGGAAATGAAGTTAGGGCAAAAAAAAACCACTAAGTGAAAGACTGGCTTTGATTCCTACAGCCCAGAGTGTTTCCTGGGCAGAGGCTCCTAACAAAACTCCTATTTGCTCTAATGACACTGCATCGCCCACAGTCACGGGGAACAGTCCCCATCTGGACATCACCCACAGCCGTTCACACTGGTAAACATGTTTGTCCTGAGGGATGCTGAATATTTAAAGAAGCAACATCTCTAGGCTTATTTTCCTGTGCATTTGTGACTAATACAACATTATTACACAGTGCAGATCTGAATGCGACAATTTTCTTCGAGGTAATTCTCTTCATTATCTGGCTTTGTGAAAAGGGGGCGGGGGAAGCCAACAATACTCAATTACGTTGAGGGTCATTAGAAAGAACACTTAGCTTAGAAATCTGTTAAGGATGGGGGGTGGGGGCACAACTGTGGGTATTAAATACAGGGCTCATGTCCACAGGCGCTGTTCCACGAGAAGGAGTTCAGAGGCCGGAAGAACAAGCCACACCTGGCTCAGGGAGGCAGCCACAGAGCCGTGGGGTCTCGCCCTCTCACCTCTTGTTCCTGTCCTCCAGCTGCAGCGTGTACACCATGTCGTCAGCGGCATGCGTCTTGGGGCTGCTGTCTCCCCACTTGAGCTTCAGGCTCTGAGGACCGGCGGCAGCACATTCTAGCCTCGGAGGCAGAGGGGGTAACGGCCGAGTTTTTGCCTTGATAAACTGACTAAATGGTCCGGCTCCAATTTCATTTACAGCTTGAATTCTGATCCTGGGGGGACAAAACAAAACAAAACAGAGGATGCAGGGTTAAGCAGAGTAATTCTTCATTCAGAGAAACATGCCACAGAAGATGTCTCACCTGCAACATTTTTTTTAGTATTTAAGACATTTAATAATTATAACCATCAAACCATTATTCTGCAAAAGACGAACACTAAATATCCCAGAGGCGTAAAAGAATGAATATAAATTCTCACATGTAAAATGAAACAATGAAATTTGTTTTTTTTTTAAAAAAAACAATGACATGAGAAGAGTAATTATCAACCTATAGCAGTAACTGACCAGTCAGCTGCTGTAAGGACTGCATTTAAATTCTTAATATAAATCTCAGCTATTTAATCTCTGGCCACCTGCAACATTTTAAATAAAAAGTAGTGAACCCAACTCCAGACCAACAGGCCTGGGCCACACATGACAGGTGACTTTTTTCATTTTTTTCTTTCTCCTCTTGCCACCGCGCCCAGGTTTGCAAGGTATCCCTCAGTTTTAAAATTAAAACAAAATAAAGCTTTGTTGTCTGATGGAAAGCATCCTGAAAAAATGTCTTTCCGTTTTGTTCTAATCACCCTTAGGTATCCTAAAATTGGTTTTGGAAGTAGGTAGGGGTAGAGCATAAATAAGCGAATGAGCATTTTCTTCAGAGCTCAAAGCAAGGACACAGAAACTTCAACACTTAGAGGGCATTTCTCCTCCTCTCCCTCTCAGCAACCTCCCCTCACAGTCTAAACCACAGCTAAGAGTGTCAGCGGTGATGTCAGCCTCACGTTAAAAGATCTTAACTGGATGCTTAGGGGCTGCATAGTTTTATGGGTAATAAAGATATAGTAATACCACCCTTATGGGCTAACCAGTAAAAACTGAAGCAAGTTAAATGTCCTATTATCATCCCTCCTTATTGTTGTTGTTGTTCCTCTAAATTCTTCCCACCTGACTGAAACAGTTCTCCGTGGCAGAACATAACTTCCTGCCGCCGTCTCACCACCTCTGTCCTCAGTGAGCCCACTTCCCTGCCTGCTTTTCCAGGGCAGCCACGGACCTACATGCCCCTAGCGCCTTCAGCAGCCCCTGCTGGTGCATCCTGTCTTCACTGTAGAATACAGGCACTTGCCACAACTGACCCAACTGACCACGTGACCTGCCATCATTTCCCAGCTTCACTTCTTTAACAACTCTGGGCTCCACTGCTAGCACATCCGAGGAAGTCTTGACCAAGACATCTTGCTCGGTACAGAACACGGAGAATAGTTCCTGGGTGCCACAAATGGTTAAGTGATCAACTGTTAACAAAAAGGTGGGTGATTCGAACCTACTCAGAGGTACGTTGGAAGAAAGGCCTAGAATTCTGCTTCTCAAAGGTTATAGCTTTGAAACCCTTCTACAGCAACTGTACTCTGTAAACACAGGGTCACCTGGAGTCCAAATTTACTCAACCACAAACTTTGTTACCGAATATCATAAACATCTATACTTCATACACATCTACACTCTCTTCTCATAAATACACTGTTGTTGTTGTGTGCAGTTAAGCTGACTATGACTCTCAGCAACTGAACAGCGGCTCTGACCCCTGCTCTATCCTGAGCCAATCTCTGTCTCTGACACACCTGTCCTCATTAATCCAGTTACTGTATCAATCCATCTCATGCTGGACCTTCCTCACCTATGCTGTCCCTCCACCCTTCCGAGCATGAAGTCTTCCTCCAAGGACTGGTCCCTCCTGGCCATGTGACTAAAGTATGGGATATGGAGGCTCAAAACATCTTTAATAAATATACTAAGGTGCACCTAATCCAGGCAATGGTCTTTGTAACTACTTGCTATATATCAGAGGACTGGACAATGACAAAGATGACAGAAGAACCATTGACGTCTTTGAGCTGTGCAGAAGAAGAGTCTTGAACATACCATGGACTGCCAAGAAAACAAACAGGTCTGTCTTGGAGAGGGTGAAACCAAGTCTCTCCTCAGAAGCTAGTATTTTGAGGCTCCGTCTCACATACTTTGGGCACAAAGCCAGGAAGGACTGATCCCTGGAGAAGGACATCATGCTCGAAGGGTGGAGGGACACTGCCGGAGAGGAAGACCTCGGATGAGATGGATTGAGGTAGGTGTGTCGGAGTCAGTGAGACTGGCTCAGGACAGAGAAGGTGTCAAAGCTGCTGTACACAGGGTCCCTGTGGGTTGCAGGAGACATGATGGCACATAACAACAGCAACAACAACGGAAGATTGCCTTTCAAACAAACAGTCCTTGCGTGTGGAACTCCTTAATCATGTCGGCTGCCCCAGTGCGAGGTGGTGGTGGTGGTGGGGGGAGGAGTGAGGAGGGAGACAGAGTTAGAGAGGGCGAAGGAGTCAAGGATGGACACCTGCATCTCATCTAATTACGATGAGAAAAACGTTGAAGAGGATGATCGGGAAACTTTTGTGTAACTTCTCAGAAGTACAAAACAACAGTTAAAGTAGCCTTTGTACGGAGATGTGCTTGGAGCCAGTTAGAGGGGCTTCCTGGAAGGGGACCCGTGCTGACTCTGCAGTCCTCTCTCCTGACAACTAAGCGTTGCCTCTTGGTCACCAGTGCCACCATTCAGTCTCTAGGAATGCTAATTTACTCCACCTGAGAAGGAAAGACTTTCAAAGTGGCCCACTGCTTCAAGGAAAACCTGCTTTTCTACAGTTAAGTTTACCCCTAACTCATTTTCTAGATCCCTTCTTCCCACTCAACATTAAAAAATAACAGCTAATGCATTCTGTGCACTCGGTCCCACACTCGCCGATGCTCGGATGGCCCTGCAGTGATTTTCCAAGGCTGGAATCACATGGAAGGAGCTGCCACCGTTTTCCCAACGAGCGGCAGCTGGTCGAGTCAATCTCCTAGGAAGGTTCAGCTGTTTAGCATCCAGCTCCCCATAAACTAGGTGCTCTGGTTCGCCTTTAAAATGAACGAGAAGGCACAGAAGGCTTGGGGACTTGCCAAAGGCGACGATACATGAGGGGCTCCGGGCTGAAGCCAAGGCTGTTTTGTCTCCAGTGTGCTGCCTGTGAACTAACTCAGAACTGTGCCCCAACACTCCCGGTGGTTATGGTGAATGAGTCACTTCCTGGCAGCCTAACGGAGTCCGACATATATAGTAAGGGCTCAGTCCAGGCTGTTTTGCCGTCCTCTTTTTCACCTAGCTGGAAGAGCACGAATGTGTAAAACAAATCCACCTGAGGTTCTCGCTGTCTGCCCAATGAGTCAGACACATAATGAAGTTGCCAGAAAAGAGCAACGTTCGGAGAGCTGGACAGGGAGAACATGGCAAGTGGCGGGCATGCTGTCCCCGGGCCGGCCGGACAGACTGCTGCCAAAGGACTGAGAAGCTCATCAAGAAACAGAACGCCTCCTGTGGACAACAGGCGGAGGAAGTTAGAGAAGACACGCTGGCGAAGGCAGGTCTGAAGGCAGTGAAGCAGGTCACAGGGCCACAACCGACCTTTTAAGATAGTAATGCTTGATACCTGCCCACAAACAGCAGACTACAGGGACCGGCGTGGGGGTGGCGGGGGGTGTATTTTGTAATACATTTTATAAAAGCTCTTGGAGTGATTATTTTACTTTTTTTTTTTTTTAAAACACCTCTCTAGCACAGGGGTTCTCAAGCTCTTGGGACAGCAACATCTCTCCAAAGACTAATGGAAGTAGACGGCAGGCATCCCTTCGGTTTCTGACTCAGTAAACGTCAAGATTTCAAGTTTCCTGACAAACGTCAAGATGATACCGAACCACTGGTCCGGAGATCACACTCTATCTGTGCTGTAAACAGGACCATTGCCAACTGGACTGATTTTAGATAGTCAGACAAAAGATAAACACATTAAAAAGTGAAATGATACCTCACTGTGGTTTTGATTTACATCTCTCTTACTGCCAGTGACTCCAGTAACAGTGGCAAGGTGTAACAGGGCCACAAGTAATAAATGCTGGAGAGGATGTGGTGAGAAAGGAACTCTTGTACATTGTTGCTGGGACTGTAAAATGGTACAAACATTCTGCAGGGCAGTTTGGCACTTCCTCAAAAAGCTGAACATAGATATTCCATGTGACCCAGGTATTTCACTACTTGGAATATACCCTGAGAAAATGAGAACTGAGGCACAAACGGAGATTTGTACACCAGTGTTCATAGCAGCATTATTCACCATTTCAAGAACATGGAAACAGCCCATATGTCCAACCACAAATGAATGGATTGACAAATTGTGGTACATTCATACTATGGAATACTCCGCAGCACGCAGGAGCGATGACTTTGTAAATGATTATCTAACTTAGGAGGGACTGGAGAGCATCATGCTGAGTGAACTCACTCAGTTTTGTAAGAACAAATACTGTATACGACCATTACTGTAGAATGAGTATGAGGATCCAAGAGTGGAGGGAGAGGCTGGAAGCAGAGGGATGTAGACGAGGAGGGATTAATTACAGAGTTGTACAACTTGATGGGGAGGGGAGGGATCTTGAAAGAATTTGTTCTTGAAAACAATGTATTAGAATTTTGCAAATAAATACTAGAAAATAAAAATGGAAGGAACTGTCTGGAGAATAGAAGATCATGGAACTATCAGGAGAATAGAAGATCATGTATGCCAAGACACTGGGAAGAGGGGACCAGGTGTCCCCCAACACCAGAAGGCAAAACTGTGCCTTAGGAAGCAAAGGAAAGGAATGGTCATATTTTTAATGTGTTCATTTTCTCCTAAGGCGAAAATACAAATTTAACTACAAACCCAGCTCTAGTGCCTTAAAAAATGGATGCTAACCCCAGTCTAATGTCATGAAGGGAGTGGATTATTCCTGTGGGCTCCAACGGAAAAGCCAGGGATCCATGGAAAACCCTTCCAGATTATTAGGCTTTCTTCTTCAGGGCAAGAAAAATGTGTGTGATGGCTAACACCGTGTGTCCACAGCGTCTTCAGTATAATGGACCCATTTATAACACATTCATAATATGTTACGAGTCATTACCTCCAGGAGTTTAATGAGGCTGACCAGAGGCCGTTACATAATGGTATGATCTGCTTTGATCTGATGTCGGGAAGTCAAGAGCGTGGTCTGCGTGGAACACATGAATGAATTCTATGGCTAAGACAGCTGCTGTCTCCCGCCCTGCCTGCCAACCGTGGACTTGTCGGTCACCATGGACACCTTTCTCCCGAGTTCTGATACCAGTCTTTCCAAGTGTGTGAGCCCTGCCTTGAAATAAACTTCTCTCTTTATATGTCAAGTTCTTATTTAACTTGTTGGTTTTACATCTCTAGAGAACCTAGGCTAAGACAATATATAACTTCTGAAGGCTACAAAAACTAATCCTCCAAACAAACAAAACCCCAAGTCTTTTATTCAAGCACCATGGCCAGTTTTAAAATGCTTCACTTTACATTTTTTAACTAGAAATTGTGATCCACTCACTCCTATTTTTGGCACTTTTGGAGACAGGAAAGGTGAGAAGCCACTGATCTGCAGGTCGGGTTTCCTTGTGCATTATTGCCGGGAACGGCCCTGAGGACAAGGTCTGGTGTGCCCCGCCTGATCAGGGAGCTCTGGACACTCAGGCCCTACACCTTTGGTCAGCAAGCAGGAACGGGGAAGACTGGCTTTCGAGGACTGGCTGAAAGGAAACACGCCCTCCTCTGGCCACTCTGGCTCTGTGAAAGCTCACCCTCCTTTGTTCACTACCTTTAACCGCTCTCAACCATGCATGTTCTTCTGTAAAACCCAGCAGTACTTGCACACAGGGCTACTTTCATCATGTGGTGTCAGATTCACCTACTATCGTGGATTGCGATTTAATAGTTTTCCAACTTGTGAGAAAGCTAAAGGTTTGGGTTAAGCTTCGTCTGCTTTAAAACCCCACAGTGTATACAGTAACCTGCACAGAAGATGTTTCTTAAAAGAATAAAACGACCAACAAACCTGTCATTGTTTAAGAAGCAAAAGGAGCTTTATCTACATGACTTACTCATAAAACAAAGATTTGGCAAGAGAGAGAAAGAGGCAGAGACAATATGACTGTCAGAATGAACATTTTTCTCTTAAAACTTCTTTCTTCAGCTTCTGAAGAGAAAAAGTATAGTCTATCGGACTACAGAACTAGAACATATTGTAGGGGAAAAGAGACAAGTAATTACCAACTCTGTCTAGAGCAGCAGATTTAGCTGCTGGGCCTTCACTGTCTGTCTCCCATGCCAGGAAGAAACCCGTTGGATGGTGACCCTTATGGTGATGAAGAAAAGTGCTTATTAGGCACTCCCAGTATCCTCCGGGGCTCTACCGTCTGCATTTCAACAGGTCTAACACTCGTCCATGAATTCACCCCTCACACCATCTTTGTGGGGGAAGCACTTGTGGTCCCTTCAACTTAGAGAAAAAATGAACCCACCGGGAGGTTAAACTGCTTACACAGGTGATGACCCAGGTTTACTCTGACAGGGGAGTACAGGGCACACCTGGACCTGTATAACCACAGATGGTTTTTTGCCTTTTTTAGTCCTCACAAATTACAACCCTTTTCAGTAGGTTATGGCAACTGGGGGTCGGACCTAAACAATTTAAGAAGTGAGAGGTCCAAGAAACAGTGGCAAATGTGGGCCCCAGCTGAGTTTTGTGAGGTGGTAGGTAACACAACGTTCCTTCTCTGGTCCCTCATGGATGAAATGTCACAAACATTTACATGTTCTTTTGGAAAATAAGAAGATTGGTGGGCTCTAGTATAACATGGGCCAGTGGACGGGTGGGAATTGTGGCTGTCCGTGGAGGGACATGAGTCACAGTGTCACTACAAAGTGGTTATCAAGAGGTGGAACTGATTAAGAGGTGTAGATACTGTACTTCAGGGATCAGGGATTACAAATTTGTAACTGACTTTGAAGTATAAAGCAGCACAAGTTTTTAAGCTAAATTTGCAATTAGTTCTTTTAAATATTAAGGCCAGGTAGATCATACCTGTCTAGTCTTTGGAACCTGAAATATTTGTAGCTTCAAGCAGCCTTATTTCTGGTCCCCCTGCTATAGAGGGCACTCACCTGTAGGTACTCTCAGGAAGGAGATCCTTCAAGACATGAGTGGTGGTATTGCCCACGGTGATGCTATTGTCTCCAAGTTCAATGTTGTACGCAAGGATTTCAGACCCATTATTGCACGGCTCTTCCCAGCTCAGTACAAGGCACACAGACGGTGATTCAGGGCAGGCGCTGAGAATCTCCTCCTCCAGGACACAGAGAGTGGAGACCGGGTCGGGGGCAGATGCTGGTGTCTGGCAGTGGACAAGCTCACTATACGGCCCTGATCCTGCCTGGTTGACAGCCTGAGAACAAAACAGCAAGACAAAGCTCACATTACATCCACAGCGTATCCTAATTTAGGCTGGTGCGATCAAACAAACCTAAGGTAATCATACACAATTTACCTCCAAATGGCACACGCAGACATAAAGTCAAGAAAACATCTCCTAATGACCCCTTTTCCAAAGAACGGCAAAGATATTACATGTTAGTGAAGCAGAAGGTAACATCAACGTCATCATCTCTTATGAAAAATCATCTTATAGCAACATATCAGGCTTGCATGGCCAATTTCAGCACATCCCCTGTCCGAGGAGGGAGCACTGGTGGCCTTGTAGCAAGAAGCTGCGCTGCAATCCCAAAGGCACACAGTTCGAGGCCACCAGCTGCTCCGTGGGAGGATGAGAAATCTCCTCCCGTGTCATTAACGGCCTCTGAAAACCTGCTGGAGGGTCAGCTGTGGGTCGGTTCCAACTCTACAGTATGCAACAACAAATGTCTGTGGAGATCTCGACAGTAACGAGCTAGGTATAAAATGCACTCTAATTTTAGAGAGGAATACTTTTGGAGTCAGATTAAATGCTGCAGGTCCCAGACTTGGAAGCCAGCTGGGGATCAGTTAAGTTGGTTTTTACCACGTGGGATGCCCGAGAATAATCTCAACTCATTGCTGTCAAACTGGAACCAAGTCAGAGTTGATGCTCTGCAGGTTTTCAGAGGGTGTAAACATCACAGCGAGACACTGTCCTTCTTTCATCCACAGAGCACCTGTGATTTTTCCAATGGTATCTACTACTGCTCAGGTAAACAATAAGTATCCATTTGCAGTCAATTCCTAACCTCTTACCCTTTGCCTGAGAGCAGCGCCGCTCTTTCAATCATTACACTCGGTGTCCGAGACCCACTGCTCCCGTCTCCTTCCACCCACTTCTCAGTCACCTTCGCTGGTTTCTCCTCAGCATCTGGATCCGTCTTTGGGCATCCCCTCTTCTACTCTCTACTCCAAGTTCTGAACATCCTGTCCTGTCCCGAGGCAAATGCCATCTCTGACATTAAGAACTATCTCAGATGTTCACCCTGAATTCTCAGCTAGCATAGTCACTGTGTAACGACTCTCTCCACATGTGTGTTAAACCGGCATCTCAAACTCAAGTGCTGGCACTGCGTTTTCCCATCTCTGCCCCGTGCTTCTCAAACCCCACACCTGCTATATACATTTCTCCACCTTTCTAGTCAAGTCACAATCTCAAGCCACCCTTGGACAGCTTCTCAAGGCCAGCAGCACATTCTAACTACAGCCTTGCTTACTGCGATGGTCTTTCCAGAATCTGTATTCTGCCCTTGTTTGTTTGTCTTCTAGTCTATGTTCAAAGAAACCTAAATAATATTGTTAAACAGGAGTTGAATTGTTAAACATTAGGCGAGGTGTTCAGTCCACATTTCCCCCAGCACCCTCTTTATCTCATTCAGCACAGACTCCCAAGTCTTCGTAATAACCCACATAAAACCAGTCTACTTACCACCACGCCCCCCATTACCACCTGACTTTATCATTCACCACTCGGCCTCTCACTTACTCTGTTCCGGGTATGTAGACTTTCTGGCTGTATTACAAGGACCCCAAGCTTGCACCCACCTCAGACTTCTGCACTTGTTAGTTCCTCTTCCAAAACACCTTCCCCCTCAGATACACACAGCCTGCTCAGGCATCTGCTCTAGTCTCTAGTGCCACCTCTGCAGTTAGTTCCCTCTGGAAGCCAGATTTAGCTTACAACACACCTCCTCCAAATCTGTGTTCTTAGTCTAATTTCCTTCTTTGCTATTTTATTCTTCACTGCAGCTGTCCCTAAAATAGGATGTCTTTTATTTGTTCTTCTGACTAGAAACAAAGCTCCAAGACCGTCTTTTTGGTTCACTTTAGAATCATGACCAGCAAGACCAGAACCTTATACAGACTGTGTGTTCAATATAAGTCAACCATGTACATATAGGAAAAACATCTGGCAGCCTCTTGGGAAAAGTAAATGTATTTAAAACTCTGTTCTCACTCATTCCATATGGAAGGTTTATGAGAGCAAATGATAAAACTAAAGGAAATTAGTCTGAGCTCATAAATCATAAGTCTAAAACAAAACTTAAGTCTCTGTCATTATCGTTAATGTCAAAACAGACTAACAGCATTGAAATAAAAGCTGAAACTCAATTGTAATGTTTTCTCTAGTCCTGCTTCATGATAATACGTCAATTCTCTTTTTGGGAAAAAAATTAACATCACAATTAATTGGCGAGTCATATTCTCATCACATATGACAGGGACAGAAAAATAAGATACGGTAACACCTACTGCCGATACCAGCTAAAGATTTATAGTATCATTTAAAAGAGAAAGAAAATGATTGTCCAATCAAAGCCAGGTCCAAGGCGCGCTGCCATGATTTACTAACTGGAAGATCTTAGCAGACAGACTCTGCTTCCTCAGTTGTATCATGAGCATGTTGTTGTGAAGGATACTGAGTGGGTTCTGAAGAGCAGCGACCGCGTGCGCACCTCTGTCTGTCTGTACACAGTCCTCAGTCAGTGCTGGGACGGAGTTCACGGTTGTGGAGGATACTGAGTGGGCTCTGAAGAGCAGCGACCGCGTGCGCACCTCTGTCTGACCCTGCACCATCCTCAAAGTGAATGCTGTGACAGGGTTCACTGCTCAAGGCAGTGCTCATCCATCTCGTTGAGCGTCTTCTTTCTTTCTCACCGACCCTCTCTTTTCGCACGCACCATGTTTTTCTCCAGGGCCTCGACCATCCTGATAAAATTTCCAAAGAATGAGAGATGTTTCACCACCCTTGCTTCTCAGGAGCAGTCTGGATCCAAGCTTGATTTGCCTGGAATTTTAGCAGTTATTGGGATATTCAAAATTCTTTGCTCACACCATAATTCAAAGGCATCCTTTCTTCCGTCTTCCTTATTCATTGCCCAACTTTCACGTGTGTGTGATGCAACTGAAAATGCTATGGCTCCGGTCAGGAACACCTTAGTTCTGAAGTTCTGTCCAGGTCTGCAGCACTCTAAGGGAGCTCTCGTGGCATGTGCTGCAGGGAGCTGCACTCCTAACGCAAAAGCTGTGCGTCTCGGGTGGTTGAATGTACACTCTGTTCCTCCGGAGAAGGATGACCAATCTCTCACTGTGATTTACAGCCTCAGAAACTCAGGTTCTGTGTGAGGCAGAACAAACCGGACAGGAGTGACTCTGAATGAGCATTTTACAAAGCTCTTTTGAAGCAGATTTTACTGGTGAAACTGCAATTCGAACTCTGTTTCTTCCCATAGACACTGGTTGTAGATTTGAGTAAACGGAAATGACTACCATACTCTATCTTTTCGCCGTTTATCACGATGGTGTTTACTGGCCCAGCTGTAAGGATGCTTGTTTTCCTGATGTTGAGGTGTAGTCTTCACACATTTTTAGCAAATGCTTCAAGTCTTGTTTTTTGGCAAGCAAGGCTGTGTCATTTGCATGTCACATGCTGTTAATGAGGAGTACTCTAAAACTTACGCTGAGTTATAGTGCAGGGTCTCAGATTATTTGCTCCGCATACAAATTCAACAAGTATACAGAAAGCATACAATGCTGATGTACTCCTTACCTAACTGTAAACCATGCAGTATTCCCTTACTCTGTTCAACTACTGCATCATGGTCTAGGAGAAGGCTCCATGGGGGTACAATTTAAATGTTCTAAAACGCCCATTCTTTGCAATGTTTGTTATCCACCATTTGTTTTGATCCATACTATATGCCTTTGCATAGTCAATGAAACAGAAGTAAATATTTTTTTCTAATTATTTTCCGATTTTAGCTCAGCTCCATCGGATGTCAGCAATGATAATTTTTATCTTTAAGACAATCCACCTTGACTTCTTGAGTTCATGTACTGCTTAATTTTTAAATCATTTTCAGCAAGATTTTACTTGCATTTAACATGGTGGAGGGTCAGCGGTGAAGTTCCAGCTCAACAGTTCACACCAGCAGAACCAGCACCACGTTATTAATCCATTGATCTGGCATTTCTTCCTCTTGTTGAATCTCCTCTCCTTGGAATGTGCACAGACATGCATCAGTCATTTGGTTAACTCTCTTCAGAGCTGTTGGCATAGACAAGTGAGCACACTTAGTGTTGCATCTCTTTCTTGAAACATCTCAAGTGGTATTCACCACACCCTAGAGCTGTTTCTTCAATGCCTTCAGTTCAGCTGGGACTTTTTCCTTAGTACCACTGGTTCTGGACAATGACGAAGGATGACGGAAGAAGAACTGAAGCCTCTGAGCTGTGGGAGAAGAGTACTGACTGTTAAGGTAACAAACAGTTTCATCCTGAAGAGGGTGAAAGCAGGCCGCTCCTTGGAGGCAAGGATTCTGAAGCTCCGTCTGACATACGCTGGGCATGTTGCAAGGAGAGGAAGACCCTCAATGAGATGGACTGACTCAATGACTGGAGTAATGGGGGTAGGTGTGCCGGATATGGTGAGGTTGGCTCAGGATAGAGCCAGCTTCAGAGCTACTGTACACAGGGTGGCTATGAGTCGCAGGCGACTCCATGGTACCTAACCACCACCACCACCACCACCACCACCACCACCACCACCATCACCATCACTCCGGTTCTTGATCATTTGCTATTTCTGAGATGACTGAGCATCAACCATTGCTTTTGGTACAGTGATTCTGCGTATTTCTTCAGATGTTTCTTGTATCATTCAACATTTTCCTCTCATGATCCTTAACTATTCCAACTTGAGGCTCGCAGTCCTAACCCCTCCCCCAGTTCTTTCAGCTTGAGGAATGTTGTGTTCTTCTCTTTTGGTTTTCTAACTCTAGGTCCACTTTGCATTATAATGCTTTCCTTTATCTTCTTGGCCATTTGACATCTTCATGGACAGTTCTCTTCATCATTTCTTCCATTCTCTTCAGCTTCCCGACATTCTAGAACAAATGTCTTCTCATCACTTCTTCCTTCGCTTTAGCTTCTGTACATTTGAGAGCAAAGTTCAGAGCTTCTTCATTATTTTGGTGTGTTGGAGTCAGTGAGACTGGCTCATTACAGGGTAGGCTTCAGAGCTGCTGTATGTAGGGTCGCTATGGGTCTCAGGCGACTCGACGGCACATAATAACAACAGCAAAAAAACAACATAGGTTGGGAAGACCCTTTCTAGGCAACATCTCTTTAGCATTAGGGAGCTCTGGCGGCCTAGTGGCAAGAAGCTGTAGTGTAATCCCGAAGGCACAGGGTCCAAGGCCACCAGCTGCTCTGCGGGAGAAGGATGGGGAATCTCCTCCCGTTTGATTAACTGCCTCTGAAAACCCACCAGAGGGTCAGCTATGGGTCGGTTCTGACTCTATGGTATGCAAAAATAACAACATCTCTTTGGCATAGCAATGATGGTTTTAAAAGAACTGTCACCTTCATAAAGTCCATGTCATTTTACAATAAAAAAGTAAACATGTGGAAATATTAAATGTTTCTATCTATTGTTCATAGTGTTGTTATGTCAACGTTATGACACCCAACAACAAAATATCCCAAAACAAGAAGATAAGAATGTTATGCAGGCTTGGTTCCTTATAAGCACGTGTTTTGAGATACGATTCTGGGAAGTTAGTATTGAATGAATACATCATCATAAAAGGAAGAAGGAAACTAGAACAACATTTCAAAGAGATTAAAAGATGCAAAAAGCAGAGTAGACCTCTTGACCCCCTCCTTTACCCTCGGTTGCCCTCCTCCCTCCCATTTCCCCGTCTGGACTTTTGTCCACACGTTCCTAGTTATCCTTCTATATTTACAATAATGGTCTTAGTTGTATTTGTCTTTATGAAACTCAGTAAGTTCACTCAACATAATGCTAACTTCTCCACTGCTATGTAACATTTTTCAAAATCATTACTTCTGTGTGCTGCATAATATTCCATCATGTGACTGTACCACTATTTCTCAGTCCATAAAAAGAATTAAAAAAGCAACCCCAGAGTAGAATGAGGCTACTTACTGAGACGGCAGGGAAGTCCTTATTTACATACTGCCTTGTTCCTACCAACGCTGTGGCACGTTATTTGACCCCTTCCCAGTGACTGAGCATCACTCTGTAAAGATCAGGTAACGTGCAGCGACCCTGACGCATCAACAAAAGCTTAGTTATGTCCCATGTGCTCCAGGAGAGAAGGCAGGAAGGACAGTATATAATAGGAATTCAAACAGAAATGTTGCCAATAAAGCAGCCTTCATAATTTAACAGAGAAGCTTCAGTTACCCGGAAAATTAACTTACGAAGGCAATGTTTTCTCTGAAGAAGGCTGAGAGCTGAGAAATGGAAAGCTATACTTGGAACCACCAATTTGATTCATGGCCTCAATCAGGTGGCAACTTAAAGCAAACGGCTTTATTTATTTAAATGCAAATGCCTTCGAAGGAAGAAGGCTTCAAGGTCAAACCACATCTGATTAGTTTCTGTGTTCTGATTCTGAACATCTTGATCGTCCTTGATCTTGGCACAAAGTGATTCTCCATAAATGTTACTGGATACATGGAAATAAATGGACAAAATAAATGGACAATGATCTCTATTTTCTCATCAAGATAATAAGACTATGCAAAGAGGAGGGGAGGGAATGATCTATACAAGTCAATCACAGGAATTAAAAGCAAGGCCAAGTTGATTATCATTCTTAGAGGGGAGACTATGACTCAGTAACTTTGTTTTAGATCTTATTGCATCTGGTCTCCTGGTGGTTAGAGATAAACAGCCTTGATTAGGGTCACTGAGGTGCGAGTTAAGGGCCTGTAATCTGATATAGGCCAATCCAAATTGCTTTAGCATATGTTTTTGGCTCTATTTAGACACCTGACTTTTCTGTACTTTTCCAAGTCTGTGTAAGTGTCTTCTGCACTGAAATGTGCATCCCCTGGGAATCCAGCCTGAAGACAACTGCCTGGAGAGCTGTCCCGCCTTCCCCGAGGCCTTGGCCCGTTGTACTCAGTGAGTCGACAAGCAAGAAGTAAGGGTAGCAGGAAAAAGGATAGGGAAGAATGCGGTTTTGTTCTTAAATATCAGGATCTTCTACACAAAAAAACCCTTAATTGAAAAACCCCAAGCCCTAATTTAAAGCGTTTTTCCTTCTGACCTATCAGCTGCATCCGACTGTCTCCGCGATGGGCCCCCCAGCATTGATAAGCGAAATCTGAGCGAATGCCAACCCACCTGGAGTCTGCAGCAATACTGTGCAGCAGGCAACAGCTCGCGGATTTCGAAGCAGGTTTCAGTTCCCTGATAAACAAGTTCTAGGGAGTCCATGTCTTCTCCCCACTCCAACCTGTACTCCGAGATGTCCGCTCCGGAGCTCTCAGGACTCTGCAAAGCACACGTGTAAGCTGTTGGTAACGCCAGCTGGAATAAAATCCTACCGTGTTTGTGTTCAACCAACTAGGAAAATGTACGTGATGTCCCATGATATTTCAAAGACATATAAACCGCCTGAAAGGGACATACTCAATCCCTTTCCGTTATATTCAGAGGTAAAATGTTCACAAGCCCAAATGACAAGAACCAGTGCGAAGGGAAACGGCTGTGTGTGGAGGCGGGAATCATCTCTGCGGGTTCATCACCGCCTTCACCTGGGGTGATGCAGGAGGCAGCGGAGCCACAGCAGCGCACATGCCGGACGTACCTCCCAACTCACGAGGACCCATCCGTCAGGCGTGAAAGAAACGCAAGGTGCTTTGCACTGTCCAGGGGGCCCCGCGGCAGTGGTGATTTCTGACACGTCAGAATAGGGACCGTACTGAAAAACAAAACCACACACATCTCGCATGAGCATGTATTTTGGTGAATGTGTGAGCATGTTCAGGGACACATGAGGGGCTGTCAGTTTGTCCAGTTATCCTGCACCTCATGGTGAGACCCTGCTCTATCACTATGACTTGGCTAGAACAGATCACCAGATCACTCTCATCTCTCTCAGCCGGGAAACCCCACCGAAACATACAGGATCAGAGTCATATGCAAGCCTCTACTGGCGAAGAGGCTGCCTGCGTATGGGCAGGAAATCGAACCAGGGTCTTCTGAACGGCAGGTGAGAATGCTACCACTGAATCACCAATGGCTGATCATCAAACAATTTATTTCAAAAAATATGACCGATGGCTTTTAGTTTCAATTGAATATGCATCAATATGGTTTTCTTTTATTTTCCCCTATGTATTCTTTCTCTTCAAAAGGAAAAGAAAGCTGGCATACCAATGTTTTTTTCTTTCACTACTATAGCATCAGAAAGGAAAACACACTTATTCTTGACAGACTGTATCATTCTGATTTAACGTATCTGGTATTATTTCAATGAAGACACACTCAAATTTCATTTTTAATGCATAAAAATTTTTTAAGTTGATTAACAAATTCAAAGTTTCCTTCTAGTTATTGGTATTTTGTACTTGTCAATCTAGTGTCCCTGTAACATTTTCTTCAGGATGTCTCCACGATCTCATTTTTTAAAGGTTTATACACTGTTCTCTTCTGTATTTTCTGGAGCCTTGGTGACAAAGTATGTTATGTGCTGGGCTGCTGAGAGATTAGGAGTTCAAATCTACCATGAGACAAAAGTCTCCTCTGGTAGAAATTTACAGCCTTGGAAACTTGCTAAGAGTGTTGTTATTAACTCCAAGAGTGAATTTGTCCAAGTAATAATTCTGAGAGCTGTAACTGCCTTTTTTAATAGGGAACAGATAATACTTCAGAGAGTATCACTGTGGCAAAGAACAAAATAAGATCATTTCCAGGCTAATAAAGAAGGCTTTTCAAAATGGAAACAATTTGAAATAATAACTGCTCAGTTTTTTAATATAATCTGCAAATGTTACTTGAGGGCATTTTATTTTTCTGAAAAATATCTGAGTGTATCTTCAATATAACAGTAAATCAAAGCTGATGAGATTTGATTTCTGCTATTAATCAATAGAAGGGGAAAATGAACCAACCTAGCTGTACTTTTTTTTTTCCCTTGGGCCAGAGATCTCCTCAAATGCTGATGAGGGAAAGGGGAAAAACAAGTCAAATAATTGCTGGAGCATCTGTGTTGGCAACCATCCACTCTTCTTTCACGAAATTTTGTTGTTGTTTGGTTTAGAAATCAAGCTTCTAATGATCAGGAGTTAAACTTTCAGTTAGTGACTTGCATGGAACTGGTGTAAAGAATGAGGAGGGGGAATCATTGTCAGGTTGGTGTCAGTTGTTGTTGTGTGCCGTTGAGCTGTAGACGACTCATAGCAACCCTATGAATTAAAGACTTGAACGCTTGTATAACTTTCATCGTTTCTCCACGTTAATAGTTTCTGGAGGCAAGCTGTTTCAGAAGTGGATGTCACTCCTGTTTCCAAACTTGTTTTAATTGGGGAGCTCCACCAAACACTGTCCACCATGCGTGACCATTATCACATTTGACACATCATGTCACAATATTCAGCTTCACAGTAAGCATGAGTTACCTCTGTATAGCAAATCAGGAGGACTTTATTATTTTACAATGAATGAATGAATGAATGAATGGTTATTGTTCCGTATCTATCCAGTCTCATAGTCTCAGTCACACCCACCCCCCATGATGCATCTACTCATCTGCACAGAACTCCTCTACTCCCTCACCTGTAATACAGGTAACTGGGAGGGAGGTGGTTGCACTGCACAGCTCTGCTTACACCATGCTGCCCTCATTTATGTTTCTATCCACTTCTCGCAAAGCAAATAGCTCCAGTTTCTAGGTTACCGAGATCTCGTAATGAAATGTATCAAATTGACAGGACCTTCTTTTGATAACAAAATGAAATAAACGAAAGCACTACTTTGTGGCTATAACTGTTGTTATGTGCAGTTGAGTTGCTTGCGACTCATAGTGATCCTGTGTACAACAGGCCTAAACTCTGCTCTATCCCTTGCTAATCTTATTGTCTCTGACACCCCCACCCCCATTATCCCAGTCACTTAACCAATCCATTTCATTGAGGGTCTTTCTTTCCAGTGTTGTCCCTCCACCCTCCCAAACATGACGTCCCTCTCCAAGCACTGGTCCCGCTTTGCAACATGTCCAAAGTATGTCAGATGAAGCCTCAGAGTCCTTGCCTCCAAGAAGTAGCCTGGCTTCACTCTCTCCAGGACGAACTTGTTTGTTCTCTTAGCAGTCCATGGTATATTCAATATTCTTCTCCAACACCACAGCTCAAAGGCATCAATTCTCCTTCTATCCTCCCTAGTCACTGTCCAACTCTCTGATGCACAGCAAGTGACTGCAAAGACCATGACATGTATCAGGTGCACCTTAGTCCCCAGGCTGACATCGTTGCTCTTCAGTACTTTGGATAGGTCTCTGACAGCAGACTTTCCCAATGCAATTCTTCTTTTAATTTCCTGGCTGCTTATACCAAGAGTGTTGACTGTGGAGCCAAGCAAACTAAAGCTGTGAACAATCTCATTCTCTTGATCATCTATCACGATGCTGTCAATTGGCCCAGTGGTGGGAATCCTTGTTTTCTTGATATTGAGCTTTAGTTCAAATTGAATGAAGGCTGCAGTCCTTGACTGAAGTGCAAGCACTTCAGGTCCTCCTCAGTTTCAGCAAGCAGGGTTGTGTCATCTGCACAATGCAGGTTGTTGATGGATCTTCCCCCAATCCTGATGCCACACTTCTGTGAGGTGTAACGTGGCTTGTGGCTATAACAGAAGCGTGGATATATTCTGAGGGGGGTTGCTGGTGGCCTGTGGGAAGGGGCTGTTCTGCCTGTCAAAGGCTGGCAGCTGGGATCCGCCTGCTGCCCCATGAGAGGAGGTTGTGACAGCCTCTGAAAACCCACGTGGAGGGTCCCCTCTGAGTGTTCTCTAGCCTGAAGGCCCCTAACCATGTAACACAGGCTGACAGGTCAACCTGACAGCTCCACATGCAGGAGGAGGAGGAGGAGGAGGGCTGGGGAGCACCCTTGGAACTGGACACTGAAACAGAAGCTGGCCTGTCCGGCCTCCATCCCTGCCCAAATCCAAAACCAGGCTAAGGCAGCGCTGGAGTCAGGATTCCATGGTCCTGAGGTCCAGGAACTGACCGTCCACCAGAACACAGAGGAGGATGTAAAATCTCACAAAGGTTCAGCTCTGAACAAGACTGTTGGTGCTGAGCCCCAGGGACGGGGGCTGCCCCGCTGACCATCCGCAGGGGCATCGATCGCACGAGAGGAGACCACTCTCCCGGGGGCGGCCGGGGGCCTCGAACCGTGCGCCTTCGGGACTGCAGCGCGGCTCGTCACCCGCAGGAGGGCGCTCTGACGCTCCCCGGGCTCTACTTTGATGGACTGAGATGAACTGTCAACTCCTAGGGCTGAGTCGGCAGGAAGCCGGAATCCAGACCTAAGACTTTACACCCGCGTCTCTACGGGCGATCGGGAACGGATCGATGACAGCGGGAAGGCGGGCTCGCGCCTGGCGGAAGGGCCTCCACTTACCCCTCCATCATTGAGCGCCCTGACCCGGAAACGATACACAGTCCCCGGAAGCAGGTGGCCCACGGTGCACTCCAGGTCGGGTCCGTGGTACACCTCGGACGCCACGTTCTCGGGTTCCGTCATCTCCACGCTGTACTCGGAGACCTCGCAGCCGCTCTCGGAGGCAGGGACGTCTGCGGGCGAGAACCATTTTCATCTCAGCACATCGTGCTCCTCTCTCGATGTCTAAATGACAATGACCTAGCTTTCAAAAGTGTGGGGGAC
Organism: Elephantulus edwardii; assembly: GCF_000299155.1. NCBI lineage: Eukaryota > Metazoa > Chordata > Mammalia > Macroscelidea > Macroscelididae > Elephantulus > Elephantulus edwardii. Next base: position 5,211,943 of record NW_006399838.1, read on the forward strand.
CTGTCCTGAGGGGCTCCCTCAAAAAAGCAACCCTCCAGGGAGCTCTGGGGGCCTAGGGGCAAGAAGCTGCACTGCAGTCCCAGAGGTGAGCGGTTCGAATCCACCAGATGCTCTGCTGGAGGAGGAGGGGCAATCTCCTCCTGCACCAGTCAGATCTGATTTGACGGTACACACACACAAAATAATGATTATGATGATGATGATAATAATAATAATAAATCCGATTTGACAGTAGACACACAAAAAAATAAAAAAATAAAATAAAAAGCAATCCCCCTTCAAAAAATGAACAACACAATTTGTTAATAAAAAATTACTTCAAAGCAATAGGAAGCACTGAGAAAATTTCCTTACATGCAAAGTGAAGGAAGGAGGGAAAAATGGAGGAATCAAAGCCTTCTCTTTAACTTAAAGCCAAAGATCATGACCATTGATTTGCTAAATGAAGATGTACGATATAAAATTGGCATAGTATTTTGTTTCAGACACAAAGGAATAAAATAGGTCAATAGGTTTATACTCGCAATTTAACATTCTGTAAACTGCTAGTAGTAACATAGCTTGAGTATATACTGGGAAAATAGCCAAGAAAACAACAACAAGAAGCCACATCTCCAGGGCTGCACCCAGCAAAGCAGCAAGGTCATACACAGAGAAGAAGAACTCGCATTACGCTGTTACACATTTCCAGGTTAAATCTTTAAATTACACACAACCTTTTTATGAACAAAGTTTAAAAATCCCTGTTAAAGACTGGCTGCTTTGAAATATTCTCTGGAAGAGTGTCTTCCAAGAGGCAGAAGGTAAACAAGGTACCATTAGGAATAAAAACATAAGTGATAGTGTACAGGGAAATACAGCACCAGACCAACAAAAATTAGAGGAGTGGAGATAATTACAATAGGAGGAAACAATGGCTTTCAGAAGGAAGACGTAAAAATGACAAGCCATTAAATCTTAAACATTAATCTCAAATTGTCAATGTCAATGAGAAGGTTTGTTCACTCACCCCATTCTAAGTGGACTTCTTTGTGCTTTGGTCTACCCAAAACCCTTGGTGGTCGACACTGACCTGGTGCAATGCTCAGTGTGCGAACAGGGAGACTTTCAGAACACTGCAGGGAAACACAGAGAAGCATTGCTTAGTACTATAGATGCACAGCAGGCTACAGCAGGCAGATTCCACCTCATCAATGTACATGTAACTCAAAAGATGATACAATGCATGCACGGCACTGTACGTTTCCTGTGACAAGACGGTGCCTATTTTAATTGCAAATATGGAACTGGTAAAAATAAGAATAATTTCTAAAGCTAGATTGGTAGACAGGAATGCTGTGTATCCTAAATACACAATTCTATTCTCTAAACCCAAATTAGATCCCTTATGAGGAGAGAAAAGAACACAGAACAAAAGCTAGATGAAAAGCTGTAACAGTGTCGTAAGTGGCCAACCATCTACATTGGAAAAGCGACACAAAGTAAAGTCAATATCAATCAACTGAGTCTAACATTAACCACCAGGCTGTGCTCTCGCTGAAATAACTAGGCCTCCGCCTCTGCAGGATCGGGGCTACATAAAGTTGGTAGCACAGAAGCCAACCTCTATCTTTAAAGAAAAAACCAAAACAAAACACAACAAACGTACAGTCTTCTGAAAATCAATCAGAGTAAATCTTTCTGAGAGAAAGTGGTTGACAGAGAGGTTCACTTTCTATAACTGCCAGAAGTGCACCTCTGTGCTGTCCTCTGTAGCACCACACATGTGGCTCATGGCCCAGGTGAGGCCCACAGTACTGTGTGGCTGTGACTGAGTGTACTTCATCCCAATGGGCGTCCTAAAGCACTGCCTACCGATAGTCTACCTGCACGTCCTTCTCCAAGTAGTTGGTCAATATAGGCAATCTAGATGCCACAGGGCCACTATCCTTGAGAAGGAATGAAAATAAACTCAAGTACACATTGAAAGCACAGTGAGTACCTAAGAAAACAAAAATCAGGCGTCACCTGCCAGGTGGGTACCCTCTTGAGAAGTCAAACTAGCATGAGACTACAAGTGACCTCTGCTTTTAAAAATATTAACTGGTTCTTGTCATGTTAAAACATCTCTATAACGAAAAGGTTCTTTTCCTTTCTTGACACTTGTTTTTCTTAAGTTAAAGCCACGCAGATGACAATGACCTCACTTCTAGCATGCCTCCTATATCTTACCAGTTATTTTAAACCAGAAGAACACAGTGGGCTCTGAACTGAGGCTGCAGACGTGCTAACTGGTGTAACCTGTTAAAAGAACTGGACAGCAAGAGGAGGGCCACCACCGACAGGTATGCAGGCTAGGTCCTGCCCTGAAGGAGGCACCATTCGGCTTGGTTATCCGAGACGGAGATGTGTTTTCAGCAGATGCCAGGAGGGTACCCGTGAGGAAAGTGTATGTCTCAAGTGCTTACAGAATTGCTAGAAATGGCAGAAGCAGAACTGTGGAGGGGACATCTCTTTGATTTTGAAATCTATGCTTTTCCATCAATGCTATTAGCTCACCGAGGCCCCTAATTTAGCTAATGTACCTTCCAGACAACACTCAAATTTCCAATTGTCAAGACAAAGTCTTCTGAAAAATAACCTAGTGACAAATGTGCCCTAAAAGTACCACAATTTAGTTGGGAACCAGGGGAGCCATCTCTCAGATCCTCTCAACCGCAATTGCAAGAAGCTCTATTTTTCATTGCTTGCTATGCAACCACGGAGGCCTGCAATTCCAGGATGCGTTTCTAAAGATCACAGCTCCCTTCTGATGTTATAAACAGGCTTGCCCTGACTTACGTCACCCCGAAACAGAACTGACCTGACTGTGTCCACCAGTACTGATGCAGCATGCTCGGAGTTTGTATAAAGTGCCTGGTTTCAAGTGGCTGAAGGTGTATTCTGTCGCGGGTCCGCTGTAAGCCACTTCCCACTGACTTGCTGTAAAAGAACGCTTGTGCATGAGTTCGTGCCATTCGTAAAGCAAATAAGACCGCATTTACCATTCCTGATACGAAAAAGGTCTAAGTGGTTTCCATGAAAATTACTGTTCTCTCTTTCACCTTATTCCACCCCCCTCCCTCCCCAAGAGTCACAAGGCTTTTCTCCCATTTCCTTCACAACATTTAATAATTTTAAAAAAACAAAACAAAACAAAACACAAAACAAACCAGAAGTGATTTTTAATAGTTACTATAACTGGCTGGATTACTTATTAGCATTGTTATTACATTTTCTGACTATGAGGTTTGGATGCTGGAAACCAAAGATATAAGAGTTGAAGGGGTTGAATTGTAAGTGCGGAAGGACTTGAGTAAGCTAGGGCATGTTTAAGGTAGAAGAAAGCCAGGTGGATCTGCTGGTGTCCGCCTGGCCATGGACAAAGCCGAGAACACTACTGTGAACAGTTTTCCCCTCTTCTCATCTACCTGAAGAACCATGAGTCAAGTCTTCCCATCAATGGTTCAATCCTTCGGGTACAGGCCTGTACTTGTTATGAGATCTTACTTAGGAGACAAAAATGTGCAGGAGGGTGATAAACCGAAGAAGGAACACTTGCTGAGGTCCAGGCTGTCAGACCATTCAGGACTGACAGAAAGCAGGATGGTAGGAAGGATCTGGGTGACAAGAAGGCTGATACGACTGAGGGGAAAGCAGCCTGGGTCACATCAACAGGCTTCACTGCCTCCACCTCGCAGACCTGAGCTGCGGGGACACTCTCCCACCTCTGCTCTGCTTCTGCTCATGTGTCCAAGGCTGTATGACTCCATGGACCTGTCTGAATGAAAATACTTTTACCTGTTCCAGGATATTCTGAGTGAGTTTCACTAACACCTCATGCAGCTTCTTAGGGTGTATTTACAGTTGAGACACATGTAAAAAGGCCACATGAGAAAGAACGTCAAAGATAATTATTGTCTTTGGAGTCCCTGGGTTAAAGGTTAAAGGCTAAATGAACCGAGGTTAAAGGCTAGACTGCCAACTGCTGGCAGTATGAGTCTGAGAAAAGGCGCTTTAGATGAACCGTGCCCAAAAGGTTAACGTCTTGAAAACGCTATGGAGTTAATTCTACTGTGCAAACGTGAGTCTTCAGGACTCAATAGCAAATAACAAGGTTATCCTTAGATTACTCGTCGGAAAACCAGGACTGAAATATGACTGAGCTGGCACGAGATGAGAAGATTTAATTCAATTTCTTATTCACCTGTGCACTGGTCAAGCTGTTAGCTTTAAACACAGGATGAAGCTTAGTTTTAGTTTTGATCTGACATTAATGCTCAAGACACCGGAGCAAATCCCAGCATCCTTAGAGTGTGTCAGGTACCAAAGCTAGACAAAGTTTCGAATGTGAAAATCTAGTCTACTCTAGATAAATCTAATCATAAATAAAATATAAATCTAGATAAAAATTTCTAGTGTGAAAAATCTGTATGACATTTTCAGTGCAGAACATGATTTTATGTTAAGGTTGGTTCTCCCAAAGTCAAGGAATTTTAAAGTTCTCAGCTTATAACAGGCCTCAGTAAGACTTAAAAAAAAAAAGGGAGCTTTGGTAGCCTAGTGGCAAGAAGCTGCACTGCAATCCAAGAGGTGAGCTGTTCAAATCCACCAGATGCTCTGCTGAAGGAGGGACAATCTCCTTCTGTACCAGTTAGATCCGATTTGATGTTACATACACAAAAAATAAGAAATTTTTTTTTTTAAAAAGGAAAAATATAAAAAACAAAGGGAGGAGAGAGAGCATGATTTTTAAAAAGTATGTTTAAGGTAAATCTGGTGCCTGACACTGAGCTTGATGGAATAAGCCATCAATATGTGATGAAGGTTTATTGACTGTAATGCAATCATTAGAATTAATGACTCTTCGCTATGAGTAAAAATAAGTCCACCATCATTAGAAAATTCAGCTTGCTACAGATTTTGAATCAAACAGTTTCCAAAACCCCTCACCGTCAGGACTTCCATCCGTTATCTCCAGCATGTACGTGAGGATTTCAGAACCGCCATTGTCCTTGGGGTGATCTGGGAAGTAAGAAGTCTTATTAGTTATGAGAGTTTTGATTTTTTTAATTGGTTGCAAATAAAATACATTAAGTAGCATAACTCTATAATATCTTAACCCTGGGCATGAATAATTGGCCCAATAATTAGTTCACTAAACTCCTTTCTTGAAAACAAAACAAAGTAAAACTTTCCCCCCCAAAAAACCTTGATTGTTTAAAGATTGAAGAGTGGCAATGTTTTCAGAGACAGATACGTCAATGAATTGTAATTTAGTGAAAGACTTAGCAACAAGATGGTTTGAATTTTGTAAAAACAACAACAACAAAACAGACTGCTAGCTAACCCTCTGGTTCGTTTCCCAGGCTGTAAACGGTACAGGAAGAAAATGCTCATCTTTCTCCCACGGAGTTGCTGGGAAGTTCCAATTGCCCGAGAAGCTGAACCTTGGAGTTAGCCGTGGCAACTCCCTGTGGCCTACGCCATCCAAGTTCCCAAAATGTAGCCAAACGTAAACAAATTTCAAATGCAAATGGATTTTTCTAAAAGGTTATCTGAATGAATTATTAACTGAAAAATCTGAAGCCTGTCCTTAATATTAGCTCATTTTTAAATAAGTCACATGTCTGGTTGGTTTTTCTTATTTTCTTTTCTTACATTTAATAGTAATAAAAAGAAATAACCATAACCTTTTGATAGATGGAGAAGGAAGAAAAGATAAAGGCAAATTCTATGGAGAAAATTAAAAAATAACATGAGAATGAAATATAGCTGTTCCACCAGAGTTTGCTTTTTATACTCCAAGTGAATGTCATGTAAAAGCTAGAAATGTAAAGTTTACCAGGTATTTCTAGTCAACATACGTACTTGCTTTAGTAAGAGACATTTACAATGATATTTATAAAGCTAACAATAACAGTATAGTAGGGGGAAAAACAAGTAATAGTGTTGACAGCAATTCCTAGAGTTTTCTGAGAATAAAGTCTTACAATTTAGGTCTAAAAAGTATACTTAGATTTTTACAGTTTCCTTTAATCTTTCCAAATAAACAGATATCCCAATAATCTGTCTTAAAATGATTAGATATCATGAAACTAGGGTTGATCTTTAAATACAATTTTAGTTTTAATTAATTTTTAATTTTACAATTTCCTCTAGTATTACTTTACTTGAATGCTACACAAAAATCCTTTCGGGTTTCTATATTTTGTTTCGCACAATAAAGAACAAAACCAAACCAAGTGTTACTGAGTTAATGAAAACTTCTAGTGATATTCCATCTGATTTCGAGGTCATCACTCTTCACAGGAAGAAACTGTCCATTTTTCTTCCATGAGGCAGCTGGCAGATTTAAACTACCTTTAGTTAGTAGTCTCACATGCCACCTACTCTGAAAGTTACTATTATAGAGCATCAGTGAAGGGAGCTCTGGTGGCCTAGTGGCAAAAAGCTGCACTGAAATCCCAGAGGAAGGTGGTTTGAATCCACCAGATGCTCTGCTGGAGAAGGAGGGGCAATGCCCTCCTCCTGTACCAGTCGGATGTGATTTGACAGTGTACACACACACACACACACACACACACAGCATCAGTGATAATAACACGCATCAGAATAGACTGAGATACAGCGGCAAGTGTCTGTCAACGTTCAAACTGCACTCACATGAAATAATCCATGACGCAGAGGTGAACCACATTTCTGTCCACCAGAAACTTCCAAAAACCACAAGATAAATGTAAATATTAAAAAGTTCCTCAAGCCTTCTGGTGGCATATAAATAACAACAATGAAAATAATACTTTTCCCAATTAATTGTATCTTAACTACTCTTCATTGTATCTTAACTACTCTTTGCACTCATTTAAGCGGACATATCTCAACTTTAACATTTACTTTCAATGTAAATTTACTTTATAGGTCAGGTTTCTTCCATATTAAATACTGTCCTATTTCTTAAAGTACTGAAAACCCAGGGAACTCTGGGAGCCTAATAGGTAGGAGGTTGTGCTGCCAATCTGAAGGCAGGTAATTCGAATCCACCAATGTCCTGTTCCTTGGGAGGAAGACGGGCAATCTCCTGTTATGCAATTAAGAGCCTCTGAAAACTCACTGGAGGGTGAGCTATGAGTTGGTTCTGACAAGGTCACAATGAAAAATAACGTGAATGTTCAGAGAATACAAAATTCAAAACAATCATTAATTCAGGACATAGGAGGATGAACAAGACATCTTCTGCCAGGACAAGGAAGATACTGTTTTCAGCAATCTGTGGACTTCTTAAGATGAGACAAGTCACATGTGAATCCAGATGTGGAAACCTCCTACCAGTTCCGTGGTCCGTCCCCCACCTCAGTCCTTCACGACTGAATGAGTCCATCTGAAACAGCTACTGCCACAACTGAGACACATACCCCACTTGACACTGAAGCCGTGGGACGTCACCGGTCCTTTAATCAGGGGTCTCGTCGGGGGCCCAGGCCTGTCTGGGCTCGTCGTACAAACCAGAACTTCACTCGGACAGCTTTTCCCTTCCATGTTCGAAGCAGTCAGCTAGAAAACAACCGAGAAAACATTAGCACATGTAAACACAGAGAACAAAGAGGACGCAGAACGGATTGCAGTAGGATTGGCTCGGAGACATAATGCTACGGGGAAAACCAGATCATGATCCTTCTTTCAGAGCAGGACAAGATTAGACATCTACAGAGAGCTGCCTGGCCATTGGCGCTTGCGGGCCAGGGGATGTATGGCTTAGATCAGAGGGACTCGTTCAGTCTGGTGATGGGGAAAGTGGCACTAAACACGGATATGGTTAGTACAAGCACAATCAAAATGAAAACAAGTGTAGCACACATGGATAGATACAGGAATACTGGTGGAAATACAGACAGATACGGATGGAAACATAGGTGACAGTAAAAATACCGATTTAAAACGAACAAAAGGGCAAAATATTTGCATCAAGCAGTTGCCTCTGATTGAGAGTGACCCTGTAAGAGTTGTCTCGGTGTACTACAGAGTTGGAACCGGCCCACAGCTGACCTTCCGGCAGGTTTTCAGAAGTAGTTAACTGCACGGGAGGAGACTGCCCACCCTTCTGCTGTGGAGCAGCTGGTGGATTCGAACCATGTGCCTTCAGGATTGCAGCGCGGCTTTCTGCCATTAGGCCACCAGTGCTCCGTAAGACAGAGAACTACCCTACCGGGTTTCCAAAGCCGTGCTCCATAGGAAAAATAGATCATCACCTCTTTCTCCTGTGGAGTAAGTGAGGCATTAGAACTCTCAACCATTTGTTAGCGGCTGAGAGTGTTACCACTACACCACTGGGACCCTCAGAAGTATCTGCCAATCCCCCCAGTGTTGGGCAGTAATTCTCTCTCATGGTGAACACCACTGGTTTGCCGAGGCTGTAAATCTTTATGGAAAGAGACTGTCCTATCATCTCCGTGGAGCGGCTGGTAGATTAAAACTTGTGACTGTTTGGTTTGCAGACCAGCACGGCACTCTGCTGCCATGGTAACTCAGAACTATCTACAGGTACATGTCTATACAAGCTATGTGGATGCAAGTTCATGCCTCATTTGAAGACACAAATATAAAGACTCCTTCGCCAGATAGCCAAGCACATGCCAAGAATGGTTTTCTGGGTTTGGAGGCGCAGGACCCTAGTCTCGCAGAGCTCAGTAACTTGGCTGAACACACTCAAGTGGGTTCCAAGTCCTGGAAACCCTCCACTGGGTTTCTTAGCTGCAGACCTTAATGCAAGGAGATGGCCCATCTTTCTGCCCACGAACAGGCTGGCAGACCTCAGCCACCAGGGAGGACAGGCTTTTGGTGGACAGCACAACACAGTACGGGCTGGGCTGCCATCCATGAATTCCACACAACTCACAAAACAATGATCCTGGTAAAGGGAGTAGCATCTGTGGTCTTAAATGTCTGCCTGTGACCAACTAAGACACAACTACAGGCTGTTACTGAAGATAATGAAAAGGTTAGAGAAAATCAAGCCTGCGCGAGCCATATTCCATTTACCCTGAGGCCAGAAGAACCAAATGGTTCTACCACACCTGACCACTGTGACTAGTATTACAGCACCTGCTCCTGGACTCACAGGTGGCAGGAAAATATGGGGAACTAAAGTCCTTTGAAAGACAAACAATAACAAATAAACAGGAACAACAGAGAAGAATGGGATCCAGGGACCAGCACCAGAAACCAAGTACTCAGCCACTCCCCTGAGGTTACTTTTAAGCACATTATCAGAGGGTATTACCTGTAAAGCAATTTGTAAGAGAATAAAATGGCAACAAACACTCAAAAGCAAAGATGAGAAGGAGGTAAGAGAAAAAGACGAAAAGTACTAAAAATGGGTCCCAAACAGTATACGATCAAATAGAATGCTGACCTAGTCTGATGTTAACTGATGTCACTGAACAATCCCTGTGGAAACTGTCTATCAGATATGCTAGGAAAATTTTCAGTAAGAATGCCATAAAATATTATTTTTTAAAAAAATTAAAATGCTTTTAGATAGCAGGGGTTAAATGAGCAAGGACTTTTTTTAAACACAGGAAAATCAAGTCATCTGTAAATACACACACGGCTTATTGACGCTTACAGGAGCTGCTAAGTGCCCAGCTCACGGCTGACCCTCCAGTGAGTTTTCAGGGCCAGTAAATCACACAGGAGGAGATTCTCCATCTTTCCCCTTCAGAGCAGCTGGTGGGTTCAAACTGCCTGCCTTTGGGTTGGCACCACAACTCCTTACCACCAAGCCACCAGAGTTGCTTGTTAATGAGTATTTACTGCCATATAATTAACTGTTCACCATTAAAAAGAAAACTGTGAGGTGGATTTTAGGTAAAGATATTTTCATCTTTATTATAAAAGAAAACCAGCTTGGTGCCACCTAGCTGATACTGCTTTATAAGAGAAAAATAGCTGAGGGAGGAAATAATAAAAATAATCTCAAGAATTGAAGAGTAGCGCAGTGCCACCTTGTGGAGAGAGCCTAGCAGTGCACTGGCACAGCTCGCCTAGGAGAAAAGTCAGATTTAACAAAAATAGCACTTAACTTTGAAACTGGGCTGATTCTCAAATTCTGAGAAATAAGATTTTTAAAATAACAAGAAAACTATTATTGTCCTCAAAGAGGCACACGCTCCATTTGATACACTTAGAGCTATTTATGAAAACGCACTGCTGTCAAACTCTGACTCATAGCAGTATCGGAGTGGTCTTCACGGAAGTGAGCCGCCTCAGTGCATCTTCCTCTTTCTCAGGTTCAAAAATGCGAACTTCTCAGCGAGCAGCCAAGTGCTGAGTCAATGCATCACAAGGCCTCCTTGGCTATCTCTTACCTGATCATTATATACCAACCAATGCAACGTGGCCTGCGATATCTCTTACCTGATCATTATATACCAACCAATGCAACGTGGCCTGCGATATCTCTTACCTGATCATTATATACCAACCAATGCAACGTGGCCTGCGAGTCAGAGCCGAAAGGTGGAGTCAGGAGACTCCATGCATCTCACAGGCCCACACAGGGACAATACATGCTGCACGCTAGGTGACATACTGCTTTTCTACGTGGCTACAGAGTAGTAGGGTTTTTTGTTGTTGGTGTTTGTTTGGGTGTTTTGTTTTCCTTTTAAGCTATGCATCCTTTTTTTTTTATTTTGTACAGGGAAAATCTGTTATCAAGAGCAAATGACTCACTCACCCTGAATTTATACTGTGTGCTTCTTTTGAGATTTTTCACAGTACAGGTTAAATCCTCTCCAGTGTATTTTGGGTGGAAAAGGTTATCCTGAAAAGACAGAGGCAGAAAGAGAGATCAGTATTATCAAATCTGGGCATTAAATACCTTTATATGGAGTTTTTGTTCTGACTCTTTCCACCATCACCAGGACTAAGAATGGAATTATTTCCAATGCCACGCAGATGATGCTCTGCCAACCCAAAGGTACATGGTTTGAATCCACCAGGTGCTACACAGGAGAAAGATAGGCAATCTCCTTCTGTCATTTACTGCCTTTGAAAACCCCCTGAAGAACCGATGAGTCAGTTCTGACTTATTGGCACATACCAACAGCACTGTCACCCAACCACACATGGACAGGGACAGACAGACAGACGGACGGGGACACCCCCCGCCCCATATGCCCACAATGTAATGTAGAGAGTATCCTAGCTTCAAACTGAAAATGAACTCTCTCACAGTAATACTTCTTCCGGGCCTCGTCCGCCCTGTTTTATCAGCTTGGGATCTAGATGGAGGCTGATGCTATTTACATGAGGACAATCTTCTCCTTGGGTTAAAATGTGGCTCTGCTTTGGAATGGGCATCACCATATGCTTTCTTCACTGAGCAAACTTTGCCAGGTCACCCAGGAAGAATTCCAAAGAAGAATTTAATAGTCAGGTAGAACTATGTGACAATGTAATATGTAGGGGTTTTGCATTTATTTAACAACTGTGTAATGAGAAAATAGAAATCCTCTCTGTCTGAGAGCTTTCTGGGTCTGGTCCCAATGTGCCCTGTAATCTGTGGAGGCTGAGGGGCTTGGCCACACAGATCCCTCTTCTGTTCAACTGAGAAATGACAAGTCGGGCTGGAGAACGCTTTGATCCTGTCACTCCAAGTGGCGGGCACAGAACCCAACAGCGCTCTCTGCTATCTGTCCATTCCCTCACTCGTACATTCAGAAAATGCTAAGAACTTTCTGGGGACTCGACTTCCTTCCAGGCGCCAGGAATTCAGCACTGCCCCACGACTGGTAGAGTCTTCCACATAAGATACTTACATGCCCTGCGGATTATTTTTTTAAATTTTATTTTTAAATCTACATATAAAACATATCATGTGATTCTAAATGCTATGAGGAAAAAGAAAGCTGACTCACGAGGTCAGAGTGCTGGGCAGAATAAGATCCTGCTTGGGGAACTGGAGATGGCTATTTCATTTCAGTCACCGATCTTACGAGTCGTGTAACTTCTTAAAACAAAACAACTTCATGCCATCGAGTCAGAACTGACTCCCAGCTGATTGTCCAGCAGATTTCTGGAGGCTGCAAACTTCACAGGGGGAGATGGACCACCTTCCTCTTGAGGCAGCTGGTGGATGTGAACTGCCTGCCTTTAGTTTGGTAGTGCAACCTCCTTACCTGCTAAGCTACCAGAGCTCCCTACTAATCAGCTGCTGAACAACCACATGAAGCGAGGGGTTACTGCCCTGGACAGGAAAATCACAGACTCATTCCATCGCTGCAGACAGTTGAAGGTGACAGTGTTCTGTGAAGTTCTTCAGGGTGGTTAGAGAAGGCCTCTCCAAAGAGGTGACAATTAGTGAGATAACTGAAGTACTGAAAGAGTTCTGGGGTCGGTCCTTCCCAAGGCCAGAGCACGCCTGACTGCGTCAAGGAACAGCCACAGAGCTCACGAGACTGCCAGGGAGGAGCCAAGGCGGGATGGGGTGACAGAGGACCCGGCAGGTTGGTGAGAGCTCTGGCTGTCACTCTGGCAGCGAGGGGGAGGCACTGAGGGGCTCTGGCAGAGCAGTGAGGTGATCTGACTTATACCATGACAGGATCCCTCGGGCTTGGTGTGGAGAATAACCTCAGAGCGTTAATAAAGAAGGAAGGAATCATATTTGGGGGACACCCCAAGAGCCCAGGGAGATCATGGTCGCTGACAAAAGGGCTGTAGCCACGAAGATGGTGAAAAGAGTCAGGATTCGCATTATGTTTTGATAAAAGATTTCCCCATTTTTGCTGACCACACGTAGTTAAGGACACCAAGGGCTTTGGGGATGCCCCCTTGTGAGGGAGCAGCTGTGGGACGCGCAGTCGTGGTGAAAGGCAGGAATGAAAAGTTCCCTCTGTGAATTCTTGCAGCTGGGGCAGCACTGTCTTAAACAGAACACACACCAGCGGGATCAACTGCGCACAACGTACGTTTTCTTCCTCCTGAATTTCCAAGGTGTAGGTAACCGCTTCCTCGGGTGAACAGCCTTCGGGTTTACACCACTGCAGCGTGACCCATGTGACACCGGCTCGGACGAGTCTGGGGGCAGACGGCATCTGAGGAATGTTCCCCAAGGTGTAGCACACCACCTCCTGGCTGTACCCACTGCGGAGAAGCGGAGAGAGTAAGACACAGTCAGGAGGACTTGCCGGCTCACTGAGGGCTGTCTCCAAGCTCAAAACGGAGCGCTCACGGCAGGAAGCTCATGGCCCGCTTAAGAATCAAACAGCCCAGGGTTTGACAGGTTTGGTAAAGGAAAGAATGCAAAGAATCCTCTCGGTGACAATCACTAACACAACTTTGAATTTGCCTAAATCTCCTGCTCCCTGCTACTAGAAAAACATACCGATTTATAGGACAATAGATTCTTTTTTTTTTTAAAGGAAGCTAAAGAAGCTTTATTAAGGGGTCTCCTGGGCAGGATTCCGTGTTCTGCGGAGAGAGAAACAGGCAGAGGGCAGACCAGGGAAATACCACAGGACAATAATAGCTTCTTAGGATGTATCTCCATCCAAAAAAATCCAGCAGAAAGCAAGGCATGGTGTACTGTTTACCAAGCTGTGGACCACAGCGATCCCCAAAAGACAATCCCACTACTGTTGGACCATCTTAGCAGGACCCTCCCTTCGATTTCCAAAGCTGTAAATCTTCCTGTGAGGAGATGCTTCCTATCTCCCAACGAGTGGCTGGTGGATTCAAACTGCTGACCAAAAAGCCCAAGAAGTAACACACTGCACCACCAGACCTCCCACAACTGTGAGTCCTGAAATCTGTGAGAGTACAAATAATTATTGATAAAAACAGATACCTGAAAATCCATATGGTGCTATTTTTTTCAAAGAAAAGTTCAGGAATGTTTCCAGTGTCTTTCAAAATTCCCGAACCACAGAAATCTTTTATCCTGTGACGCTTTGCCAACCAGCAGACACTAGCCTGGAGGGTTAGGGCATAACATCAAGCTGTTACGTCAAAGGAGAGCTGTTGGAATCCACCAGTTTCTCTGCAGAAAGATGGCAAGCCCCTTCTAGAAGGACTTTACAGCCTTGAGTCGCAAAGGAAGGTCACTAGAAGTTGGGACTGTTTCACTGGCTCTGAGTGGTCGGGGTGGTGGCTGGTTTATGGGTAGAAGTCCTGGTAGCACAGTGTTGAAGATCCTAAAATGCTAAGTAAAAGGTGAGCAGTTTAAACCCATCGAAGGCTCCACAGAGCAAAGACGTGGGAATCTGCTTCGGTAGAAACTTCTAGCCTTTGGAGCACTTTCATTCTGTCCTATAGAGCTGCTAAGTCAGAATCACTTACATAACAACGGAAATACGATCATGTGTAGGGGCAGGAGGTCTGCAAAAGAACCTTTGTCATCTTCAGACTGGCAAAAAGGTTGGGAACCACTGATGTGCTCAAACTTCAAGACGGTTCTTAAAAAGCAGTGATGATTTTTTCCGTTAATCAAGAGTAACCCAGCAAGTGTCCTTGGAACACAGTGTTCTGGAACTATTGTTAATCAAAGGAGCCTCACCTTCTTCTGCCTTGGAGGCAGGGCTCTCCGGGATGGTCAGGGGTTTCTCAGACCTGTATCAATCTGCCCTGGGCTTGACTTTGAGGGCTAGCCCACCACCTCTTTCAGGAAACATTCAAACATAACAGGGAAAAGGTACGGAATGGAGAGCTCGCTAAAATGATGAAAAAAAACTAAAAAAAGAGATTTGGAAGGAAAAACCCCAGATCTCATGAGGGACTCCTTTCAAAATGTGTACCGTTGCCTTCGTCCCAGCATCCTCTGTTCTCAGAGACCCCTAGTGGGGTCTTCACATCATAGCAGACAAGACTGCACAAGAGCTACACTACCCCCTCTGAAGAGGCCTTCCTCTCTCCAAAGAGATTCCCTCTCGACAACCTCGGGTCGGCCTGTGTAGAGGCAGCAGGCTGTTCCAATCCTTCCAGCAATGTGAGAAAAGGCTCAGAATCACAGCAGGAAAGTTCAAAGGCGAGAGGACGAGGGAGGCTCATACCTGGTCCCGATGTCGTTCCGAGCGGCCAGTCTGAACGTGTACCCCATGGCTGGACACAGCTTTGTCAGCTTGCAGTGTTTCTGGCTCCCAAAAAAGCACTGTCTGAAACCACTGTTTCTTTTCCCCTAAAACAACAGGGGCGGGGAGAAAATGGACTTAAGTACTTCTTTACAGAGAACCAAAAGAAAGGAAGGGGAGTTTCTAAATAATGGCTCAACTTCCTAGTTTAGAGGAACAAAATCAAGTTCACCACAAAGCATCCAACCAGTTCAGTCGTGGCTGACACAGTGACACTGCAATAGAACTGAGCGGTAAAATGGAGCTTTATTAGAACAAGGAACAGCGATGGGAAACTGGGATGGGAGATCCAGAGGCGAGGTGGTGAGCCTTTTCAAGAGCCTCACCTGGGAGACTGAATTAGTGTCAGGGCGGAGAAGAGTAACACGCGTTCAGAAACACATGGCGGGCTGTCACTGTTCCTGTTTCTGTCAGAAGCTGGGGCTGCAGTACAATCCCACACGCTGTCCTTATTTGCCAGGAGGAAGCTGTGTTTCTAGTAAGGCACTGGCCCATCATTTTTCCCTCTACAGGACACCTACGTTGTGAAAATTCTGGTCCATCCTACTTTTGCTCCTCTGACCATCACTGACTCAAGAAGGGCTGAAGCCATGGTACAGAGGGAAGCACAGAACTTGTGTCACAGTGAAATCTCTCTCATAACATAAAGAAATTTCCGTTACCCATTACGCAGAGGGTATCTCTAGGGTGGCTATGGCTTTGCAAAAGTAAAAAAAGAGGATATTTCAGGCACAGGGCCAGGCTCAAGTTAAGGATCAGAGCAGAAAGTCTACTTTGTAAGACCCATCGACTCTCATCTGTGTTGGTCACAACTGTCCTGAGTGACAAGCCTGCCGCTGCTATGCGGCCTTTCCTGGGCACGCAGGGGCTGTCCAGGCGGCTGCCCGGGTCACACACAGTCCGCTCTGCCTCCTTCTCCCATCACACAGGCCTCGACTAGTCCATCCGGACATTCCTTTGATGGTGAGCTGTTTGCTCATCTACCACTAAGTATTGACTGCACGTCACTAAACCAGCTTATCCATATCTGCTTTCCCAGCAACAGGGCTTTGGACAATCCTGGAAGGTCGGCACATGCTTGCAAAGCCAAACAGAATGTTTCCCAAGCTTTTAGAGTCAATGCCCTTTCAAAAGTGACTTTTTAACCTGGGAATATATTTCAATGCCTCCCTAGGCTTTGCATGATGCTTCTAACTCTAGGAAATAAAAATAAAATACTCCAGTGGGTTCTCCCGACAGAGCTCTTTCCCAACGCCCCTATGCCATGCTCACATTAATCATTTACTAGAACAAATACTTCCTACTCACAACCCACATTCTTTATCTGTGCTCAACAGGAAAGAAAGCCACATGCTGGGATTCAGCGAGGGCGCTCTGGTGGCCTGGAGGGGGAGGAGCTGCACTGCCAGTCCCAAGGCAGGTGTCCCCGGGAGAAGGATGGGCAGTCTCTTCCCATGAGGCTGACTGCCTCTGAAAACACACTGCAGGGTCAGCTGTGGCTTGGCTCTGACTCGATGGCCCTCAGTACTCTAATCAGGCTTTTGGTCCGGGATCTTCAGAAATACGTTTGAAGTTCTCATTTCAGTTTAAAAGCAATGAGGAAGCACATTCTTTGTTTCCCCCCTAAGAACATTTAAGGATTTCCTTCCTGGGAGCAAGCTTACAACTAACACACATTCCAGGTGACGGCACATTGAAGAAGAGAAAGTAAACACCATTTAGCATGAAGCGTCACCAAGGTGGACAAATGAAAAGCCACCATGCTACCATCAATTGCAAGCCCTTCCATTCTCCTCCCTCCAAGCAAGGTGGTGCCCTTTTCACAGGAAGGGGATGGAAGTCCTCAACCCAAAGTTCCTTCAGGTGCAGCTACCCTCAAAGAACAGTGAGGCGAACTCTTCAGCTGCTGTTCGAGAGAAGTCACCGAGTGGCTGGCGTAGCATGCCGGTACGCCTATTTAACCTTGAGTGCTAGAGCTGATGTGGACCAATTATTCACAGAAAAACCCATTTATGTGCGCATTTGCATAATGACAAACAGGGTCTGATTACATCTGAGGTTGTTCTGCATCCATTTCAGGCTGCTGAGAGACCTATCTTCTCTCCTCTCTTTTTGAACTCAGAGTAAACAGTCCAAGAAAGGCACAGCCTGCCGCCACGGAAGTTCTCACCCCTTCCAAACCTGACACAGGCTCCCTCTCAATACCTTATTTTTCCTATTTCTTTGTTTGGTCTCCTTTCTGCCCATTTCTGCGGCAGTAAACCAGAGCCAAGAAATAAAAGTCAGTCTGTTTCTTGCTAAGTAGATTTGCCTCAATATGGTGAATATCAGACTGTCTGGGCCTTAAACAAGAGACTGATGATTATTCTTTCATGTCCTTCAAGGTATTTCCTTATTCGGCTGAAGCCAATTCCTAAGTAACTGAAATTGGTTGGTTGGATCTGGGTGGTTGTTTTTGGGGTTGGTTTTTTTCCTCCCCCAGGCAAGGCATGCCCGGTTTTTCATTGTGCCACCTTATAAAACGTGCAAGGCTCTCGTGCAAAGCTCCAGTGGAGCTGGGAACTCAGAATCAAGTTTTCGAAGCAATGTCTGAGGGAAAAAGAGGACATTTCAGAGTTAGGGGATTAGGGCATCTGGGAAACCTTTTGGAAGTCATTGAGAATAAAGTAAAACACTGAGGGAATGAAACTAAACCTTTTAGACAACAGAAAAAGGCTTTAGTTCATGTATCATATGGCACTTAATAGCAGAGGGCTATTTAAGAAAAACGAATTAGGACATTGGAGTGCAAAACTGACGTATGTCAGAGAGCGTGGCAGGCAGAGGGGACACACACAAGCAGGGTCACCTGCAGACAGACACCTGAGTAGAGGAATGATGACATTACTCAAAGGCACAGAATAATCTAGAGATTCTGTTCATAAAGTAAGAGAAATCCTAGCTTACAGACAGAATTGATAGGTATAGTACTCAGTTCTTCCTATGGGTGGGGTTAAAAAAAAAGTAATGCATTAGAAAACAGAAAGATTGATACAAACTGACAAGAGTGAGAATTGGAATATTTATCACAAAATTAAATATGCTCGAACTATCAGTTAGGTTTTAAAGGCTGATAAATCATAACTTGCATATTTTATAGGCAGCTCAGATCCAAATGACTCAGAGATTACAGCCAGGCTGTAAGGGGAAGTTTTTTGTTCTCTAGAATCGAAACTACCTGAGATTACTTAGATAAAGGAACTTCACTTAGAAAGGAAACTTACTAGGCTTTAAAGTCAGCCCTATGCACAGTTCATGCCCCAAACCAGGCCACGAGAGGAACGTCAACACGTTAACACAGAAAGCAGAACACCCCTGGTCCCGTCTGCCGCCGCCCAGCTGCTGGACCACGGCTGGAGACTAAGGACTGAGGGGCTCGGGTACCCTGGCCTGAGCTGGCGTGTCGATGTGGACGGGAGATTCCCAGTAGCATCCCCATCTTGTGCACCACGGCGGGCAAGGTCCACCGCACCTGAGCACTCCTCTAAAACGCCAAGTGCTGCTCAGGTTCCTGCTTTTGGTGGGAAACTTCAAGCTAACTCCAGAAAGATGCTGGAGAGTTCACATCTCCGAGCATTCTAGAGCAGATGTGCCACTGGGCTACTGACCTCATGTGACATGAACCAGTTCAACCCTCAGCTGTGTTGTGGCTTAGCAACCTCTTGCCAGCACCCCTGAGCCAAACAGGGCGGATTTTCAGGATTCCCTGGCTTCCTTCCATGTAATAATCCCGGGCATGCCCAAACGCTCGAGTCTACGCACACCGTGAGGTCACTCAAGGACAAGGTTAATTGTTACCAGAATGTGAGGAAATCTCGGGAGTATAAACCAACCGTGTGGAGATAAAACCAAAGGTATTCAACTTGGCCTTGGCTGATTCCTTAGAAATCTAGGCTTTTTCCTCTGTCCTCCTTCTTAGTGTTCCTCCTCTACACTGGACTGGGCTCACATTCTTGCTGACCTATTGTCCTGTCAGTCCCAGACCCAGCTCCAGGGGCCAGTGCCAGACCCTGATCTTCAAGACAATGGGACTGTTTTCTGTCTGAGGCCCCGGGTGCTTGTCCCGCACGCCTGGTGGGAACTGCTCTCCAGGAAAGCGCTTGGCTTGCCAGCAAGTTGGCCCCAGTTTCAGGCATAGATCAGATTGAGCCTCTCCAGTCCTGAGATCGCCTGCTTTGTCTTGGTCCTGTTTCTCTTCAGTGAATAGAAACACGTTGAGTACTCCCGACACCTTAGAACTGAGTTCGTTCTAGGACTTTATACACTGGAGACCTGTGGAACCGGCTGCTTCTTCAACCCGCCTGGTGATTCTGACACCGTCAACCCCCTTTAACTTGTCAAGGCTGGAGTTTAGAGCAGTTGCTTGGCTGGGGTCTGACATCTCTCACTTCCCTGATTCTTGGCAATGAAATGTGGAGAGAAATGACAAACTATGAAAGGTCTTTTCTCATTTTTATCTCCTTTTAGACTACTTACGTGGAAATGTATTCATTTCTTTCTATAAAGTTTAAAAAGGAAATGAAGTCAAGATTATAAATTCATCTATTAATGCTACTCATTTTCATCTAAAGAAAAGGAAAAGGAGAATGCTCGGACAGCCTCCTGTGAGCCAAGCGAAGGAACAGGATCCAGGATCCTGGTGTTACAGGGACGACAGATGATGCAGGAGTTTATCTTGTCTAAGTCTCTCTCCCACCTTTTTCTCTTCTTCTTGCTAACAGAGTAGGAAGAAGCATTTCTTCCATCTATGAACTAAAAGAACTGTATCTGAGAGTCACCAGGGCATGTCTTGCTGGTGAGTTTAGCAGCACGGGGTGAGAAGTCCAAGGCCTGCCCTGCCCTATCGCTGCATTGCTAGCACACATTCTTTCTTCTCCTAACTCTTCCCAAAATACTCAAAAGAAAAACAGGACAGCATCTCAAAAGAAAAATGAAAGGCTGTATGGTGTAATTTCAGTATTTATGACCTTAGAATCTAACGCTCTTAAGGCATAATACTTAAAATACCCTATGTGCTATCACTCTCCAAGAGCCTGAGGAGCAACGATGTCACTCTGGAGACTAAGGTGCGCCTGATCCAGGCCAGGGTCTTTGCCATTACTTGCTATGCATCAGAGAGCTGGACAATGATTAGGGAAGACAGAAGGAGAGTTGATGCATTTGAGCTGTGGTGCTGGAGAAGAGTACTGAATATACCATGGGCTGCTAGGAAAACAAACAAGTTTGTCCTGGAGAGGGTGAAGCTAGGCTGCTCTTTGGAAGCAAGGATTCTGAAGCTTCGTCTGACATACTCTGGACATGTTGCAAGGTGGGATCAGCCCTTGGAGAGTGTGTCAGCGACAATAAGATTGGCAAGGGATAGAGCAGGGTTTAGGGCTGCTGTACATAGGGTCACTATGATTCACAAGGGACCTGATGGCACATAACAACAACAACATGTGCTATCATAGTATAAAGAAAATAAAATAGTAATAGTGTCTCATGACTAAGATGAGTCAAGGCACTTTTAAGACATGTTTGTAAATTCTTTGGTATCTCTTCCCTCTTTTGCGAGGGGATCAGTTTGTGATTGCAAAATACAGTAAGTGGTAATGAAGCCAGCCGTTACGTGACTTCTAGGATTAGGTTTGAAAAGCAAAAGCCTTTGTTATGGACACTCACTGGTGGCAGGAGGAGGTCCCTGGGGCTGCCACGTTGTGAGGAAGCCCTGACATCTTCGGGGCTGCCATGCTTTGAGGGGGCCACGTGGATGGCTCTTTTAAGAAAGTCCGTCCAAAGCCAGCATTCATCACTAGACTTGCAAGAAGAGACACACCCCCAGCAGATTCAAGCTTCCAGGAAAGGAGTTCTCCCAGCTAAACGCCCAGAAACTGGAGCACAGAGAAGTCATTGCTTTAGTGCCAGGTCCAAATTCCCAAGCCCGAATTAATTACCATAATAAAGTAGTTGTTTTAACCTGCTAAACTTCGGGGTAATTTGTTACACAACATTACACTCATCTATTTAGATAAACATATATGTTGATAGTACAAATTTTCACACTCTCTGAATTTCAGTAATTTTAACAAATTCCACCTACACTATAAATAACCAAGGGAGAAGAGAGAAAAGTTGGAAGCTAGTTCACAAGAGCTTAATGTATACTTGCAAAAAGGGTTCTATTTTTCACATGAACTCTGTGCATGCCTTTTAAGCAAAGCCACCCAACAAACAAAGGTCTCTCTGAATAAATTTTTAAAATTATTTTTGTAGAAGCTAAAAATACAACCAGCATTCTAAGATTATAAAGATCAAGTGAAATGCCAATCAAATGCAAGATAAAGTCGCTACTACATCTTCTAGCAGTAACATTTTAGGGAATATTAAGATTTTTAATAATGCCCCCCTAAACTGTTGAGAGCTTGTCGGGATTTTTTAAAGCGGAGACATGTAACAGTCTTTGGGGAATGGTTTTTAGACATGGTATGGCCTAACCCTACAAGAATGACAATGAGATAACCCTTCAAGGAACATTATCTCTTTCTCTCTCCCTCCCTCTCTCTCATTGCTGTCATGTCAGAACTGACTCATAGCTGACCTCCCAGCAGATTTCAGAGGTTTTAATTAAATGGAAGGACACTGATCATTTTTATTTTTTAAATGGAGCTGCTGCTGGACTTGAACCATCGTCCTTTGGGTTGGCAGTGCAATTCCCTACCACTAGGCCACCCGAGCACTCTTCCAGGTAGGCAAGAGGATACAATTCCTGGGTCGGGACAGCCTCAGATGGACTCAAAGATCCTGTGACCTTCAGCCGAGTGGTTTAGGTCAGTGTTACTAAGCTCTGTTAGTCTATCAATTATGTCAGTTCTCGAATAAGCTCGGGAGAAGGGTCCTGGCCCTGCGTCTGTGGGGGTGTAGTTGACTGCCTTCGAGTCGAACACGACTCACAGTGACCCTGTGAACAAAAGGCCCGAAGCCCCTCTGCAACTATCGACATTTCTCAAAGTTCACAGGCCTCAGGAGGTGTGTTGTTTAGGAAGTGGAAGTCACACCTGTGGCCCAAGTCAGCACAGGACTATCCCAAGTAACCAAGTGTCAGAGTTTCTTGACTGAAAGAAACCCACCAAAAATCGTTTTCCGTTTAATCCCCCTCCTTCATCTAACTCACGTACAGACATTTAGAAAGTGGTTCTTGGTACTTGGGAAGCTCCATCCTCTAAATGGACTGCTTCCCGCTTCAGGAACTCAACACATCCGCAGTCAGTTTTGCTCATCTCAATCACACACAACCAATGAATTCAGGCCATAGTGTTTTTGTGCCAAGAGTAACTCTGGAGGCTGTGGGGGCCCCGGTTGCGCTGGCTAACATTCCTAATTACGCTGGCACTAACCACGCTGGAAGCTGGCACTTCCAATCCTGCGGGCACAAGAGGTGGAGTTGGCTGATATTTTCAATTGCCTTCAAATTAACAGATTAGAAATGATCCGTCCTGTTCCTCTCTTGAAAAGGGCTTCATTTCTGGCACAAGAGAAGGTGAATGGGCAGCACACAGGTGCTAGGATGTGTGGACAGCTGGCTCTCCTTGGTGTCGGGGCTGTGTTACTACCCTTGATGCTTCTGTGACCTCTTCCATCGCCCTCCTGCCATCCTGGGGCTTTCAACATCACACTCCTTGTCCTCTGAGCTGCTCGTGCCAGATTTAATAACTGCCTGCTCCGTACGTTACGGAAACAGAGGAAGCAGATCGATGGTCAGTCACCATGTGTCTGGGGACCACTGCTGCTGGACGTGCACAGACGTGCGCTGGGTGGTTCGGGGCTGGCCACGCTTTTTAACACCACAGTTTGAGCCGCCAGAAATGGCAAGGAGAAATCAAACACAAAATCAAGTCATGTTAGCCAACTGAACTATGGCCAAACTCAAAGATTTCGTCTGCAAGAGTGTCTATATTTAGAAGCTGTTCCAGCACTGGCCAATCCCTAGGCAACATCAAAGGTAAATGTTGGCATGAGAAGTGAGAGAGCGTGTCTGTGTTCAGCAGAACCATATTTAAGAAAAAGACTCACCCCAGGAGGTGGTGAGGCCCCACATCTGGTAGACTCAAAGTCCCCTGCACTGAAGCCCCCTCCTCCCCACCCTGAGGTGACCCTTTCTTTTTAACTGCGTGGGGGACTTTCAGAGGGGAGAAATAAAGTGGGATGGCTTGTGGTTGCATGATATCAAGTAAACACTGCGTTCATGGCAGCCATGGGCACACAAGTCTTTCCTGTTAGTGGGAGAACCTCGGTGATCTGAGAAAGTCAAGAATGACACCAACAAGGTAAGGTCCCCTGGCCTCTGACTAAAATCACCACCACACATATAAATGCAGTCTTCCACTGTGTTATGTTATCAGCTGACCCGGGGCTGTCCCTTGACTCACGGGGCTCCCACGTTTAACAGAACAGGACTGTTGGGATCCGTATGGTTTCCCCCAGCTGATTTCTGGAAGTAGAACACTGAGCCCTTGCCCTTTTGTTCACCTTCTTCTGGAAGCTCCAGTGATGTTTGTTCACCATCATGGCAACACAGGTGCCTTTCGTGACACACGGGTGGCCGCTTCTGGGGAGCTGAACTCAGGTCTCCTGCACAGAAGCGAAGGATTCTACCACTGAGCTACCGCTGCCCCCAACTGGATTCCTACAAAAACCAATCACAAAGCTTCCTGCTGTGTAATGACTCACAGAACTCCCCTGAAGGGTTTCCAAAGCTCACACCAACCACGAGAGGAGACAGGCAGAACTTTCTTTACAGGGGCTGAAGAAATGGAAATTTTCTACTTATGTGGATAAAGCACCTTCTGCAGTGCATATAACCAATCAAAGCAGCAATCAAGAAATCGAACACTTTATCGTAATGATCAAATCTATTGCAAAAGAATCCTCATAGGTGTTAAAAAGCAAAGATGTCACTTGGAGGCCCAAGGTGAGCCTGGCCCACGCCATGGTATTTTCAATCATACCATATTCATGCAAAATGTGGATACTAAAGAAGACCAAAGACGAACAGATGACTGAAATGATGGTGGCAAATAATCCTGAGGCTTCAGGGGCTGTCAGAGAACCAACAAGTCCTTCCTGGAATGCGTGCCACCGGAGTGCTCCTTACGCGTGTAATTTTAGGACGGTGACATTCTAGCTTAGATACGCCAGACCTGTGACCAGGACGGGCCAGCCCCTAAAAAGGACATCTTCCCTGGAAACATAGAGAGGGTCAGTGAAAAAGAGGAACATGCCCCATGACATGGTCTGACATGTGCTCCAACAACAGGTTCAAAAAGCACCGCAGTGACAATGAGGACGGGACAGAACCGGCTCTGATCCTGTTGTACACACAGGGTTACCAGCTTGCTGGTACCTGTAACACCAAACGGAATAAACCGTATCCTTCTCCGGAACGTAGTACAATTGTCTGATAATAATAACTGATCAGCTCTGCTTCAGTAAAGGGGGCAGAAAAGACCAGAAGGGGCTAATTTTAGACTAGGCCTTCTATTTACAAATAGATCTGAGCCATGGGTTTGGGCCAGCCCTCTAGCTCAAGACCACTGTGGCCATTTTCCAGCGGGCCACCCCCAGGCATGACAAACAAGAGGGGTCAGAGATCAGCACGGGCGAAGGGCCAACTTTCCTCAGTCAGAAGCTCCCCACAAAGTCGGCTGTTCAGACACATCATTTCACCACACAGACGCAGCGACAAACGGTACAAAGCCAAGGAGAAGCCGCCGCTTCACGTGGGAGGACCTCTGGGCTGATACTCCAAGAGACGGATGCTTCTCAGGCCTGCCTTTGGTAGCCGAGGGTCCGGAGTTAGTCAGTCCTTCCTGGCCAACTTACTTTCATTAGCTCTTCAGTGACCTGACTGATGTGGGAGAAGCAATTCCTCTGGCTCTCTGAAGACACCCTGAGGTGTGACAGGAGGTCTCGAAGGTGACAACCTTCTCACCCTGCCAGCTCGCTGAGTCAGGTTAGAAGGTGGCGAAGGGTCTCTGATGATAAAGGATTAGTTCACCTTAGGACACCTCTCTCTCTAACCTCCAAGATGACAATTCGCTGACAATAATCAAGAAATACAAAACCAACCAACCAACCAACCAACCGCGCCAAGAACCTGAAGGCCTGGACATGCGGGGACTTTCCACGGCGTGTCTGCCAGGCACCAGGGCTGGGAAGGAAATGGGTCTCTCCTAGTTCTCCCCACTCGACCAGCATTCTGTGTACCCCACAACAGAGCAACAGAACAGAGAGGGGCAGCCCCTTTCTCAGCGGGCATGGCGTTTATGTAACAAGAAAAACCATGTAAATTCACTTGTGCCTAAGCGTTCTGAAAGATTAGCACCGTATTTGACACTTGGGTTCTGTAAGCCTGAGAATGAGAAATCCAATGGGTATGAAGAACCCCTCTAGTGGGCCTGACTCGATCTCTCCAGGAGCTAAGACGGCCTCTTCTGAATGAAGCGTCTCAGAGGCTACAGCTCGTGGTCTGCCACCAGGAGGTGCCTGTAACTGGGCTGCGACACGCTGTCTGTTCTGCCAGTGGTGCCACGGCCTCTCGGGGGAGCCCTGTCTGCTGGGGACTTTGGTTGCTCTCTCTCCGTTAAATCCTGCTTCCTCGCACTTCTGGGGTAATCATTTCATTCTTACAAACACTGCATTTTACAGCTGTTGGCTTATGAGTCACCAGGAGAAATTGTCCAGTTCCTTTTGGGGCTGAGTGAGCTGTGAGGAAGATTCTTGGGAATAACCACAGAACTATTTTTCAGGTTCTTCCGTACATTCCCTAAAACGCCACGTTCAGAGGGTCTATTAATGGCAAATTAATAGTGATGCATAGCACAGACACCAGTTCTTTGAATGTTGTATACTTTTCACACAATCTTCACATTTTTAACTTCTACAACAGCCTTTTAAGGGTGTGTATTTTTCTTTTTAATAGAAAAGTATGATATAAAGGATGTTGTTGTTGCTAAGTGCTGTCGAGTTGAAGGCGACTCATAGCGACCCTGTGAACAAACATCTTCAACACTTGTGTGACTTTCATCCTTTCTCCAAGTTCATAGGGTTTCTGGAGGATATAAAGGATAGGTGGAGGGAGAAAAAAACCTGAGATACATGTGGCAAGATTTGTTTTTGTCTAAAAGTAAACAAGAGGCCAGTACACACTGGTTTTTCAGGCTCTCAGAGAAAATCTAGTCACCATTTCAGAGGCAGACAAAACGGGGACCAGAGAGGTGGAGGTCCCAGAGCTGCTCTGTGGAAACATGGAACTAGAATTCACATCTTCTAAAGTTTGGCTTACTTTCAATTACACTCCAATGCCAGAAAGCTCACTGTATCTGGAGGCAAGCATGAGCTTCAGGCTGTGGAGATGAACTGCCTTTCTGGGGGTTAAATATTAAAGGCAGAGGGATTCTCATGGAGGGAGAGGGTGCGGAGGTGGAGAAGCCATGGAAAAGGAGAGTCAGTGAGCCTGGCCTCTCCAGGAAAGCTCAACAGAGCTGATCTATGCAGGAATTAGAATTCAGAGGAGAAAACAAAGAGGAAAGGGTGAGGTGAGAGATCTAAGGTAGCAAATAGGAAAAGAAAAAGGGAATTGAGTAATGGAAAAAGAGAGAGAGAGAGAGAGACAGAGAGAGAGAGAGAGAGAGAAATGGCAGGAAGAGGTCTCAAACAAACCACCGAACATTTTGTGGACACAATCCACGGTGAGCCCTCCTGATCACAGACGGCCGTCAGCCACGGCTTCCACGTTTCGTGGAGGCTGCAGTCTGTTCTCCCCCAGCACCTTCACAAATTCAAAAGGACCGAGTCACCGGCACAATTTCCTACAGCACCTGGATTTTCCTTGGCAGTTTCCTACTCAAACTCCCAACTCCTCTGACCTTATTTAACTTATGAGCTCATAGACACAGGCAAGAAAAAAAAACACACTTAAAAAAATACAACAAAGTTTTTCTTTGCCGGTAACAAGCCCTATCTTCATATAAAACCTCCAGATATTAAGATCAACATCAGGCAATGCAGTAAGTCAACACTCTTAAAAACCAGGCTTCATTAAATTCTGACTCACCCTCACAGGTGAGGGAGAGAAGCGGAGTTGTTAACTATCCACGTGCCGGGTCAGCCAATCCTTTCCAACTTTCTGGCCTGCCTGTAACACACTCTTTCCACGGGGCTCAAGGAGTGGTTTCACTTTCTAATCAGACTACTTTCAAATGAAAACTCACCTAATCTGTAAAATGCACAAGCCCGGTCTGAGATTTCACCAGGCTGCACGTACGAGCGACCCACAGGGTTCCCAGGAAAAAAGCATCACTGTCTCTGGTCCCTTGCAGCTCTGCTTCTTACATGCAGTCCAGATGGGGAAGGAAGGGTCTGCATTATTGACCAAGGGCTCCTCCTCACATCAACATTTTACCAAGAGAACTTCATCCGGTTTCCACTGGGTTAAAATATTTCTCCACGTCTGCCACGTAATTTTTCACAAGCCTACTTTTTAAATTATCTCCAAATCAATGTCTAAAAAAATGAGTTCACTTGCATTTCACCTCAAATTCCAGTCTTCCTATCTTTAAATTCAGCCTGTTAGTTCTACTGCAGAAAGAATAGAGGGACACACACGGACGGACGGACACACACACACACACACACACACACACACACACACACACAGCTATCTAGAATCAAAGGCTTCTCTATCAAGTACTTCCTGTCTTGGACTCGTTAAGCATTGTTGGTGATGGCAGAAATGCACTGAGTCACCTCAAGGATACAGAGACTCTAGTGTGGCTCCCACCCAAGTCTTTACTGTATGAAAAGCAAAGATGGCCAGTCTGTGATCTAAGCACAGGGTGAACAAGCCATGTGTGGACTAAGAGCTACCTGTATTGCACTCTTCTCCACAGAGAAAGCACAACAGTGAAACATCAGAGCACACACTCGACACTCACAAGGAAAAGCTATTTATGTTTCCTAAACTATAAGAGAGATTAGGTCAGCAAAATAAGCAAAACGGCCTTGGGAAGTGATAAGGTGACACGATAGCCGATACGACATGTAAGTGAATGACTGCTTAGACCCGGAGACCTCTCAATACACAGGATGCTCCTTGTTCAGTACCACTTCTCGCAAAGCCTTCAACATAACTGACACCATCTCAGTCCATCTTCATTTTCCACAGTCCTGCCTTTCAATTTTTCTCTGCCTACATGCCTTTTACCTGTGCTTTCTAGCATGCCTTACAAAATGGAATGTGTTCATAAAAAAAATTTATCATTTATTTGTGAAGTGATAGTTTTAAAATGAATGAATGTGATCATATACTTACCTCATCCCATTCTAAAAGGTAGTTGGTGATTTTTGAACCATTGTCAACTGGTGCCTACAAAAATGATGACAAAATGAGATTATAAAAAGATGTCCCAGGCACAATAATTAAGAGATAAGAACAGTCTCCTCCCAGGCCTGTGTTATCCACTCCCAAGAAAAAACTGGATTTCCTTGGACAAATATTATCACAAACCACTCAACAGAATGCAACCAGAGTGTCCCCACTATTAAAAGATCACTCCCCGGAGTTCTACCTGCCTTCCCTCACCATCTCTATGCTTACACCTCTGTAGGACTTTACCTCCTGTGGGGAGGAACTTAGTAGAGGCAACTCTAGATTGCAGAGGCGAAGGAGAGAGAGGGCAGCTTACATGCACAGGCCCTGTGCTCAGGGGGTTTCTGAAGGTGACACAGGGAGGGTCCTTAGACTAGCGTGTGCATTTTATACTTCCTTCCACCTGATCTTACTTATTGAAGGGTTTAAAACTAGAAAGGCATTTAAGAGTTTCCTATTTTAGAAAATGAGGAAAACTAGAATCATCTGTGTAGGTTACCATCTCCGGTGGTCTAGTGAGAAAGGCGTGGTTGCCGTGGCAACCCACCAACTGCTCTTGTGAGAGGAAGACGGGTGACCTCCTGGCAGGTTATTTACAGCCTCTGGAAACCTGCTCGAGGGCCAGCTACCAGTCGATCCCGCCTCGATGGCAACGAGCTTTTTGAATAGTGCTTCACATGTTAACAAAATGAAGTTTCAACAGAGGTTCTGAATAAGGAAAATGCGAGTAGAGGACTCTACAGAAAGTCTCTGAGGTGTTGGCCTTGCCAGAATGGGCCGTCACCTTGGTCCCTGGCGACCTGGTAGTGAACTTTAGAAAAACACTGAAGGTGGGGGAACAGGAAGATCAACAGCGTGGCGTCTACTATTTCAGAGCCGTGCCTGGGCCTGGCTCTTCCCAGAAGGGCAGTCAACTGGAACCAGCAAAAGGCAGCAGAGTTGACCAGAGTAGGATCGCTTGAAGCTTCACATCAACGTCAAAATTTTGAATTCTAAGAATGGATGGATCTGTGAAATAACGGGAGATTCGATATGCAAATCACCTCGTAAAGTAGTGGCTGTCTCTGTGTCCATACACAGGCAGACACAGACACACACATTTGTGGGTGAGTGATGGGTTAGCCAGCGAGTAGTAGCTATTGCTAGTAAATTATCACCAGGGGCTCCTCAGAAAATGCTGCTTAAATCAATCAAGAAACTTTAATCATCTTCTCCCTCCTATTTATTTCAGACTCAGCCCCTTAAAGCCTCAATCTCAGATCAGAAGTCAGTGCTCAGGTTTTTGGATCGAGAACTTGGGAGATGTGTGCAATGAAGGTCCTGAATAAGTGACAGCATCAAAGAACTTATTTCTAAGATAAGACTTCTACTTAATGATGGCACCCAGATTCCTCTTAAAAAGTGTTCAGTAGATTCCTCAAAGACAGTGTCGCTTACAAATCAAATCTAATGTCACAAGTTGTGTTTAACACCTATCAACCCGATAAGACAGAATAAAACTGCCCTAAGGGGTTTTCAAGATTGTTGCTTTTGTGGGAGCCAGAGAGCCTAAGCCTTTTCTTTTGAGCGGCTGGAAGGTTAACTGCCGTGAGCAACTGAGTGTTTTAATCACTGTGCTACCAGTGCGCCTTTTCTGTCACATAATTAGGTCCTAAATCCTCGTGGGGAGGGCATAGCCGTCTGTGCTGCTCAGATCTCCACTGTTACTGAGGACTCTGGAGGCGTGGAAGGACTTCTCTGTAGCATTCCCAGAACAATTCCCTGTCCCCGGGGCCTCACCTGGACAACTCTGCTCTAAAACTTCGAACCAAAACTAAATCCTGAAGATTTTCCCATGACTGGATAGAATAAGACCATGTTTCTGATTCATAATTAAACAAAGGAAACAAAGAAAACATGAAACATTTTCCCAGTGAGAAGAAAATCAGGAGGAATTCGACCTGAGATCTGAATTCATCCAGGTTTCAAACAAAGGCTGTATCAGTGATTCCCAACTTTAAGTTTCTAAGACCCTGGGGCTCCTCTGAGAATCTTAAGATTGCTTATGGTTTTCAAACAAAAGCAATTTTAATGATTTCCTTCAAAAGAGGTATATTTACATATGTAGATATAGGGCATGTTTTTAAATAGGCATATAAATATTTACTCTCCAAAGAATTAAACAATGACTAGTTTGGCGTTAATTCTGAGAAGGTGGGGAATCACTGACCTGTGTTATCCCTGGAAGCCAGGAAGGAAAATAAAATAGTTCAGTTTCTAAGCCAGTTTCAACTTTGCCTTTGTCCATATAACACACTCAGGCTGGCTCTTGGCTAGAACACAGCTGCCCCATCAGAACTAAGCCCACGCTTTGCTGCTAACCATTGTTCTCAAGTCTCACATCATTCGCAAAGAAATGTGACCCTCTTGTTTACAAATAAAGACAAAATATTTCTTCCCATTGAAATATTTCTTTCATTACTGAACAGACCTCTCTAACCCTCTTGTTTCTTTCAGACATTATTGTGTCCTTGCAAACTATCAAAAGCTTTGGAACTCTTGATCTCCCTAACTATGCAGATTTTGAAGATATGACATAAAAGGAACGTATTTTACTTTTGAAGAACCTTTTAAACTATCAGTATAAATAATTACTGTGGAGATTGACAATATAACCCTCCATTCTTCTGCAAACAGGTTGTTAAGTGCCGTGGAGTCCTAGACCACTCATAGCGCCCCTATGAATGAAAGTCCTCAACACGTGCGTACTTTCATCATTTCTCCAGGTTCATAGGGTTTCCGGCTATTAGCCACGACTAATAAGTGAATGTCCCAACTAAAGGGATGTCAAGTGAGATGCTCCTGCAATGATTAGTGGAAGCTGTAAACGGCACTGCAGGAAAGCTCTAAGTCAGCCCTCTTCTACAATTATCTACTCTGACTTTCATAAAGTCCAATCTGTGGAAATTAACAAAGTATTAAAGTAGATTAGAAAACGAAACATTCCAGCAGAGCTTTAAATAGTCTTTCATTTAGGTCAGGACTGAAACAAGGTAACAGCATTATAAACCTACCTGATTTCTAAAATCTTTCTCTACAAAACTTTTACTGAGGTCCTCACATGTTTGTGACAGCATCAGAAAACACACTGTGGGTATTTAAGTATGTATAATCACTTATAAAATACTGCTTAGACAGGAAATTTACCAACTCCCTCTGCAAAGAGGGAAAGCCCAATTTCACAGTTCCCTCTTCCCATCCTGTTGCCCACATGTAACAGAAACGGCAAATTCTGACACTGTAAAATATCTGTTTCACATAGCGACTATGTTGAAACGCAAACGCTATCACAGAGCCGCCCCAGCGTAACACAAAGGCTTGCAATGGTTACAGACGGACAGTGGCTTCAGGCTGCTACTGAAGCGTGAGCTACCCACCTTCCACTGCAGGGTGAGAGAACTCTTGCTCCTGTGTGCCAACTTAGGTGGCAACGGGCACTCGGGGGCACAGCTGTGGGTGGTGAAGCTAACCGGCTCGGAGCAGGAGCCCTTTACGGAATTGTACATGGCATAGACCCTGAAAAGAAAACAGACACACAGAGTCAGGGGCAGTGGCCAATCCCAGAAGACTTTGATATTCCCCCCCCCACACCCCCAACTCAGTTTTATTCCAGGACTTTGTAAAAAGAACAGAACGTCTTGTCCAGTCAACGTCATGACTCCTATCTGCTAGTAAATATAGTTGGCACTAAATATAGCTGGTACGACGGAGTCAATTCCAAGCTGTGGTGATTTTGTGCATGTTAAGAGTACGGTCATGGTTTGTAGGGTTTTCAATAGCTTGGATTTTAGAAATGTGTTAGTAAAACATTTCTGCATGGTGCATTTGAGGGGGACTCAAACGTCCAACATTTCAGGCAGCAACAGAGCATGTTAATTTAGATGTGAGAATCTCCCTAGCCTCAATGTGCTCCACTTAACCGGCCAGAACCTTCTGGTCTTTTAAGACTGAACAGGATCTACTGGCTGGAAAGGAACTTTCTAAAAAACTTAAAGTAGTCTCCAAATATACATTCTAGAGTCCAACAAGGGCACCTGGGGAAAATGAAATGACTTCACCTCTCAAATCCTTACATTTTACCTGAAAAGATAAAAGCAGAGTTAAGAGTTGGATGAAAATGGGCAAAGTGCAGTGACGAGAGTCCACAGACTATGTGTGTGTGGTAAATCTCATCTGTGCTGTGGTATCCATGGCTGTGTGGTAAAGCTCTGTTTGCTTGATCCGGATCCTGCATGTGACTCATCAAACTCTCACCTCTGGTTCTTTGGACTGGAGCTAGTGGTCTGCCATGTGTCGTATCAGTGCTGGACTTGTCACCTGATCTGCTGATCTTGGATACACCAGCCTCTGTGGCAGAGTCTGAAAAAGCATCTAGCCTGCTATCTGCCCTGCAGACATGAGGCAGTTCCACAGAATAACAATCTCTCACCTCCTCTCATGTGTTTATCTATCTCTGTATGATACATACATATGACAATTCAAAACACCATGACAAATATCTATGTCATCTATATCTATAGCTACCAATTTATATCTGTCATCTATCACCTATCTATCTATCATCCATCTATCTATCCATCTATCCATCTATCTATCTATCTATCTATCTATCTATCTATCTATCTATCTATCTATCTATCTATCTATCTATCATGTATTAAAGCTTTGTTAGTTTTGTGTGTGTACAGAACTCAGCCTAAGACTAGGTTATAATCCCTACTAAAGGCCAGTATTTCAATTTCATTTTCCACAAGCAAGCTTGCATTATGTGCATAACACAGGCTATTAATAAGTCTTTTAAAGCCTGGTGCCATGTTCTTCTTCATATAGTCCAGTTCCTCGGATTATTGGCTCAGCATACAGATTGAGTAAGCACAGCGAAAGGCTACAATACTTGAGATACATGTACAGTAACTTCTTGTTCTCGTCAAATGACTATCTTTAGGTTCTGCACATGCAAAATGAAGCATTCTGGTCCTCTTATTTCTGACAATGAGACCCATGGCTTGTCAGGATTCACACAGTCGAGTGACTGATTGCCCCACTTCAGACAG
This sequence comes from Elephantulus edwardii, assembly GCF_000299155.1. Taxonomy (NCBI): domain Eukaryota; kingdom Metazoa; phylum Chordata; class Mammalia; order Macroscelidea; family Macroscelididae; genus Elephantulus; species Elephantulus edwardii. The sequence continues at coordinate 5,245,623 of NW_006399838.1, forward strand.
AAAGAAATGGGGAGCCAGAGAAGTGAGGTCAGTGTTGGAAAGTCACGTAGCTGGAAAGGCAGATCTGCTCAGCTCCGAGTCTGTAACCACTGTGCTTTCTTGCTCGACCTGCAATTAAATTTCTTCAAATGTCTCCAATTAATTTCCTCTCCCTTCACTCAGTGAAAGCAAAATTGTTGTTATGTGCCGTCGAGTCGCTTGCGACTCCTAGCGACCCTATGTACAACAGCTCTTAACCCTGCTCTATCCTGTGCCAATCGCACTGCCTCTGACACACACATCCCGATTACCCCAGTCACTGAATCAATCCACCTCATAGAGGGCCTTCCCCTCCTGTGCTGTCCCTCCACCCTCCCAAGCATGATGTCCCTCTCCAAGGACCTGTCCCTCCTTGCAACATGCCCAAAGTATGTCAGACGAAGCCCCAGAATCCTCGCCTCCAAGGAGCAGCCCGGTTTAACCCTCTCCAGGATGAATCTGTTTGTTTTCTTGGCAGTCCATAGTAACTAGTTAGTATTATGGAAAAATGTTGGTGTTGCTGTTATGTGGCACTGAGTCACGTACACCCATGGAGACTCCAAGAATAACTGATATGAATCCGGTCCCTGTCCTGTGCCAGCCACCCTCTTCATCCCTGAAATATTCCAGCACATTGTGGGAGTCACTGCGTAGACCCACCTGGCTGAGAGTCTTCCTCTCTTTTACTGACACTCCACCTTTCCAAGCACCTTGTCCCTCTCCAAGAAACAGCCTCTCCTAACATGCTCCAAATACGTGAGACAAATATGGAAAAACTGATCTTTTTTCTGTTGTCTGACTTGCAACCGCTCTCAAGAAAGATGAATTGTTCATCACATACTCACAATTATTTTTTTTTAAACAGAGCTAACAGACATGTAAAGTTTCCATTAAAAAGAGATAATGTGAATTTGTGCAAATCTTACTCACTGACAATGGAGAAGGGCTATATTGCATTAATGCCAAAGAAACAATCTTTATAATTATGATGGTAGAGGAACAATGTTTATAATGACCGGGGTCTCTACCCCAGGCAAACAAGACAGACTTGTGTACTCACGGCAAGTGTAAAAAGCAGGTTTGCCAGAGCAGAGGGACAGTCAAAGTGAGGGAAGCCCTCACAGAGATGGGTTAACACAACAACCGTATTAACCAGCAAAGATCCTGAATGCGGTGCACAGCCAAGGTTGCCATGGTTTTGAGCCTACTAGATGGCAACTGAAACAACAACAAAACGGCGGCACAGAAAAATATACAACTCCAGTGGGAGATGCAGCGAGATCGTTTCCACTTGTCAAGACAGGCTCCCCGGGAGTATGTTCCTTAACATGAATCATCAGACAATATTCCAGACATGGGCAGGGCTCCAGCCTGAGCTCTGACAGATAAGCATTTGCCAGCTGGTGGCTCATGGGCTGAAGGGGGCCCAAAGATGTATGTGTTTATGTAGCAAACAGAATGTTGGGTTTTCTCCCCCCAATATTATGAGTTCTGTGATCGAGGCAACAATGACCATCACATGCTCCAACTGAAAGACCACGCTGCTCCCTAGAAAGTCTTCTTGATCCAGAAATGGAATGTGGGTCTGATTAAGTCTCCTTCCTCGGCCTTTTACAGGAAGTCCAGGGGTCAGATGAGTGTTTTAAAGCAACACCAGGACAGAGTGATGCAATCAGCCAAATCACACTGAGAGACGCTACACAAAGGGGGTGGAAAAGCATCACCCCAACAAGCAAACCGGAAGTAAGCAAGGATGGAGGGGCACCTTAAACACCGGAAGAAACGTATCAAGAGACAGCAACCAATTAGAATGCTCAGCTCCCATTTGAATTCCAATTAGAACTAAATGAAAAAAAGAAGAGATTCAATTTGGGGACAATGAATGGGAATCATCTCTAGATATTAAGACATGAATTTTAAGAAGATATTAGGAAAAGGGTTTTGGATATATATATATATATATGTGTGTGTGTGTGTGTTTGTGTGTGTGTGTGTGACTGATATGTTTATAACCATGGTCAAAAGACAGGGGGGTAGGGTGGGGGTGGCATGGGGAGCGGTCCTTATCTTAGAGAGACCTTCTGAAATACTGGTGAAATTAGATGATATCTACACTTCAAAATAACTGGGGGGGGGGAGGGAAGAAGAAATAAGTGAAGCTTTTGAGTACTTGAGATCCCACTAATCTATTCTGAATATCAATGAAATGTTAAAAAAGAAATTTAAAATAAAAACTAATTACACATACATATATATTCACCCAATCCCTATACACACACAAAACTTCTTGAGATCTCTCATTTCATTCACGAAGGGGGTGAAAAAGCATCACCCCAATAAGTAAATCGGAAGTAAGCCCCTTTTGACTTCTCTTTTCTAAACTGGAAGTTCAAGAACATGTTGGTGTACTGTGTGATACACGGGAATTACTCCCTCACCATCTCTCAGTGGCTAATACTCAAGTGTATGCTGCAAGGTCAAAGGGACGCACTTGAAAGAAACAGCAGAACTCTCTCTCGGTGGAGCAAAGGAGGAAGAGCTGTTCTCCGGCACCAGTGTGCAGAATAAGGGGAAATGAATGCGCTTCTCTACCCACAAGGCCCCCTTCGTGACTCCTTTCCCTACCTGCTTTCTGGGTCTACCAGTTGGTGTGTAGACATGGCTGTCTAATTACTATCTAATCCCAGGTCAGAGGAAGTTCCTGTCCCCTCTCCTGATGTGAACTTGGACATGCCTGGAGGGGGTCTAACCCTGTGAGTGGGACCCTACTGCAGGGAATCAAGACTGGTGAGGAGGTGAATATTCTTTTCACCCCTGACCTGCTTACTAAGAAACACATGCCTGTTGGTAAGACCATTAGCAGTGTCTAGTCTACGCTCAGCTCCAAACCTTCCTTTATCATGAACTTGCAAACAGAGTGCCTTTGCAGGAGCAGTGCGCCGTGTTGCCAGGTTTTAATGACGGAGCAGAGCTGGGAGAAGTTCTCCCCCTTACAGAGGGTGGGTGCTACCCTACCCAGTTCTCCAGAGACCCCGTCCCTCCCTATGTCTCCACTGCACTGCACTTGCTCTCTTCACTTCATGCACTGAAGGTCCTAGTTCCAGTCCAGTCTGTATTTCAGTCTGTAATCACCAGCATCATTTTATAGGTATGGGCTATATTAACAAGGTCTAGGTCCTGGATATGCACAAAATAGTGGGTACCAAAAATTAACCTGGGGAAGACACTAGGGCAAAGGAAGAAGGCAATGTGTCTGCAAAATGCTAGCAGACTGCAGTTTGTTTTCTGGGGAGAGGCAAATCTGGACTCTGTCAAAAATGCTCTGCTTCTTAATGAGATCCTTGGAGTTAGAAACTCGTACTTCCTGGGCTACAAAAAATATGCAGTCTTGGAGGCGGACTCAAAATCAAACCAAACCCACTGCCACTGAGCCAATATCAGCCCCCAGTGACTTTACAGAACAGAGCTGAACTGCCTATAAGCTTTCTGTGGCAAGGACTCTTTATAGAAGTAGACTGCTTCTTCTTTTTTTTTTTTTCTTATGGAACAGCTGATGAATTTGAACTGCCAGCGTTTGGGTTAGCAGCCAAGTTCTTTAACCACTCAGCTACCAGGGATCCGTGGGAGGATGATAAGTCGACAATTGCACTGTAAACAATTCAGCTGTAATTCACTCTCCATCAGGCTTTCGGTGATCATAAATCTTTACAAGAGGAGACAGCCCAGGGTGGAGACACTGAGGACGTGGAGACAGCGAGGAGACCACAGCGTGGAGAAGGGCTTGACCAGCTGTACGCTAAGCCAACAGAGCAACTTAGGAAAGATGACAGGGGACATAAAGCTTTAAAAACAAACCCTGATCCAGTGACAAACTGAGGCAGGTGAAAATGAACAGCTACGTGGACCAAAGGGAACTCTTGTCTTTGTGGCTTTGTCTTGAAATTCAATGTCCAAGTTTTATTTCAGTTAAGGGACACTGGTTTGGACACTACTAAAGGTTGACAAGAGCTGGTTATTAAACAGGAAGTAACAGAGTACAGGTATAGTGACTGTCTTGTTAGGGGGCTCTGGTGGCCCCGTGGTAAGGAGCGGAGCTGTCAGCCCAGGGTGGGTGGTTAGAACGCACCAAGAACCCGGCAGTAGGAAGATGGGCAATCTCCTCCGGCTTTTTACCGCCTCTGAAAAGCGGCTGGAAGGCTAAAACTATGTATGAGTCAGTTCCAACCCCAGAGCACCTAACCACAACATTTCTATTTTTACCAATAATAATTATCCAGCTAAGAAAGTCTCAAGAAGACAGGGTGATTATAGGCATAGATCAATAGTAATTAAATATATAAAATAAAAATGTATATAAAAGATTGACTCAAACACAATGTACATGCATGAAACATAATGTACGTGAATGTTTGCATGCAAACCAATACAATATTTTAAAAAAAAGGAAAGTCTCCAGAAGGGCTGCAATGCTTTAAAGAACGCTGATTCTCTTTTCAGATGGCAAACTCAGTTCTCCCCTAAATACTACCACATGATAAGAAGATCTAGGGATTGGATTTATTTTTCAGAAAATGGTCTAATTTATTTTATATTTAAACTTGGAAAAAAAGACATACTATTCTAAAAGGTAGAATTAATCTGGTGCTGGCTTTACACTTTGTTTTAGTTTAGAGACTGGCTAAGATGCTTATGGAAGAGGTGCCCCAGGATTTCAGAATTACGCCTCCAACTTCCCCCAGCACATCTGTAACCCACTCCACTCTGAGCCACGATTTCTGGTCAGTAACACCTATTTCATAATCCTGCGCTGCGCTGCTCAGCCATATTTTGGAAATGTTTCACCACAAAATATTTCTGGGAAATATTATTGCATGATTTCATCTCTGGGCAACTTCTTTCTCAAACTATTTATGCCAATGCTGGAAAATCACACATCACAACTTTTGCCTGAAAATGCTTATCCATTACTCACATTTCTGATTATCCAACCACTGATAATTTTCAAATCCGACTCCACAGTAAAATGGTTATCTTAATTCCATTATTAACTATGAAACGACCAATTATATATTCAATAGGTAGAGAAAAACGACTAAAGTTTATGTGTAAGTATGTATGCATATTTATGTACTGAATTTTTCATACCCATTCAATATTGATTGTCAACATCAAGAAAACAAAGGTTCTTATCACTGAGCCAATTTTAAGTACCATGATGGATGGAGATTTGAGACTGTCAATAATTTCAGCTTGTCCAGGTCTACAAGGAGCATTCTTGGGACCAGCAGCCAAGAAATCAAAAGGCAAGATGCCCCTGATCCTGGCCCTGGTCTTTGCAATTACTTGCTGTGCATCACAGAGCTGGACAGTGACTAAGGATGACAGAAGAAGAATTGACGCCTTTTGAGTTGTGGTGCTGGAGAAGAGTGCTGAACACACCACGGACTGCCAAGAGAACAAACGGGTCTGTCTTGGAGAGGGTGAAATCAGACTGTTTGTTCTCTGGAGGCAAGGATTTTGAAGTTCTATTTCACATACTTTGGGTACGTGGCCAGGAGGAACCAATATCTGGAGAAGGATAACATGCTTGGACAGGTGGAGAGATGACGCATGAGAGGAAGACCCTGGAGGGGATGGATTGATACAGTGCCTTGTGCAATAGGGCCAGGTGTGTCAGAGACAGTGAGACTGGCACAAGACACGACAGGGTTCAGAGCTATTGGGCATAGGGTCTCTATGAGTTGCAGGTGGCTCGACGGCACATAACAACTACAATAACGTAGTGACCCTGTGAACAAAAGGTCTGAACTCTGTCCTGCACTGTGTCACTCACATCAGTTCCGACAGACATGAGCCCAATGCTCTAGCCACCGTGTTAATGAATCTTGTTAAGCGTATCGCCTGCTCTCCACCTTTCCAAGCGTAACGTCCCTAAGAAGCCTCCCCTAACAATATGCCCAAAGTAAACGAGACAAAGCTTTGTCATCTTCGCTTCCAAGGAGGACTCTGGATATACTTTCTCCAAGACATATCTGTTTGTTCTTTTCAAAGAGAAAAAAAACAAACAAACAAAAAAACAGTTGTTGGATCGATGGGAAGGATGCAAAAAATCCAGTTATCAATGTAAGAAGAAAAAAAGTTAAGATGTGAAGTGTCTTGGGATACAGTCTTCCACATAGAATTAGGTCCAAACAGCACTGAAGAGGCCCATATAAACAAACAGCCATTCGCACATGATCTGAACACTAATTGATACCACTACACAAATAGCTCTATTTCTGTTAGCAGTATGAAACAGGCTATATTTTCTTTCTAACTCTTCATATTGTATATTCTGACTAAGCCATTTATAATCTGTTAAAATCACTCTTTCCTAGGGTAAAGAGTTTCTTATAAAAGCCTTGTCTAAGGCTCCTGTGTGAATGGAATGAAATCTGATCAGCAATTTAGATGCAACAAGAAACCAGGAGCAGAAACAGCAACTTTCAACAGTGAAGAGGTAGAAGACCCCTACCAGGGCAGCGCTTTCTAAATCAGTAATACTCACACAAATACAAATGCCAGTGAACGTCACTGCTCATTTTCCTGCTTTCTGAAAATCAGATTCTTGTTTTTTGTTTTCTTGTTTTTGTTTTGTTTGTACCGTCAAATCAGATTCGACTGGTACGGAAGGAGACTGCCCCTCCGTCTCCAGCAGAGCACCTGGTGGATTTGAACTGCGTGCCTCTGGGATTGCAGTGCAGCTTCTTACTACTAGGCCACCAGAGCTCCTTGAAAATCAGATTCCTTTGTTGTCACTCTCATGGAAATATAATGAGGGAATCAGTTTCATACGGCCTGCGGAGGGTTTAAACTAGAACTATATTTGAGATTATAATACATAAGAAAAGCTTATAATATGTATTAAATATGTAGTGGAGACTCTCAATTGGGTAACAGAAAAAGCTTTTTGCCCCTTTTTTCCCAGTGCTGAAAGAACATATCTTCATTCTAATAAAAAAACCCCATTTATTCTAACATAAGTTCAAATGGTACGTACATAAATTGCAATGAAACCTTTAAGTTTAATTTTCATTGTGTCGAAAAAAGAAAAAAAAGTCTTGAAATAACTAAACAAACCAATGCCCACACAATATTTTACATGCTTACAACAGATCTGCTTGTGCATAACTAATTTAATCTAATATGATCTCTCTATCTTCACTACACAAGTAAAAATAACTGCCTAAACATATACTTAGTAATTAATAGTCACTAACCTCAAATTCCAATCTATGCAAATTCGAAGCAAAAGAAGCCAAAGTCAAGTTAAGCACAAGTGATTGTTTCTAACATGAAAAATGACAGACTACCTATAAGAGAATGGATGATCTATCTAGTCTTTCACGGGGCAAACAGACTCAAGTTTGTAAAATCCCTGAGCAGACCATGACCGAGGGGAGAAAGGACTTTCCTTCTCTGCAGCAAGCAGAAAGCTAGACCAATTAAATCGCAAGGGGTTCCTCTGACTGTCTGTGTATGGCGTCACATGTGCCAGAGAGGTTATTATGCACGCAGTCCTCAACGTCTTAACAAAGATGCTGTATCCAAACTCATCGACTGTTTTTGTGGGATCCAGTGATTACGCCTTTTGTCTGCCTGGCAGACAATTACAAAATAAGCAATTGGTAAATTGTCTTCATCATTTATCCCTTGGAAGAAAGAGTGGCATCCACTTCCTAAATAACACCTCTCCAGAAACTCTATAAACTCTGATAAATGTCGATAGTTGTAGAGGAGCTTCAGCCCTTTTGTTCACAGGGTCGCTGTGAGTCGTGCTCGACTCGAAGGCAAACAACAACAACATCCTTGGAAGAGGGGAAATGAAAGAGAAGAGCAAGTACAGGGCAGGCTCTTAATGACATTTGGATTTCATGAAAAGAATACTGTAAACATTTGAACGGACAAAAGATTAATGAACGCAAACTTTTAGTAAACCATAATCATAAGCTATTCAAAACACTGAGGAGGGAAAAAAGTAAACAAATGTTAACAATGAATAATGGGTAACATTTACAGAGAGCCCTGTCTGGTGTTACTTCTGTTTTACTGTGAAATTGACAATTATTAAGAAGAGTTAAGTCATTTGTATTGCCACCCTAGCTTCACAGATTATTCATCTTGTAATTAATAATTTTGTTTATCTAGGCTGTGTGCATTTAGGTTGAAGCTAATGGACTCAAAATCTGGAAGTTTTGATTTAAACAGAAGAGATGATTGTGAAAACTGTTATTGTTGTTAGGTGCTGTCAAGAGGCGTGCAACTCATAGCAACCGTATGAATAAAAGATCTTATTATCCTGCACCATTCTCACACTTTCTGACACACAAGAGCCCATTGTGGCAGTCACCATGTCAACCCACCTGGCTGTCTTCCTCTTCTTCACCAACCTTCCATCCTCAGCAGAATCATAACCCTCTCCAAGGGACAGCCCCTCCTAGCAACATGATCAAAGTATGTGAGGCAAAGCCTCATCGTTCTTGCCTCCAAAGAACACTCTGGCTGCATTCCCTCCAAGACATATCTGTTGTGAAAGAGTTCCTCTTACTAACACAACATTTAAGATGTGCATTTTACGTCTGAATATAAAAATTCTTTTGCTCATGTATAAACTGCTCCAAACCTAAGTTTTAAGGGATTCACTTCTAATAATAAAATGTTAACACCTTCCAGTTCAGCCTACCTTTCTTAAACTGAAAGTAACTGTAGCATGATCCACAATTTAACACCCTTTGTACAAGCAGTCAAGAAAGAAGGAGATGCTTTGTACTAGGAAAATATGCAGTTAGGGACCTTTCTAAATTATTGAGGAGTAGTATTGCCAGTTTGAGGACTAAGGTGTGTCTGATTCAGGCCGTGGTCTTTCCAATTACTAGCTATGCATCTGAGACCTGGACTATGACTAAGAATGACAGAAAATAATTGACGCCTTTGAGCTGTGGTGTTGGAGAAGAGCACTGAACATCCAATGGACGGCCAAGAGAATGGAGAGGTGGTAGCCAGAGTGCTCGCTGGAGGCCGCACACACTTTGGACATGATGCCAGGAGGTGCTATTCCTTGGAGGGGGACACGATGTTGGGAAGGGTGGAGGTCAACAAAGGAGAGGAAGACCCTCGACCAGGTGAACTGACACAGAGACTGCTGAAATGGGTTCTTGTGTGTCAGGAAGTGTGAGGATGGTGCAGGACAGAACAGGGTTCAGATCTTTTGTCCACAGCGTTGCTACGAATTATACTTAACTCAACAGCACCTTATAACAACAAGACCAAGTTCACAATAACTAAACAGTGGCAGAACCAGGCTTGGAACTAAACTTCCTGATAATTAAGATATGCTCTTCCTATCAGGCCTCGCTGCTTCTAACTCATCATAAAGGAAGATATGATGAGAAATGACCTCTGGGCATGCTTGTACCTGGTGCTTGCAATTTTATTTCATAGTCTTCACTACACATAGATGATTAAAGAAAGGAAGAGGCATTATTGTGTATTTTGTTTGACAAAATGTCATCTTTTAGTAAACTTTAAACAAAACCAAAAAATAAAGCTAGACAAAAAAATGCTATGGCCACAAAGACAAAGCTGCATATTTGCATATTGCTAAATGAATATATCAACTGGGATCTGAACAATTAGCTAAGGGTTCTCTATCTGTGGTTGACTTGGTTCTTCTTAAGACAAACTAGCCTGGCTTTCTACAGTCCTCTCACTCAAGATCCAACTCCATAGTCAATGTTGAAGCAAATTAGTTCATTAACATCAGAAATAATGTGATGCCAGCACTGCCTGATTTGTTTCAAAATCTACTGAACTGCAAGGTGCAGAGATGTTCTTGCAAAATATGGAGTCTATTTAGTTATGAGGCTAACTATATGAAGTAAAGTACAGAGACGTGCTTGCAAAATATGAAGTCTATTTAGTCACGTAGGCTAACTATACGTAGTTTATAACACAATATTTGAATCCCCTTAGTAAGAAACCAAAGGCTATTAGAGACAAAACATTACATCTTAAGTCACACAGTCCAGAAGAGCGAATAAGACCATACAAATGGAAAATGACTTTTAATTAAAAAACTCTACTCAGAGTATCACCTACTCTACTATTACTAGAAGCTCTTCTAAGCATTCCCAGTCACTATGATCTAATGTGTCACACCAGCGTGTGGCCAATGAACCGTGGGATCACAACTTTCACTTAGACCAGTGACATTCACCCAAACCTTTTAACAGTGGCCACATGATTTACGTCAGTGATTGAGATTCTCCAATGCAGCTTGTCTTCTGCATCCCGAACTCACCTCACGTGATAATCCGTTGCCGGTCTAAGATCTTTCAGGTTACATTCTAACTCTTCTCCACTGCAAAGAAAATGTGCTCGTTAGTTAATGGATCTCAAAAGCAATACAACATTTAACTGTGGTTTTGATAGCCATTTACCAGCAATAAATCAAGAACTATTTTGTCTGGATCCTATCATAAGCTAGAAGCAAGTTTTAGTCTTCACTATTACGGCATTTTTCAGCCTCCAAAATCAGATCTTTTCATGACGTCATCCTAGATCAAGAAAACAGCAATGTTAATCTCCTAATAAAATTTCATAATGTAAGGAAGTTAACGTTTTCTCCCTTCTGAGGAGTGGCCTTATCACCTGTTAAAATGAAAAGTAGCTGTACCAGCTGTGGATGAAGGGTAACTGGTCACAGTCTAAGCCTGGCAGGCAGGTATCCCAATATCAATGTCTGGACTCACCTGATGAGATCTCAACCTGTTTCTTTCATGTGACACTCAAAAGATAGCTCTCTTATAGAAACTGATTTAGATGACCAGAAATTATAACTGAACTTCTTCTACTTGCTCATATCAAAGTAACAAATACAAAGTAAGGACATGCTACTAAAAAATGCCAGTTTCTGAAGAATTAAACCATTCAAGATACCAACTCAATCTCATAGGTAAATAGAGGCTAATGCACCCTAGCAAAGCTCAGTATACATTCTTCTTCAACGTGGATGGAATATTCTCCTGAATATATTTTGGGTCACAAAGCAAGCCTCAATAAATAAAAAACACAGAAATAACACAAACCATTTTCTCAGACCAGAATGCTACAAAATTAGAAATTAACCGCAAAAGGATAAAGAAAGGGGGAAAAAACCCCTAACACCTTGCTTGAACAAGAGTAATAAATGAAATAAAAAAGGAAATGAAAAAGTTTCTTTAAACAAATCACGATGAAAACACAATTTACCAAAACCTTTGGAAAACAGTCAAAACAGTCATTATAGGTTAGCTTATAGCAATAAGCAAACACATCAAAAAGGAAGAAAAAATGAGAATTGATTCTTTAACTCACCATCTCCAACAAGTTGAAAAAGAGCAGCAAAACCCCCTGATACCTTCTAAAAATATAAATTCTAATAATAGGGGCAGCAATAAATTAGAAAACAAAAACCCCCCCAAAACTTAATTAAAATCATCAACAAGGCCAGGAGTTGGTTTTTTAAAAAGATCACTAAAAATCAACAAACCACAAGCAAAATTAACAAAAGAAAAGACACAAATAATTCAAATAAGAGACAAAAGGGGCAATGTCATAAAAAAAGAACGTAAGAAAAAATATATTCAAACAAAAAAGAAAACCTAGAAGAAAGAGACAAATACTTAGAAGCTCACAACATACCTAAACTATCACCAACTGAAGTAAAACACCTGAACATAACTATTAGAAAAGAGTAAACCATACAGGTAATAAAACAACTTTCTATCAAACATTCAAATAACTGTCACCAATTCTACATAAAGTATTTCAGAAAAACAGAAAAAGATGGAATCCCCCCAGACTCATTCTATGAAGCAAACATATCCTCATTACTAAAGTCAGGTAAAGACGCAATCAAAATAGAAATTTATAGGCCAATATTTCTCATGAACATAGATGCAAACGTCCTCAATAAAATAATGGCCAATAAAATCCAACAGTACAATCTATTTAAAAAAAAATCATCATGATCCACTGGGATTCATAACAGGTATGCAAGGATGGTGCAACATAAAAAAAAATCAATGTAATTAATCTCATTAACAAATCAAAGACCAAGAACCACATGATCCTATTAATTGATACAGAAAAGACCTTTGACAAAATCCAACACCTTTTCCTGATTAAAACACTCAACAAAATAGAAAAAGAAGGGGATTTCCTCAACACAGTAAAAAATACATATGCAAAACCAAGAGCCAAATCATTCTCAATGAAGAGAAATTAAAAGAAATTTCCTTTGAGGACAGGAACTAGGTAAAAATGCCCAATAGAACCTCTCTATTCAATATTGTACTGGAAGTCTTAGGATTAGCAATAAGACAAGAGAGGGAAGTAAGAGATATTCAAATTGACAAAGAGGAGTAAAATTATCTCTATATGTATAGTTCATATGATAGTATATTTAGAAAACCCAAAAGACTCTCCAAGAAAACTACTGGGCATAGCTGACCAATTCAGGAAAGTAGCAGGACAGATATCAACAAACAAAAATTAACTGGATCTCTTTGTACAGTGACAAAGAGAATACAGAAATGGAGCTAAGAAAAACAATACCCATCACAATAGCCACAAGATTAGATACTTGGGAGTAAATCTAACGAGAGACACAGAAGACCTATACAAAGAAAAATGGCAAAACATTACTAAAAGAAACAAGAGACCTGGAGAAATGGAAGCATATACCATGCTCATGGGCAGGAAGACCCAATATTGTGAAAATGACAATGCCACCAAAGGTGATTTACAAGTTCAATGCAATCCCAATACAGATACTAATTTCATTCTTCAATGAGATGGGAAAGGACAGAGAGCCTGAATAAGTAAAGCACTCCTGAAAAAGAGAAACAAGTTAGGTGACATCTCACTCCCTGATCTCAAAGACAGCACAACACCGGTAAAATGACAGACACATAAATCAAAGGAACAGAACTGAGAACACAGGCAGTTGGAGGAAGACTGGGAAAAGAGTGGCTAGATAATGAACAGTGCATTGGAACAGATGAGGAAAAGAACCGTTTAAATAGAATATATTATTAGGCATTATCTGTATAACAGTCCAGTAGAAGAGTTGTATTACAAAGTGGACCAGGGACGGCACAAATGTGCAACAAAGAATGATTTTTTTTTTTAAAGTTGGCCAGGGAGGGGAAATGTAGGAGAGAGGAAAATGTGCAATAACCAGTGATTGGAAATCCAACTTTTTTGGTAAATTTTCACAATAATTGTTAAAATTACAATAAAAACAATGTAAACGTCATTAAAGGGGAAAAAAAAGGCTGGAGAAATGATTTAGTACCTGGTCCTTGACTGGATTCTGTGTGGGAGGATATTAAAAAGACTCTAATAGTTTTAGGTCAAAACCATAACAATACAGAAATATAGATGAGGGGTTAGAGAAAAGTATCTTACGTAAATTCACAAACTTATTAATTGTACTGTAGTTTCTTTAAGTGAATGTCCTTAATTGTTGGGAGTGCTTAGTAGTAAAAGACCATGATATATGGAACATAAGGAAAGGGAGGAAGAGGTCAAATAATAAGGCAGATAGGGCAAAATGCTAAGAACAGGTGAATCTGGGTAAACTAAGTATTTCTTAATCTCTATGCCACACCTTCTAAGTACGAAATACAATTTTCATATAAAAATTTCAGCAAAAAGTTCCAAGCTCACCTTTGGCTTGCAGCTCTCTGTCATTTGAATCTTTAAAATATTTTCAATTTGGTGAATTACTTTAAAAATCAGAAAGCTTTATACAATTCAAATCTCTTGAAAGAAGTCCCAACAGTGAAGCATCGTGGACTACGTTCCCTCCTGGCCACACCCAGTGTTGGCGGAGGTGGCTCTGTCCTCGCCCTGCTCTCCTCTCCAACCTCCTCGCCTTTCTCATCTCTGGCACCTGCTCGGCTGCTCTTGTCACAAACATGAACACTGCACTGACAGACTATCTGTTCCTGGTCAAAGAAGTAGGTGGCGTTCCATGTATTTATAAGAGCAGGTTTCGGGTCTGTTGTACACAGGGTCACTAGGAGTTTTGCAAGCGACTCAACAGCACATCACAACAACCTTAAAAAAAAAATTCTGATTTTCCAAAACAGAACCAAGTGGCCATGAAGCCAAATGGCAGTCAGTGTAAGAAGTTAGCGAGTTATTCTCAGTACAACAGAGACTCGCTGGAGTGGTCTGTGCAGGGGAGCAGCATGGTGGGACGTGGGTTTCGGTCACGTTCAGGCTACTTGATAGGAGATCCGGCGACTGGAGGAGATTCCTGCATAAGCCCAGCTAAGAAACAAGGGCACAGCTAACGGGCTTCCTTTCTTACTTCTTTTTCTTTTCATTAGGATGAAATACATCCCAAGAGCAAGGTACACGGATGGCAAACAAAAAGTCTGCACAAGTTTGCATCAGGACAGGAAAAGAAAGTGCGTGGAAGGCGGGGAAGTGAGGTCGCTGTGGCCACTTCACCCAGGCTGGGCACTTGCTCCAGGGGGCAGTCACTGGGCAGTCAAACAAGAATTAAAATAGAACTGGCTTTCTGGTTTCCTGCTCCACCAGTGGGGCTTTGGCCCAGAAACGGCAAAGGAGAAAAGCCTTGACTCTGTAATTTATCACATTTAGGACAGGATCATAAATCATTTGAATAGCTAATATCTGGGAGTCCTTAAAGTCGAAGGGGCTGTCGGCAGCCTGATCCCATATTATGTGCATTAAACTTTTTTAAATCTGAAGTAAAAACCTTGGTGTGAAACGTTTTGAAGTAGTAATCTGCACTGCCAGGTAGAAAACTACTGAATAGAAAAGCTACAAGGTGAACGGGAAAGACATGAAAATATTGTAGGCTGGTTTTTAAAAAACAGAAATCACACGCAACTCTGATAATAAAAGAAAATGTCATTAATACCATTCTGATAAGTAACAAAACCAACTGAGAGATGCCCCTGAAACCAAATGCCTCTCCAACATCATTATTCATGGTGAGAGCCTCACAACAACACTAGTATTTATCTGGTAGATTTATTGAAAAGTAACTCTTGATATCATAAGTCATTATTACTGCTAATCCTTAAAATGAACCATTTAAAGGAGAATTTGCAAAATTATTAACATTCTCCTCGCCCTTCTAATTTCCTTAATGGTTCCAGTGTCACAGCTTAGCGCCAAGGAACAAACATAGACATCCAGTTACCTGTAAATGATCTTGTACTTTCCATCTCGTCCTTTGTCAGATAAGGCCACCTCGTAACTGTAGGGGAAGGGAAGGCCGCTGTGGGGTCCACACGAAAGACCGACAGGTGGAGCCCAGGACAGTACAACTGCTCGTGCCTGGATGTTAGAAACCTGAGAGAAAAGAAAAGTTGGGGCAAGAGTGTTCAAATCCATTTCACCTCATCAGAAACTGCGTCCTCCAACAGAGCTAACCCAAGAGAGACAATTCTCATTATAAGACTCTATATATGGTGTTTTCTTGTCAAAGACTTGCTTCCCAAAAGGCTCCCGCAATGTCTGCCTTTACATTGCGAGTTTTCACCACGTCTGGTGCAACTCAGTCCCCCAGAAAGTGAGTGACACAGTCAGACTTAGGATTTTTTGTTTAAAAAGTAAAAAGCTAAATATAAGATTCTGTGATCTATACGACAGCAGCCCCCAGGAAGCGGTTGCATCCACATATGTATTTATCAAATACAGACAGATTTTATTTTTTATTGTGATTTGGGTAAAAGTTTATAAAGCAAAATGGTTTGTCCACACAGCAATTTGTATGCATTTTGTTTTGTGACCCTGTAACCCCCTCAATGTAACAGCACTCTTCCTGTTTCTTAGTTCCATTCAGCCTCTTTTCTTATGCCTTCCTGCCTCTGAGCTTTATACCTGGGCAAACGTTACCCTGTTGATGGTAAATGGTTGACTATTCTAAGGAGTCCATATCTTCCTGGCACAGGCCTCTTCACTGTTTGGCCAAGGGGTGTGAGTTCAGTTCCAAGCACCAAGGACATCTGGGGGCCACTGTCTCGGGAGTTCCCCCAGTTTTTATCAACTCAGCATTCTTTATGATTGGGTTCTGTTCTACATTTGACCCCTTTAAGTGCAGTGAGTGGCAGGACCCTGGCACCACCTAGTTCAGCTGGTCCCTCTCCTACTGACCCTTTCTGTCTCACCACCGAAATAACCTGTTTACACTCAAATTTTAATCTCACTGTCTGTTCCTGGGGGGGGGGGAAATCAACCTAAACAAAGGAAGGTCTAATTATTTTTTAAAGAACAACAACAAAGAAAACTCATAACTAGAATATTTTAATTTTCTAAAGTTTACTTGGTTGCTACCTGGATATTGGTCTGTGTAACAATAAAAACAAAACAGTTAATACAGATTCCAAAGCTAAATGATCAAAAAGATTTTACAGCAGAAGATTAGGCTACGGGTTTGTTATTATATGACGTCAAGTTGACTCACAGGTGACTCTTAGTGAGGGCCAATTTACAGTCAGAGGCTTTAAATCACAGGGAAGGAGAAGGCCCATCTGTCTCCCTTGGAGCTGCTGGTGGCTTTGAACCATTGGACTCTCGGTTGGCAGTGCCACCAGAGCTCCCTAGGCTATGAGTGGAGATACATCAACTATTGCACACCTTCCCTACTCCCTGCTCGTCTCGCTTTCCCTTATCTAATGATCTAAAAATGACTGTATAAATACAAAAGCATGAACAGTAAACATGGAAAGTCAACATCAAATCTTCACTTTCAATCTGCTCTTCATTCCCTTTTTGAGCCGCGATTTCTCAACATCACTTCTGTTTCACAGAGTTACAGCATCATGTATCTTCAGCCAATCATGTAAGCTGATCTTTACTCATTTTTCAAGACCCCAGCCAGGCCTCCCTGACTCACCACCTCCAAGGAGCCTTCTCTGAACTGTTAGCTAGTCTCTGCTGGCCTCTCTGAAGTTCCGCGGAACCTTGTTGGTATCTCAACCACGTCTGGCCACACTGAAGCATTTGCCTATCTTACCCTAAGACAGGGAGTCTCAGGAAGGGTAGGGTCCAAGACATGGTCCAATCTGAATAGTGTCTGCTTAGCAAGTGCTAGTTGAATGAAAACTAAAAAAGCCAAGACAGCTGAGGTTTTTTTCACTAAACAATACAGTAGGGAGTAGAACAGCACTGTCACCTTTAACGACACTGTTTCAGAATCAATCCCCACCCTCAGGTAGACCTTCTACTCACTGATTCAATGTGGCTTTATGCTCATACTCTTGGCTGTTCCCCCTCTTTTCACGTACTATTCAAACCGATCTTTGTTCTTTCATGTGAACTTCACACCTCACCCTCTAATCGGCTGTGGACACACTTGGGTTAATATGATTTGTGCTCAAGGAATATCAATACACTGAGAGGAGAGACACGTGAGGGCCTCAAAAAGGCACCGAGAACAACTCTGGTGTGGATTCTGGGCCGCCCTTTGTATCCTCCTGGGACACAATCGATCACTTTGTTTCCAGGTTACATTTTGCGGGCACAGCCATGGACTCGAAGCAGGCATTATTTCATTATTCCATTGGGCACTGCTTTGTTATTTTATGTGGCTGTTCTTTGCAGAGATTTGAAGGCAGTATAACCTGTGGAATAGTGTATTTCCTGAACTCCTTCACACATATCCATGAAGCACTAGGCAGAAAGTTTTATTTAAAAAGATATTTTGCTAGGAGGAGTTCTGCTTATAATTAAAAAGAAGGCTGGTCAGGTAATGAGAGACATTGGACTGAAGGGCTAGGTGGGTGATCTGCACAATTCCAAGAACACAGTATGTAGTAACGCGGAGTCTACATCATCGTGTAAAATTAAATAAGGTCTCAAAATAGCTCAATTTCTAGCATTTTTGCATATCAAACAAGTTATCTATAAATTCACAGTGGTTTTTAAGCTCGACCTTTTTCATCATCTGTTAGGAATTATTTTTTTCCTTTGGACTTGACTAAATTATCTAGTGAAATAACAATAGTAAACTACTGTAAGTAAAGCATCAATGAAAACAGGTTCCCTCTGGATCCTCCAGGCCAAAGCTGAGGCACTTTGTCGTCTAAAACACAGCTGCAAAGACGCACGTTTCTGGAGTAGCAGAAATGCCCACGAGAGCTCAGCATTGTTTCCGAAGGACAAGCCTTCACTCGTGCATTGCTGCCGAGTCAGAAAGGAACCCGAGCTCACCTGCAAACGGGTTTTGAGGCTATAAACGGGAGGAGACTGCCTATCTTTCTACCTTGGTTTCGAACCACCAACAAACAGGCTCAGGCTTGGGGATGGCAGTGCCGCTCCCTATGAACAACGCCAATGAAACTCCCAACAAAAGCCGACAGATTCTGTGAATTCCCTTCTAAAGCTTCGGCCCACCTCCTCGCTTACTATGCAGCTCTGAGGCAGAAGTGCCCTCTGGTTCCCTCCCTGTTCTCCCCCCTTTCTCAGGTGTCAGGTTTCCTTTGTCCGGGTGCTGGATTTTGGATAGAAAGGGGACTTTGTCTCTGTCAGAACTTGGAGCTCATTTCTGGCTTGTGGATGATTCCAGGAGATGACTCCAGAGCCCAGCAGGTAAAGGCAAAAGCCCTCCATACTCCAGTGTCCTGGGAGCCAGAACCTCACTGAAAAGTGCAGACCCCGAGGCATCTGGCAGTCTCTTAGCCTTTTCCTGAGGAAAAAGCACTAAGACTTGATCTTCTCACTACACATCTCGCTCTGTGGCGGAACATTTGCACCCCAGAGGCCACTGAACTGAACTGGGGCACACGGCTACTCAGAGCATCAGCACTGGCATCCTGGCTCCCATCACCCAGAACAGAAGTTTAAAAGCCATCAAGTCAACACACATGCTGGTATCTGATTAATTGAGCTTAACTAGAAGTCAGTCTCCCTTGTAATGGCAATGATACTGAAGATTACTCGTTACAAAATGCCTGGATAGGTTCCAATTGGATTTTGTTCCTGAACTAATCACATAAATGGGCCTCTTGTGTAAAATTCTGGTAAAAGTCTGCACATGAATTATTTAAAATAAGCTGCTTTTGAGTAATTTAAAGGACTCATGAAATCACCTGTACTTCTAGATGATTACACACTGATTAGAAGTCATTCTTGTACGTCTGTCTAGTCCTTGGACACCTCCTTCAGATTCTAACTTGAACATGTTAGTGATGAGCATAAATATATATACATGAGTGGGTTCCGACTCACAGCAACCCTTCACTGGGTTCCAAAAGCTCCCCATCTCCATGAGAGGAGACTTCTCATCAGAGCAGCTGGGGACTCAAACCAGCAACCTTTGCTTTAGTATCACCACGTGTAACACGTCCAACCATCAGAGGTCCTCACATAACAGAAAATGTTACAATGGAGTTATTTTACAGTTATTAATAAGCCTTCTCTAGGTCTCTTTCTTCTACTTCCCTTTCTTGGTCTCAGGATTTTAACATCTTTCTACAGAAATCTACTATCTTTATCCCCAGAATATATTTTATACAAACAATATTTGTTACTTGGGTCAGACATCTCTTCCCACAGTTAAGTAACTAGACTGTTACTCTCTTTTTTTAAATTATTATTTTTTTGTGCGTGTACCATCAAATCAGATCTGACTGGTACAGGAGGTGATTGTTCCTCCTTCTCCAGCAGAGCATCTGGTGGATTCAAACGGTGCACCTCTGGAACTGCAGTGCAGCTTCTTGCTACTAGGCCACCAAGCTTGCCCAGGCTGCTCCTCTTGTACTCAAATATACTTTAATTTAATCCACTGCCGTGGAGTCAATACTGACTAACAGTGACCCTCCTTCAGGTTTTCAAGGTTGTAAATCTTTAGGGAAGAGGTTGCCTGTCTCTCTCTGTGGAGAAGCTGGTGGATTCGAACTGTAAATCTTTATAAGCTGTCATGGTGTGTACTCATTTGTAAGTAAGTAGCTTCTAAATTTGAACTGTTGACTTTAACTGTGTGGGAGGTCTCTAGATCTAACTAGGGAGTACGTTAAGGAATGTTAGCATACCACTCGCTCTACTTTGATAGTACCACCATGAGAAATAGTAACACAAAGGAAAATAAACAAGGAAAAAGTCAAAGAGCTCATTACTCAAAAAGGATTCTCAAATCTAGGAATTTCACAACCAACTGCTTCTATAATGAATTCTTCCAATGTGAACCACCTCAGCTGTTCCCAGAGATAATGTTTGTCATTGGAGGGGCACTTCTTACGGGGACATTCTTTCAGGCTAAACACTAACAGATAAAAGCGATGCAGAAGTCCATTCTGTTTACATCCTAAAAACAAACGAGCCACAAGTATGTGTAAGCCAACATCTAGCACCACCACCACCACAGAAGATGCCAAGTTAGGCTGGAGGCGACTATCCCACTGAAGTTTCCAGCTCACAGAGCTGCTGCAGCCCACGACAAATTGCCTGCATATTTACCCACGGTTTTATGAAATAACTAATCAGGATCTGGACCTCTGAAGAATAACCAACCTGCTCAATTCGTAGTGCACGAAAACCGAGAGAAAAAGGACGTTTAGAAAAAGGATGTTTGTTTAAAGAGCTAAACGCAGATTTCCCAGTGCAATGTGTTTCCTTATTTCCTGACTGCTGCTGGTACCAAGGGTTTAATCGTGAGTTCAAGCAAGATGAAACAAGTTGACAGTTTCAATCTCCTCTCCAACCATCATGACACTGCCTACTGGTCCCGTGGTAAGAATTTTTGTTTTCTTGATATTGAGACAAAATCCATACTGAAGGCTGCATTCCTTAATCTTCTGCAACAAGTGCTTCAAATTCTCCTCACTTTCAGCCAGTAAGGGTGTGTCATCTGCATAACGCAGGTTATTGATGAGTGTCCCTCCAATCCTGACGTCACACCCCTCTTCTTAGAGTCCTGCTTCTCGGATAATTTACTCAGTATCATCTAAACTGAGTCCAGCGGGCGAATTCTAAATACAGAGATTTCACACCGAAAAACCCCACCACCACAACACAACAATATCCAAAACAAAACCCCAAAAACTTAAGAACAATAATTTGTTTCTGAATTGTACCACAAGCTTCTGTTTTTTTTCTGTAGGGAAAAAAGCCTGATGCTTCTCTCACTCTTCAGACGGTAACAGAATTTCACTTCTGGTTAATGAATATGCTACTAACTATAGAGACAGACTCCACTCCAAATATTCTACAAATAGTATGTAATTCACTTCTCAGATACAATGTAGTATTTATTATACTTCATTCCCCTGATAAGGAAACTGAAGCTCAAAGAGGATATTTAACAGAACCAAAATCACAGTCAGTGGGTGATCAAGCTGGGCCCTCAACTCAGAAGGACTAGTGTGCAGAACAAACGCTGTCCCCCACTCCAGTCTGCCTTGCATCCCGTAAAGATTTCCAGCCTTGGGAACCCGATGACGGGTCATCAGGAGTCAGAATTGACTGGAAGAAGTGGGCTGGCTTGGTATATGAAAGGAAATGTACAGATTAGGTGATAGTATTTATAACACAGAGTCACAACCATCATCACGAGTGAAGTAGCTGGTGATTTTTTTTTTTATAATGACACAAAGTTTATTTTATTTGTTGTATTTATTTAATGCCAAATAATTAATTCAATGGGTTTTTAAAAATTATTATTAATTTCAATGAACATCTATGAGATTTTGGAATTCCATACATTCATTGTTGCACTTTTCTCCTCCCCACCCCAGTTTGCTCCTCTCCTTGAAAAGCAAAAGAAAAACTCCTTCATTGGAACACAACCCCCCCACCCCCACAAGTCTACTCCACTCTGCAACCCTCATTCTGGACTCTTACAATAATCATAATGCCCTAAAATATATTACTTTTAAACTATTCTCTCCCTCATCAGCTTCAATGCAGTAAAAAATAATTTATCCAGTTTTTCTCAGTCTTAGCCCCACCCCAATGTCAGCCTCATTCTACAACAGTGGCACCATATAATATTTGTCCTTTTGTGACTGAGATATTTCACTCAGCATAATGCCCTCTAGGGTCACTCATTTTGAATAATATTGCATGAGTTCCTTGTTTTTCAATGCAGCATAGTATTCCATTGTGTGAATATACCACAGCTTCTCTATCCATTCGTTTGTTGATGGGCAGTTAGGTTGTTTCCAACTCCTTACTATTTTGAACAAAGCCATGATAAACATGGGTGCGCATATATCTGCTTGGATGTCGTTTATGGTCTCTTTAGGGTCTATTCCCAGTAGTGGAATTGCTGGGTCAAATGGTATCTCTATTTGCAACTTTTTGAGAAAGCGCCACACCGCCTTCCACAGTGGTTGCGCCATTTTACACTCCCACCAACAGTGAATAAGGGTTCCAGTCTCTCCACAACCTCGCCAGCATTTGTTGCTTGTTGTTTTGTTAAATTTTGCTATTCTGACTGGTGTGAGATGGTATCTCATAGTTGTCTTGATTTGCATCTCTCTCAGAGCTAGGGATTTTGAACATTTCTTCATGTGTAGTTGGTGATTTTTATGCATGTGATTCTGTTACCTCTTTTAGTTTATGATAACCTTCCTGGGTCTGACTCTGGTGCACTGTTAGAATGCCACAAGATAATGCAGGTTCCTAAACACTGACATTCTGAATTTCTAGAACTTGAAGTCAGAAGCATTATAATTACCATGTTTATAACAGACTGAGTGTCTGAAGCCACAGTGGATAAATTCGCTCAGGTAAATGCCACCGTGCCTATCCTTGTCTGGGGAATGGCCAGCTTAACTCAAGCCCGGTGTTGTGTTCCCACCCCCCACCCCTGACATCACTGGCCCCACAGCCCTTTCCTTTCTTGATCCTTGACTGTGGCCCCTTCCCTCCCCCTCTTTGACGCCAGCAATGTTGTGTTTGCGGATCTTTCTCTCTGAGTGTGCACCCAATGCCGTGTCTCCTTCTCTGACTCTCCAACGTCCTCCCCTCTTATAGAGACCACAGAGCCAACTGTATAATCAAGAATCATGTCCACATCTGAGGATCCTTGATTTTCTCCCATCTGCAAGACCATGGATGGTAACACGGTCATTGGCTCCAGGGCCATTATTCTGCTTACCTCCCATCCCTTGACTAGCCCTTCTTGTCCAACAACAGTCCCCCCAACCCTCTCAGTCTGGTCTAGTTTGTTTCCAGGTCTCTTTCTCTTCCCACCTCTTCACCCTCTTCATTCTCCTCCACATCTTTACTTCCCCATCTTTCTGCTTGTTCCTCTCCCAGGAAACCACCGCTGGGTTTGGACTGCCCGCCTATGGACTGTTGTTAAAACGTGCTATCGAGTCACTTCCGACTCATAGTGACCCTATGGACAACAGTCCTAAACCCTGCTCTGTCCTGAGCCAACCTTACTGTCTCCAACATGCCTATCTCCATTACCCCAGTGACGGAATCAATCCATCTCATTGAGAGTCTTCCTCTCCTGTGCTGTCCCTCCACCCTCCCAAGCATGACATTTCTCTCCAAGGACTGGTCCTGCCTTGTAACACGCCTGTGTAACATGTTGTCTACTATACTATGCATTTCAGCACTAGGGCACCTACTGCTGGTTGTAACAAAAGCTAATTCTCAAAAGGCCTCAAACAAGGAGGGTCAGCTCCATGATTCTAAGGCCTCAAGGCACTGGGCTCGGAAACGTCACCTTTCCACTGGAGAAAGAGCTGCCTCGGCCTCAAGGCACTGGGCTCGGAAACGTCACCTTTCCACTGGGGACAGAGCTGCCTCTTCCAGGTTGAGACGGGCACAGCCAAAACCATCCGCTTCCTCTGTGGTCACGCCGTCCTTGTTTCCAGCGGACACAGACAAAAATGCTCAGATGACAATCTTGGCATCTGATACCTCTGAACAGTGCTATTTATAAACAATTCTGCCTACCCTGCTCTAAAAACAATGTTCTGTGCCTGCTACTGATGTGGTGGTGAAATACATTAAGTTGATTTTGACTCACAGCAACCCGATGTACAATAGACTGAAGTACCGCTCCCTCCATCATGATCACAGTCCCCACCACACTCAAGCCTGTTGCCGCCGTGACTGTCAGTTCACCTCTTGGAGGGTCTCCCTTTCCTTTATCAATTGCCTACATTTCCAGGTATAATGTCCTCCTCCAAGGACTTGCGTTCAACACATTCTACCACCCTCACCTCTGCCGATACTTCCTCTAAGACGTACTTCTTTAGTCTTTGACAGTCCATGGGACACTCAGTATTCTTGACCAATACCACAATCCAGTCATCAAGTCTTCTTGGCTCTTCCTTATTTACTGCCCAATTTTTAAGTGTATATGAGCAACTGAAAATGCTGTGGTTTGGATCAGGTGCACCTTAGTCTTTCAAGTGACATCTTTGCTCGTTCATGCTCTCAAACAGGCCTTGACAGCAGATTCCCCCAAAATGAGTTATTTGGTATCCTGACTCGTGCTTCCATGGGCGTTGACTGTAGGTCCAAGTCATAGGAAATCACCGGCATCTTCCATCTCATCTCTAACTATCACGGTGCTGCCTGCTGACTCGGGAGAGGATTTATGTTTTCTTGATGTTGGGGTGTAATCTATACTGACTGCCTCTGATCTTCTTTGGTAAGTGCTTCAAGCCATCTTCGCTTTCCACAAGAAAGGCTGCACACAGGGAATGTTTAGTAAATGCTGAGTTTGAGGAAACAGTCAATGTACCCAAGCATTGTTTTTAACCCGTTAGATTGACATCATCCTCAGAAACAGATGCTGTGATTTCTGTGGTAGAGAAGTGATGAGAAAAACTGAAAAACACTGTGTTTAGGTACATAAGCAAGAGCCACAAATATGAAGGTTTCTGACTGAATCTGGGGCAGAGAATCGACTTGTTGCTCTCTGATTACAAAGCCAGTTTTCCAGATGCCATCTCTTCCGCCTGCTGTATAATAAAGGTGACCTTTCCCCACGATTTCACCATAAGCTTCTTTAAATCTCTCCCAGCATTTTTCAAACCTACCATCTTAATACCACCGCTAAATGAGACTAGTGCTGTTATAGCTGGAGGAACATTCTCCCACTTTGCACATCACTCTTTGTCAATGTGCTGTATGCAGTAACCTGGGTTTGCTGTGATGCTGAACCTTGTGTTATTGGGGTATCAAATACCAGAATGGTTTCTCATTGTGGACAGTGTCTGGTAGAGCTCCCGGTTGTAAATCAGGTTGGGACACAAGAGTGGCATCCACTTCCTAAACCATATGCCTCTGGAAACTATGAACTTGGAGAAAGAACGATAGCTATGGAAAGGCATTACGTCTTTTGTTCATAGGGTCGCTATGAGTTGACCTAGACTCGACGGCAGTCAACAATAACCACCACCACCATCCTAACATAATTCTGTCATTCTTTTGCATGTGACCTCTAAATTAGTATCTTACCCTTCCTCACTCTACAGCATGGGTTCACTAGAGATCGATCGATCGATAGATAGATGATAGATGGATGGATGTGCAACTGACCGATACACAATACACTTATCTCTTTGGATGCCCTGCTAGTTACAAATCCAAATTCCTGAGAATGACACTGAAAATATAAAATGGAACATAGGCAGGAATCTATCGTAGAAGCATTCACAGGTTAGCACAAAGCCTGGCCAACAGGTAAAGGCAGAACAATATACAGAACAGTAAAGGCTGGTGGCAGGCAGAGAAGACGGGCCTAAGGAAGTGCTGGGTAGGAGGTCTTACTGGGTAAGCCGCTCACTATCAGCTTATGAACAAGACTGTAAAGGAAGCAAGTCCTTAGATGAGGCATCTAAACCTGCAAGCCCAAGTGTATCCGTGGCATCCAGTATGTAACAGGTCATATCGTACCTTACTCATTTACCTAAAGCCATCATCCTAATTCTGGCTGCCACAGTCTTTCTCCAAAATCACAAAGCTAGATTCTTACCATTTCTTCCAGTTTCATTTTCTTTTCACTCTAATTCATCTGCAAAGTGCTTAACATGAAAAAGACAGCTTTGCATGCATGAAGGGCCTGCTATAAGATGCCCCAACACCAACGTTCTGTTCTCTCATAAGGACCCATTCACAGCCTTTCTCTAACACACCTCACGCTTTCATTGTTATTGTTAGTTGCCTTTAAGCTGACTCCCAGCTACCCAGTGTACAACCGAAAGAAACCCCACCCAGTCCTGTGCCAATCTTTTAGGCTGAGGCAACTCAACTATGTGCCCCAAGGCACCTGGACTCTTGGGTTAAAAAGCTTCAGTATTGGAAGCACATGAAGACATCAAGGTTCTTCAGTTCAGCTCCAATACGCTCCTGTTCAGAACTTCGGCTCTCCAATGACAGATGAAAGGATAAACCAACCTTCTGAATTTTTCACTTGAAAATAAATGCATCCAGCCAAATCAAGTTTAAAACCTCACCATCTCACCATTCTCAATACTTTTTCTTGTCACTGCACTCATTACCTTAAGACTTTTCTCAGTTAATATTTACATTTTTAAAAAAACTCTTTACCTGGGAAAAATGCTTGGAATTATTAAGGTTTTAAAACATTATTTTTACTACATTTATGCAGGTAAAAGAAAACTATCCCAAAGAAAACTTTTTTTAAATTTGAAGGGGGTGGGTTAAAAAAAAAAGCCTAATTGGAAAAGACTAATTGTGGGGTATTTAGGATATTTAAATAAAGAAGCCCTTTAGTGGACGGTGAGTAAGCAGAAGACGGCCTTTTTTCCAGATTTTCATGCACCGTTAGTAACTGAACATGAGTTTACAGTCTGAGTAATCTCCAATGAGCAGGGTTACTTTGGATTACTTACTGCATGGTGGGGAAAAAGGGTACACATGAGAAATCATATGAGGTGTCATTCATGAGAAATCTAGAAGACATACCTGTGGTCTCTCTATTCCTGAAAGAATGTCTTGCACTCTCTTGACTTCCAATTCGTACTCTGCATGGAGAAAAAGGAGGGAAAAAGGAGGAAAAGAAAACAAGAGCAGTTAACACCGTGAGAAGGCATCGGGCTGTCCGAGTCCTCCCCCCACAGCCTTTCACTAGGGCTACCATTAAATCAGGCACCTGTCACTACTAACCACTAACATCAAACACGGGGTCAGGAGTCAGGAATGGGAACATCTTCAGGGTGTAGGTAGCTGTGTAAACTCAGCTCTATCTAGTGTTAGTATCTACAATGTTGATCAGATTAATATTCGGTCTGCTTAACAATTCCATCTGGGAAGTATTTCTTAAATACCTGTCCTGCGTCCTGCGCTACAAGTTACGTTAGGATGTTCAGGAGAGAGACACGTACACACTGGGCTTGTAGCTTCCAGTTTAGAGAGAAGAGGCAAGAGAAGTATGAAAACACAGATTCTACAGCTACCTTCTTTACCCAGTGAGTCAACACATACTTATTTCGTGCCTATTTTATCCAAGGGCTTTTCAAACCCAGAGGTCCTTTTAACTGTTGGAGCTTTCACTGTCACAGAGAAAACAGATGATAAACCAAATAATAAGGAAAAAGACAAGAGAAATCAGAGAGAAGTTAAGTGCTGCTTCGAGAACAAGGACAGAATGTTGTGATAAAGGAAGATTGTTCTGAAGAAATGAGCTCTATATGAGGAGGAGTCAGGAAACCAAACAAGGAACATAAAATACAAGGTCCTCAGAGGGGGTGAGGTGAGACTAGTACAGCTGCAGGCTGAGGGTGGGGTAAGGTAAGGTAAGGTAAGGCAAGGCACGGCAAGGCAAGGCAAGGCAAGGCAAGGCAAAGAAGGGGTAAGATTCTGCAGTCAGTAGTTAAAGGGCTTTGAGGCCAATGAACAGCCAATTTAAATGTTTCTGTTTGTAAATAATCTAGTATAAAAAATGCTTCCATTTAGAGACTGCTAAGATCTGATTTTGCATTTGGAAGGATGTGTTGGCCTCTGTGTGAACAATGAATACAAGAAGGGTTAAGAGGGGAAGCAGGAAGACCAGTGAGCACGGTCAGCTGTGATCAGGTGACAGGCGCAGCTGGCAAGGTACTGACAGCAGAGACACAGGGCTGCCTTCCATTCTGGAGACCCCGATGCTGATGGGCACATAAATGAGGGGATGGAAAGAATCAAGGATAATTCCTAGTTTGGGGTCTTGATCAAATGGAAGATGATAGTGTCGCTTAATAATACAGACAGTGGTCCTGATGGGGTTAAGGCAACACATCTATTTCAGAAGTCAGGGTGGAAAACCCAACAGCAAAAAATACAAAACAACAAACCACAATGGTGGAAGCAGAGAGAAAGAAGTGGCAAGAATGTACACGCCTGAAAGGGAGGGTAGGATAAAAAACAAAGTTAAACTTAGGGAGCACGTGACTCTTGCCAAGCTGACTGGTGACATCTAATCTTGAGTTGACACATTCATTTAACTAGCTATTGTACTTAATAAGTTCTATGCTAGACATGTGACTACTAAAATCAAAAGGTCTTGTTGTTGCTGTCATGTGCCGTTGAGTCATGGTAGCTCAGGAAGGAAAGCTGGCAATTTTAATGTGAGAAATGCTAGAGTCGAAGTAATCTTAAAGAGGGTGTCGGAGAGGGCCTCCTAAAAGAACTAGCAGAGGGCTGAGCCCCGTGGGGAGGGAGGCTTCTAGAGCTGAAGACGACACGCAACGTGAGACCTTGAGAGCGGGTGAGTTGGCCCAGATCTTCAGAGTTGTTCATTGATTGTTACTGTTCTGGTCTAATCCCCAAGTCCCGTCTCCCCAGAGTCCTTCCCTAATCCCTACCACGTGCCCCAGCGTCACGCCACTCTCCCGTCTAATTTCCCTCCTTCCTATCCTCATCAGAATCTGAAAATGAATTCTTTTGTTTACTTGCAACCTTGCTCATCGCTTATCTTTCCAGCTAAACTATAAGCTTCAGCAACCAGGGAAATGCCCTAAGCCAGGAACAGGCAAACTTGGGCTAAGAACCAGACAGTAAATACTTCAGACTTTGCTTCTTTTCGGTTGTTTTGTTTTGATTACCCTTTACAAATGTAAACCACTTTGGCCTGGGGGAATATAAAAACAGGGCAGAGGGCTGCTGATCCCAGACAGGCCAGCACTGGCAATGAAGTGGCGGGATTCCCGCCTGCCACCTGGGAAGCCGCCGTTGATTCCTGGCTTGTGCACCTATGAGCAGGCAGCACCTGTCAGGTGTGGCTTGCATGTTGCTGTGAGTTTCCAGTCTAAAACAGACTAGAAACAAAGGCCCATGGTCTCCTTCCAAAAACCAGCAAATGAAAACCTTTGTGGATCACGGAGGTCTGGTCCTCAGGAGTCAGAGAGCAGGGACAGAGCAGGACCTTAAGGCATGGTGCCCCACATCACCTGGGACGGGGCTGATTCACTGGTAGATGACAAGTGTAGGCCACCCTCACCGAGTGGTTGGCAGCATGTGGCATGCTGAGATTAACTCAATGGATACTTATGAGTGAAATAAATAACCAAGCCTAGCAACTCTAACAGAACTGCCTCGGTTGTGAAACCTTAAGATGTAATACGTGCGTTCCATTCCCCCCCCCCCTTTTGTATTCTCCTTAATTGAGTACGTTTACACCTATTTTGGTTAAAAAAAAAGAAGCAAAAGGGAATAAAAATGGGCTGGTGGGTAAAAGGTGTGTGGTCACATCAATATTTTTAGAAGCCCGAAGCTGAAAGAAAGCCTGTATTCCAACAGTCAAATGTCACAAGCTCAATTAAAACTGTGTATTTGTGTGAAGGTATAGTTCACTGCTTACACAGTAAGTAAAAAAAATACACTTCCTGAAAACCCTTTCTATAAGTAAACGTAAATACTGGATGTCTCAGAGATAAATTGTAAATAAAAAAACACAGGCCGAACTGAAATAAAGAAACCAGTTCAGTTGTTCAAGACAAGGTTTCTCAATCTCCTGTTATTCTAGACTTTGAAGGATCCCATGTTTCAAATATACAACTAGATACATTCAAACAACCAGATGAAGGAGATTATTGTTTCTTTTTGCCCTGACTGACACACTGACAGGGTCTTAGGAGCACAAGAAGCCAGATTCATCCTTGAAATAGTGACGTTTAGATTAGAACAGGATGACTAGCTATTCAACCAGGAAAGAAGGAAAGAATTTTTAAATCTGCCAAAAAACCCTTTGGAATATTTAGTAGACAGGGGGTATGACAGGGAAGAGTGCAATAAAAACGGTGTCTGCTCACAGAAACCTGAGGCCACCTACCTCCCCAGTCTCAGCTTTCAAACACAGATGATGAGGCAAATGACCATGCTTTTGACATAAAAAGGGAGACTGGGAAAGGAAGCTGGCTTAGAGAACAAGATCTGCTCAAAGTGGCAAAGAACACATTTCAAGTCGGAGTGAAAACTGAAAGGTTCTGACTGAGATAAAAACATGTATCTTCTAAAGAGAGGTCAGGACTATATCCCTGTTCATCTGTATTAAGAGATGACCTTTTCTGAGGACCCACACACATGCTGGCCAACGCACTCAGCCTCCGTCACCTCTGCTACGTTTTACACATTCCTGTATAAGACAGACATTCCTTATTCCTTTATCTTACAGCACTGGGCAGCCCCAGTGTCTCTCAGCCTGCCAGGTTTCAACTCCAGTACAGGGCATGGCAACTGGGGGCGTCTTTGCTGCCTGGACGGATGACTGGATGGACGGAAGGAGGAAGCTCAGAGGAGGTATGGCTTCCGCAGGCCACACGCCCAGTACACTTCGAAGCTGGGATACAAGATCTGGGCATCAATCAAATGAACGGATAAAGACCTGGGCTTGTGAGGGTTATGGTTAGGGTTAGGTGTGGATAGAAAAGGGTAGAGGGTCAGGGCTGGGGACTTTTGGTACTGAAGAATCACAGGAGGAGAAGGAAAGGCAGAGGTGGAGGCGCCCCAAGTCCCACTTGTGCCAGGACGGGTTTTGTTGTTATTTTTTTAACGCGAAGAAGCGTGTCTGTCGTATGAATAGAGCAAAGGCCTTTAATCTGAAGAGGAGACATGAGAAAAAGGACACAAAGGGAAACACGGGCCACAAATGGAGTCAAAGGAACAAAGGAATCTGAGAAGATTAAACGGAAAAAAGGCAAGACTTTGAGGGAGAAGCTAGTGGCAGGCTGGGCAATTACCACCCTGTTACACCGGGTGAAATGGGATCAAAGCCAGGCTGGACTTTTCTTTCAGAATTCTAAATTATGAATGTGGAGGGGAAAAAGAAATGCACTTATATTTATTTTATGCCTCTCCGCTGACTTTAAAAAATGAAAAATGTAAATAATTATCAGGCAAAAAATTTGAGTGAAAACTAAGTCAAATGAGAGTGAGAAACAAAATGTAATGGTGTTAAAGTGACGGTAAGGTAGCCCATATGAAACAGCTCTGGCGTGAAAACTAACACTCTGGTGTGAAAATGTCAGAATTCACAAGCTGACTACCTAGAGTGAGTGTGCACAGCTGGGGCTGGCCTTGTCCCCAAGCAAGATGTAAGTGGACCTCAGAGTTGCTACGAGTTATCATCCTCTTTTCTGTAAAACAGCTTCTTAGGCCACCTGCTCTCAACATCCTTCAGAGCTTGCAGCAAGCTCCTGCCCACACATGCTAGCGTGTGTGAGTTCTGTCTTTCTCGGATGCACACACTAACACATACGCGATGGAAAGAGGACTAAAGGAGAAAACAGCTAATCCTCTCAAAAAACCTCAACAAAACCAAACTAGGGTTGATAGAGAATTGATGCTTTTGAGCTGTGGTGCTGGAGAAGAGTGTTGAATATACCATGGACTGCTAGGAGAACAAACAGGTTTGTCCTGGAGAGGGTGAAGCCAGAATGTTCCCTGGAGTCAAGGATTCTGAAGCTTCATCTGACATACTTTGGGCATGTTGCAAGGAGGGACTGGTCCTTGGAGAGGGACATCATGTTTGGTAGAGTGGAGGGGCAGCGAAGGAGAGGAAGACCTTTGATGAGATGGATCGATTCTGTGACTGGAGAGGTGGGAATAAGTGCGTTTGAGATGGCTAGGTTGGCACAGGATAGAACAGCATTTAGAGCTCTTGTACACAGGGTCACTATGAGTTGCAAGTGACTCGATGGCACATAACAACAACAACAACAAGGAAAAGTCTGGGAATCTGTTTTAGAAAGAGAAGAGAGACAGAGAGAGAGAGAGAGGAGAGGACAGAGAAAGAAAGAAAAAGAAAGAAAGAGAGAGAGAGAGAAAGAGAGAAAGAAAGAAAGGCAGGAAGGAGAGAAAGAAAGCCGTTTCTCCTACCCCTTGTTAAGAACCTGATGTGTGCCAAATGATCTGCACAGGAGGAAGCTTCTGGTGCGAGGTGTTGGGACAAGTTCCTATTTTTCTTTTCAGGACTGCCTCCATCTACTTCACAGAGAGTAAATAAACTTGGGGCTAATGGAGGCCACCTATGTATTCCCATCTCTCCACATTCAAGCTGCTGTAAGAGAAGCAAACAGATCAAACCCTTCTCCTCCTGCTTTAATTTTAAGGTCAGGGGGTCAGGGATGAAGGCATGAACATGAGCCAGCCTCCATCACTTAGTATTTGAAAACATTCTCTATACAGTAAAGAGTACCATCATCATTACAAAAAAAGATAACAGGATCAGTAACAGATAATACTCCAAGGGTCAAACCAGGCAGGGATATTAGGTTTGGAAGATAAAAAAAACACAACTCTAGGGGGGGCAGAAGAAGGAAATTTACTGAAGGGGTGTTAAGACAGGGGCCTCTAGTTTCACATGTCCCCAAAGAGTTGAAAACTGGCTCATTTTAAAATGTCACAAAGACCAGCAAGGGGGGCACTGAGCAAGTCTCTCCTCCCCCTAAAAAGTAAATCTCCTAGCAAGAAAACAAAGCATTTTCAGCAAAAGAAAGGATAAAATAAGTACAAGAGCAAAGTGATATTTTTGGGAGGGGGGAGAAGGGAGAAGAAGCCACACACACAGAGGGGAGACGTGTCATGTGAGAGGGGAGATGTGTCATGTGAAATTTAAACTTTCCACAAATAATGGTTTTCATGTTTGCTCCAAAAAGAACTGTAAGTTCAGACTGTTTGAATAACTCGCAGGCTTAAACTAATTAAAACAGCCCCCTCTGTAAACACAATGTGCTTCCTTGGTTTGTTTCACATTTTTTCCTCCTTAGAATAGAAATTCAGCTAGACACTGAGCTGCTGGCTATACAAAGTATTCGTGATTGTAGCAGCCCTTTCATTCCAATGCAATGACATCAGCATTACTGCTCTGTAAACCTTCTGTCTAGTTCCCATCCACCAGGCTGGTGTGCAGTTACGCTCGGCGTAACAGAAGACGCTTCCACAAATTTGCCAATGAGCTAACTTAAAAAATGACGTGCAGTCAACTAAGCCTGTGAAAGATACACAACTTCTGATGCCCAATTCTGGGGACCACAGGCTTGAAGTTCATAGCAAACAATCAATATACAGCCTAAGCAAACAGGCACAGATACTTTTCTAGGAATAAAGAAAAACGAGAGTAAAAAATAAGGACAGTCTGGAGCCTCAATCTTGGTCAACCGATGCCAAGGAGAATGAAGCGGGCACAGAGACGGCAATAGGAAGAACGCCTGGTGGCCTGATTCTTCACTCAGAAAAACCAACTGGCTATTTTCATCTTAGAAGCAGACCTTGTGCCGGGGGGAGACACCGAGGATGAAGAACACACGAAAGCAGGATTAGCTATGTAAGAGTCTCCATTTAGTGGTTATGACCTACAGGTAATTGTTAAATTGTTGTTGTTTGTTGTTATGTGTCGTCGAGTCACTTGCAACTCACAGTGACCCCATGTACAACAGCCCTAAACCCTGCTCTGTCCTGTGCCAATCACACTGTCTCTGACACTCCCATCCCGATTACCCCAGTCACTGAATCAATCCACCTCATCGAGGGCCTTCCCCTCCTGCGCTGTCCCTCCACCCTCCCAAGCATGATGTCCCTCTCCAAGGACTGGTCCCTCCCTACAACATGTCCAAACTATGTCAGATGAAGCCTCAGAATCCTTGCCTCCAGGAAGTAGCCTGATTTAACCCTCTCCAGGATGAACCTGTTTGTACCAGTCCATGGTACATTCAATACTCTTCTCCAGCACCACAGCTCAAAGGCATCAATTCTCCTTCTATCCTCCCTAATCATTGTCCAGCTCTCTGATGCATAACAAGTGATTGCAAAGACCATGGCCTTTATCAGAGGCACCTTAGTTTCCAGAGAGACCCCATTGCTCTTTAGTACTTTGGAGAGGTCTCTAATAGCAGACTTTCCCATTGCAATATGTCTTTTTATTTCCTAGCTGCTGGCACCAAGAGTTACTATTGTTAAATAGTAAATATTAAAGACATCTAGACATTACACAAATCAAGAAGTAACTGCATAATAACAGTAAATTCCCAAAGACTATAATATTGCAAAAATATCTTGAGATATCAGTTATCCTGATGCTCAAAAGGCAAAAAAGCACCTTTTTGAGCTACTTAGCATGTTAAGTGGCCACTCTATTTGAAACCCTGAACCAGAGCCAAGGAAATAGATACAAGACTCTGATCATTGCAAACAGTGCCAACTGCTAACCGAAGAGTGAGGTTTGAGTCTGCTCTGAGATGTGTCGGAAGAAAGGACTGGCAACCCACTTCCAAACAATCAACCCCTGAAACACTGGAGCACAGCTGTACTCTGACACAGGAGGACGACAGCAGGACAAAGGAACCCGATGGTGGCGAAAAGGAAGCTGCTCTCCACGACACAACAGGCAGGTAGACATTATGTCACCAGAAATGCTGTCCAGTGTACGAAGAGAGTAGCTCGAGTCCCAAACAGATTCTGGAATCTTCGACAGAAGGAAAGGTGATAGGTTATCTGTCTGTAAGTGGAACTCCCTGCTGGACAGGAGAGGTGGACAGAGAATGGAACGGACCCACAGGAGGGGGCAATCTCTGTCCCCGGAGTTCAGCAGACAGAGGAACTACTCCTTCCACGCACAGAACTCATTTCCATCGAATAAAACCAACTCAAATCTGACCCTTCAAAGGGTTTTCAGAGCCTGTAAGTCACACCTTCCTCTCCCTTGAAGCACCTGGTGGC
Source organism: Elephantulus edwardii (assembly GCF_000299155.1). NCBI lineage: Eukaryota > Metazoa > Chordata > Mammalia > Macroscelidea > Macroscelididae > Elephantulus > Elephantulus edwardii. The sequence goes on from NW_006399838.1 coordinate 5,280,831, forward strand.
TTTAGGTCGGAAATGCAACTCCCTACTGACTGGGACCCCAGGACTCCCTTGTCCAAAGGATGAGAGAATTCTTGCATCAACAGTCACAACAATCTAGTTGGCAAACTAGGTCCTTTCAGGCAAAAGTTTGTAACAATAAAGAAACAAACTGGACACCACGGCAGTGCTGGGTCTGGGTTTCCACGTTCTAGCAGAAAGACTAAGAGATTATCAGAATCTCTGCTCACTTCAGTCAAATTTCCAAGGAAACCCTTCAGGCTTATTTCACAAGGTATGAGGAAAAGCAGCGAGTATCTGTAAGAAAACGAAATGAAAAGAGAATTTTGATGGGTGGAGGGGAGGGGTGGGTTAAGGAGAGGGGAAAGACTTGGTGTGAAAAACAACGTATATGAACTTTGTAAATAAATCAGTATATTATGAAAAAAAATTCAAGGCATAGGACGAGACAGAGAAAGACACACACACGTGCGCATGTGCGCGCGCGCGCGCGCACACACACACACACACACACACACACACACACACACGAGGGAGAGCGCGAGAGCGAGACCAGAGCCACCCCCCACAGCAATGGATAAACTGTAGGGTAGATACGCTTGTCTGGCTGGCCTATCTCCAGCACCAAGCCTTTCCTTTTCTGCCTTCTACAAGTCTCAACTGTTTCACTGGCTCGCGGAGACCCCAACCTGTGCCAGATACAGCACTCTTTATTTCGGGGGATGGCTCCGCTCCACGATTAACCTAGCAAGGGCTAGTGTGTAACACTAGGGTGTGTAACAGGAAGTCATGCACTTAAACCCAGAACAGAGCGACTTACAAAGGTAATTAAAGTTTACACTCCACTTTCTGCATTGGCCTCTATCAAAGTTTCCACAAAATCTTTTCTCACTAAGAGCTAGCATTGCACCTACAAAAATTATCAAGTATTTTATTTTAGATTTTTGCAAGCAACCAGGAGGCAGATTTCAGGACTATCCTGTACCTCACTGTATTGAAAGAAACTTTTAGTATCTATAATCCCAAAGGCACATGGTTCTAATCCACACTGCTCCATGGGAGAAAGACGGGCAATCTCCACCCATGTGATTTTCTCCCCCTGAAACTCTGCCAGCTCTGGGCTGGCTCTGACTTGACGGCACACAACAACAACAGCAACATAAGACCCATACAGTAATTTCTGTTTTTACAGCTATACTTTCTTGATCACTTACGACTAAACTCAAATTTCAGGCTGGGCTGAAGGTTAACAATGCACTTGGTTAACAGACAAAAAGTTGGGGTTGAAATTCACCTGGGAAGAAAAGGCCTGGTGATTTGCTCCTAAAAACCCTATGAAATCACCATGAGTTGAAGTCAATTCAGCAGCAGCTGGTTTGATGGCAAAGTTACACGCATTTGAAGTGAAAGATAAGGCATTCCATCTATGGCCAGAGACGTCAAGAGTCACCAGCTCACAGATTTCATGTGCTCTGGATCCAAACAAGCCACCACACTTCCAGTAGATAGAACTATCAGTCCCTTCCACAAAAGAACCTATCTTTATGTGTCGACAGGTAAACGTGGCCGATGTAGAGGACATGGAAATGTCTACAGCCACAGGCAAGAAATGCCAAGGAGTGAAAACTCATACTCAGTGCCATGGAGCTGGTCCTCAAGTGAGTTTTCTGAGGCTGTAAATCGCATGAAAGGAGACTGTCCATCTTCTTCCTCAAGAACAGCTACAGGATTCCAACAGCCAGACAGGCCAATGCCAACTCCTCAGGCCACCAGAGTTTCCAACCAGTGAAGGAGGGGCGTCTTAAGGCAAAGAGTCCTCGATGTCAAGGCAGCACCTGTCATGCCTACAGCCAACTCTCACTAAGCACAATCACAAATCTAAGATTGACAGCTGCATTTTCACCAAACACCTGGAAATCCAGGATGTACCATGAAAACGCCAAATCTGCAAAAATATCTACAGAAATAGATTGTAAAGCTATAGAAAAGGTGAAAATACGTTGAGCATCCCTACAGACCTGATTTAGAATCTTTAATTGTTACATATGCTATGCGTGCTTGCCCAGTCTGTGCATATATGCTATACCGTTAGGGAACCATTTGAAATTATTTGGGACAATTTCCTGCCTCTGAAAACCCGCAGGCGGGTCAGCGCTGCGTCAGTTCTGACTCTCTGGTACACGGCTACAATAGAACCCACCACACAACATACTTCATCCCGAAAGCAGATTCTCTCCCATAATCACACAGTTGTATTTCCTCCCAAGAGTTTTAATGTTGCTAGAATACCAAAATCTACCTGCAATAAGTAGTTACATTTCCCCAACTATCACAGTAACATCTACAAAACTTTTAAAAATTGTGTTTCAGACATAAGTTTGTAGAACAAATTAGATCCTTATTCAAGACATGATTCACGGATTGTCCCGTAACAGTTACAGTTCTACAATGCATTCCCGCTGCCGCCGTTTCTCACGCTGGCTGCCCGTGCCGTCCACCTGGCTCCCCTCGCTCTCTTTGTTTTAGAGTTACAGTTCCTCATCTCTTACCCATACGCACAGGTCTAATCTCCCCGCTGCTCCACGGGAGAAGGGCGATCAATCGCTTCCTCGGTGATTTACTACCTCTGAAAACTTGCTGGAGCGTCAGCTATGGGTCAGTTCCGACTTAACGGCACACGACAACATCACCATCTTTGCATCTGAGTGAATGCTGACATTTCTGGCCCATCGAGCTGATTGTTTAAAGGAGAATATTCCTCACAGGTGTTACTGCTTATTTAACAGACTTATGCATTGCCTGGAACTCTGACGGCATGATCTGAAACTCAAAAACTACGACAGTTCAAATCCATAAGCCTCTCAGGGGAGAAAGACGGTCAGTTTCCTCCCCTGTAATGTTCATCCCTGGACGCCCGATGGAGGGTCAACTATGGTACTGAGCTGACGTTGTGCGGACGTTAACACGTGACCTAGACAAAGGGCTTCTGTTCATGTTAAAACTGTTTTTAGAGTGACGGTCTCTGAGTCCTTGATTCTCCAGCAGTCCAATAAGTCTGATCTTTTCTATGGACATGACTTTTGGTCTATATTCTTCTCCCATTCAAACTAGAACTTTGCATGATGACCCTGGTCAGAATGGCCTGTGGTGGTAACTGACCACTTCAGGTGGATTATTAATCCTGGGGCTTAATTTCATCTTTGAGTCCTTTGACTTCCTTTCTTCTCCTCTGCTCCAGAGAGGAGACCAAAGGCTGCATCATCAATACCTTTTACAAACTTGTAAGATCCCACACACTGCTCACCAAATTAGGACACGGACAGTTCTCTCCTAAGGTATGCCAGGTCCCCCTCAAGACTAGAGTCCTGGGCCTTCAAACCTAGGAAAACAATCGTACAAGGTGTCTAGGAAGCACCCCTAACTGTGTCCTCTTTGTGTTTTATTGTATAAATGTATATTTATACATACATGTGTGTGTGTGTGTGTTCCCACAAATACACACACACACTCATAGATTCCCATACAGCTTCCTATACCCACATACTCACGTAAGCACTCACAGTGCTTTGCTTGCTAGTCCTGTGGTTATGAAAGTATGTGTTTGGGGTTTTTTAATTATTATTTTTATATGTGTACAGGAGGAGATTGTCCCTCCTTCTCCAGTAGAGCATCCGGTGGCTTTGAACTGTGCACCTCTGGGATTGCAGTTGCAGCTTCTTGCCACTGGGCCACCAGAGCTCCCCCAAAGTACCTGTGTTTTTACATTTACTATAGTTGTCCTATAATCTTGCATAACCCTTAGTGGTCAAGTTGTAATGATTTCCCCTAATTAATGTCTTTAATACCTTCCCTGTCTAGGATCCAACAAAACCCCATGTGTTTTATTAGTTATTCCGTTCCACTGTTGCAAATCTTTTATGGTTGTGAAGTGGATTCTAACTCACAGCCACCCAATGGGATAAAGTGGAACTAGCAGAGGTTACAAAGACGATCGAGGTGTTTTAGAATGAGGATGAAGTTGTTACTAAACATCATCACTCGCTGACCCACCAGTGAACTTTCACAGGCAGTAATCCGCATGGGACGGGATAGCCTATCCTTCCCAAACTGTAATCTTCATGGGGGCAGAATTCCAGGTCTTTCCCCGACCCCACACTGAGTAGCTGGTGGGTTTACCTTACCAACTTCTCGTTCAGTAGCTAACTGTTACAACAAGTAAACTTGGCAGATTCAAATACAGAAACTATTTAGAGTTTCTTGGTGTACAATTTCTGCTCTTAATTTAATCTGGTCATGTTTCATTTTTCGTTCTTCCTAATCAACCTCTCCCTTGAAAAAAAATAATAATTTAAAAATAGATAATCAAACCAGACAGCACCATCTGCCCGAGAACAGAAAAGAGCATGTGCTAAATGCACCAGGCTGAGAAGGGAACTCAAACGAAAAGTTAAACTGAGAAAATGTATTAAAAAACGTCTCTCTGAGACCTGTGCCTGTTACAGATCTCCCCGTCTCCAGAGCGGGATCCACTCTAAAAGCCAGAAGCCTTATAGTCTAAGTTTTTTCCCTATTTTATTCTCTAAAATAACAGCAGATCTCTAGAAGCTCACACTCAATATAAAATGAGTCTTGCTTTGTTTCCAAATAAGCTTTGCTACATAGGAGTCTCTCATGAAAAAAAAAGTCTTTGATGAACATTATTTGGATCTAATTTATATTGTTTCCTGTATGAAATAACAATTTCTTACAATAATAACTGATGTTTATTACCCAAAGATAGCATCTCTTTTTTAAAAAATGTGATCAACATAGACTTTAATGTACATTATAATGTCTTGTTGTTGTTGTTGATTGCATTTGAGTTGAGCACGACTCAGCGAACCTATGAACAAAAGGCCTGAAGCCTTTCTATAACCATCAACATATATCAAAGTTCACGGAGTTTCTGGAGGAATGTTGTTTAGGAAGTGGATGCCACTTACACGTACATTTCCCCTTCTTAGAATGAAACTGGTTTCCTATTGAAAAAATCCGTATCAGCCACATTCTCAAGTCTGCGGATGAGAAGCTGTGCTCATCTGGTCTCTGTCTCCTAACAAAGGAGGCGAACAAACCATAAACCCATGACTTACCAGCCTTGCGGACATTGGAACAAAAGTAGCCACTGGGTCCGTGACTCCAAGTGGGTGATAAAGAGGCAGAAAAGTGGTTTGGGGGTATCAGATAAGGCGACCAGCAAGAAAAATTGAAATCTGAAATCCCCCAAAGTATTAAAACTCAACTCTGCTGCTGATTGCAAAGTGACTCAGAGATGATTCTTTTTCCAAGCCTGTCACATGAGAGAAGGTTGTGCAACGTATTTTTTAAATTTTACTTTATTATTTTTTGTGTGTACCGTCAAATTAGATCTGACCCATACAGGAGGAGCTTGCCCCTCCTTCTCCAGCAGAGCATCTGGTGGATTCGAACCACATCCCTCTGGGATTGCAGCGCAGCGTCTTTTCACTAAGCCACCAGAGCTCCCTTCAACTTATTCTTGTAGAGCAGAGAGAGGATTTGAACCACAATTGTTTGAGTTGGCGGCACAACTCCCTATCCACTAGGATACCGGAGCTCCCCTACACAAACACGCTGTTCTACGCCATCAAACCAGAGCAGACTCAGAGCTGACCCACCCGCAGGTTTGGAGAGGCTGTAAACGGCAAAGAATATACATCTAAAAAAAAAAGAATATACATCTAGAAGGTCGGAGGGGGTGGGGGGTGGGGAAGGAGCCACAGAAATGAGAAGATTAGCGAGATGGCTCTAGATAAGTACCCTAAGTTGGCGCTTTTCATGGGCGTAACTGGCTTTCAAATAATTTTCTAGAGTTTATAAATAATAAAAATCTTTGGCAGCTCAGTGGATAAAGAGTTGTGTTGCTGACCTCAAAGGCTTGAGACGGGAAATCCGTCTGCTACAAAGGCTTGAGACGGGAAATCTTCTCTCAAAATCTGCCGTGTGATTCAGGGCCTCTGAAAACCCACTGAAGGGTCAGCTGTGCATTGGTTCTTACCAGACAGTAATGAGTGAGTATGATTATAAAACACCACAGTGTAAAATATTCCTCTGTGATATCCAAGTGACTCAAGACTAAACTACTTCAGAGTGAAAGGTAGGCCGAACTAGCCAAACTGTTGAGCTGTGTTCCCTCCAAGCCTGCAAGGCTAAGGCTTGTCTGCCTTCAGCCCTGCTCAGGAAACAGTGTTTCCTGAAAGTGGGTCCCTGATGCCTCAGGCCCACAGCCGTAGGGGCTCCCTACCACCTACCTTCCGTTGCATATTTCGTATGTCTCCCATCACACATAACATCTGTTTCACAGTGTACCCCCATCCTTTCAACAGGGAAGCTTCACAAGGCAGGAATCACGCGGATGCTGTGTACCATTCTTCTCCCAGTGCCCAGCACCCAGATGTTACTGAATGTGACTCAATGACTGGAGAAGCACTATACCTGGAGGCTTACACGGATTTTCTCTGTATTGAAATAGAAGCACACCACAGATACAGTGGTGGGGAGAGGGACATCACAGATACCGAAGGGAAGAGGCCTTGAGAAAGAAATAAATCCTGAATTTGCATTAAATAAGGATGACAGAAGAACAACTGATGCTTTTAAATTGTAGTGCTAGAGAAGAGTCTTGAATATACCATGGGCTGCTAAGAAAACAGATAGGTCTGTCTTGGAGAGGGCGAAATCAAGTTTCTTCATGGACACTAGGATTTTGATACTCTGTCTCACATATTTTGGGCATATGGCCAGGAGGGACTGGTACTTGAAGAAGGACATCATGCTTGGAAGGGTGGAGGGACAGTGCAGGAGAGGAAGACTCCAGATGAGATGGATTGACACAGGAACTTGAGCGATGGGAGTAGGTGTGTCGGAGTCATTGAGCTGGATGGGGCAGACTTCAGAGCTGCTGTACATAGGGTCTCTATGAGTTGCAGGCAACTTGGTGGCACAAAACAACAACAGACTTCCTTGTAAAGAGAAAAATGCATACTATGTGGACTACAGAAGTAGGAAAGGTGATGGTCTGAACTCCCAAAGGCACCTTGGAAGGCAGGTACTTTCAAAATGTCACAGATGTGAAACTGCAGAATTCTTGCTGTACATACAAAGTCCTCCTGAGTAGGAACTCCCTTGACAGTAACCACCACCACCTCCAGTAAATCATCCACAATAAAACTGCCAACACGCAGCAAGTGAGAAGAGCAAAACTGCCCAAAACTGCAGATCCGACTACACACGGGATGCACACTGTCCAATGAAAAGCCTTGATTGGGTGTGGATCAGAAGTATCCTGCAACTAACACTAACGGTGTGTGTGCAGCGAAGAACTCGGCAAAGCTGCTCACGTCTGCTCTGATCATGGACATGAACTTGGGCACATTATTAGTGAAGAAATCAAGGATTCTTGGATCTGACTTCACAAAGTTTCCTGGGGAAAGAATGGAGCATTTTACCTACTGGAAGTAACTTTTTAATTCACTGCCCACTAATCTTATTTCAGAAAGTTAAATGAGGGTGCACAAAGCGGTTTTTAGTGGTGAAAATGCCTTGGTTTTGTTTAGTCAAATTAGTGTTTTCCAGCTTTCCTGGGACACAATAGTTGTTTTGTGTGCATGAATTGTGCGTGTCTAAAGAACCATTTGAGATGACTCTATTATGCCTATTTAGGAATTAATTACTCTGCCAAAAAGGAAAAGTCTGAACAGCAAAAGTACTTCTAAATCTCCCTCCCTGCAATCTTAATGCCCGCTTCCAACTGCCCTGACAGCCCTTGCTCCTTTTGGCCTCAGAGTATGTGACCATCCCAGGGCCTTTCTTCCCATAATTACAGTCTTTCAGTTGACATCCTCTTGGATGCAAGCTCGCATTTTCCACTGAGGGACTTCATTCCTTCCACTGTGCTCTATCTGAGGCTTACAAAGTCTTCCCTGGCTTTACTTTGGGACATGATGCAAGATTTGCCTTTATAGCTTATCACCTGGCATTTAAGGGCTTTGAGGAAACCAATCATTTGTTGAGATTTTAACTTTCAAGGTCTGTAAGCCTCTATTTACATTCTGGGCAAAAGAGTAATTTGCATTTCTTTGATCTGGCTAGCAAGAAGCAATCTGACCCATCCAATTCTCTGCCCCGCGCCCCCGCCCCCACCCCCACCCCCACCCCCAGTCATCCCAAACAACTTTTCAAAAGCTAAGGGTCAAACAAAGAGGGGTATGGACCTGCGTAGGATGTATCCAGAAGTCCCACCTTAACACTGTTTAATTTGCAAATTCATTAAAAGAAATGAAAACAGTTGAGCTTAAAGCTGGAGATGAGGGTTTTTTTTTAAAGGATGAAGTGAATTCTTGAAGGAAACATTCATCCAAATAAAGTGTTCTTAAAATATTTTGAATACCCAAAGCAATTCAAATAATTATAAACCATAGTAACAAGAATACTGTTTCTCTTTAGCTCTCTGTGCAATTACTATACAACTGCTATGTAGCTGTATTTGACATTATTGTATCCATTTGTTAGATGTGACCTCCTATAAGTCAGATATTTTTTAAAAAACCACACAGGCCAATCTCAAAGGGGCCCAAATTAGTCTGAAAGTATCTGATTCTCAGTATGACTATCTTCTTGGTGGCTGTCAACATTTCCTTTCCATCATCTTCTATGTACAGGTGGAATATGGGCACAGTAGGGGGAACAGTTTTACCTGAGCAGAGTTATTCACTTGAAAAGAAATGCTAGGCTCCTTGGCTCAGTGCAAAATAATTGCACCGGAAGTGAAAATGTGTTTACACTACTGCTTCTCTGAGAGATCATTATATTCAACTACAAGAAGCTATTGAAATCCTTTTAAAAGCTGGTCAGGAAACAAAAGAAGACTATTTTCTAGGACAAGTCTACGGATTAGTGCCAATGATTTTTGCAAAACAATATTTTACTCCTCTTTCTCGTCCTCCTCCTCCCATGTATAGAAAGATAACATTCAGGATGTTTTGAGACTAGAACATTGAGTATTATAAAGTAATTGCTTACAAAACACACGCTACGCTATTTCTGCAGCTGACTGGGGCTTTAGAAAAGCATCTCACACTGGATTTTAAAGCCCAGAGACAAGGCTGGCCCATTAACTCCAGCTGTCTGCTCAGCTGCACCACCTGAAATATCTCTGCTTTGTTTCCTTCCCAAGCAGCCAGGACATCGTGTATCCAGACAACTCAACATTTATGACTCCAGCTGTTTGGGGTTTTGGTGTTCTTTCTTTCTTTTTTAAACATCTGCTGTCACAGTACTTACTTCCTTGCAAAAACAGTAGTCATCTTTGTGTAAATCTTCCAGGAAAGATAAAAAATTAGTCAGCTGCAGTCATACTTCTGTTTTCAGGGAGAGCCACAGCCACATAAAGTATAAGGAGGATGTCTTTTGTATTAGTCGAATGAAGTTTCCAAACTCAGCTTCTTCATAGTAATGCACACTTGCCTGCGGGGAGGACATGGATTCAGAGGAGCATGAGGTTCCAGCCCGAGTTTCTGAAGAGTCTAAGAGGCATTTTCTGAGAGTTGCTGTTGGGTGCCATCGAGATGGAAACGCTTCCTCACTGACCCTTCAGCAGGCTTCCAGAGGCTGTAAATCATATCCTTCTCTCCTGGAGCACTGGCTGTACTCAAACCCGGTGCCTCTGGGTTGGCTGTGTGACTCCTTACCACGAGGCCACTGGAACTCCCTTTCAGTGTGTCTGGTCCTGTATTATTATACACCAGAATATAATGGACACATAGAATCTGGATGGCAGGGGTGTGGCCAGACAACTGTTGTCCCTTGGCAAGATAACAATGATTAGGTCAGTGCATCAAATAAAGAAGGTGGATCTGGCAAAACTGCCCGAGGCAGAAATATGTAAAAAGACCAGACACACAGAATAAAAGGCTAAGAACCTGACAAGTCAAATGTTCCATTAAAAACCAAGTAATGGAATGGCCTGCTTTTAATAATTGTGAACAAAGTATCTCCTGTTAAATGAAAAATATACATTTTACATTTCAGAAATGTGAAAATAAAAAATAGTCTTTCTCTTCTCTTCCTTACCTACTGTGCTTCTGATAAGCACATTTTAGAACAGTTGATTAGTGAGGTGCAATTCTGATAAGAAACTGTATGAGCAGAATGAAGCAATGGCCACCTAAGTGGGTGACCCACGGAACAGCTCATCACCTGGGACGATCAGCGTGTTTGGTCCAGGGCTGTATTCCGGCAGGACAGAGTGAAATGAACTAGAGAGAAAGCAAACAGGCTTTGTGCAAATTAAGTTTATAGCTACCTAAGATTGTGAAATTATAAGCATTCCATCTGCTCACCAGCTGTGGTCCCTAATCCTCCCTAATAACTTCAGCTTGCAAGACTCCATGAGAATCCCAGCTCTTCCAAATTTCACTTGACATTACTTGCCAGGGTTGGTTTTTAAATATCATTCTGCAGTGAAAGAAGGATGAAGCTGATTTCACTGGCAGGTGTTAGTATTCAGAGCAATGGAGTAGAGTGGGTGGGAGAAGTGAGGAGTCAGAGAGAAGGATATTGGGAGGAGCCTCCAAGGTCCTCACACCCCTGTGCTCTGGGCACTGAGCTCTCAGGGGAAGCAGAGGCCCAACTCCTGGCTGATCCTGTCAGAGGCCATTGACTGTATGGGAGGAGATTGCCAATCTTCCCTGAAGCAGCTGGTGGATTCAAACTGCATGCCTGAGGTTTGGCAGTGCAACTCCTTACCATGTAGCCACGAGGGGCCTGAAAAGTGAATTAACCTACTCACTAAAACTCAGGAAAACCAAGGGCTCCGGGGAAAGACCACATGTCATGATAGCTACGATGAAGTAATCACTCATTCCCCTCACTTCAATGCCCTGCCTCCGTCCTCAGCAACTTTACATCAGAGGAGCACAGAGTAGGGAGGTTTCCGTATTGCCGGCACTTTCTCTGTCAATAATTCTCAGCACAATCTGCTGCTACGTGTTGTTGTTTTGTGCTGTCGGAAATGACTCACCATTGACCCTCTGCGGGGTCTTCAGAGGCAGTAAATGGCACAGGAAGAGACTGTTCATCTTTCTCCCAAGGAGCAGCTGGAAGACTCGAACTGCCTTCCTTTGGGTTGGCAGCTCAGTTCCTCACCAGAGGTCACCAGAGGTCCAGAGCTGCATTTTAATTTCTCAACCAACCTTCAAGATAACTTTCCAACTCCCTCCTAAGGGCATGGGTGCCGGCAGGGAAGGTCCTGAGGGCTGTCTGGGGAAAATGGCAAGTGGGAGGGATCTACAACTTTTTTAAAAAAAGAAATAAAACCAGGAGAGATTCTTTTCATGTCATCTTACAACATAGTAAGAGCACACGAAACAACAGGACTCAAAAGGTACTGAGGAACAGAAAAATCATTGTAACATTTCTCTAAAGCTGCACTTATAAAAGTGCGATGGGACTTAAAAGTACCAAGAGCTGAAGAAGAGCCGGAATAAGAGCCTCAAATTATGGAAGCAATCAATTAGAGAAAAGGAAAATGAAAATACCAACATTACTTTGCACTTGATTACACGTGTTTGTTAGCAGAGCTTTCAAGAAACGCTGCTATGCGCCAGAGATATTAGGAGCAGCAGTCTCTCTACAGATAAATCCCCCTAAAGACTAAATAGTAATTTCTAGTTTTTAATGTGCTTGGCAAGACACTTAAGTAAATAAATAGTTTTCCGGAACGCTGTGAACCTGAAATATGGCCATTTCTCCAGCTCTCTTGATTTCAAGGGTCTTACTATTCCACGTAACAATTTGTGTCTTTTGAAATAATAGAGGGGGGGGGAGAGGTCAACTGAAGTTTACCACAGTAATTAAGAACAGCGGTAATAAGTAAATAAAAAAAATTTCTAAATGGTAGATAGCAAGTTCTTCACATTTCTTTCACACACTAGTTCTACTGAGTGCGGAAAAGCAGCCTTCGGCATTTAACAGAAATGTCACTCACGCTCCTTTACATGATGTATAAATCTCAAGTCAGATGACTTTGTTTGCTTCTTCCTCTTTGAAAAATGCTGGCTTCATCTAGAAACCAACTAGGCTTTTAAGAGAATCTACAAAATAATCCTAACATCAAGTGAAGGGAAAGGTTTGATCGTGGGGCTGTACAATTTTATGGGTGAGGGAAACTGGAAGAATCCAGTGTGCAAAACATTGTATTTGAATTCTGTAAATAGTCTAATAAATAAAAAAAAACGCATTTGAAAGACTGGGAAGAAAAGAACCCTGACATGTTCCATTAGAGCAGCCCGCTCTCTTTCCCTGGTGACGCAGTGGATAAAGCTACAGGGGGCGTTTTCATGTACATGTATGTGTGGGTTTTTTCCTTAAAATGTAATAATAAATTTACAAAGTTCCAATTTATAAGCATGTTCAAACTTGAAAGCATAATTTCAGCAATGACTGAGAATATTCTGAAAAACAGATGGCTTACTACAGATACCACTGCTACTCTTTACAAATTCTAATTAGGAATTCCATTTTAATTCGCTTATTAACTCAATTAACACTGGCAGTGGGTACTTTAACGCATCCGAGGAGGAGGAACATAGAAACAGGAGCAGAGTCCAAATCGGAGAAGACTCGAGCTGCTCACATGGACATTTCTTCATAGTGGATCTGCCAAAACCAGGGCTCAAGCAACATAGCAGGGAAAAGGGTTTTCATCTCCTCCACTTGTCAGGGAGACCCTAACCTAGTGCGTGGAATGGAAAAGATGAAAATGGAACTCGAAAGCCTCTCTCAGTCTCTGCCTCTTGTTTTTCCCATATTCGTTTTATTCCAGAATCCATCTAATCTTCCCTGTCTCCACTGTTTTTTCCTTCTTTTATTCTACTTGTTTTGCTATCTTTATTATCCCTTGCCTATTATTTCCATGAGCTGTTCCTCTGAGGCCCTTCTCATTTCACTTCCCCCTCATTTTCCAGCCTTCCTGAACTACCACAATTCCCCTTTCTACCTAAGAGCAAATCCACACCACCCCTATCAGCTGGTCCTTCCTGCCCTGCCCTGGGCCAGACACCTCCATGGAAAGTCCCATTCTTCAGATCCAGATGGAAACAAGCTCTCACCAGCTTGGGAAGAAAGGAGAGGTACAAAACGCAAATTCTGAGACACACACAAGAGAGAGAGAGAGAGAGAGAGAGAGAGGGAGGAAGGAGACAGTGAGAGGAAGGAGGGGCGGGAGAGGGAGAGGGGAAGGGAAGAGAGAGAGGAGAAGGGAAGAGAGAGAGGAGAGAGTGTAAAAAGAGAACATTTTATAGTCAACCACAGAAAAACCAAGTTTTCTGCTTAAGTTGAAGTCAACTCACAAACGCTGAGCTGGTCTCTCTACAGTTTCCCAGGGATATTTCCCATTTCCTGCATTCTCTACTCAACCTCAACCCTTAACAGAATTTCAAGGACTCATCAAAGCACCAAAAACTGAAACAGTAATATAATTAGGTAATATAATCTGCTACACTGTATGTTTCTTTGGCCAAACTCAGTCTTAGCTTAGACTTAGTGAAGTCTGTGCAGATCACATTGCCCTATAATGAGCAGGGTTACAATACTGCCTACAATTATCATTCCACAATACACTGAACCTACAGCACTGTAAAGATGACAACGTACTTCTTCATGGAGCAGGTAAGTGCAGGGATTCTAAAGTGCCATGTCAGGGGAGAAGATCATGACAAAATCAATTTTGACATAACAGCTGGAAAAGTTGTAATAATCCCATCACAAATGTGGAAACTATTTTTATGCTGCGATAGAATATTAACCCTTAGAAAAAGACTTCATTCTTGGAAAGGTGGAGGGTTAGAAAGGAGAGATCACCCTCAATGAGATGGACGGACACAGGGACAGCAACAATGGGCTCACTCGTGTCAGCTCAGAAAGGTCCAGAAGGACAGGGCAAGGTGCAGATCTGTTGTTGTTATATAAGGCAGTTGACTCAACAGCATCTAATTAGCTTAACATCTGTATTACTGTTATACAAATGGTAGCCGGCTTTTATTATGAGCCACCCCTCCCTCTGGCCATATCTGACTTTTCCCACATTTTTGTGTAGACTCTTTTCATCAAGATAGACCAGTGAGATCATTGGAATTTTGTGGAAAAGATAGTGCATTAGTCCTACATGCAAGGAAAAACTGTCAAAGATTCTGAAATTCAGTGGCTCTCTTAATTAGCTTATTCATTTGGGTAACATCTGCCTTTGTATGGATTTAATCG
>NW_006399838.1:5297148-5328798 GCF_000299155.1 Elephantulus edwardii
AAATGACATTTTCATTTCATAAATGTCATAAACGGCAGCTTTCTGTCCCAGTCTGAGAGCTTGTGCTGGGGGACGCAGGCAGCTCACACCCATGTTGCTATGTAGCAGAGAGTTGGAACCCACTCATGCAACCACTCATTTTTCTCACACGAAATAGCTGGCAGCTTCAAACTGCAAGCTTTAGGTCTGCAGCACTGCTTCTGACCAGGAGGCCACCAGAGCCCATATGGAGCAGGACTGAAGCCTTCCAGTAAACTCCAGCAGGTGACTAAGCCTTCAGCCTGCAGTTCCTGCTGTAATCTGTTATCTGACACCTGAAAGACTTCATGCCACAACCACTCAGCCTGGCCACACCCAAATTCTTGACCAACAGAAAGGGAGGTAATAAATATGCTTTTGTTTTCAACCATTACATTTTAGAAATAACAGTAATAAATTACTGTTAGACAGTAATAAATAAATAACAGAGGAAGGGGAAGATGGAAGATTTTCTTTTATATCTGTTATTTAAAATGGTGCCCCAGGGAGTTCTGGTGGCCTAGTGGCAAGAAGCTGCACTGTAATCCCAGAGGTACATGGCTCAAATCCACCCAGTGCACTGCTGGAAAAGGAGGGGCAATCTACTCCTGTATCAGTCAGATCTGATTTAACGGGACACAAAAACAATAATAAAATAAAAAATTTTTTTAAAAAGGTGCCCTGCCCATGAAATCAGGATAAAAATGTGTTGCTGGGCGCTACCAAGTCTAACACAACTCACAGCAACCCTATGAACAACAGACCAGAGCTCTGCACTAGCCTGCATATCCTCAAGGTCCCCACCATGGTCAAGTGCACTGCCACGGTCACCGTGTGAATCCACCTTGAGAGTGTCCATCTCTTTCACTGGACCCCCACCTTTCCCAAATGTTATCTTTCCCCAAGAACTGGCCCGTCCTGACAAAGTCCATGAGATGACCTCCACCATCCTTGCTGCACTTTCCCCAAGACAGATTTGTTTGTTCTCCTCGCAGACCGTGGGGTATTCAGCCCTCTCATCCAAGACATGTGCAGAACTTAAATCAGGGTACTGGCTAACTGCCCTTCAGCAAGAAAAAAAATGGGTGTAAGATCAACCTCCTTTTACTTCCCCCCTATATTCTATCATGCTGAGAAAAGTGGTAGGTTAGAGAAAAGAAGAAAAGAAAATCCTCAAGACGATAGATGGATGTGGCGACTGTAGCAACGGGCTCAAGCGTGTCTCGGATTGTGGGGACAGTGTAGGATGGGGCAAGGGTTAGATCTGTTGTTCACAGAATTGCTGAGAGTCACAGAGGGAGCTCTGCTGGCCTAGTGGACAGAAAGTGAGCTACCAAACCAAAGGTGGGTGATTTTAATCTGTGGCCCTCAGGCCTGCTTTTAATTGGTTTTGGTCAAACATTCTTCTAAGTGGTATAGCCCTGGTCTGTTCACTTGCCATACAGAGAGTTAACTCATGGTTGCTGTGAAGCTGAACACTGTCACACTGTGTCAAATGTGAGAATAGTCACCCATGGTGGACAGTGTTTGGTGGAGCTCCCCGATTAAAACAAGCTTGGAAGCACAAGTGGCATCCACTTCCGAAGTAGCTTGCCTCTGGAAACTCAAATGAACTTGGAGAAATGATGACAGTTATACGAGCATTGAGGTCTTTCGTCCATAGGGTCGCTGTGAGTCGTCTACGGCACTTAACCACATACTTCTATACTTAGGAAAGTAATCTGGAACATGCAATTTACTGAGTAAGCTCAAAGCCAGAATCAAGCATGGAGGCTGAGTGCGGGGGAGGACGGGGGCATAATCATAGGGCCGCACAATTTGAAACGTGGAGGGAGGGGCAGGATAAGGAGATGGGAAAGAATCAGTGTGAAAAGCAATGTATATGAATTTTCTAAGTCAACCACTATAAATGTATAAGTTTATATAATAAACATTAAACAAATCCATAAAAAAGAACCAAGCTGGCCTGACTCCTCATATCCCACAGAAGACAGCACAGAGAAGAAACTGAGGGGGATGAGGAAAGGGGAATGAACTGAATTGCCTGGAATTCGTCAGTGGTTTGTGCCCTGGCACCAGCGAGTCTTTAACGGGGACAGGGTGCCCCTCTCAGACCCGAAGAACAACCATTCAGTGTTGTTAGGCTGAGATCCGAGACTGTAGAAAGCCACCCTTCTGCTCCCTGCACCACCCTGATGGGGAGGGATTCTGTACAAAGTGCCGGGAATGGTACTCAGAACTCAGGACAAGCCTCTGAAGTAGGTGCAATTACTTATTCCCATTTTATACATATTGAGGAAGTGGAAGCCTAGAGAGGTTAATTAACTTGCCCAAGGACAGACAGCTCCCCAGGAGAGGGCTGGGATATCACCACACTGATGGGAGGAGGCTAAGAGCCCCTGTTCCAAGTTGGTAGCTTAGTTCACTCATTGCATTTGGGAAGATAACCTCTAACCCGGTTCAAGTCAGAATTCAATGTCACTAATGAGAGTAGAGCTTATAAAAGTTTCAATTCAATAAAATTGAAGGTTTCATATACACCAGAAACCAACCAGATCACCACTCATACCCACTGTTTAAAGGGTTCTCTGGGATAGCATATATTTTACCAACATGGGTTCTGAAGTCATCCTAAAGGGTTCTATGATCCTTTCCCAAGAAAGCAAAAAGGCAGAGAAAATAATATGGGCACACAGAGTTAACTGCTACATATGGCAGAGACTAATCAAAATTCTGCCCTCAAACTTCTGGCGAACGTTCATTTCAAAAGCAAGCACACGTCCCCCCCTTTCCTTTTGCATATTGTCCTTTTATGTGGATGTAAAAAAATGTGAAGCTAAAGTAATGACTTAATAGGTTAAGACTTCTTCAACTGATATGACAAAAATATCTCATCCTGCCTGCTGAAACAGGCATGCAGCGAACATCTTCAAAACATTCCAGACTGCTGCAAAAATGCAGGGGGGCGGGGGATGGGGGAGGGGGTCCAAGGCAGAAAGATGTAGCCTGATAAAGACGACCGCATATTTTACTCATTAGCAACAAGTTGGAGGCCACCAGTTCCCGCCTGTTTAGCCACAGAATTTGTCTTTGTACCAGCGAAGTCAATATCCTGTAACAAAAGACAGAGGTGATACCAGGGCCTTAGAGGGAGGGAAAAATGTCTTCATAGTTTGATTTTTCCAGCTCAGCGTCCCAGAGGATCATGGCCTCGTCAGAACGCACAGAATAATGAACAGCGTGCCCCTTATGAGAATAGCCTCTGTCCCCAAACCTGACCGACTCGTTCCCAGTTTTCTCTCTACATCTCGTCTTCAAGTCTACTCAGACCTCAGCCAAAGCCCCTCTGTGGAAGCCTCAGGGGATGGACCTGGCAGCCCAAGTTTGAGATGGAATGGAAGGTGTTAACGGCCTCATTTCCTGCCAAGAAGACTATCTTTTGCATTTCAGGCTCAGGGGTCCACACTGTCCTTTTGAAAAATAAAAACTTATTTGGGCATTTGGCCTATATTTTCACTTTTGAGACTGTACTTGGCAGCCAGATGGGTGAATTCCATTGACCTGAGCTCACTTTTGAAGTTATTTTCTTCACGTTTTCTTGATATGTTTGCCATAGTCAGGACTCATACTCAGCTGCAGACAGGTGGAAACCCACAGGATTTATCATCAGCTACAGATGGAGAAGTGAAGCGGTATTGAAATACCATCTAGAAACTGCACTGTCTCAAATGCCACAGGAAAGCACACATTCCAGGGCCAAGGAGCCCTGCCCCCTTTTCCCCTACAATCAAGAATCCAGCCCCTCTGCCGTCTTCACATTGGGCCTGTGAGCAGAGCATGCTCTGGAGGGGAGACAGAGAGGGCAGGAGGGGGAGCAGAGAGCAGCCTCCCCTGCTGTGCAAAGCCCACCAAGGACCCGCTTTCAACAGAAAAGCACCAGTGTTATCATTCGCAGGGAGCCAAGACCAAGAGAATCGGCCTTGCCTCCCAACATTCCAGACTTTATTAACATCAGTCACATCACTGCAAACAAAGGCCACCGCTGTCAGCCTGCACAGGTGGATGGAGGCACCTCCCAAAGCCCAAATGACAGACGGCCCCCTCCCCCGGCACCCACAAATGTTCACAATCTCGGACTTCAACAGGAAAACCGCCACCCTGAGCCTTAATACAGACATTCTTACTCATAGAATGAATCAAATTTCCTGCTCACTCTGGGCAAGAAAGGGGGAGGGGCAATCACCCTGCGGCCAGATTTGGGGTTCTGAGCAATGGTAAAAAGTGACGAGAGGGAAACATGCTAGGCAAGACCCGCTGAGAAGGAATCAGCCTAGAAAAACCTAGTAATGGGACTGCTACCGAGTCAGAAGGGGGCTCTCTCTGGAGGCTGTGTGACAGCTGCCCACGTGTTGCACTGTCAATCTGAAGGTACGTGGTTCAAATCCACCAGCTGCTCTGCAGGAGAAAGATGGGCCGTCTCCTCCTGTGTGATTTACCACCTCCTGCTGGAGGCACAGAACAACCAGGTCAGAAGGCAATGTGTGATGACAGAAGGGGAAAAAGCACAATACTGTCTCCAGAAATGCCAAAGACAGGAAGGGGGGAAGAACGTGATTTAAAAAATACACATTCATATCTTGGTGAAGCACACTCTGTAAACATTCACTAAAAAAAATCTGTAAAAGAGAAAAGAATGAGAAGCTATGACTCTGTACAACAGAATTTGATCAAAAGTATCTGAATTTTCAGATTGTCAACAATTTCAGAAGGCAAACACCAAAAGCGTGCTGTCTCTTCATCGCCCCCCTCCCCAACAGTTGAAATTCTTTTCGTCCCAGTTTTCTTCTCACATGGTATTATAAACTTTAGAGGTTGTCATATATGCTGTAACCAGTATGCTGGCAATGTGAAATGAACTCTTTTATCATGATACCGGCACAGCTGGGAAATACACTTCAACTCAAAGATTCCCAAAGAACTGTGCAGGTGAAGAGGCTAAATGCCCGGCAAAGTCCATGGTACAAACTCACCAGCTGCTTCCGGGAGCTGCGGCCGTCTGCTTCCACATCAGAGCCCTGGAAACCTGAACAGGGCAGCTTGCTTTTACCCTCGGGGTTGTCATGATTTGGGATCAGTATTAATAACTAAATATTTGAAATGAAGGTCTTCCCTTTTCCACGCCACTGAAAAGCTTTGTTATAAATGGCTTAGAACTGACAGGACAAGTGGATCTCAGATGTTAGTGTGTGGACTCACCACCTAGAGAGTCTGATAAAACACAGACTGCCACACCCCACCTCTACAGACTCTTACATGGCAGGCAGGCCACGGAAGTCCACGTTTTACCAGCTCCAGGGCGATGCAGAGGTGACTAGTCCAAGCTTCTGCATCAGCCAGGGTCTAGGCTAAGGCATGAGCCCGGGGAAAACCCGCTGGATGGAGACAAGAACCCATCTGCTCACTCAAGCCCCAGGTCTACTGGTTTTTAGAATGGATGCGGGCAGAGGAGGGGAATGGGGAACGGGAGAGAGGGAAGCAGCGGGGTGCAAAAGAAAGAGATGACACTAGGAACACGGGGTAGTTTATTATTTGAGGAGCCCCCTGAGATTATCTGAAGAAAGAACCAACAATCCCCAATAAATCAAGTTCTACTCATTGACAAGATTTTGAAAGTTGA
The DNA here is from genome assembly GCF_000299155.1 of Elephantulus edwardii. Classification (NCBI taxonomy): domain Eukaryota; kingdom Metazoa; phylum Chordata; class Mammalia; order Macroscelidea; family Macroscelididae; genus Elephantulus; species Elephantulus edwardii. The sequence goes on from NW_006399838.1 coordinate 5,302,844, forward strand.
GAACACACTAACTTCGCCATTCATTTTACCAAAAGGAAAAGAGATCTAGTGAGAAGAGATGAGGTATCCCATACTACATCAACCAAAATGGAGAGTATAAAACGCAGTGTTTATAACTGCCAAGTAACGTGGAATCCAACCCTGATAAAGACAGCAGGGCCTGCTGGACAGAATGTGCTTCAACAGGAAATAAAGGGGGGGAGAGGTAGATTGTGACATAGTAGCTTTGATGTATTCTTGTTTTCTCATCCAGGTTTCCAGTACGTGCACGTGCGCGCGCGCACACACTCTCTCTCTCTCTCTCTACACACACACACACACGTTTATTAATTACTTACTTAGCTCTTCACATGGTATTAGATAACGGAAACATAAAGTCTGGTTTTTAATTTTATTTTTTTACATTTTCCAATTGGAGTCACACAGGCCTTCCTAAAATAATACCAGCAAATAAATGTACTCTCCCTTCTGAGGGCGAGATGAGAAAGGGGCTCCAACTCTGGCTAAAAGGTCCAGACAGAACTGGACCCCGACTCACCTTATCACACGGATACCTTATTACCATCGTATTCTTTGGTTGTGGCTAAGAAGAAAATGGAAGGCACTATACACTTCCTCTTTACAAAGTGAAGGCATTTTTTTGGTCCACGTGGCGTAAAGCAGTCTGACAATCTGAAATGGGTTGTGAGCACAGAACGGGGGCAAGGCCTTGCTCCTGCATGATGCTCTGTGCAGAAAGGCAGGGGTTTGCATTCCCATCCCTGAACCACGGCTGCAAGCTTAGTGCCTAGGAAATGAACAATGGGAAAGAAAGATACAGGAGAGGGGGCGACGCTTGAAATATTCCCCCTACATATCATCATTATGTTTTGGGGAACACAGGTAAGATTAAGAATAAGAAAGCTAGGAAGTCTTCAACACAGAAGAACTGGAAAAGCGAGCCAAGAGATAAGAGCGAGGTATATAATATGAGGTCAAAAGCAAGGCAGCTGTTGGGGAAATCTGAAGGCTAAGAGGAGATGAGCATGTGTTGGTTTAAGTCAGCTAGGTGTTTGAACACCACAGAGGAAGGAGTTGTGTGTTTGGATCTGATTAAGTGCCAGGCACAATACAGAATGGAATGGAGAGGGGAACTGGGTAACAGCACAGCTTAAAATATGAGCTGGTTCTTCATGGAGATCTCTCTGGGACTGACCTGGGCAAAGGGAATCTTAACTTGGGCTAATCAGGCCTACATGAGAACAAAGATGGGTTCCAACATAGAGGACAATCACAAATCCAAGTTAGAGAGTCTTCTCTCTTCCAGAGGGTTAACGTTGATGAGGCATCATTTTATGGTAACTACAGAACCAGAAAGGCCCTCAAGGTTACACGGTTACTACAGTGTGTCTGCATACAACTTACACAGGCAGCCCTCCAGCAATGAAGGGTTTACCTTACAAAATGTATAGTGAGTTTAAGCAGAAGCTACTTCTGGGTCACATGGGGTGTTTGAGAGGCCATCAAAAAGCAGGAAATGTTACCTTAAGGGAGAGGAGAGAGATACTTACTTTGGGGAGGGAATATCTTAGATAAGAGGTAATCCTAAAAACAAAACAAACCAAAAAAAAACCAACCAACCAATCAAAAAAAAAACAAACAACCCAGCAAAAACAAACTACAAGTGCTGAGGATAAACAGTACCCACTTTTTCATTTATCCACATGTGTGCAGTCTGAAGACCAAGTCATATGCAAAAATCAGCATTCTACAAAAAATAGACGTGACCACACCAGACCATACAATGGAGGATAACGACATTGTTAAGTGACCATTGCAGGACACCATTATATTCTCAGTGTCAAAGCACTGAGAATCAGCTCAGACAAGTTGACATAGAACTTAAGCATCACATCCAGCATTATTTTCACCTTGTGTTCAATGTTTATTACGTCCACCCAGATATAAACCATTAATATGCAAGACAGCTGGACAGGCTGTCATAAAGGTGAAATGTCAGATAATGAAGTACTTGCTAAGTGAGGAGTAGGTATAATGAGAATTACCACCATGCATTTTCATGGTAAAGAGTCAACAGGCAACCTACTGCGTGAAGTATTTTATCACTGGGAGGGAGCAATTTGGTGTTTGGTCCTTGCTTCCTGGGAGATAACAATATGAATGCCTCGAAAAAGGGAAGTTCTTTTGCCATCCAGGTCTAAAGGCTCTGTGGGAGGACATGAGTGAGATGCTGACCGAGTCAGAAGAAGCACCTCAGGGATTGAGGCAAGTGGGATCCAATCGCGTATATGCAGGGAAGAAGCCCCAATCACGACTAAGCAAAGAAGCCCAGAAAGACTCTGAATCTACAACTTCATGGCATCCTAAAAAGGTAGTGGGAGATCATTGCGACGGTGTCATGGGGACTAAGCTTGCAGATGGCGGCTCCCTAGGTGGCGGTCGGAAGGGCGGTGTCTCTTCCTTAGAAGAGTTCACCTAGTCCTGTGTGGTTCATAACAAAGAGAGAAAATGTCATGCAGGTGACTGAATACAGGTAACTCAAAAGTAAGAAAGTGGAGACTTGCTTAATCCTCACATTTTAGGGTCTGGGATTATGTACATTTTTATAGTATCATAGTATTTTAAGCATCAATGTATTACACAGTATTAACTATCTGAGACACAAAGATACAGAGATTCCAACAATATTAAAAACGAATAATGAACACGTGACAAAGCTTGATTCTAAGTGAATCTGGCAGGAAAGCCCCAGCTGTTATCTGCCTGTGCGATACCTTTAGCTCCACAGTGTGGAAAAGAAAATGGGAATCTTATATTTTCTAAGAGTACTGCAGGGCTTTGCCCCACCGAGGCCGGCTGAAGAAATGGCTTCTTCAGCGGAAGAGTGTATCCTTGAACAATTTGCCCCAGGAAAAGGAAATGGTATAATGGCAGCAAGTGGACCAACAGAAGGCCTGCTCTAGAAAACAAAGTAATTAGTAATACAGGACGCATTCCACAAATATTTACTGAGGACTCACTATATATGGCAGGCTTAGTGCAAGATGGATGGGAGAATGGGGAATAAAATGAAGTTCTTGCCTCACACTGTGTGCAGTTCAGTGATCCGAGACCAGAGCAAATATCCCAAATTTCAGAGTAGTCACACTTGAGCCTGAGTGACCATACTGTACACCACAAAAGCAAAGCAGGCAAGAAAATCTCAACGTAGCAGATCTGGGCATCTATATTATTTTTCTCTCCAAAAGTTCCATCTGTGTAGCACTGAGAAAATCAGGACTCAAGTGAACAATCACTTTCTCTTCATCCTTTAATATATTTAAGTTGTCTGATTTTGCATGTGTTTGGCTTTATCACAGGATCAGAAGCAAATTAAGCATGTTCCTATTTTTTTAAGAAAATTAGGTCTTTTTCAAATGGTTAAAAGAGAATTATTCAAGAAGATTTCTGCCAAAGTTAGGAAATTCCAGAATGAGAGTGCAGGACCTCTCTAGAAATGTGGACGCTGAACTGAAACAGAATGCAGGAAAATCCCAAGTCAAAACTCACAGGGAAGCACATATCCCATTCTTGTGCAAACTACACACAGGAAAACAGGTCAACCAGAACGTGAACTAAGTCAAGTTTAACATTAATCGGCTGGCACTGTAAATGAAGAATTGTTTAAGAGACTCTTTTCCTGGGGACAGAAGTTAAGGGCATTAAATTTAAACAAGAAATACACTTTACAAAACTAGAATGTGCACATTTATGGGAAGGCAAAGAAAGAAGTCTTTTGGGCTCATTGAGCCAACGATCACCTTGTGACGCAGACAGGACTGAAACGTCATGAGGAACAGAGCTAGGCTCCCGGAATGAGAGGTACTTTACTGTTCTCCTACTTTACTTGATCGTGTTTCTCTTTTTGCTTTGACAGCCAGGAAGCAAGCCAAATCTACGACGTACATCAAGAGACTCTCCAGAAGCTCTACAGAATCTTTAACGTACAACCTTAGTCATGATTCATCTTCTACAGCCTCCGTTTTCTCCTAAACTTAGTGTTATCCAGTATGTTAAGAAACCATCACTTATCAGAGTAATCCATCAATTCTTCAAGGTTAAACCAGGTGGAAAGCGGCAGCACTTAGTGTGATTTTTCAGGGGACAAAGAAAATGAGAAAACAAAGTCGCAGACCAAGTATGAAATAAAGCTGAGATAAAAACGTTCGTCTTCCGCTTTCAACACAAAATGCACATGCCCATGGCGCAGTGATTTCTATTACTCAACACATCTACATACTTTACACACAACGGTAAAACATTTAAGGTGCTCAGTATATAAATCCTCTCTCCATGAGGGAAAACGTCAGATTGTAAGGAATCACATGTCTACACAAGCAAATACCTTATCATAAATATAAAACATTTCCTCTCACAGCTAAGAGAGTATTAAGATGCAGAGATCCTTATATATTGAGACATATGCAAGATGGGACCAGAGAGCTCTGGTGGCTTCGTGGTAAGGAGTTGGACCGCCAACACAAAGGCACCTATTTTCAATCCACCAGCTGCTTTGAGGGGGAGAAAAATAAAATGGCTAATCTCCTCCCATGCGATTAATTTTCTCTGAAAACCTGTTGGAGGGCGAGCGGTAGGTCAGTTCTGACTCAGTGGCTCACAGTCACAACACGAAGCAAATGTATAAGGAGGATGCTTGTGCTGTATTATTAATCCTTAATTGCATTAATTCTTCATGTTAGTTTTAACTCTCTTGCTTGGGGGAGTAGTTAGTTCATCATGTGCTGCACTGTTAACCACAAGGCTGGTGGTTCGAATCCAAGCTCCTAAGGAGAATGACGGGCAGTCCTTGTCCATAAAGTTCTACAGTTCAGTAACTTGATACAGGGTTTCTAAGAGTCAGAACTCACTTAACAGCAGTGAATTTGGTCTGGGGGATTCTACTATCACTAACGGTACTCTGGTGGTATATACGCTGTCCATAAAGTGTTGAGCTGTTAACAAAAGGTCAGTGGTTCAAATCCACCAGCATCTCCATGAAAAAAGAGGGGCAGTCTTCTCCCACAAAGAGGTACAGCCTTGAAACCCCAGCAGAGGGTTGCTAAGCGTCAGCACAGACTCAAGGGCAGTGAGTTTTTATCATCATTTTGCCTATTGAATCTTACTGATATCTATCTTATCTGCTTCTACTTGTGTATCTATCTCATCTGTTTTAAGTTCTTTTTGGTGCAAGGCAGATGACTCAATCAAGCAGTCAAAAATAGTTCAAACCTAATAAACTCTTATAAGCCTGCAATACACTCTTCATGCCTTTTCTTTGGACTAAAGTTTTCCTCAGGAAAACTTACTGCTCTGTTTGTGTGTGTCCTCATAAACCTAAGGTAAAATGGTAAGATTGCTAGTAAACTAATTCTAATTGTACTAAAAACTAATTTTATATGGCAAGCATTGCCCTCTGTCTTAAGAACCATGTTAGAATGGAAATCTAAGTTCTTTATAAACTTACAATAAAATCTCAATTAAAAAAAAGAATCCTTTTAAAGCTCCAGACCCTTTGATGGCTTTTACCCGATTCTTTCTCATGTAATTATGATAATAACAACTCCATGACGAATGCATAACTAAGTAAAATATAGAAAAGAGAAAAGCATCAAGAAACTGTAATTTAACCATGCAGGGAAATCACTTTTCCTGTCTTGTTTTACATTTCTTTACTTCGTGCTACAGTTCACCCATGTCAACATCTGGTTTTAACCAATTTCCCTCTGTCCTGACAGAAATGCACCTTCCAGAGACAATCAGACACACATAACCACACTGACAGGGTCCCTCAGCAAATCTTTCTTACAGCACCAACTGTGTCAACGAGTCCAGGATGGTATCATGTATTTCCGATACCAAAAGGTTGATAGATAACAAGCCTCACTCCACTTCAATTTTCCCTCCCCTGGTCAGTTCACAGCCCAGCTGCCTATGCAGCTCTGGTCTTATTCCGAGCCGCCTGAGGCTGGGTCAGTGGAGATGAGTTACATGCTCAGGGGTCCACGGGTCTCTCCTCACGTCAGATCAGAAACCACAATGTAAATCCACTGTCAGCGACATGATTGCTTCCACTTTAAGTCTATCAGTTCTCCCTGCTCTTCCAGGTCCAATAATCTGTTTGGAGGAATCTCAGCGCTCACAGGAGATAGATGCAACTGAAGAAATCAAACCCACTGCTTTTAAGATGGTTTCAACTCACAGCAACGGACAAGGCAGAACTTCCCCACCAGGCTCCCAAGACTGTAGCCTCTCTGGAGGCAGAATGGTCACCTTTCTTCCACTGAGTGTAACTGGTACGTTTGAAGGAGCAGCTTTTTGGTTGCCAGAGGGGTTTAACCCTATACCATCAAGGTTCCTCACATGCCAGAAAGAATTACACTTACTATAACCAAAATGAATACAAATGAGAGGGACAGAGTGGCAAGTACTGGAAGAGATCAAAGAACGATGCATCCATGTCTAAGAGGGACTCTTTACCCTGTCCTATTAAGCCCCAGAAACCTCCACCTTCCAAAGCGCTTACCAGATTCCTCACAAGGCTCATGTTTGAGCAACTGAGTCAAGCTCAACCTCAACCACCAGGTGGCCTCTCCTGGGCTCTTCAACATCTCCAACTCTTCTGTTTCAGCTCAGATGTGGGTTCAGCTGAACCAAGACAGAATGAAAAATGGCTTTCTGAAAGGTGACCCCCACATACTGTAAAAACCTCAGCCTTTTCCATTCTCACGTATGCAGAGCCCTGATTCTACCTGGATGGGGTCTAAGAAGGAAGCATTAATTTAGTGAGTGTCATAATCAACTCTTCTCCTGACTTTCACAGTTGTTCATATGTTGGATTCCCAGGTCACCAGAGACTCACTTAACAGATCAAAACACTACCTTTTCTGGCTTCCATGAAGTCTGCCTCTTACTCCTATGGTGTCAAAAGAGGTCATCTCTAAGTCTCAGCCTAAAATATAGTTTAAGTCACTTATCCTTTCCTCCCCAAATCAATGGAGCTACAGTTATAGATTGAATCTAAAAGAAAATACATTGTTTCACTACAGGACAGAAGTAATCAGACGGGGATTTATGAGATATAAGGATTTGGAGACTAAAACTGGCCCCTAAAAAAAAAAAAAAAAACAAAACTGGCCCCTAAACCTCTTGAATATATGGTCTCTTCCACAGCTGTCTATTTAAGAGAGAAACAACAGAAGTTGGCTCACGGAAGAACACATTCATGTATTTGTTAGTAAGATGAAAGTAAGCTGAGTGGGACAAACACAGGTAAATTTTTTCTAAGTGTTGTCATAAAGTATTAAGAACAAAATGATAGATGAGGCAGTGTTTTCCTCTGCTAAGAAAGAGAACAGAGAGGGGTCTATGCAATCATTCTGAGCAGAAAAGCTTGCTGGAGGGGGGCCCTGTCTTGGCTGTTCCCTCTATATGGCGAGTGTCTCGGGAATTATTACCTTGCAGGTCTGAGTCATTCGACTTGGGGCTGCTTCTTACTCGCCGCTCTGTTTTCTTAACTCCTGGCCCACCACCGCTGCCGCCTCCCCCGCCTCCGCCACTGTGACCTCCTCCACTGTGGCCTCCTCCACTGTGGCCTCCACCACTGTGGCCCTTGCCGTAGCCATTGTACACTGTGGTGCAGCTGCTTTTGTAGATGGAAGGGGGGCTATTGAGACGGTTCTGACGGTCAATCTGGCGGTCTTTCAGTTTTTTGTGCGGCGGTTTGCTGTACTGGTCTTCCCGGGTAATGTAGCTTGACATCCCATAGAGTGGTATAATTTCTAAAATGGATGATTACGACAAATGCAAACTCAGTCTATAGTTTCAATAATAAATTATTAAATGGTCAAATGACCTGTACTCTGGAGGGAGACGTTTACAATGGTATTAAACACAATATAAAATGTATGTTTAGAAGTGCTATATACATACTTAAGTCTATATATTAAAAATCCCTATTCATTTACAATCAATTAGGGAATAATCAATCTTGAAAAATCATACTGAATGTTCTGGAATGTTCCAGCAATTACTCGTAATGCTGAAGGAGGCAAAGTTAAATAGGAGCGATCATTCTAGTTAAATGTATGACTAGATTTGACTTTGCCTGTCAAAAAGGTTTGAGTTCATACACAAAAAAGGTTAGAACAAATAAAATAGCCCATTTATATGTGCATAGCATTTAAAATTGAGAGACTTAAAAGAATACTTCTAATGGAAGGTTGGTGGTAATGAAATTCGAGCAATAATTTGTGGTATTCAGAAACCACTCACTAAAATAGGATGAGCTGTTCCTATTAAAAATAATCAGTGAGGTAGGGCACATGGCCAAGCAGAGGTTGCAGGGTGAGATACACCAATTCTACAACCTCGTGCCAAAAGCAGGAAGCTGTGGTGTCAGGCTTCTGTTGTGGGGTCATCCTGAGAAAAAAACATCCCACACTAGGGGAGTGTTACCCAGCTGACAAGGCATAGTTTTAACTGGTTTACCAGAAACCAGATTCTGAAAAACCATCCTATGATTCTAGAGTTGGAGGCAGTGACTATCATTTTTTTTTTTAAGTTTAAATCAGTTTCAATTTATTCCCAAGGGCCAATAAAGATGGAAATTATACAGAAGCTAGGTCTTTTCATCTTTAAAAAGAAAAAAAGAGTCCTCATACACAGGGACCATATAGGTCAACATCCAAATTTTAATACTTCAGAGAGTTAAAAAAAGATTAATAATTTTTCTGGGCCAAGAGACCCACATCAGGGCAGTCCTAGGAAAGCTTGAGCAGTCAACATCATTTAGTAAACAATGCTTCAAGGCTGCTCAGTAAAGACAGACTTCCCACCTTCTTCCCAATCACACTGCTTAAGGAAGATCTGGGAAAGAAATTAATTTGCTCCAGAACATGCAAAAAAACCCAGTTCTAGTCTCAGAAAATATGTCCAAATAAACTGTCAAAATATACACAAATAATAAAGTCTTTAAATATTATAATGTACAATATTTGAGATTGAAAATATTCATGACAGGTACTAAAATACTAATATTTTAAAACATGTTGAAGACTTAAAAATTTTACATTTTACAAAATTAATGTTTAAATTGCTTTAGGTATACACATTTAGACTTTAGGGAGAAAATAGAGAAAGGGTTTTATTTCGAAACAAAATGGGATTTTTGGCCACACGTCTCCCCTTAATTTGAAATCAATGCAGGTACTTTAATTTATTGTGCACTTATTTGTTCATGATTTTAATGAAATTAGATTAAAATGCACTATGAAATGAAGATTGGGGGGGTGAGAAGCTAGTTTCATGGCCTCTCTTCCGACTAGCAGTGATCTCACTGGATGAGTTAGGGCTTTCCAAGGGGATGCCAAGACTGTAAATCTTTACAGACATCAACTGTCATAGCTGTCTCCCAACACCAGGGTTCGTCATTTCAACTATGGCTGACCTAAACAACTGCTGGCATACCTAAAAACTGCAAAGAATACTATTCAGAAAACCGTGGCCATCTGGAACACTATTAATAAGCTATTAAAATAGGGCTAGTCAGAAACTCCTTAACGAAAGAGATAAGCGAGTCACTCAAATCCTTCCCAATGGCATCGTAACTCAGATCCAGAAAACTCAAGCAAATGCTCACAGAGTTAATGTTACGTATTGTGCCACAGCGAAGAATCCTTGTTAAAAATACCACTGACGCTCTCCTGGCACACACACTCTGCCAAGTTGTTTAGGAGTGCTTTATTACGGGACAAAAGATAACGGCTGTAGGTTATTGAGGTCTCCAAGAAATCCTAAGTGTTAATTTCATATTTTGCTATTATCATCTTAATATGATAATGCCAGATTATTTTTTAAATCATGCTCAATTTCTTTCTGATTACTCAGGAGAAAAACACAAGCAGTCAAGTTCTCTCCCTAACTTGCTCAAGATTATTTCACTTGAAATTGTCACCTCAAGGATGTTTCTTTTGTTAATGAGAGAGGAGGAGGAGATATCTGCAATGTGGGAAAGTGCCTGTGTAAGTGACGAGAGTCACAGAGTAACTCCTGAAACATTCTTTCACGTAACAGGTATTTCTAATCTATCTGAACAAATGTCCCAATCTAGAGCAGAAAAATGCTTCCTATCAGTCTCTGAAGACAATCACTTTTCTGAACATAAAAGGTGAAAAGTTTTACTTTTTACCTTCATTTGTCTAGTTTCTTAATATCCATTTTGATAAGAGATAGGCTTTAGTCTTAAACAACTGTAAAAGACATACTGGGGCTAGATCTGAGGATCTCTTCCTCTCAAGAAAGTATCTGCTTAGCAATCAGGAAGAAGTAGCTGCACTAAAAGTTAGTGCTAAATTGTAGGCAGGTCTCAGGAAGAATCCACCCCTAGCAGAAAGGGATTCTGATTTTTGCCAAGATTGCAACATGGAACTTGTACATATCCCAAACGTGACTGAGATCTCACAATATTCCCATGATGGAGCATCTAACACTTTTAAATATCCCTTTCTCAGCTAGACCAAACAGAAGTTGAAAACTACCAAAGCCACAGTTCTGCCTTGGCCAGTCTCACAAATATTTACAGGATACAGGAACATTTTTGCTAGGTCACTCCACTCCTACTTTCTAAACTAAAAAGTAGCGCCTGGGCTTCCTGATCTCCGTAAAGCTTGGGTTGGGGTACAGAGCTTGGAAATAGAAGAGCAGGCCTGAAACCCACAAAGGAATCGCACAAGACACAACAGGACAAAGGAAACGAGGGATTTCCCGGGAGCTGATGCGCTGCCTAGATCCTTTTCAACCTTCCCAGTTCAGACAAAACAAAGGGCTCCTCTCACGCCACCTGCGTGCTGTGCCAGTTTCAACAGCCCCTGAGGGAACAGTCTGCTCACCTTGCTCGCTGTATATTGTAGGGGGAAGATGATGCTGAGGAAAGAACTGAGGCGGCATGTCTCCAGGTCCCGTCACAGGTGGGTAGTAAGCCGTGTGTGAATTAGGAATAAAATGTGGGTGGTGAGTCATGTAGGGGGGTAGGTGATGGGTGGGAGACATGGCTGAGGGATAGCTCGGGGGGTAACACTCAGGAGACTGGGGTGTGACCACCACCCGACGGACTCCCGTATTGTCTTCAATCACCTGAAGAAAAGAACAAAATGACAGAATGTTATTAGTACATATTATTAAGTAAACATCTTACGCCTATATCATGCTAATACATTTCCCCACAACTTTCATTTTATCTCTCATAGAAGAAGAAATCTTTAGTGCCTGTTGAATTCCAGTGGTCTAATTCAACAAGATGCACTGACATGGTCGGTGACTGTGGTAACGGACACAAGTATCTAAGAGATGGTGAGAATGAGGTCCTTCTTCACGGACTGGTGGTCTTCTCCAGGCACTGGTCCATCCAGACACCCCATGCCCACGGTCTTGGAATGATTACGTTTATGGCATGGCAATATGTATAGCACTGAAAACAATACGGGGTCATCCTGCTCTGCTCCATCAGGAGTCAGAAACTGCACAAGGGGAATGAGCTTGGGTGTTGATTTTTATTATTCAGTATGTTTTTAAGACTTTTCTCTCTCTAGTTGTTTTTAATATAGAAGGAGTATACGTAAAATGCAAACAGCCCAAATGTCCAACCACAAACGAATGGATTGAGAAATTATGGTACAGTCACACAATGGAACACTACACAGCATGCAGGAGAAATAACTCTGTAAATTATTACCTAACTTGGGAGGGACAAGAGAGCATTATGCTGAGAGAACTAACTCAGTTCCCCTAGGATAAATATTGTATAAAACCGTTATTGTAGAATGAATATAAGGATCGAGGAGGGGTGGGAGAGGCTAGAAGCAGAGGGATGTGGATGTGCAGGGGGAAGGGGGATTAACCATGGGGTTGTACAATTTGATAGGTGGGTTAAGGGAAATTGAAAGAATTTGTTTGAATTTGTATTCAAGTTTTATAAATAAATTAGTAGGAAAATTAAAATAAATGAATGAATGAATGAATGACTGCAAGGAGGGACTAGTCCCTGGAGAGGGATGTCACGCTTGGGAGGGTGAAGAGAGCACAAGAGAGGAAGACTCTCAATGAGGTAGACTGATTCAGTGACTGGAGTAATCAGGGTAGGTGTGTCGGTGACAATAAGATTGGCAAGGGATAGAGCAGGGTTTAGGGCTGTTGTACATAGGGTTGCTAAGAGTTGCAAGCAACTTGATGGCACATAACAACAACATACATGTAGATGCATGTACTTCTCGTGACACTATCTTAAGTCATTTTTTAAAGTCTCATACAGTGAAGGAGGAGGAATCGACTCCGGTAAGACGTCATCTATGCCTCATCGAAACAAAACACTACACTGATCAAGACCATGGAAATGAGTAGACGGATTTCCACCAAAGGCTTGCTGTTAACCGGCACACTTCTGGGATACGGTGCTTTGTTATTGGTAGGTGTCATGAGGTCGTTCTGACTCACAGCAAACTTTATATTAACAGGAGGAAATGCTGCCTGGTCCTGCATTAACCCCACAACCATGGCCACACTGAAACCCATTCCTGTAGCCACTAAGCAATCGGCTTCATTTAGAGTCTTCCCCTTTTTTGCCAACTTCCCACTTTGCCAATCATGGTCCTCCTTCTCTAGGGCTGACACCACTGGGTACTATGTTCAAAGTTTGTGACATGTCATATCACCACCTTTGGCTTCTAAGGAGCATTCTGGCTGTACCAACATTTCTATGTTCTTCTGGAAGTCCATGATATATTCACTATTATTCACGAATCCCATAACTTAAAGGCATCAATTCTTCTTCAATTACCATGTTATTATTCAGTCTTCACATGAACAGGAGAAGACTGAAATTACCACGGCTTGCACCAGGCACCCATCAGTCATCAAAAGGATGACTTTTCATCACTTTTCAAGACTTTAGGGAGGACTGGGCTGGGGGACGATATTTGTCCAATGCAACATATCATTTAACTTCTTTCTTCCCTTCATTTGATTTCCTAACTGCTGCTTGCAAGGGTGTTGACTGTGGATCTCAATAAACGGAAACTCTTGACAAAGTCAGTCTTTTCTTCATTTCTCTCAGTGTTGCTTACCAGCCCAGTTGGGGAGATGTGTGTTTACATTATGCTGAGTTGGAATTAATACTGTAAGTCCTTGAGCTTTAGCACCAAGTGCTTCAAACCTGTTTTTTCCCCTGAGGAAGATTGTGTCAACCTGCCTATGTCAAGTTGTTAATGGTTTTTCTTCCAATTTTGATATCACCATAATTTGCATAAAGTCCCGTTTCTTGAATAATTTGTCTAACAGACAGCCTGAAAAAGTATGTTGACATATAAACCACACTACCGGGAATTCACACCATTGGCCCTGTTAAGGTTTGTCAAAACATTATCCAATCTATTCAAAAGGAGGCCACAAAGATAGTCTGCTTGGGGCTGTACTTGATACTTAAATATGCTATGATTTTCCCTATTGTCAATACAAGCATGTGGAATTTTATAGCATTTTCTCATTCCTATTGGCTATGAACCTGGAGAGAGGATGAAAGACACACAAGCACTGAGGACTCTCTTTCATAGGGTCGCTATGAGTCATCTGCAACTGCACTTAACAACAACAACATTGGCTATTAGGCATAAAGAAAGGTATATACCAGATGGCCAACTTATAAGGAATCTACATTTAATCCTCTGCTGTACACTGAAAGGTGCACAGAAAGAAACATTTGCTTTCTAAACACTTACAACCAGTATTATTTCAGTCATTGCAAAACTTCCAGTAACCAATCATGTAGACAAACCTGGCTGACAAACAGGGCTCTCAGTAAATATGAAATGCGCTCTAGGCTTATAAATAAGGGTGGTGATGTTGTTGTTATATGCCCTCAAGCTAAAAGCGACCCTCCAAGTTTGCAGAGACTGTGCCTTATAGCAGGGACTTTCCATCCTTGCCCCTCAGAGCAGGTGATGGATTTGAACCATCTGCCTTTGGGATGCTGGCATCAACTACTGCCACGTGGGTAACTACCACAAAAATACAAGGTACTGCTATCTTCTCACCATATAAGTTCAGATTTATTTTAAAAAAGTACTTTCATTTCCTAAACTGGGCAAATAATCAATAAAATCCATTTCTATTGAAGGGGGGAAGGCAAGAAATAAAAATTAGGACTATATAAAGATGAAAGATTATCTTCTTATTAATGTCTTTTGTAAGAATTAATTTTCCACCAGTTAAGAAATGTCAATCTAAAGTATAAATTGTTGTTGTTGTGGATTGCCTTCGAGTCAAGCATGACTCACAGCGACCCCATGAACAAAAGGCCTGAAGCCCCTCTACAACTACGGACATTTATCAAAGTTCATAGTTTCTGGAGACATGCTGTTTAGGAAGTGGATGCCACTTCTGCCTCCAAATTATCCTTTTAAAAAAACTAGGTTTCTTACAGAAAACCAAAGAGTTGTTTTTAAAAAAAACATTTTGTTAACCTCTTACTATACTTTAGGGGAGAGATTACACAGAAAATGAGTTTCTCATTCAACAGCTGATGCACAAGTGTCTAGAGTCTGACTGTTTTCCCACCTAAATGAGCTATCCTTTGCCTTGTTATCTTTGCTTGTGGGACAAATGTTGCCCATTTGTTCTTTAAAACAAGACATTTCTCAAGGCATTATTTATTTTCTAGGTCAACACGTTATCAGGGAGCTCTGTTGGCTCTGTGATAAGGACCTGCACCGCCAGCCCAAAACTAACAGTTTGAATCCACCAGCAGCTCTACAGGAAGAAGGCAGGCAAACTCCTCCCTTGTGGGTTAATGTTTCAGAAAATCAGTGGAAGGGTCAGCTGTGGGTCAGTTCCTCACTCTGCTCAACACCAATGTGTTATTTGGTTGAAAGGAGACCTCCAGGAGGGGTAGCTGCAGAGGAAAGCTAAAGAGCGTCTCATGGTTCATGGCCATATTCTCTAGGGTTCCTCCAGTCTCTATTAGTCTACTAAGCCTGGTCTTTTGTGGATTTGAATCATTTTTTCTTCTTTCTACATTCTCAAATAGAAAGGAGCTTTTAGAAACCATAAATTGCCTGCAAATGTAAAATATTGCTTTGGGGCCCCATTTTCAACTCTCTTAAATTATCCGATATGACTACATATTTTGGAAGACACAATTCAGTCCATGACAGATGATTATAATAGAAATGCTACATCAACGATATTGCTGAACAGAGGTAACTCGTGGTTGCTGTGATGCTAAACATTGTGACACTGATGTGCCAAATGTGATAATGGTCACCTGTGGAGGACAGTGTTTGGTGGAGCCCCCCCATTAAAACAAGCTGGGAAGGAGTCGCATCCACTTCCGAAATGGCTTGCCTCCTGTAACTCTATGAACAGTGCTCTGATCTTTTGTTCACTGGGTTGCTATGAGTCGTCTATGACTCGAGGGCACATAACAACAACAATAACAAATTATCCCAGGACATTTGTCAAAGACCAATCTCCATGTACATGCATAATGGGGCACTTAATAGAAACACGGCTCCTTCCTCACCCTGAGTGGCTGCATCATCAAAGAGCTTTATTTTTAAAAGTTCAATATTAATTCGGAAATAAGTGAAAACAAAAATCAAAGGTAACTGCTGAATCATCTGTTTGGTTTCCTTCCATAAACTACAACATCTCCATGGCTGAGGAAATCATGACCATGTCCAAGGAGCATCAACAATGAACAAGTGAAATACGTGACTCAGGAAACGGTGGACAAGAGTACTGTGTGTTCAATGAAGATGGCTCACGAAGAAATATTTTAGTCTAGCAGAAGGATTTAAACATCAAAAAGAACTCAGTCCAAAAATCCTGGGCAATTAAAAAAAAAGTGCTTTCAATCTTCGCGTTAAATATAAGATTCATTTCCTTTTGGGATGAATGAGATTGTGGCTGACTTTTATTCAATTCAATATTTTCTCACACACAAAGACTAAAAAAAAAAAACAACATCCCAAAACCCCCCCAAAATCTTCCTGCCATCGAGTTGGAACCTACTCACAGCTGATCCTCTAGTTGTAAATCAGATGAGAGGGATGGCCCAGCCTTCACCCTCAGAGCAGCTGTTGGACTCGAAGGCCTAGACTTTGGGTTGTCAGCTCAACTCCTTGACACTGTCACCAGAGCTCCCAGCACAAGCCAAAGATGGGCAATGGTGGGGGCCGGGGGGAGCAGGAGCTGCCATCTGATTTATCTATACAGTCGAAGAACAGAAACAAACAACAGTCACCTAAGTCTGAACAAGCGATGCTACAGAACACAGAAGAAACAGTGACTGCATAAACCAGAACACAGCTCTTTATCTACATTGTTTCCATTCTATGATTCAGTAGTACCACACTTGCCAGTCTTCTGCAGAAAATCATGACCCTTAACAAACCTTTTTTGTGTCAGATTCTCAAGTTGCCATCTGCCTGTGCCCCAGAGACTGAGAGCTGTAGCCAAGTTTCTTCTGTCTTAAGCTCTACAAGGCTTGTTTGCTGAAAAATCCCTCTGGTGGGGGGAAAAAAGGTCACGGATTTATCCTCTGTGAGGATACAGCCAGCCACCTACCTCAGGCTAATCCACAAAGTCAGTCCAATGACAAACAACAGAGCGTGTGCTCCTTTATCCTTTCTTTTTACTAAATTCAGTTCAACTAGCATTTCCTGAGAACGTTCTATGTACCCACTATCCTGCGAGCTGTCAGAGAAGAAGGCAAAAAAATTAAAACAGGGAAAACACCTGTCTGACTTACACGGGTGGTTTTTATGAGCATGATCAAGAAAGGCATTAAAACAAAATGAAGTGCCCAGGTTCCACGACCAGTTATCCTACAAGGACGCAAGAGACGGACCCCGGCAGAATGGGAGACACACGAGACAGAACTTTGATCCTTCTCCACCAGCACGAAAAAGTTTAAAATACCAGCAACCAGAGCTACTGCTGGTGGACTAGCTAAGATTGGAGGACTCCCCAAGACTATTTATGGTCTAGAGTATTTTTCTCTTTTGAAAAGGAAGAGTGTATGACACCAAACAGTGAAAAATTACTTTCAAACAAAGTTAGACTTTAAGGAGGCAAGGAAACTAGATGAACAGAAACGGAATCACCAGAATGGAAATAACAAGCACCATGCACTGTGAAGAACATAACCAATGTCTCTGAACAACTTGTGTAGCAGCAATTGTTAAATGAGAACCTAAACTGTTGTGTAAAGCTTTACAAGACAGACACAAGAGTATGACTGTTCTTTAAACGGAACAGTCTGGAGATGACAGTTATAAGCAGAAGCAGCCAGGACAGTGTGTGTAGAGACAAGAAGAGAGCTCCCGGGAGCTCTGGTGGCAAGATTCACATGGAGTCACAAAGGTGCTGTCTACTCCAATGGTTCAAATCGACCTGTGTCTCCACGGGAGAAAGATGGGCAGTCTCATCCTGTGCAATTCTAAAAACTCGGGGTGTGGGGAGGGGTGGCGGTGAAGAGGTGGTGTCAGCTATGTGTCAGTTCTACGTGTCTGTAGTTTCATAATTAGTTAAGTGGCATAGCCATGAACGTCATACTCGCTACCCTTCCACAGTGTTTTCATTATGTGAAGTTAGGCATTGTACTTTGAGAAATAAAGACATAACCAACCAACCTGGAGAAAACAGGATGCTTGGGTTACTAAGAGAAGTGAAAGACGTCCAAGTACCAATGAAATCGACAATCACCTGCTTTGATATTCTCTCACAAAAAGAGTGAACACGCAGTTCGCCCTTGGGAGAGTGAGTGGCGCACAGTAATACCAAAATCTCACCCAGCACTCACCGCTGTAACTACCATTTCACCTCATGAAACCCTCCCAACAATCCTGGAAGACAGACACAGTTGTTCTTACTTTACAAAGAAGAGGATTGAAGGTCAGAGTTCAGCTAATGTAATCAAAGCCCAAGAGCTAGTAGGCACTTGCTGTTGTTGTTGTGTATCAGAGTCAGAACCAACCCATAGCTAAGCCTTCAGTGGGTTTTCAGAGACAGTTTATCAGTGGGAGGAGATCGCCCATCCTTCTCCCACAGAGCAGCTGGTGGCCTCGAACCATGTGCCTTCACAACTGCAGCACAGCTTCTTGCCACAAGGCCACCAGAGCTCCCCTACAAACAAAAAACCAATTTTAAATCCAAGAATGAATGAATGTCTTAAAAACGCTTAAGTTTAGAATAGTTCTTCTCTTGGCTAACAAAGAAAGAAGGGAGTTCCCTGTACGGAAATGCTCCATGGGAATTTTAATAAGCTGTGAGGCCCCTGAAAATCTTTCCTTCTGCCCCTAATTGGCTGCAAGTCACAGGATCAAAAGAACGTAAAAGACAAGAAGGAAGGGAGAACGGGCTGCCCCAGATGGCCAGGGATGATCCAAACAGCAGGCGAGGTGACTCCACATAGGGTTACACACCAACCCACGTCCATGCCCTCGAAGGCTGCCAGCTTGCTGAGGTGGTGAGGAGCACTGAGCTGGCCAGACACAGGGCACCAGGGCCACAAGAGGGTATGGAAGCTGGACTCAAACTCAATGCCCAAGTGCTGCCAACATGTCTGCAGGAGGCTCCTGGGCTATTCCAGGAAGAGAAGTCTGCGATAAAACGGAATCAACCGAGTAATGAATCAGGAGAAGGGAAAGGAAGCCGACGTGGAAAGGCTGCATGGTCAGAACGGAGGGTGGGAAAAGAGCCTAGACTTCTCCCGACAGGACGGGGGGCTTCCTTGGCGCCTCCAATGCCATTAGGCCATACGCAGCGCTTTCTCCCACCCACCGCCAGTGCCCCAAGGGCAGCTGGGTGCACAGAAGAGTCTTAGTAAATGCAGGGCAACACACAAATGAACAAGCAAAGAGAAGGAGAAGAAAAAAAGCAGCATATTCATCTGTTTAGGTCTCCTGGTAATGAATGTGACACCAAGCTCCCCGCTTTCTCATGTCAGGCGGATGCAGGACACACACACACACACACACACACATCTTCCCTATAATTGTGACTCCACCACACTTGCTTTTACAGAAAGATCATACAGTTTCTATGTACATGTTTCTGCTTCAATCTTCAAATGAAGCTCAGTGGCTGGACTTCCTTTCTCTCTGGCTGTGAAGAGAGAAGCATTCGCCCACCCATTCCTTTCCTTTTCTGCACTCGTGTTTTGCTTTTGCTTTTTTTTTTACTTACAGTGTATTTCAACAAAGTATGTTTTGACAAAGTGTGTATTTTCTACAGTACTGAGTATGTAAATGGGGCACAGCAAATTTACTCTTCATGTTGGGTTGGTATTAAAACCAGGGCTGCATCTCCCTTACTCGACCTCTTCCTTCAACTAGGAAGAAAATTCCCATTATCATCACTCAAGCAGTGTAAGAAGAAAGAGCAGATATTTGAATAAAAGAAGGTTATCACCTGGATGAACTTCCCATTACTATCACTCAATGAAAGAAGTAGATATTTAACTAAAAGAAAGTTAGGTATGGATGAAATCCCATCTCCATAATTTAAGCAACAGAAGAAGAAAATAGACATTTGAACAAAAGATGGCCAGAAAAGCCAAAGAACAGTTACGGAAGCAAGTTGTCACGAATTCTACTTCAGGCGAGCTCTGGTGGTCTAGTGGCAAGAAACTGTACTGCAATTCCAGAAGTGAGTGGTTCGAATCCACCAGATGCTCTGCTGGAGAAGGAGGGGCAATCTCCTTCTGTACCAGTCAGATCTGATTTGACGGTACACACACACACACACACACACACACACACACACACACACACTAATAAAAATAAAAGAAAAAAAAAGAAGCTATTTCACAGATGAAGTTAAATTGCTCGATTTTGAACTGGTGGCAGATTTAAGTACTCAAATCTCCTGACTTCTCTGTATTTTCATTTCAATGATTAAAACTGTGGTGGAAAACAACAGTAACTTATCAACCTCATTTCTTCTTACCTCAAATTGACCAACAGCTGATGAAATAGTATTTGCTCTTCCTCGTGTTACCCTGTCATTAATACCCTTAGATAATAGACCCTCTATGCTTAGGGCCAGGTCATTTTGCCACACAGCATGGCTATTTTTGTACTCAAATGGAAAAATAAATGATTTGTGAGGTTTCTAGGTTTCTAAATGCTCATTACATAACACTGAAGGATTGTACAAAAAGTCGTTCCAGCCTGATTTTATAACAGGTTATCATCTCCTGGATTAAGAAAAAATACATTCCTTGACAATTCTAATTACTTTTCTCAAATAGTTCTTGCCAGTGTTTAAATGCAACTATGAAATTCCATCTACTTTGTAGCAGACCAAAGCTGTGGTTTTGTGTAACAGGGTGAAAAGTCCCTAAACTTTTTACCTGGGTGCCCACTTATACTCAGACCTCTTAAAATCCCCACTGATGTTGATTTTTTAACTCACAGGCCAACTGTGGGAGAGAATGGCTCAATCCTGACGAATCTGCTGCGTGCGCGGCAGGGTCACAACGTAAGTGTCTTAGTGAGTCGGTGACTTGCCTTCAGGGGTTTAGGTTTGCATCTTACAGGCTGGTCCTTTCCCCAGAAGACCAGAAAGGGAGACACCACCATATAAAGCACTGCCCTCTCTGCGGGATTCAGACACACCAACATTTGTATGTACACAGAAAAGGGGCACACGTGTACATACAGTTATGTAGATCTTTCTTCTGGAAAAAGGAGCACAGTTCAGGGCAAATGTAAATGAAATAAATTTGCAGGACTTTTACAGGACTCAGCTGATTCTATTATCTACTTAGAACTGAGTCACTTGAGCATAGGATTCCTCCGAAGCCTCTTTGGCATTGCCTTTGATCTGAAAGTCTTCAGAGCGTGATACAGTCAGGGCCTACTCCTTCAAAAAGGACATGGTTCCTGGAGGGTCAGTGAAGGAGCGGGCAACTCTCATTGAGATGGACAGTAACAGGCTAGGGTGTTCAGAGGGTCAAGGTCATTGAGTTGGACAGCATCTCACAGTAACACAGGTGAGGGAGAAGATGTCATGTAGTAAGATTTTCTAAACTAAAGAGGAATCGCAGGAAGAGAAAGAAACACATCTTTCTGGACTGCAGACTTAGGGCTGGACCTTCAGCTGGCTACAGTTCTGACACTTTTCCTCACACTCCCAGGGTCTCAACTCAAGATAGAGACTCAAGGGACAGTGAGGCCCTCCCTCACCAGAAGAGCTAAGCTTCTCAAGATAATGCAGAGTCAAGGAGCCTCTTCTCTGAGCAGGGGACTAACAGGAAATCCCGCAAGAGGCATTAGCGCTAAAAGTCAAACAGAAAACAGACTGAGTCAAGATCACAATCTAACTTCTACTATTTGTGTCTCCTAAGGGGAATCCTTCCTCTCCCTCAATGAGACAGACCGATTCAGTGATGGGTAATTGGGGGGAGTAGGTGTGTCAGAGACAATAAGATTGGCTTAGAGCAGGGTTCAGAGTTGTTGTAAATAGTGTCGCTATGAGTCGCAGGTGACTTGATGGCACATAGCAACAACAAGGGGAGTTCCGGTGGCCTAGTGGTAAGGAACTGTGCTGCGATCCCAAATGAATGAGGTTCGGAACCACCAGTTGCTCCCCACAAGGATGGACAATGTCCTCCCGTGGAATTTAGTGCCTCTGGAAATCCACAGAAGGGTCACTATGGGTCAACTCTGATTCACGACACACAGCAACAACAGTTTATAAAGTCTCTGGCACAGGACTTAACGCTCCTGTACCGAGAAGACCAGGCAGTATCAAAGTCCTATACTCTAGACGCTGGAAGCAGGAGTGGCACCCACTTCCTAAATGACGTGCTTCCAGAAACTCTATGAACTCTGAAAAATGTCAATGGCTGTAGAGGGACTTTAGGCCTTTCGTTCATAGGGGTTCTATGAGTCGTGCTCAACTTGAAGGCAACCGACAACAACAACAACAACAACAACAACAACAACAACATAGTACTCTAGACAAGAGGTCTTTTGGGGGAAGTGACATAAACCAAGGTTAGCTAAATGAGGAACAGGACTCGTACCTAAGTCCTCCAACTGAAAATCCTGCAGCTTTTTCCTACTACGCTTTATTGTGTATTATCAACTTTACTATAAAAAGAAACTTGAAAATGAAAAAGAAACACTAATCCTTCAATAGGTGTTTAACACCAATGACAAACACTGAACACGTTACATCTATAAAAGTGTAAGGTAACAGTTAAATGGACCAAACAAGCATTTCACATTACAAGGAAAGGCCATTTTAAAGCAGGAACAAACAAGAGGCACAGACAGGGTGGTTTACAAGGTGAAGAGGGCTGCCCTTGAAAAACGAGGACCGTTATCACCAGTGCAGTCGACAGAATGAACCTTCTCTTATTCCAGCAGCTCTCCAGACTCCGCACAGGGATAGACACCAGCATCGTCTCAGCCACTCTCACGTCCATGGACGCAAAGATTCCTCAAGTGCACCAGCTCAGAGGAAACCAGAATCCTCCGCACATGACAAAATCTCCCGCACTGGTACAAAGCATGTCACGTTTCAAGCCTCTCATACCTATGAGATCGATGTGATAACACCACTGAGGAGGACGGCGACACCGTTCAGGAAACATGGTTCCTGGCTCAGAAGAAGGGGTTTTTTCCCAGGTCACTCAACCAGCATGCTTAACTCCTCACTTACCGACTATTTTACATTTTGCATTTACAAAACCTTGAAATCATTCTCAGGACCCACTTCTGATGGCTGAGGACCCACAAGGGGCTGCAAATGAGGTCTGGGGACGCTGAGGTCTGGGGACGCTCTGACCGACAAGAATCGCTTCCCCTATTTATCTGTTATGTTTCAATCTAACTGTGGAGCAACTGCCAACAGATGGGAGGTCTCAGGCTGGTAAAGAGAGGGTGGGTGAGTGCTGAAGGTGAGAAAGGAAGCAGACTCCATGAACCGCAGGGTCAGAGTGGACAGAAGGTAAGGGTGATAAGAGGTGACAGACTGAGACACAGGGTCCCAGCTCAGGGCAGGAGGTGGAGGGCAACATTCCAGCACTACCCTCCCTGCAGGCTCAAAGTTGTGGGGAAAGGGGTCCCACATATCACAAAGATGCTGAAACATGGCCAAAAGCAAGAGCAAGTGAGAGAAACATGTACCAAAGACAGGGCATGACCCCCTGACTTTGGCATCACACCAATTATGCTAGTCTTTCAGGGAGTTGGTCTTTGGAAACTAATTATGTCAATAAACGAGGCCTGGGTGTATGGGGGGAAACATCTGGAATACCTTGAAGCCTGTGCCGTTTCTTCTACTGCCCTGTATTACTCTGATTAAGAAACCAGCCCAAAGGCTTCAAGCCCACATAGATGTGCCGTCCCCAGGGACACAGAGCTGTGGTTCCAAGTCTCAAATATCGCAATACTACTAGCCAGTCAAGGTCATTCCACTTAATCCTTGGAACCTTAATCAAGTCCAGGGCGACTTATCTTCAAGGGGAAAAAAAAATGGGAAGAAGTCAGGGGCACCATACACTCAGGCAAGAGATGACATGTTTATCTTCATTCATGCGTAATTGAAACTGTGTTACCTATTTTACTCAAGCAGACCACAAACTCCAGTGGTGCTGTAATACTTCTGACTTTGTTACTAACAAAACAGAAGTTCTCAAGTCATAGTGTGTTACAAATATGAACAATACATGGGCACATCACAATTTCAGAAAGATTGTCCTTCTTGAGACCTGCTGCTAGTATTTTTAATATAGAATTCAAAGAATGTGTAGAAACCTAAAATTCACCGAGCCTTGGTAAAATTATTTTGCTCAGCAGGTCAACTGATAAATGTTTTGCTTTAAAAGTTATCACCTTAAAAACAGCTACTGAATTGATTTTGACCCCTAGAAATCCTTGATCAAGTTTCTTTATGGGAAAAGACTTCCCATCTTTCTGCTGATACGGCCGACTGAGGTTCCTAACTTAGAAAGAGGGCGCTCTGGTGCTCGAGGGGTACAGAGCTCACTGCCAACCCAGAGGGAGGCTATCTGAATTGACAACTGTTCTGAGGAAGAAAGATGGACCATCTTCTCCATGTGACTTACATCATCTGGAAAGTCCCCTGCAGGGTCAGCGATTTCAACTCGACGGCAATAAGAGAATTGAGAAAGAGAAAATACGATACACGTTCAATGAACTAAAATGAACTGATGTGTATCATCCAATCTTTACTAATCATCTCAAGTCACTTTCGGACGTTGCACAGTGTTACTATGGAAATCAACTGCCTGTGTTGTATGTACGTGATGATCAGCTTTCTAACCAACACAACTAAAGACCGCTCGAGTGTGCCACACTGCACCGGGCTGATTACTTTTGGAAAACTTACATAGGCTTCCTTTTGATTCCCCTTTTGAGGAACAATAAGAACAAATAAATTACAAATTTTAAATTAGAAAATAACTTCAGATACGCTCCCTTCCCCTCTGCCCCCTGAGATAAAAAATAAGTCATCTAGAACAGAGTTCAGGTCTTTTGTGCAAAGCTTAATCTGAGTTGTATTCGACTTGATGACACTTAACCACTGCTAAATGAGACTAGTGATATTATTATATCTGGAGGAATATTCTTCCACTTTGCACACCACTCTTCGCCAATTTGCTGTACTGAGGTAATTTGGGTTTGTTGTGATGCTGAACTTTGTACCACTGAGGTATCAAATACCATAATGGTTTCCCAATGTGGACAGTGTTTGGTGAAGCTCCCATTTGTAAAACAGGTTTGGAAGCAGGAGTGGCATCCACGTCCTAAACCACATGCCTCTGGAAACTCTATGAACTTGGAGAAATATTAGCTATAGAAAGGCACTAGGTCTTTTGTTCATAGAGTCGCTAAGAGTTGTGCTTGACTTGATGGCAATCAACAACAACAACAACAACAACATCCATCCATCCATCTACCCATCCATTTATCTTTCCATAAATGCTTATTACATTCTGGGCAGTTTTCTGGGTATTGCAGCTGATTCAGCAATGAGCAGGGCTAAGGGGCACGTTCAAAGCACTGATCGTTGTGGAGTTTAAATATTAAAGGAAGATCATCAGGAAAAATACAAGAGCGGTACACCAAAACCACGAACTCAGTTACTATTCCTAAAATCACAGGAGGAGGTGAAAACAGAGTCTCACCCGCATCTGTCTGACCTCCTGCTCATTGTGTGTTCCACAGAGTCACAACGGGCAGGACCTCAGAAACACAGAGAAACAGCGCACAAAAAAATGCAGGATAGACAAGAAGGCTCGTGTAGGCAGCCCAGTCTCTACCTGGTGCTAAGGGGAAAAAAGAAGCTATAAAATAAAAAGGAATCAAGTACTGCAAATAATAGAAATAAAACCAACGGGACGTACACTCTTTTCTGTAGCAAATCTCTCGCCTGTGCACACCTACACACTCCGTACATTACAGAACATTGCCCTAATATCCTACAGGCAAGGGAGCGGGAACCCCAACATTTCTCTAAGGACTTTAAGCCTTGACATCCATTCTCTCACTCCGGGCTGCCAAATGAAGGCGATTCTCAGTCTGTCACAGCCCCTCCTGCTGCTTTCGACTCATCATTCTCACAATGTGGACGGTAAAACAAGCAGTGGTTTAAGCTTACGTTGTCATCACCAGAGGGCGATTACAGCGGACTTGTCAGAACTAAACTACGGAAAGCACTCCGAGTTTTCCACTTCGTACTCCTTCCCGATTCTCCCCAGGGTGCTATGCTTTCTGGTCAACTCCTGAAATAAGTCCCATCAGAGAATGATCCACCAAATCAAAATTTAAATGCATTTTTTTTTTTGGTTTTTTTTTTTTGTGTGTGTGTGTGCGTGTACCGTCAAATCA